>NC_138197.1:18164915-18805165 GCF_964194105.1 Spermophilus citellus | reverse complement strand
CAACTACATGAATCCATATAGAAGAAAACAGAGTGAAACCTAAAAATTAAAACTGTTACTGCCAATGAACGGTTTAACCTAGAAGAACGAAATTTGGTGATCCAAGTGGGATTGGGGTACTGATCATTACCTGAAAGTGTCATCACGATTGGTTGAAATAGGTATTCTGAGATTTCAGAAAACTCGTAGTTTTCTGGAATGTTGGCAACCCCTTTCCATGAAAGTGATTTGCGCCAGTCTATGCTTAGGGCTACATCAATAGGAAATGAACCATAGAGATAGAACTTGGAACTACTTTATTGTGTCAAGTTTCACAGAGCTAGCACAAACCGTGTTTGATTTAGAGTTCCAACTACATGTATCCATATAGGAGAAAACAGAGTGAAAGCTAAAAATTTAAACTGTTACTGCAAACGAACGGTTTAACCTAGAAGAACGAAATTTGGTGAGCCAATTGAGATTGGGATACTGATCATTACCTGAAAGTGTCATCAAGATTGGGTGAAAAAATGTGTGCTGAGATTTCAGGGAACTCGTAGTTTTTGGAAGCTTGGCAACCCCTTTCCATGTAAGTGATTTGCGCCAGTCTCTGCTTACTGCTACATCAATAGGAAACAAACCATAGAGATAGAACTTGGAACTACTTTATTGTGTGAAGTTTCAAAGAGCTAGCACAAACCGTGTTTGATTTAGAGTTCCACCTACATGCATCCAAATAGGAGAAAACAGTGTGAAAGCTAAAAATTAAAACTGTTACTGCAAACGAACGGTTTAACTTAGAAGAACGAAATTTGGTGATCCAAGTGGGATTGGGGTACTGATCATTCATTACCTGAAAGTGTCATCAAGATTGGGTGAAAAAATGTGTGCTGAGATTTCAGGAACATCGTAGTTTTTGGAAGCTTGGCAACCCCTTTCCATGAAAGTGATTTGCGCAAGTCTCTGCTTAGGGCTACATCAATAGGAAACAAACCATAGAGATAGAACTTGGAACTACTTTATTTTGTCAAGTTTCAAAGAGCTAGCACAAACCGAGTTTGATTTAGAGTTCCAACTACATGTATCCACATAGGAGAAAACAGAGTGAAAGCTAAAAATTAAAACTGTTACTGCAAACGAACGGTTTAACCTAGAAGAACGAAATTTGGTGAGCCAATTGAGATTGGGATACTGATCATTACCTGAAAGTGTCATCAAGATTGGTTAAAAAAAAATGTGCTGAGATTTCAGGGAACTCGTAGTTTTTGGAAGCTTGGCAACCCCTTTCCATGAAAGTGATTTGCGCCAGTCTCTGCTTAGGGCTACATCAATAGGAAACAAACCATTGAGATAGAACTTGGAACTACTTTATTTTGTCAAGTTTCAAAGAGCTAGCACCAACCGTGTTTGATTTAGAGTTCCAAATACATGTATCCCTAAAGGAGAAAACAGAGTGTAACCTAAAAATTAAAACTGTTACTGCCAATGAACGGTTTAACCTAGAAGAACGAAACTTGGAGAGCCAAGTGGGATTGCGGTACTGATCATTACCTGAAAGTGTCATCAAGATTGGGTGAAAAAATGTGTGCTGAGATTTCAGGAAACTCGTAGATTTTGGAAGCTTGGCAACCCCTTTCCATGAAAGTTATTTGCGCCAGTCTCTGCTTAGGGCTACATAAATAGGAAACAAACCATAGAGATAGTATTTGGAACTACTTTATTGTGTCAAGTTTCAAAGAGCTAGCACAAACCTTGTTTGATTTAGAGTTCCAACTGCATGCATCCGTATAAAAGAAAACAGAGTGAAACCAAAAAATTAAAACTGTTACTGCCAACGAACGGTTTAACCTAGAAGAACGAAATTTGGTGATCCAAGTGGGATTGGGGTACTGATCATTACCTGAAAGTGTCATCAAGATTGGGTGAAAAAATGTTTTCTGATATTTCAGGAAACTCGTAGTTTTTTGGAATCTTGGCAACCACTTTCCATGAAAGTGATTTGCGCCAAACTCTTCTTAGGGCTACATCAATAGGAAACAAACCATAGAGATAGAACTTGGAACTACTTTATTGTGTCAATTTCCAAAGAGCTAGCACAAACCGTGTTTGATTTAGAGTTCCAACTACATGTATCCATATAGGGAAAACAGAGTGAAACCTAAAAATTAAAACTGTTACTGCCAACGAACGGTTTAACCTAGAAGAACAAAATTTGGAGAGGCAAGTGGGATTGGGTACTGATCATTACCTGAAAGTGTCATCAAGATTGGGTGAAAAAATGTGTGTTGAGATTTTAGGAAACTTGTAGTTTTTGAAAGCTTTGCAAACCCTTTCCATGAAAGTGATTTGCGCCAGTCTCTGCTTAGGGCTACATCAATAGGAAACAAACCATAGAGAGAGAACATGGAACTACTTTATTGTGTCAAGTTTTAAAGAGCTAGCACAAACCGGGTTTGATTTAGAGTTCCAACTACATGTATTCGTATAGGAGAAAGCAGAGTGAAACCGAAAATTTAAAACAGTTACTGCCAACGAACGGTTTAACCAAGAATAAAGAAATTTGGTGATCCAAGTGGGATTGGGTTACTGATCATTACCTGAATGTGTCATCAAGATTAGATGAAAAAATGTGTGCTGAGATTTCAAGAAACTCGTAGTTTTTTGGAAGCTTGGCAACCCCTTTCCATCAAAGTGATTTGCGCCAGTCTCTGCTTACTGCTACATCAATAGGAAACAAACCATAGAGATAGAACTTGGAACTACTTTATTGTGTCAAGTTTCAAAGAGCTAGCACAAACCGTGTTTGATTTAGAGTTCCAACTACATGTATCCATATAGGAGAAAACAGAGTGAAACCTAAAAATTAAAACTTTTACTGCCAACGAACGGTTTAACCTAGAAGAACAAAATTTGGAGAGCCAAGTGGGATTGGGTACCGATCATTACATGAAAGTGTCATCAAGATTGGGTGAAAAAATGTGTGCTGAGATTTCAGGAAACTCGTAGTTTTTTGGAAGCTTGGCAACCCCTTTCAATGAAAGTGATTTGCGCCAGTCTCTGCTTAGGGCTACATCAATAGGAAACAAACCATGGAGATAGAACGTGGAACTACTTTATTGTGTCAAGTTTATAGAGCTAGAACAAACCGTGTTTGATTTAGAGTTCCAACTACATATATCCCTATTGGAGAAAACAGAGTAAAACCAAAAAATTAAAACTGTTACTGCCAACGATTGGTTTAACCTAGAAGAACGAAATTTGGTGATCCAAGTTGGATTGGGGTACTGATCATTACCTGAAAGTGTCATCAAGATTGGTTGAAAAAATGTGTTCTGAGATTTAAGGAAAATCGTAGTTTTTTGGAATCTTGGCAACCCCTTTCCATGAAAGTGATTTGCGCCAGTCTCTGCTTAGGGCTACATTAATAGGGAACAAAACATAGAGAAAGAACTTGGAACTACTTTATTGTGTCAAGTTACAAAGAGCTAGCACACACCGTGTTTGATTTAGAGTTCCAACTACATGAATCCATATAGAAGAAAACAGAGTGAAACCTAAAAATTAAAACTGTTACTGCCAATGAACGGTTTAACCTAGAAGAACGAAATTTGGTGATCCAAGTGGGATTGGGGTACTGATCATTACCTGAAAGTGTCATCTCGATTGGTTGAAATAGGTATTCTGAGATTTCAGAAAACTCGTAGTTTTCTGGAATGTTGGCAACCCCTTTCCATGAAAGTGATTTGCGCCAGTCTATGCTTAGGGCTACATCAATAGGAAATGAACCATAGAGATAGAACTTGGAACTACTTTATTGTGTCAAGTTTCACAGAGCTAGCACAAACCGTGTTTGATTTAGAGTTCCAACTACATGTATCCATATAGGAGAAAACAGAGTGAAAGCTAAAAATTAAAACTGTTACTGCAAACGAACGGTTTAACCTAGAAGAACGAAATTTGGTGAGCCAATTGAGATTGGGATACTGATCATTACCTGAAAGTGTCATCAAGATTGGGTGAAAAAATGTGTGCTGAGATTTCAGGGAACTCGTAGTTTTTGGAAGCTTGGCAACCCCTTTCCATGTAAGTGATTTGCGCCAGTCTCTGCTTACTGCTACATCAATAGGAAACAAACCATAGAGATAGAACTTGGAACTACTTTATTGTGTCAAGTTTCAAAGAGCTAGCACAAACCGTGTTTGATTTAGAGTGCCAACTACATGCATCCAAATAGGAGAAAACAGTGTGAAAGCTAAAAATTAAAACTGTTACTGCAAACGAACGGTTTAAGTTAGAAGAACGAAATTTGGTGATCCATGTGGGATTGGGGTACTGATCATTCATTACCTGAAAGTGTCATCAAGATTGGGTGAAAAAATGTGTGCTGAGATTTCAGGAAACTCGTAGTTTTTGGAAGCTTGGCAACCCCTTTCCATGAAAGTGATTTGCGCAAGTCTCTGCTTAGGGCTACATCAATAGGAAACAAACCATAGAGATAGAACTTGGAACTACTTTATTTTGTCAAGTTTCAAAGAGCTAGCACAAACCGAGTTTGATTTAGAGTTCCAACTACATGTATCCACATAGGAGAAAACAGAGTGAAAGCTAAAAATTAAAACTGTTACTGCAAACGAACGGTTTAACCTAGAAGAACGAAATTTGGTGAGCCAATTGAGATTGGGATACTGATCATTACCTGAAAGTGTCATCAAGATTGGTTAAAAAAAAATGTGCTGAGATTTCAGGGAACTCGTAGTTTTTGGAAGCTTGGCAACCCCTTTCCATGAAAGTGATTTGCGCCAGTCTCTGCTTAGGGCTACATCAATAGGAAACAAACCATTGAGATAGAACTTGGAACTACTTTATTTTGTCAAGTTTCAAAGAGCTAGCACCAACCGTGTTTGATTTAGAGTTCCAAATACATGTATCCCTAAAGGAGAAAACAGAGTGTAACCTAAAAATTAAAACTGTTACTGCCAATGAACAGTTTAACCTAGAAGAACGAAACTTGGAGAGCCAAGTGGGATTGCGGTACTGATCATTACCTGAAAGTGTCATCAAGATTGGGTGAAAAAATGTGTGCTGAGATTTCAGGAAACTCGTAGATTTTGGAAGCTTGGCAACCCCTTTCCATGAAAGTTATTTGCGCCAGTCTCTGCTTAGGGCTACATAAATAGGAAACAAACCATAGAGATAGTATTTGGAACTACTTTAATGTGTCAAGTTTAAAAGAGCTAGCACAAACCTTGTTTGATTTAGAGTTCCAACTGCATGCATCCGTATAAAAGAAAACAGAGTGAAACCAAAAAATTAAAACTGTTACTGCCAACGAACGGTTTAACCTAGAAGAACGAAATTTGGTGATCCAAGTGGGATTGGGGTACTGATGTACTGATCATTACCTGAAAGTGTCATCAAGATTGGGTGAAAAAATGTTTTCTGATATTTCAGGAAACTCGTAGTTTTTTGGAATCTTGGCAACCACTTTCCATGAAAGTGATTTGCGCCAAACTCTTCTTAGGGCTACATCAATAGGAAACAAACCATAGAGATAGAACTTGGAACAACTTTATTGTGTCAATTTCCAAAGAGCTAGCACAAACCGTGTTTGATTTAGAGTTCCAACTACATGTATCCATATAGGGAAAACAGAGTGAAACCTAAAAATTAAAACTGTTACTGCCAACGAACGGTTTAACCTAGAAGAACAAAATTTGGAGAGGCAAGTGGGATTGGGTACTGATCATTACCTGAAAGTGTCATCAAGATTGGGTGAAAAAATGTGTGTTGAGATTTTAGGAAACTTGTAGTTTTTGAAAGCTTGGCAAACCCTTTCCATGAAAGTGATTTGCGCCAGTCTCTGCTTAGGGCTACATCAATAGGAAACAAACCATAGAGAGAGAACATGGAACTACTTTATTGTGTCAAGTTTCAAAGAGCTAGCACAAACCGGGTTTGATTTAGAGTTCCAACTACATGTATTCGTATAGGAGAAAGCAGAGTGAAACCGAAAATTTAAAACAGTTACTGCCAACGAACGGTTTAACCAAGAATAAAGAAATTTGGTGATCCAAGTGGGATTGGGTTACTGATCATTACCTGAATGTGTCATCAAGATTAGATGAAAAAATGTGTGCTGAGATTTCAAGAAACTCGTAGTTTTTTGGAAGCTTGGCAACCCCTTTCCATCAAAGTGATTTGCGCCAGTCTCTGCTTACTGCTACATCAATAGGAAACAAACCATAGAGATAGAACTTGGAACTACTTTATTGTGTCAAGTTTCAAAGAGCTAGCACAAACCGTGTTTGATTTAGAGTTCCAACTACATGTATCCATATAGGAGAAAACAGAGTGAAACCTAAAAATTAAAACTGTTACTGCCAACGAACGGTTTAACCTAGAAGAACAAAATTTGGAGAGCCAAGTGGGATTGGGTACCGATCATTACCTGAAAGTGTCATCAAGATTGGGTGAAAAAATGTGTGCTGAGATTTCAGGAAACTCGTAGTTTTTTGGAAGCTTGGCAACCCCTTTCCATGAAAGTGATTTGCGCCAGTCTCTGCTTAGGGCTACATCAATAGGAAACAAACCATGGAGATAGAACGTGGAACTACTTTATTGTGTCAAGTTTATAGAGCTAGAACAAACCGTGTTTGATTTAGAGTTCCAACTACATATATCCCTATTGGAGAAAACAGAGTAAAACCAAAAAATTAAAACTGTTACTGCCAACGATTGGTTTAACCTAGAAGAACGAAATTTGGTGATCCAAGTTGGAATGGGGTACTGATCATTACCTGAAAGTGTCATCAAGATTGGTTGAAAAAATGTGTTCTGAGATTTCAGGAAAATCGTAGTTTTTTGGAATCTTGGCAACCCCTTTCCATGAAAGAGATTTGCGCCAGTCTCTGCTTAGGGCTACATTAATAGGGAACAAAACATAGAGATAGAACTTGGAACTACTTTATTGTGTCAAGTTACAAAGAGCTAGCACAAACCGTGTTTGATTTAGAGTTCCAACTACATGAATCCATATAGAAGAAAACAGAGTGAAACCTAAAAATTAAAACTGTTACTGCCAATGAACGGTTTAACCTAGAAGAACGAAATTTGGTGATCCAAGTGGGATTGGGGTACTGATCATTACCTGAAAGTGTCATCACGATTGGTTGAAATAGGTATTCTGAGATTTCAGAAAACTCGTAGTTTTCTGGAATGTTGGCAACCCCTTTCCATGAAAGTGATTTGCGCCAGTCTATGCTTAGGGCTACATCAATAGGAAATGAACCATAGAGATAGAACTTGGAACTACTTTATTGTGTCAAGTTTCACAGAGCTAGCACAAACCGTGTTTGATTTAGAGTTCCAACTACATGTATCCATATAGGAGAAAACAGAGTGAAAGCTAAAAATTAAAACTGTTACTGCAAACGAACGGTTTAACCTAGAAGAACGAAATTTGGTGAGCCAATTGAGATTGGGATACTGATCATTACCTGAAAGTGTCATCAAGATTGGGTGAAAAAATGTGTGCTGAGATTTCAGGGAACTCGTAGTTTTTGGAAGCTTGGCAACCCCTTTCCATGTAAGTGATTTGCGCCAGTCTCTGCTTACTGCTACATCAATAGGAAACAAACCATAGAGATAGAACTTGGAACTACTTTATTGTGTCAAGTTTCAAAGAGCTAGCACAAACCGTGTTTGATTTAGAGTGCCAACTACATGCATCCAAATAGGAGAAAACAGTGTGAAAGCTAAAAATTAAAACTGTTACTGCAAACGAACGGTTTAACTTAGAAGAACGAAATTTGGTGATCCAAGTGGGATTGGGGTACTGATCATTCATTACCTGAAAGTGTCATCAAGATTGGGTGAAAAAATGTGTGCTGAGATTTCAGGAACATCGTAGTTTTTGGAAGCTTGGCAACCCCTTTCCATGAAAGTGATTTGCGCAAGTCTCTGCTTAGGGCTACATCAATAGGAAACAAACCATAGAGATAGAACTTGGAACTACTTTATTTTGTCAAGTTTCAAAGAGGTAGCACAAACCGAGTTTGATTTAGAGTTCCAACTACATGTATCCACATAGGAGAAAACAGAGTGAAAGCTAAAAATTAAAACTGTTACTGCAAACGAACGGTTTAACCTAGAAGAACGAAATTTGGTGAGCCAATTGAGATTGGGATACTGATCATTACCTGAAAGTGTCATCAAGATTGGTTAAAAAAAAAATGTGCTGAGATTTCAGGGACCTCGTAGTTTTTGGAAGCTTGGCAACCCCTTTCCATGAAAGTGATTTGCGCCAGTCTCTGCTTAGGGCTACATCAATAGGAAACAAACCATTGAGATAGAACTTGGAACTACTTTATTTTGTCAAGTTTCAAAGAGCTAGCACCAACCGTGTTTGATTTAGAGTTCCAAATACATGTATCCCTAAAGGAGAAAACAGAGTGTAACCTAAAAATTAAAACTGTTACTGCCAATGAACAGTTTAACCTAGAAGAACGAAACTTGGAGAGCCAAGTGGGATTGCGGTACTGATCATTACCTGAAAGTGTCATCAAGATTGGGTGAAAAAATGTGTGCTGAGATTTCAGGACACTCGTAGATTTTGGAAGCTTGGCAACCCCTTTCCATGAAAGTTATTTGCGCCAGTCTCTGCTTAGGGCTACATAAATAGGAAACAAACCATAGAGATAGTATTTGGAACTACTTTATTGTGTCAAGTTTCAAAGAGCTAGCACAAACCTTGTTTGATTTAGAGTTCCAACTGCATGCATCCGTATAAAAGAAAACAGAGTGAAACCAAAAAATTAAAACTGTTACTGCCAACGAACGGTTTAACCTAGAAGAACGAAATTTGGTGATCCAAGTGGGATTGGGGTACTGATGTACTGATCATTACCTGAAAGTGTCATCAAGATTGGGTGAAAAAATGTTTTCTGATATTTCAGGAAACTCGTAGTTTTTTGGAATCTTGGAAACCACTTTCCATGAAAGTGATTTGCGCCAAACTCTTCTTAGGGCTACATCAATAGGAAACAAACCATAGAGATAGAACTTGGAACAACTTTATTGTGTCAATTTCCAATGAGCTAGCACAAACCGTGTTTGATTTAGAGTTCCAACTACATGTATCCATATAGGGAAAACAGAGTGAAACCTAAAAATTAAAACTGTTACTGCCAACGAACGGTTTAACCTAGAAGAACAAAATTTGGAGAGGCAAGTGGGATTGGGTACTGATCATTACCTGAAAGTGTCATCAAGATTGGGTGAAAAAATGTGTGTTGAGATTTTAGGAAACTTGTAGTTTTTGAAAGCTTGGCAAACCCTTTCCATGAAAGTGATTTGCGCCAGTCTCTGCTTAGGGCTACATCAATAGGAAACAAACCATAGAGAGAGAACATGGAACTACTTTATTGTGTCAAGTTTCAAAGAGCTAGCACAAACCGGGTTTGATTTAGAGTTCCAACTACATGTATTCGTATAGGAGAAAGCAGAGTGAAACCGAAAATTTAAAACAGTTACTGCCAACGAACGGTTTAACCAAGAATAAAGAAATTTGGTGATCCAAGTGGGATTGGGTTACTGATAATTACCTGAAGGTGTCATCAAGATTAGATGAAAAAATGTGTGCTGAGATTTCAAGAAACTCGTAGTTTTTTGGAAGCTTGGCAACCCCATTCCATGAAAGTGATTTGCGCCAGTCTCTGCTTACTGCTACATCAATAGGAAACAAACCATAGAGATAGAACTTGGAACTACTTTATTGTGTCAACTTTCAAAGAGCTAGCACAAACCGTGTTTGATTTAGAGTTCCAACTACATGTATCCATATAGGAGAAAACAGAGTGAAACCTAAAAATTAAAAGTTACTGCCAACGAACGGTTTAACATAGAAGAACAAAATTTGGAGAGCCAAGTGGGATTGGGTACCGATCATTACCTGAAAGTGTCATCAAGATTGGGTGAAAAAATGTGTGCTGAGATTTCAGGAAACTCGTAGTTTTTTGGAAGCTTGGCAACCCCTTTCCATGAAAGTGATTTGCGCCAGTCTCTGCTTAGGCCTACATCAATAGGAAACAAACCATGGAGATAGAACGTGGAACTACTTTATTGTGTCAAGTTTATAGAGCTAGAACAAACCGTGTTTGATTTACAGTTCCAACTACATATATCCCTATTGGAGAAAACAGAGTGAAACCTAAAAATTAAAACAGTTACTGCCAACGAGTGGTTTAACCTAGAAGAACGAAATTTGGTGAGCCAAGTGGGATTGGGGTACTGATCATTATCTGAATGTGTTATCAAGATTGGGTGAAAAAATGTGTGCTGAGATTTCAGGGAACTCCTAGTTTTTTGGAAGCTTGGCAACCCCTTTCCATGAAAGTGATTTGCGCCAGTCTCTGCTTAGGGCTACATCAATAGGAAACAAACCATAGAGACAGAACTTGGAACTACTTTATTGTGTGAAGTTTCAAAGAGCTAGCACAAACCGTTTTGATTTAGAGTTCCAACTACATGTATCCATATAGGAGAAAACAGAGTGAAAGTTAAAAATTAAAACTGTTACTGCAAATGAACGGTTTAACTTAGAAGAACGAAATTTGGTGATCCAAGTGGGATTGGGTTACTGATCATTAGCTGAAAGTGTCATCAAGATTGGGTGAAAAAATGTGTGCTGAGATTTCAGGAAACTCGTAGTTTTTTGGAAGCTTGGCAACCCCTTTCCATGTAAGTGATTTGCGCCAGGCTCTGCTTACTGCTACATCAATAGGAAACAAGCCATAGAGATAGAACTTGGAACTACTTTATTGTGTCAAGTTTCAAAGAGCTAGCACAAACCGTGTTTCATTTAGAGTTCCAACTACATGTATCCATATAGGAGAAAACAGAGTGAAACCTAAAAATTAAAACTGTTACTGCCAACGAACGGTTTAACCTAGAAGAACAAAATTTGGAGAGCCAAGTGGGATTGGGTACCGATTATTACCTGAAAGTGTCATCAAGATTGGGTGAAAAAATGTGTGTTGAGATTTCAGGAAACTCGTGGTTTTTGGAAGCTTGGCAACCCCTTTCCATGAAAATGATTTGTGCCAGACTCTGCATAGGGCTACATCAATAGGAAACAAACCATAGAGATAGGACTTGGAACTATTTTATTGTGTCAAGTTTCAAACAGCGAGCAAAAACCGTTTTGATTTAGAGTTCCAACTACATGTATCCATATAGGAGAAAACAGAGTGAAAGTTAAAAATTAAAACTGTTACTGGAAACGAACGGTTTAACTTAGAAGAACGAAATATGGTGAGACATGTGGGATTGGGGTACTGATCATTACCTGAAAGTGTCATCAAGATTGGGTGAAAAAATGTGTGCTGAGATTTCAGGAAACTCGTAGTTTTTTGGAAGCTTGGCAACCCCTTTCCATGAAAGTGATTTGCGCCAGTCTCTGCTTAGGGCTACATCAATAGGAAACAAACCATAGAGACAGAACTTGGAACTACTTTATTGTGTGAAGTTTCAAAGAGCTAGCACAAACCGTTTTGATTTAGAGTTCCAACTACATGTATCCATATAGGAGAAAACAGAGTGAAAGTTAAAAATTAAAACTGTTACTGCAAATGAACGGTTTAACTTAGAAGAACGAAATATGTTGAGCCAAGTGGGATTGGGGTACTGATCATTACCTGAAAGTGTCATCGAGATTGGGTGAAAAAATGTGTGCTGAGATTTCAGGAAACTCGTAGTTTTATGGAAGCTTGGCAACCCCTTTCCATGAAAGTGATTTGCGCCAGTCTCTGCTTAGGGCTACATCAATAGGAAACAAACCATAGAGATAGAACTTGGAACTACTTTATTGTGTCAAGATTCAAAGACCTAGCACAAATCGTGTTTGATTTAGAGTTCCAACTACATGTATCCATATAGGAGAAAACAGAGTGACAACTATAAATTAAAACTGTTACTGCAAACGAACGGTTTAACTTAGAAGAACGAAATTTCGTGATCCAAGTGGGATTGGGTTACTGATCATTACCTGAAAGTGTCATCAAGTTTCGGTTAAAAAATGTGTGGTGTGATTTCAGGAAACTCGTAGTTTTTTGGAAGCTTGGCAACCCCTTTCCATGTAAGTGATTTGCGCCAGTCTCTGCTTACTGCTACATCAATAGGAAACAAACCATAGAGACAGAACTTGGAACTACTTTATTGTGTCAAGTTTCGAAGAGCTACCACAAACCGTGTTTGATTTAGAGTTCCAAATACATGTATCCCTATAGGAAAACAGAGTGTAACCTAAAAATTAAAACTGTTACTGCCAACGAACGGTTTAACCTAGAAGAACAAAATTTGGAGAGCCAAGTGAAATTGGGTACTGATCATTACCTGAAAGTGTCATGAAGATTGGGTGAAAAAATGTGTGCTGAGATTTCAGGAACAACGTAGTTTTTGGAAGCTTGGCAACCCCTTTCCATGAAAGTGATTTGCGCCAGTCTCTGCTTAGGGCTACATCAATAGGAAACAAACCATAGAGATAGAACTTGGAACTACTTTATTGTGTCAAGTTTCAAAGAGCTAGCACAAACCGTGTTTGATTTAGAGTTCCAACTACATGTATCCCTATAGGAGAAAACACAGTGAAACCAAAAAATTAAAACTGTTACTGCCAATGAACGGTTTAACCTAGAAGAACGAAATTTGGTGATCCAAGTGAAATTGGGGTACAGATCATTACCTGAAAGTGTCATCAAGATTGGTTGAAAAAATGTATTCTGAGATTTCAGGAAACTCGTAGTTTTTTGGAATCTTGGCAACCCCTTTCCATGAAAGTGATTTGCGCCAGTCTCTGCTTAGGCCTACATCAATAGTAAACGAACCATAGAGATAGAACTTGGAACTACTTTATTGTGTCAAGTTTCAAAGAGCTAGCACAAACCGTGTTTGATTTAGAGTTCCAACTATGTATCCATATAGGAGAAAACAGAGTGAAAGCTAAAAATTAAAACTGTTACTGCAAATGATCAGTTTAACATAGAAGAACGAAATTTGGTGAGCCAATTGAGATTGGGATACTGATCATTACCTGAAAGTGTCATCAAGATTGGGTGAAAAAATGTGTGCTGAGATTTCAGGAAACTCGTAGTTTTTGGAAGCTTGGCAAAGCCTTTCCATGTAAGTGATTTGCGCCAGGCTCTGCTTACTGGTACATCAGTAGGAAACAAACCATAGAGATAGAACTTGGAACTACTTTATTGTGTCAAGTATCAAAGAGCTAGCACAAACCGTGTTTGATTTAGAGTTCCAACTACATGTATCCCTATAGGAGAAAACAGAGTGAATCCAAAAAATTTAAACAGTTACTGCCAACGAACGGTTTAACTTAGAAGAACAAAATTTGGTGATCCAAGTGGGATTGGGTAATTGATAATTACCTGAAAGTGTCATCAAGATTGGGTGAAAAAATGTGTGCTGAGATTTCAGGAAACTCGTAGTTTTTGGAAGCTTGGCAACCCCTTTCCATGAAAGTGATTTGCGCCAGTCTCTGCTTAGGGCTACATCAATAGGAAACAAACCATAGAGATAGAACTTGGAACTACTTTATTGTGTCAAGTTTCAAAGAGCTAGCACAAACCGTGTTTGATTTAGAGTTCCAACTACATGTATCCCTATAGGAGAAAACAGAGTGAAACCAAAAAATTAAAACTGTTACTGCCAATGAACGGTTTAACCTAGAAGAACGAAATTTGGTGATCCAAGTGGGATTGGGGTACAAATCATTACCTGAAAGTGTCATCAAGATTGGTTGAAAAAATGTATTCTGAGATTTCAGGAAACTCGTAGTTTTTTGGAATCTTGACAACCCCTTTCCATGAAAGTGATTTGCGCCAGTCTCTGCTTAGGCCTACATCAATAGTAAACGAACCATAGAGATAGAACTTGGAACTACTTTATTGTGTCAAGTTTCAAAGAGCTAGCACAAACCGTGTTTGATTTAGAGTTCCAACTACATGTATCCATATAGGAGAAAACAGAGTGAAAGCAAAAAATTAAAACTGTTACTGCAAATGATCGGTTTAATAGAAGAATGAAATTTGGTGAGCCAATTGAGATTGGGATACTGATCATTACCTGAAAGTGTCATCAAGATTGGGTGAAAAAATGTGTGCTGAGATTTCAGGAAACTCGTAGTTTTTTGGAAGCTTGGCAACCACTTTCCATGTAAGTGATTTGCGCCAGGCTCTGCTTACTGCTACATCAGTAGGAAACAAACCATAGAGATAGAACTTGGAACTACTTTATTTTGTCAAGTTTCAAAGAGCTAGCACAAACCGTGTTTGATTTAGAGTTCCAACTACATGTATCCCTATAGGAGAAAACAGAGTGAATCCAAAAAATTAAAACAGTTACTGCCAACGAACGGTTTAACTTAGAAGAACAAAATTTGGAGAGCCAAGTGAAATTGGGTACTGATCATTACCTGAAAGTGTCATCAAGATTGGGTGAAAAAATGTGTGCTGAGATTTCAGGAACATGGTAGTTTTTGGAAGATTGGCAACCCCTTTCCATGAAAGGATTTGCGCCAGTCTCTTCTTAGGGCTACATAAATAGGAAACAAACCATAGAGATAGAACTTGGAACTATTTATTGTGTCAAGTTTCAAAGTGATAGCACAAACCGTGTTTGATTTAGATTTCCAACTACATGTATCCCTATAGGAGAAAACAGAGTGAAACCTAAAATTTAAAACAGTTACTGCCAACGAACTGATTAACTTAGAAGAACGAAATTTGGTGATCCAAGTGGGATTGGGTTACTGATCATTACCTGAAAGTGTCATCAAGATTGGGTGAAAAAATGTGTGCTGAGATTTCAGGAAACTCGTAGTTTTTTGGAAGCTTGGCAACCACTTTCCATGTAAGTGATTTGCGCCAGTCTCTGCTTAGGCCTGCATCAATAGGAAACGAACCATAGAGATAGAACTTGGAACTACTTTATTGTGTGAAGTTTCGAAGAGCTAGCACAAACCGTGTTTGATTTAGAGTTCCAAATACATGTATCCCTATAGGAAAACAGAGTGTAACCTAAAAATTAAAACTGTTACTGCCCACGAACGGTTTACCCTAGAAGAACAAAATTTGGAGAGCCAAGTGAAATTGGGTACTGATCATTACCTGAAAGTGTCATCAAGATTGGGTGAAAATATGTGTGCTGAGATTTCAGGAAACTCGTAGTTTTTGGAAGCTTGGCAACACCTTTCCATGAAAGTGACTGGCGCCAGTCTCTGCTTAGGGCTACATCAATAGGAAACAAACCATAGAGATAGAACTTGGAACTACTTTATTTTGTCAAGTTTAAAAGAGCTAGCACAAACCGTGTTTGATTTAGAGTTCCAACTACTTGTATCCCTATAGGAGAAAAGAGTGAAACCAAAAAATTAAAACTGTTACTGCCAATGAACGGTTTAAACTAGAAGAACGAAATTTGGTGATCCAAATGGGATTGGGTTACTGATCATTACCTGAAAGTGTCATCAAGATTGGGTGAAAAAATGTGTGCTGAGATTTCAGGAAACTCGTAGTTTTTGGAAGCTTGGCAACCCCTTTCCATGAAAGTGATTTGCGCCAGTCTCTGCTTAGGGCTACATCAATAGGAAACAAACCATAGAGATAGAACTTGGAGCTACTTTATTGTGTCAAGTTTCAAAGAGCTAGCACACACCGTGTTTGATTTAGCATTCCAACTACATGTATCCCTATAGGAGAAAACAGAGTGAAATCTAAAAATTAAAACAGTTACTGCCAACGAACGGTTTAACCTAGAAGAACGAAATTTTGTGATCCAAATGGGATTGGGTTACTGATCATTACCTGAAAGTGTCATCAAGATTAGGTGAAAAAATGTGTGCTGAGATTTCAGGAAACTCGTAGTTTTTTGGAAGCTTGGCAACCCCTTTCCATGAAAGTGATTTGCGCCAGTCTCTGCTTAGGGCTACATCAATAGGAAACAAACCATAGAGATAGAACTGGGAACTAGTTTATTGTGTCAAGTTTCAAAGAGCTAGCACAAAACGTGTTTGATTTAGAGTTTCAACTACATGTATCCATATAGGAGAAAACAGAGTGAAAGTTAAAAATTAAAACTGTTACTGCCAACGAAGGGTTTAACCTAGAAAAACGAAATTTGGTGATCCAAGTGAGATTGGGGTACTGATCATTACCTGAAATTGTCATCAAGATTGGGTGAAAAAATGTGTGATGAGATTTCAGGAAACTCGTAGTTTATGGAAGCTTGGCAACCCCTTTCCATGAAAATGATTTGCGCCAGTCTCTGCTTAGGGCTACATCAATAGGAAACTAACCATAGAGATAGAACTTGGAACTACTTTATTGTGTCAAGTTTCAACGAGCTAGCACAAACCGTGTTTGATTTAGAGTTCCAAATACATGTATCCCTATAGGAAAACAGAGTGTAACCTAAAAATTAAAACTGTTACTGCCAACGAACTGTTTAACCTAGAAGAACAAAATTTGGAGAGCCAAGTGAAATTGGGTACTGATCATTACCTGAAAGTGTCATCAAGATTGGGTGAAAAAATGTGTTTTGAGATTTCAGGAACAACGTAGTTTTTGGAAGCTTGGCAACCCCTTTTCATGAAAGTGATTTGCGCCAGTCTCTGCTTAGGGCTACATCAATAGGAAACAAATCATAGAGATAGAACTTGGAACTACTTTATTGTGTCAAGTTTCAAAGAGCTAGCACAAACCGTGTTTGATTTAGAGTTCCAATTACATGTATCCAAATAGGAGAAAACAGTGTGAAAGCTAAAAATTAAAACTGTTACTGGAAACGAACGGTTTAACCTAGAAGAACGAAATATCGTGAGACAAGTGGGATTGGGGTACTGCTCATTACCTGAAAGTGTCATCAAGATTGGGTGAAAAAATGTGTGCTGAGATTTCAGGAACATCGTAGTTTTTGGAAGCTTGGCAACCCCTTTCCATGAAAGAGATTTGCGCCAGTCTCTGTTTAGGGCTACATCAATAGGAAATGATCCATAGAGATATAACTTGGAAGTACATTATTGTGTCAAGTTTCAAAGAGCTAGCCCAAACCGTGTTTGATTTAGAGTTCAAACTATATGTATCCCTATAGGAGAAAACAGAGTGACAGCTATAAATTAAAAATGTTACTGCAAACGAACGGTTTAGTTAGAAGAACGAAATTTGGTGATCCAAGTGGGATTGGGTTACTGATCATTACCTGAAATTGTCATCAAGATTGGGTGAAAAAATGTGTGCTGAGATTTCAGGAAACTCGTAGTTTTTTGGAATCTTGGCAACCACTTTCCATGTAAGTGATTTGCGCCAGTCTCTGCTTAGGCCTACATCAATAGGAAACGAACCATAGAGATAGAACTTGGAACTACTTTATTGTGTGAACTTTCGAAGAGCTAGCACAAACCGTGTTTGTTTTAGAGTTCCAACTACATGTATCCCTATAGGAAAACAGAGTGTAACCTAAAAATTAAAACTGTTACTGCCCACGAACGGTTTACCCTAGAAGAACAAAATTTGGAGAGCCAAGTGAAATTGGGTACTGATCATTACCTGAAAGTGTCATCAAGATTGGGTGAAGAAATGTGTGCTGAGATTTCAGGAAACTCGTAGTTTTTGGAAGCTTGGCAACCCCTTTCCATGAAAGTGACTGGCGCCAGTCTCTGCTTAGGGCTACATCAATAGGAAACAAACCATAGAGATAGAACTTGGAACTACTTTATTGTGTCAAGTTTCAAAGAGCTAGCACAAACCGTGTTTGATTTAGAGTTCCAACTACTTGTATCCCTATAGGAGAAAAGAGTGAAACCAAAAAATTAAAACTGTTACTGCCAATGAACGGTTTAAACTAGAAGAACGAAATTTGGTGATCCAAGTGGGAATGGGGTACAGATCATTACCTGAAAGTGTCATCAAGATTGGTTGAAAAAATTTATTCTGAGATTTCAGGAAACTCGTAGTTTTTTGGAATCTTGGCAACCCCTTTCCATGAAAGTGATTTGCGCCAGTCTCTGCTTAGGCCTACATCAATAGGAAACGAACCATAGAGATAGAACTTGGAACTACTTTATTGTGTCAAGTTTCAAAGAGCTAGCAAAAACCGTGTTTGATTTAGAGTTCCAACTACATGTATCCATATAGGAGAAAACAGAGTGAAAGCTAAAAATTAAAACTGTTACTGCAAACGAACGGTTTATCCTAGAAGAACGAAATTTGGTGAGCCAATTGAGATTGGGATACTGATTATTACCTGAAAGTGTCATCAAGATTGGGTGAAAAAATGTGTGCTGAGATTTCAGGAAACTCGTAGTTTTTGGAAGCTTGGCAAACCCTTTCCATTAAAGGGATTTGCGCCAGTCTCTGCTTAGGGCTACATCAATAGGAAACAAACCATAGAGATAGACCTTGGAACTTCTTTATTGTGTCAAGTTTCAAAGAGCTAGCACAAACCGTGTTTGATTTAGATTTCGAACTACATGTATCCCTATAGGAGAAAACAGAGTGAAACCGAAAATTTAAAACAGTTACTGCCAACGAACGGTTTAACTTAGAAGAAAGAAATTTGGTGATCCAAGTGGGATTGGGTTACTGATAATTACCTGAAAGTGTCATCAAGATTGGGTGAAAAAATGTGTGCTGAGATTTCAGGAAACTCGTAGTTTTAAGGAAGCTTGGCAACCGATTTCCATGTAAGTGATTTGCGCCAGTCTCTGCTTACTGCTACATCAATAGGAAACAAACCATAGCGATAGAACTAGGAACTACTTTATTGTGACAAGTTTCAAAGAGCTAGCACAAGCCGTGTTGGATTTAGAGTTCCAACTACATGTATCCAAATAGGAGAAAACAGTGTGAAAGCTAAAAATTAAAACTGGTACTGCAAACGAACGGTTTAACCTAGAAGAAGGAAATTTGGTGAGCCAAGTGGGATTGGGGTACTGATCATTCATTACCTGAAAGTGTCATCAAGATTGGGTGTAAAAATGTGTGCTGAGATTTCAGGAAACTCGTAGTTTTTGGAAGCCTGGCAACCCCTTTCTATGAAAATGATTTGTGCCAGACTCTGCTTAGGGCTACATCAATAGGAAACAAACCATAGAGATAGGACTTGGAACTACTATATTGTGTCAAGTTTCAAAGAGCTAACACAAACCGTGTTTGATTTAGAGATCCAACTACATGTATCCCCATAGGAGAAAACAGAGTGTAACCTAAAAATTAAAACAGTTACTGCCAACGAACGGTTTAACCTAGAAGAAGGAAATTTGGTGAGCCAAGTGGGATTGGGGTACTGATCATTACCTCAAAGTGTCATCAAGATTGGGTGAAATAATGTGTGCTGAGATTTCAGGAAAATCGCATTTTTTGGAAGCTTGGCCACCCCTTTATATGAAAGTGATTTGCGCCAGTCTCTGCTTAGGGCTACATCAATAGGAAACAAACCATGGAGATAGAACTTGGAACTACTTTATTGTGTCAAGTTTCAAAGAGCTAGCACAAACTGTGTTTGATTTAGAGTTCCAACTACATGTATCCCTATAGGAGAAAACAGAGTGAAACCTAAAAATTAAAACTATTACTGCCAACGAACGGTTTAACCTAGAAGATCAAAATTTGGTGAGCCAAGTGGGATTGGGGTACTGATCATTACCTGAAAGTGTCATCAAGATTGGGTGAAAAAATGTGTGCTGAGATTTCAGAAAACTCGTAGCTTTTTGGAAGATTGAAAACCCCTTTCCATGAAAGTGATTTGCGCCAGTTTCTGCTTAGTGTTACCTAAATAGGAAACAGACCATAGAGATAGAGCTTGGAACTACGATATTGTGTCAATTTCAAAGAGCTAGCACAAACGGTTTTTGATTTAGAGTTCCAACTACATGCATCCCTATAGGAGAAAACAGAGTGAAACAAAATATTTAAAACAGTAACTGCCAACGAACGGTTTAACCTAGAAGAACGAAATTTGGTGATCCAAGTGGCATTTGGTTACTGATCATTACCTGAAAGTGACATCAAGTTTGGGTGAAAAAATGTGTGCTGAGATTTCAGGAAACTGGTAGTTTTTTGGAAGCTTGGCAACCCCTTTCCATGAAAGTGATTTGCGCCAGTCTCTGCTTAGGGCTACATCAATAGGAAACAAACCATAGAGATAGAACTTGGAACTACTTTATTGTGTCAAGTTTATAGAGCTAGAACAAACCGTGTTTGATTTAGAGTTCCAACTACATATATCCCTATTGGAGAAAACAGAGTGAAACCTAAAAATTAAAACAGTTACTGCCAACGAGTGGTTTAACCTAGAAGAACGAAATTTGTTGATCCAAGTGGGATTAGGGTACTGATCATTACCTGAAAGTGTCATCAAGATTGGTTTAAAAAATGTGTGCTGAGATTTCAGGAAACTCTTAGTTTTTTGGAATCTTGGCAACCCCTTTAAATCAAAGTGATTTGCACCAGTCTCTGTTTAGGGCTACATCAATAGGAAACACACCATAGAGATAGAACTTGGAACTACTTTATTGTGTCAAGTTCCAAAGAGCTAGCACAAACCGTGTTTGATTTAGAGTTCCAACTACATGTATCCATATAGGAGAAAACAGAGTGAAAGTTAAAAATTAAAACTGTTACTGCAAACGAACGGTTTAACCTAGAAGAACGAAATTTGGTGATCCAAGTGGGATTGTGGTACTGATCATTATCTGAAAGTGTCATCAAGATTGGGTGAAAAAATGTGTGCTGAGATTTCAGGAAACTCGTAGTTATTTGGAAGCTTGGCAACCCCTTTCCATCAAAGTGATTTGCGCCAGTCTCTGCTTAGGGCTACATCAATAGGAAACAAACCATAGAGATAGAACTTGGAACTACTTTACTGTTTCAAGTTTGAAAGAGCTAGCACAAACCGTGTTTGATTTAGAGTTCCAACTACATGTATCCATATAGGAGAAAACAGAGTGAAACCTAAAAATTAAAACTGTTACTGCCAACGAACAGTTTAACCTAGAAGAACAAAATTTGGAGAGCCAAGTGGGATTGGGTACCGATCATTACCTGAAAGTGTCATCAAGATTGGGTGAAAAAATGTGTGTTGAGATTTCAGGAAACTTGTAGTTTTTGAAAGCTTGGCAACCCCTTTCCATGAAAGTGATTTGCGCCAGTCTCTGCTTAGGGCTACATCAATAGGAAACAAACCATAGAGAGAGAACTTGGAACTACTTTATTGTGTCAAGTTTCAAAGACCTAGCACAAACCGTTTTGATTTAGAGTTCCAACTACATGTGTCCGTATAGGAGAAAACAGAGTGAAACCGAAAAATTAAAACAGATACTGCCAACGAATGGTTTAACTTAGAAGAAAGAAATTTGTGATCCAAGTGGGATTGGGTTACTGATAATTACCTGAAAGTGTCATCAAGATTGGGTGAAAAAATGTGTGCTGAGATTTCAGGAAACTCGTAGTTTTTTGTAAGCTTGGCAACCCCTTTCCATGTAAGTGATTTGTGCCAGTCTCTGCTTACTGCTACATCAATAGGAAACAAACCATAGAGATAGAACTTGGAACTACTTTATTGTGTCAAGTTTCAAAGAGCTAGCACAAACCGTGTTTGATTTAGAGTTCCAACTACATGTATCCAAATAGGAGAAAACAGTGTGAAAGCTAAAAATTAAAACTGTTACTGCAAACAAACGGTTTAACCTAGAAGAACAAAATTTGGAGGGCCAAGTGGGATTGGGTACAGATCATTACCTGAAAGTGTCATCAAGATTGGGTGAAAAAATGTGTGCTGAGATTTCAGGAAACTCGTAGTTTTTTGGAAGCTCGGCAACCCCCTTCCATGAAAGTGATTTGCGCAAGTCTCTGCTTAGGGCTACATCACTAGGAAAAAAACCATAGAGATAGAAATTGGAACTACTTTATTGTGTCAAGTTTCAAAGAGCTAGCACAAACCGTGTTTGATTTAGGGTTCCAACTACATGATTCCTCTAGGAGAAAGTAAGTGAAACCTAAAAATTAAAACAGTTACTGCCAACGAACGGTTTAACCTAGAAGAACAAAATTTGGTGAGCCAAGTGGGATTGGGGTACTGATCATTACCTGAAAGTGTCATCAAGTTTGGGTGAAAAAATGTGTGCTGAGATTTCAGGAAACTCTTAATTTTTTGGAAGCTTGGCAACCCCTTTCCATCAAAGTGTTTTGCGCCGGTCTCTGATTAGGGCTACATCAATAGGAAAAAAACCATAGAGATAGGACTTGGAACTACTTTATTGTGTCAAGATTCAAAGAGCTAGCACAAACCGCGTTTGATTTAGAGTTCCTAATACATGTATCCATATAGGAGAAAACAGAGTGAAACCTAAAAATTAAAACTGTTACTGCCAACGAACGGTTTAACCTAGAAAAATGAAATTTGGTTAGGGAAGTGGGAATGGGGTACTGATCATTATCTGAAAGTGTTATCAAGATTGGTTGAAAAAATGTGTGCTGAGATTTCAGGAAACTTGTAGTTTTTTGGAAGCTTGGCAACTCCTTTCCATGAAAGTGATTTGCGTCAGTCTCTGCTTAGGGCTACATCAATAGGAAACAAACCATAGAGATAGAACTTAGAACTACTTTATTTTGTCAGGTTTCAAAGAGCTAGCACAAACCGTGTTTGATTTAGAGTTCCTAATACATGTATCCCTATAGGAGAAAACACAGTGAAACCTAAAAATTAAAACAGTTACTGCCAACGAACGGTTTAACCTAGAACAAAGAAATTTGGTGAGGCAAGTGGGAATGGGGTACTGATCATTATCTGAAAGTGTTATCAAGATTGGGTGAAAAAATATGTGCTGAGACTTCAGGAAACTCGTAGTTTTTTGGAAGCTTGGCAACCCCTATCCATGAAAGTGATTTGCGCCAGTCTCTGCTTAGGGCTTCATCAATAGGAAAAAATCCATAGAGATAGAACTTGGAACTACTTTATTGTGACAAGTTTCAATTAGCTAGCACAAACCTTTTTTGATTTAGAGTTCCAACTACATGTATCCATATAGGAGAAAACAGAGTGAAACCTAAATTGAAAACAGTTACTGCCAACGAACGGTTTAACCTAGAAGAAGGAAATTTGGTGAGCCAAGTGGGATTGGGGTACTGATCATTACCTGAAAGTGTCATCAAGATTGGGTGAAAAAATATGTGCTGAGACTTCAGGAAACTCTTAGTTTTTTGGAAGCTTGGCAACCCCTTTCCATGAAAGTGATTTGCGTCAATCTCTGCTTACGGCTACTTCAATAGGAAACAAATCATAGAGATAGAACTTGGAAGTACTTTATTGTGTCAAGTTTCAAAGAGCTAGCACAAACCGTGTTTGATTTAGAGTTCCAAATACATGTATCCATATAGGAGAAAACAGAGTGAAAGCTAAAAATTAAAACAGTTACTGCCAACGAACGGTTTAACCTAGAAGAACGAAATTTGGTGAGCCAATTGAGATTTGGGTACTGCTCATTACCTGAAAGTGTCATCAAGATTGGGTGAAAAAATGTGTGCTGAGATTTCAGGAAACTCGTAGTTTTTGGAATCTTGGCAACCCCTTTCCATGAAAGTGATTTGCGCCAGTCTCTGCTTAGGGCTACATCAATAGGAAACAAACCATAGAGAAGAACTTGGAACTACTTTATTGTGTCAAGTTTCAAAGAGCTAGCACAAACCGTGTTTGATTTAGAGTTCCAACTACATGTATACCTATAGGAGAAAACAGAGTGAAACCTAAAAATTAAAACAGTTACAGCCAACGAATGGTTTAACCTAGAAGAACGAAATTTGGTGAGCCACGTGGGATTGGGGTACTGATCATTACCTGAAAGTGTCATCAAGATTGGGTGAAAAAATTGGTGCTGTCATTTCAGGAAACTCGTAGTTTTTTGGAAGCTTGGCAACCCCTTTTCATTAAAGTGATTTGCACCAGTCTCTGCTTGGGCTACATCAATAGGAAACAAACCATAGAGATACAACTTGGAACTACTTTATTGTGTCAAGTTTCAAAGAGCTAGCACAAACTGTGTTTGATTGAGAATCCCAACTACATATATCCCTATAGGAGAAAACAGAGTGAAACCTAAAAATTAAAACTCTTACTGCCAACGAACGGTTTAACCTAGAAGAAGGAAATTTGGTGAGCCAAGTGGGATTGGGGTACTGATCATTACCTGAAAGTGTCATCAAGATTGGGTGAAAAAATGTGTGCTGAGATTTCAGGAAACTCGTAGTTTTTTGGAAGCTCGGCAACCCCCTTCCATGAAAGTGATTTGCGCAAGTCTCTGCTTAGGGCTACATCACTAGGAAAAAAACCGTAGAGATAGAAATTGGAACTACTTTATTGTGTCAAGTTTCAAAGAGCTAGCACAAACCGTGTTTGATTTAGGGTTCCAACTACATGATTCCTCTAGGAGAAAGTAAGTGAAACCTAAAAATTAAAACAGTTACTGCCAACGAACGGTTTAACCTAGAAGAACAAAATTTGGTGAGCCAAGTGGGATTGGGGTACTGATCATTACCTGAAAGTGTCATCAAGTTTGGGTGAAAAAATGTGTGCTGAGATTTCAGGAAACTCTTAATTTTTTGGAAGCTTGGCAACCCCTTTCCATCAAAGTGTTTTGCGCCGGTCTCTGATTAGGGCTACATCAATAGGAAAAAAACCATAGAGATAGGACTTGGAACTACTTTATTGTGTCAAGATTCAAAGAGCTAGCACAAACCGCGTTTGATTTAGAGTTCCTAATACATGTATCCATATAGGAGAAAACAGAGTGAAACCTAAAAATTAAAACTGTTACTGCCAACGAACGGTTTAACCTAGAAAAATGAAATTTGGTTAGGGAAGTGGGAATGGGGTACTGATCATTATCTGAAAGTGTTATCAAGATTGGTTGAAAAAATGTGTGCTGAGATTTCAGGAAACTTGTAGTTTTTTGGAAGCTTGGCAACTCCTTTCCATGAAAGTGATTTGCGTCAGTCTCTGCTTAGGGCTACATCAATAGGAAACAAACCATAGAGATAGAACTTAGAACTACTTTATTTTGTCAGGTTTCAAAGAGCTAGCACAAACCGTGTTTGATTTAGAGTTCCTAATACATGTATCCCTATAGGAGAAAACAGAGTGAAACCTAAAAATTAAAACAGTTACTGCCAACGAACGGTTTAACCTAGAACAAAGAAATTTGGTGAGGCAAGTGGGAATGGGGTACTGATCATTATCTGAAAGTGTTATCAAGATTGGGTGAAAAAATGTGTGCTGAGACTTCAGGAAACTCGTAGTTTATTGGAAGCTTGGCAACCCCTATCCATGAAAGTGATTTGCGCCAGTCTCTGCTTAGGGCTTCATCAATAGGAAAAAATCCATAGAGATAGAACTTGGAACTACTTTATTGTGACAAGTTTCAATTAGCTAACACAAACCTTTTTTGATTTAGAGTTCCAACTACATGTATCCATATAGGAGAAAACAGAGTGAAACCTAAATTGAAAACAGTTAATGCCAACGAACGGTTTAACCTAGAAGAAGGAAATTTGGTGAGCCAAGTGGGATTGGGGTACTGATCATTACCTGAAAGTGTCATCAAGATTGGGTGAAAAAATATGTGCTGAGACTTCAGGAAACTCTTAGTTTTTTGGAAGCTTGGCAACCCCTTTCCATGAAAGTGATTTGCGTCAATCTCTGCTTACGGCTACTTCAATAGGAAACAAATCATAGAGATAGAACTTGGAACTACTTTATTGTGTCAAGTTTCAAAGAGCTAGCACAAACCGTGTTTGATTTAGAGTTCCAAATACATGTATCCATATAGGAGAAAACAGAGTGAAAGCTAAAAATTAAAACAGTTACTGCCAACGAACGGTTTAACCTAGAAGAATGAAATTTGGTGAGCCAATTGAGATTTGGGTACTGCTCATTACCTGAAAGTGTCATCAAGATTGGGTGAAAAAATGTGTGCTGAGATTTCAGGAAACTCGTAGTTTTTGGAAGCTTGGCAACCCCTTTCCATGAAAGTGATTTGCGCCAGTCTCTGCTTAGGGCTACATCAATAGGAAACAAACCATAGAGATAGAACTTGGAACTACTTTATTGTGTCAAGTTTCAAAGAGCTAGCACAAACCGTGTTTGATTTAGAGTTCCAACTACATGTATACCTATAGGAGAAAACAGAGTGAAACCTAAAAATTAAAACAGTTACAGCCAACGAATGGTTTAACCTAGAAGAACGAAATTTGGTGAGCCACGTGGGATTGGGGTACTGATCATTACCTGAAAGTGTCATCAAGATTGGGTGAAAAAATGTGTGTGAGAATACAGAAAACTCGTAGTATTTTGGAAGCCTGGCAACCCCTTTCCATGAAAGTGATTTGCGCCAGTCTCTGCTTAGGGCTACATCAATAGGAAACAAACCATAGAGATAGAACTTGGAACTATTTTATTGTGTCAAGTTTCAAAGACCTAGCACAAACCGTGTTTGATTTAGAGTTCCAACTACATGTATCCATATAAGAGAAAACAGAGTGAAAGCTAAAAATTTAAACTGTTTCTGCAAAGGAATGGTTTAAATTAGAAGAACGAAATTTGGTGAGCCAATTGAGATTGGGGTACTGATCATTACCTGAAAGTGTCATCAAGATTGGGTGAAAAAATATGTGCTGACATTTCAGGAAACTCGTAGTTTTTGGGAAGCTTGGCAACCCCTTTTCATTAAAGTGCTTTGCACCAGTCTCTGCTTGGGCTACATCAATAGGAAACAAACCATAGAGATACAACTTGGAAATACTTTATTGTGTCAAGTTTCAAAGAGCTAGCACAAACTGTGTTTGATTGAGAATTCCAACTACTTATATCCCTATAGGAGAAAACAGAGTGAAACCTAAAAATTAAAACTCTTACTGCCAATGAACGGTTTAACCTAGAAGAAGGAAATTTGGTGAGCCAAGTGGGATTGGGGTACTGATCATTACCTGAAAGTGTCATCAAGATTGGGTGAAAAAATGTGTGCTGACATTTCAGGAAACTCGTAGTTTTTTGGAAGCTTGGCAACCCCCTTCCATGAAAGTGATTTGCGCCAGTCTCTGCTTAGGTCTACATCAATAGGAAACAAACCATAGAGATAGAACTTGGAACTACTTTATTGTGTCAAGTTTCCAAGAGCTAGCACAAACCGTGTTTGATTTAGGGTTCCAACTACATGATT
The DNA here is from genome assembly GCF_964194105.1 of Spermophilus citellus. Classification (NCBI taxonomy): domain Eukaryota; kingdom Metazoa; phylum Chordata; class Mammalia; order Rodentia; family Sciuridae; genus Spermophilus; species Spermophilus citellus. The sequence continues at coordinate 18,777,912 of NC_138197.1, read as the reverse complement.
CCTCTAGGATAAAGTGAGTGAAACCTAAAAATTAAAACAGTTACTGCCAACGAACGTTTTAACCTAGAAGAACAAAATTTGGTGAGCCAAGTGGGATTGGGGTACTGATCATTACCTGAAAGTGTCATCAAGTTTGGGTGAAAAAATGTGTGCTGAGATTTCAGGAAACTCTTAATTTTTTGGAAGCTTGGCAACCCCTTTCCATCTAAGTGTTTTGCGCCGGTCTCTGATTAGGGCTACATCAATAGGAAAAAAACCATAGAGATAGGACTTGGAACTACTTTATTTTGTCAGGTTTCAAAGAGCTAGCACAAACCGTGTTTGATTTAGAGTTCCTAATACATGTATCCCTATAGGAGAAAACAGAGTGAAACCTAAAAATTAAAACAGTTACTCCCAACGAACGGTTTAACCTAGAACAAAGAAATTTGGTGAGGCAAGTGGGAATGGGGTACTGATCATTATCTGAAAGTGTTATCAAGATTGGGTGAAAAAATGTGTGCTGAGATTTCAGGAAACTCGTAGTTTTTTGGAAGCTTGGCAACCCCTTTCCATGAAAGTGATTTGCGCCAGTCTCTGCTTAGGGCTTCATCAATAGGAAACAAACCATAGAGATAGAACTTGGAACTACATTATTGTGTCAAGTTTCAAAAAGCTAGCACAAACCGTGTTTGATTTAGAGTTCCAACTACATGTATCCATATAAGAGAAAACAGACTGAAAGCTAAAAATTAAAACTGTTACTGCAAAAGAATGGTTTAACCTAGAAGAACGAAATTTGGTGAGCCAAGTAGGATTGGGGTACTGAACATTACCTCAAAGTGTCATCAAGATTGGGTGAAAAAATGTGTGCTGAGATTTCAGGAAACTCGTAGTTATTTGGAAGCTTGGCAACCCCTTTCCATGAAAGTGATTTGTGCCAGTCTCTGCTTAGGACTACAGCAATAGGAAACAAACCATAGAGATAGAACTTGGAACTACTTTATTGTGTCAAGTTTCAAAGAGCTAGCGCAAACCGTGTTTGATTTAGAGTTCCAACTACATGTATACCTATAGGAGAAAACAGAATGAAACCTAAAAATTAAAACCGTTACTGCCAACGAACGGTTTAACCTAGAAGAACGATATTTGGTGATCCAAGTGGGATTGGGGTACTGATGATTAACTGAAAGTGTCATCAAGATTGGGTGAAAAAATGTGTGCTGAGAATTCAGGAAACTCGTAGTTTTTTGGAAGCCTGGCAACCCATTTCCATGAAAGTGATTTGCGCCAGTCTCTGCTTAGGGTTACATCAATAGGAAACAAACCATAGAGATAGAACTTGAAACTACTTTATTGTGTCAAGTTTCAAAGAGCTAGAATAAACCGTGTTTGATTTAGAGTTCCAACAACATGTATCCATATAGGAGAAAGCAGAGTGAAACCTAAAATTAAAACAGTTACTGCCAACGAACGGTTTAACTTAGAAGAACGAAATTTGGTGATCCAAGTGGGATTGGGTTAGTGATCATTACCTGAAAGGGTCATAAAGATTGGCTGAAAAAATATGCGCTGAGATTCCAGTAAACTCGTAGTTTTTTGGAAGCTTGGCAACCCCTTTTCATGAAAGTGATTTGCGCCAGTCTCTGCTTAGGGCCACATCAATAGGAAACAAACCATAGAGATAGACCTTGGAACTACTTTATTGTGTCAAGTTTCAAGGAGCTAGCGCAAACCGTGTTTGATTTAGAGTTCCAAATACATGTATCCATATAGGAGAAAACAGAATGAAAGATAAAAATTAAAACACTTACTGCCAACCAACGGTTTACCTAGAAGAACTAAATTTGGTGAGACAAGTGGGATTGGGGTACTGATCATTATCTGAAAGTGTCATCATGATTGTGTAAAAAGATGTGTGCTGAGATTTCAGGAAACTCCTAGTTTTTTGGAAGCTTGGCAACCCCTTTCCATCAAAGTCATTTGCGCCAGTCTCTGCTTAGGGCTACATCATTAGGAAACAAAACATAGAGATAGAACTTGGAAATACTTTATTGTGTCAAGTTTCAAAGAGCTAGCGCAAACCATGTTTGATTTAGAGTTCCAACTACATGTAACCCTATAGGAGAAAAGAGAGGGAAACCTAAAAATTAAAACTATTACTGCCAACGCATGGTTTAACCTAGAAGAAGGAAATTTGGTGAGCCAAGTGGGATTGGGGTACTGATCATTATCTGAAAGTGTCATCAAGATTGGGTGAAAAAAATGTGTGCTGAGATTTCAGGAAACTCGTAGTTTTTGGAAGCTTGGCAACCCCTTTCCATGAAAGTGATTTGCGCCAGTCTCTACTTAGGGCTACATCAATAGGAAACAAACCATAGAGATAGAACTTGGAACTACTTTGTTGTGTCAAGTTTCAAAGAGCTACCACAAACCGTGTTTGATTTAGAGTTCCAAAAACATGTATCCATATAGGAGAAAACAGAGTGAAACCTAAAAATTAAAACTGTTACTTCGAACGAACGGATTAACCTAGAAGAACGAAATTTGGTGAGCCAAGTGGGATTGGGGTACTGATCATTACGTCAAAATGTGATCAGGATTGGGTGAAAAAATGTGTGCTGAGATTTCAGGAAACTCGTATGTTTTGGAAGCTTGGCAACCCCTTTCCATGTAAGTGATTTGTGCCAGTCTCTGCTTAGGGCTACATCAATAGGAAACAAACCATAGAGATAGAACTTGGAACTACTTTATTGTGTCAAGTTTCATAGGGCTAGCACAAACCGTGTTTGATTTAGAGTTCCAACTACATGTATCTTTATAGGAGAAAACAGAGTGAAAACTAAAAATTAAAACAGTTACTGCCAAAGAATGGTTTAACCTAGAAGAACGAAATATGGTGAGCCAAGTCGGATTGGGGTACTGATCATTACCTGAAAGTGTCATCAAGATTGGGTGAAAAAATGTGTGCTGACATTTCAGGAAACTCTTAGTTTTTTGGAAGCTTGGCAACCCCTTTCCATGAAAGTAATTTGCGCCAGTCTCTGCTTCGGGCTACATCAATAGGAAACAAACCATAGAGATAGAACTTGGAACTACTTTATTGTGTCAAGTTTCAAAGAGCTAGCACAAACCATGTTTGATTTAGAGTTCCAACTACATGTATCCATAAAGGAGAAAACAGAGTGACAGCTATAAATTAAAACTGTTACTGCCAACGAACGGATTGACCTAGAAGAACGAAATTTGGTGAGACAAGTGGGATTGGGGTACTGATCATTACCTGAAAGTGTCATCAAGATTGGGTGAAAAAATGTGTGCTGAGATTTCAGGAAACTCGTAGTTTTTTGGAAGCTTGGCAACCCCTTTCCATGAAAGTGATTCGCGCCAGTCTCTGCTTAGGGCTACCTCAATAGGAAACAAACCATAGAGATAGAACATGGAACTACTTTATTGTGTCAAGTTTCAAAGATCTAGAATAAACCGTGTTTGATTTAGAGTTCCAACTACATATATCCCTATTGGAGAAAACAGAGTGAAACCTAAAAATTAAAACAGTTACTGCCAACGAGCGGTTTAAACTAGAAGAACGAAATTTGGTGAGCCAAGTGGGATTGGGGTACTGAACATTACCTCAAAGTGTCATCAAGATTGGGAGAAAAAATGTGTGCTGAGATTTCAGGAAACTCGTTGTTTTTTGGAAGCTTGGCAACCCCTTTCCATGAAAGTGATTTGCGCCAGTCTCTGCTTCGGGCTACATCAATAGGAAACAAACCATAGAGAGAGAATTTGGAAGTACTTTATTGTGTCATGTTTCAAAGAGCTAGCACAAACCGTGTTTGATTTAGAGTTCCATCTACATGTATACCTATATGAGAAAACAGAGTGAAACCTAAAAATTAAAACTGTTACTGCCAACCTACGGTTTAACCTAGAAGAACTAAATTTGGTGAGACAAGTGGGATTGGGGTACTGATCATTACCTGAAAGTGTCATCAAGATTGGGTGAAAAAATGTGTGCTGAGATTTCAGGAAACTCGTAGTTTTTTGGAAGCTTGGCAACCCCTTTCCATGAAAGTGATTTGCGCCAGTCTCTGCTTAGGACTACAGCAATAGGAAACAAACCATATAGATAGAACTTGGAACTACTTTATTGTGTCAAGTTTCAAAGAGCTAGCACAAACCGTGTTTGATTTAGAGCTCCAACTAGATGTATCCCTATAGGAGAAAATAGAGTGAAACCTAAAAATTAAAACTGTTACAGCCAACGAACGGTTTAACCTAGAAGAACGATATTTGGAGAGCCAAGTGGGACTGGGGTACTGATCATTACCTGAAATTATCATCAAGATTGGGTGAAAAAATGTGTGCTGAGATTTCAGGAGACTCGTAGTTTCTTGGAAGCTTGGCAACCCCTTTCCATGAAAGTGATTTGCGCCAGTCTCTGCTTAGGGCTACATCAATAGGAAACAAACCATAGAGATAGAACTTGGAACTGATTTATTGTGTCAAGTTTCAAAGAGCTAGCACAAACCGTGTTTGATTTAGAGTTCCAACTACATGTATCCCTATAGGAGAAAAGAGAGTAAAACCTAAAAATTAAAACTGTTACAGCCAACGAACGGTTTAACCTAGAAGAATGATATTTGGTGAGCCTAGTGGGATTGGGGTACTGATCATTACCTGAAATCGTCATCAAGATTGGGTGAAAAAATGTGTGCTGAGATTTCAGGAAACTCGTAGTTTTTTTGGAAGCTTGGCAACCCCTTTCCATGAAAGTGATTTGCGCCAGTCTCTGCTTAGGGCTACCTCAATAGGAAACAAACCATAGAGATAGAACATGGAACTACTTTATTGTGTCAAGTTTCAAAGATCTAGAATAAACCGTGTTTGATTTAGAGTTCCAACTACATATATCCCTATTGGAGAAAACAGAGTGAAACCTAAAAATTAAAACAGTTACTGCCAACGAGCGGTTTAAACTAGAAGAACGAAATTTGGTGAGCCAAGTGGGATTGGGGTACTGAACATTACCTCAAAGTGTCATCAAGATTGGGAGAAAAAATGTGTGCTGAGATTTCAGGAAACTCGTTGTTTTTTGGAAGCTTGGCAACCCCTTTCCATGAAAGTGATTTGCGCCAGTCTCTGCTTCGGGCTACATCAATAGGAAACAAACCATAGAGAGAGAATTTGGAAGTACTTTATTGTGTCATGTTTCAAAGAGCTAGCACAAACCGTGTTTGATTTAGAGTTCCATCTACATGTATACCTATATGAGAAAACAGAGTGAAACCTAAAAATTAAAACTGTTACTGCCAACCTACGGTTTAACCTAGAAGAACTAAATTTGGTGAGACAAGTGGGATTGGGGTACTGATCATTACCTGAAAGTGTCATCAAGATTGGGTGAAAAAATGTGTGCTGAGATTTCAGGAAACTCGTAGTTTTTTGGAAGCTTGGCAACCCCTTTCCATGAAAGTGATTTGCGCCAGTCTCTGCTTAGGACTACAGCAATAGGAAACAAACCATATAGATAGAACTTGGAACTACTTTATTGTGTCAAGTTTCAAAGAGCTAGCACAAACCGTGTTTGATTTAGAGTTCCAACTAGATGTATCCCTATAGGAGAAAATAGAGTGAAACCTAAAAATTAAAACTGTTACAGCCAACGAACGGTTTAACCTAGAAGAACGATATTTGGAGAGCCAAGTGGGACTGGGGTACTGATCATTACCTGAAATTGTCATCAAGATTGGGTGAAAAAATGTGTGCTGAGATTTCAGGAGACTCGTAGTTTCTTGGAAGCTTGGCAACCCCTTTCCATGAAAGTGATTTGCGCCAGTCTCTGCTTAGGGCTACATCAATAGGAAACAAACCATAGAGATAGAACTTGGAACTGATTTATTGTGTCAAGTTTCAAAGAGCTAGCACAAACCGTGTTTGATTTAGAGTTCCAACTACATGTATCCCTATAGGAGAAAAGAGAGTAAAACCTAAAAATTAAAACTGTTACAGCCAACGAACGGTTTAACCTAGAAGAATGATATTTGGTGAGCCTAGTGGGATTGGGGTACTGATCATTACCTGAAATCGTCATCAAGATTGGGTGAAAAAATGTGTGCTGAGATTTCAGGAAACTCGTAGTTTTTTGGAAGCTTGGCAACCCCTTTCCATGAAAATGATTTGCGCCAGTCTCTGCTTAGGTCTACATCAATAGGAAACAAACCATGGAGATAGAACTTGGAACTACTTTATTGTGTCAAGTTTCCAAGAGCTAGCACAAACCGTGTTTGATTTAGTGTTCCAACTACATGTATCCATATAGGAGAAAACAGAGTGAAACCTAAAAATTTATACTGTTACTGCCAACGAACGGTTTAACCTAGAAGAACGAAATTTGGTGAGCCAAGTGGGATTGGGGTACTGATCATTATCTAAAAGTGTCATCAAGATTGGGTGAAAAAATGTGTGCTGAGATTTCATTTAACTCGTAGTTTTTTGGAAGCTTGGCAACCCCTTTCCATGAAAGTGATTTGCGCCAGTCTCCGCTTCGGGCTACATCAATAGGAAACAAACCATAGAGAGAGAACTTGGAAGTACTTTATTGTGTCAAGTTTCAAATAGCTGGCACAAACCGTGTTTGATTTAGAGTTCCATCTACATGTATCCCTATAGGAGAAAACAGAGTGAAACCTAAAAATTAAAACTGTTACTGCCAACCAACGGTTTAAACTAGAAGAACTAAATTTGGTGAGACAAGTGGGATTGAGGTACTGATCATTACCTGAAAGTGTCATCAAGATTGGGTTAAAAAATATGTGCTGAGATTTCAGGAAATTCGTAGTTTTTTGGAAGCTTGGCAACCCCTTTCCATGAAAGTGATTTGCGCCAGTCTCTGCTTAGGGCTACATCAATAGGAAACAAACCATAGAGATAGAATTTGGAACTACTTGATTGTGTCAAGTTTCAAAGAGCTAGCGCAAACCGTGTTTGATTTAGAGTTCCAACTACATGTATCCATATAAGAGAAAACAGAGTGAAAGCTAAAAATTAAAACTGTTACTGCAAAGGAACGGTTTAACCTAGAAGAACGAAATTTGGTGAGCCAATTGAGATTGGGGTACTGATCATTCCCTGAAAGTGCCATCAAGATTGGGTGAAAAAATGTGTGCTGAAATTGCAGGAAACTCGTAGTTTTTGGAAGCTTAGCAACCCCTTTCCATGAAAGTGATTTGCGCCAGTCTCTGCTTAGGGTTACATCGATAGGAAACAAACCATAGTGATAGAACTTGGAACTACTTTATTGTGTCAAGTTTCAAAGAGCTAGCACAAACCGTGTTTGATTTATTTGTTCCAACTACATGTATCCCTATAGGAGAAACCTGAGTGAAAACTAAAAATTAAAACAGTTACTGCCAACGAGCGGTTTAACCTAGAAGAACGAAATTTGGTGAGCCAAGTGGGATAATGGTACTGAACATTACCTCAAAGTGTCATCAAGATTGGGTGAAAAAATGTGTGCTGAGATTTCAAGAAACTCGTAGTTTTTGGGAAGCTTGGCAACCCCTTTTCATGAAAGTGATTTGTGCCAGTCTCTGCTTGGGCTACATGAATAGGAAACAAACCATAGAGATAGGACATGGAACTACTTTATTGTGTCAAGTTTCAAAGAGCTAGCACAAACCGTGTTTGATTTAGAGTTCCAACAACATGTATCCATATAGGAGAAAACAGAGTGAAACCTAAAAATTAAAACAGTTACTGCCAACGAACGGTTTAACTTTGAAAAACGAAATTTGGTGATCCAAGTGGGATTGGTTACTGATCATTACCTGAAAGTGTCATCAAGATTGGGTGAAAAAATGTGTGCTGAGATTACAGGAAACTCGTAGTTTTTTGGAAGCTTGGCAAGCCCTTTCAATGTAAGAGATTTGCGCCAGTCTCTGCTTACTACTACATCAATAGGAAACAAACCATAGAGATAGAACTTGGAACTACTTTATTGTGTCAAGTTTCAAAGAGCTAGCACAAACCGTGTTTGATTTAGAGTTCCAAATACATGTATCCCTATAGGAAAACAGAGTGTAACCTAAAAATTAAAACTGTTACTGCCAACGAACGGTTTAACCTAGAAGAACGAAATTTGGTGATCCAAGTGGGATTGGGGTACTGATCATTACCTGAAAGTGTCATCAAGATTGGTTGAAAAAAAGTATTCTGAGATTTCAGGAAACTCGTAGTTTTTTGAAATCTTGGCAACCCCTTTCCATGAAAGTGATTTGCGCCAGTCTCTGCTTAGGGCTACATCAATAGGAAATGAACCATAGAGATATAACTTGGAACTACTTTATTGTGTCAAGTTTCAAAGAGCTAGCACAAACCGTGTTTCATTTAGTGTTCCAACTACATGTATCCACATAGGAGAAAACAGAGTGAAAGCTAAAAATTAAAACTGTTACTGCCAAAGAACGGTTTAACCTAGAAGAACGAAATTTGGTGAGCCAATTGAGATTGGGATACTGATCATTACCTGAAAGTGTCATCAAGTTTGGGTGAAAAAATGTGTGCTGAGATTTCAGGGAACTCGTAGTTTTTGGAAGCTTGGCAACCCATTTCCATGAAAGTGATTTGCGCCAGTCTCTGCTTAGGGCTACATCAATAGGAAACAAACCATAGAGATAGAACTTGGAACTACTTTACTGTGTCAAGTTTCAAAGAGCTAGCACAAACCGTGTTTGATTTAGAGTTCCAGCTACATGTATCCCTATAGGAGAAAACAGAGTGTAACCTAAAAATTAAAACAGTTACTGCCAACGCAGAGTTTAACCTAGAAGAATGAAATTTGGTGAGCCAAGTGGGATTGGGGTACTGATCATTACCTGAAAGTGTCATCAAGATTGGGTGAAAAAATGTGTGCTGAGAGTTCAGGAAACTCGTAGTTTTTGGAAGCTTGGCAACCCCTTTCCATGAAAGTGATTTGCGCCAGTCTCTGCTTAGGGCTACATCAATAGGGAACAAAACATAGAGATAGAACTTGGAACTACTTTATTGTGTCAAGTTACAAAGAGCTAGCACAAACCGTGTTTGATTTAGAGTTCCAACTACATGAATCCATATAGAAGAAAACAGAGTGAAACCTAAAAATTAAAACTGTTACTGCCAATGAACGGTTTAACCTAGAAGAACGAAATTTGGTGATCCAAGTGGGATTGGGGTACTGATCATTACCTGAAAGTGTCATCACGATTGGTTGAAATAGGTATTCTGAGATTTCAGAAAACTCGTAGTTTTCTGGAATGTTGGCAACCCCTTTCCATGAAAGTGATTTGCGCCAGTCTCTGCTTAAGGCTACATCAATAGGAAATGAACCATAGAGATAGAACTTGGAACTACTTTATTGTGTCAAGTTTCACAGAGCTAGCACAAACCGTGTTTGATTTAGAGTTCCAACTACATGTATCCATATAGGAGAAAACAGAGTGAAAGCTAAAAATTAAAACTGTTACTGCAAACGAACGGTTTAACCTAGAAGAACGAAATTTGGTGAGCCAATTGAGATTGGGATACTGATCATTACCTGAAAGTGTCATCAAGATTGGGTGAAAAAATGTGTGCTGAGATTTCAGGGAACTCGTAGTTTTTGGAAGCTTGGCAACCCCTTTCCATGTAAGTGATTTGCGCAAGTCTCTGCTTAGGGCTACATCAATAGGAAACAAACCATAGAGATAGAACTTGGAACTACTTTATTGTGTCAAGTTTCAAAGAGCTAGCACAAACCGTGTTTGATTTAGAGTTCCAACTACATGCATCCAAATAGGAGAAAACAGTGTGAAAGCTAAAAATTAAAACTGTTACTGCAAACGAACGGTTTAACTTAGAAGAACGAAATTTGGTGATCCAAGTGGGATTGGGGTACTGATCATTCATTACCTGAAAGTGTCATCAAGATTGGGTGAAAAAATGTGTGCTGAGATTTCAGGAACATCGTAGTTTTTTGGAATCTTGGCAACCCCTTTCCATGAAAGTGATTTGCGCCAGTCTCTGCTTAGGGCTACATCAATAGGGAACAAAACATAGAGATAGAACTTGGAACTACTTTATTGTGTCAAGTTACAAAGAGCTTGCACAAACCGTGTTTGATTTAGAGTTCCAACTACATGAATCCATATAGAAGAAAACAGAGTGAAACCTAAAAATTAAAACTGTTACTGCCAATGAACGGTTTAACCTAGAAGAACGAAATTTGGTGATCCAAGTGGGATTGGGGTACTGATCATTACCTGAAAGTGTCATCACGATTGGTTGAAATAGGTATTCTGAGATTTCAGAAAACTCGTAGTTTTCTGGAATGTTGGCAACCCCTTTCCATGAAAGTGATTTGCGCCAGTCTATGCTTAGGGCTACATCAATAGGAAATGAACCATAGAGATAGAACTTGGAACTACTTTATTGTGTCAAGTTTCACAGAGCTAGCACAAACCGTGTTTGATTTAGAGTTCCAACTACATGTATCCATATAGGAGAAAACAGAGTGAAAGCTAAAAATTAAAACTGTTACTGCAAACGAACGGTTTAACCTAGAAGAACGAAATTTGGTGAGCCAATTGAGATTGGGATACTGATCATTACCTGAAAGTGTCATCAAGATTGGGTGAAAAAATGTGTGCTGAGATTTCAGGGAACTCGTAGTTTTTGGAAGCTTGGCAACCCCTTTCCATGTAAGTGATTTGCGCCAGTCTCTGCTTACTGCTACATCAATAGGAAACAAACCATAGAGATAGAACTTGGAACTACTTTATTGTGTCAAGTTTCAAAGAGCTAGCACAAACCGTGTTTGATTTAGAGTTCCAACTACATGCATCCAAATAGGAGAAAACAGTGTGAAAGCTAAAAATTAAAACTGTTACTGCAAACGAACGGTTTAACTTAGAAGAACGAAATTTGGTGATCCAAGTGGGATTGGGTTACTGATCATTACCTGAAAGGGTCATAAAGATTGGCTGAAAAAATGTGCGCTGAGATTCCAGTAAACTCGTAGTTTTTTGGAAGCTTGGCAACCCATTTCATGAAAGTGATTTGCGCCAGTCTCTGCTTAGGGCCACATCAATAGGAAACAAACCATAGAGATAGACCTTGGAACTACTTTACTGTGTCAAGTTTCAAGGAGCTAGCGCAAACCGTGTTTGATTTAGAGTTCCAACTACATGTATCCATATAGGAGAAAACAGAGTGAAAGCTAAAAATTAAAACACTTACTGCCAACAAACGGTTTACCTAGAAGAACTAAATTTGGTGAGACAAGTGGGATTGGGGTACTGATCATTATCTGAAAGTTTCATCATGATTGTGTAAAAAAATATGTGCTGAGATTTCAGGAAACTCCTAGTTTTTTGGAAGCTTGGCAACCCCTTTCCATCAAAGTGATTTGCGCCAGTCTCTGCTTAGGGCTACATCATTAGGAAACAAAACATAGAGATAGAACTTGGAACTACTTTATTGTGTCAAGTTTCAAAGAGCTAGCGCAAACCATGTTTGATTTAGAGTTCCAACTACATGTAACCCTATAGGAGAAAAGAGAGGGAAACCTAAAAATTAAAACTATTACTGCCAACGCATGGTTTAACTTAGAAGAAGGAAATTTGGTGAGCCAAGTGGGATTGGGGTACTGATCATTACCTGAAAGTGTCATCAAGATTGGGTGAAAATATGTGTGCTGAGATTTCAGGAAACTCGTAGTTTTTTGGAAGCTTGGCAACCCCTTTCCATGAAAGTGATTTGCGCCAGTCTCTGCTTAGGGCTACATAAATAGGAAACAAACCATAGAGATAGAACTTGGAACTACTTTGTTGTGTCAAGTTTCAAAGAGCTACCACAAACCGTGTTTGATTTAGAGTTCCAAAAACATGTATCCATATAGGAGAAAACAGAGTGAAACCTAAAAATTAAAACTGTTACTGCCAACGAACGGTTTAACCTAGAAGAACGAAATTTGGTGAGCCAAGTGGGTTTGGGGTACTGATCATTACGTCAAAATGTGATCAGGATTGGGTGAAAAAATGTGTGCTGAGATTTCAGGAAACTCGTATTTTTTGGAAGCTTGGCAACCCCTTTCCATTAAAGTGATTTGCGCCAGTCTCTGCTTAGGGCTACATCAATAGGAAACAAACCATAGAGATAGAACTTGGGACTACTTTATTGGGTCAAGTTTCAAAGAGCTAGCACAAACCATGTTTGATTTAGAGTTCCAACTACATGTATCCATAAAGGAGAAACAGAGTGACAGCTATAAATTAAAACTGTTACTGCCAACGAACGGTTTAAACTAGAAGAACGAAATTTGGTGAGCCAAGTGGGATTGGGGTACTGAACATTACCTCAAACTGTCATCAAGATTGGGTGAAAAAATGTGTGCTGAGATTTCAGGAAACTCGTAGTTTTTTGGAAGCTTGGCAACCCTTTCCATGAGTGATTTGCACCAGTCTCTGATTAGGGCTACTTCAATAGGAAACAAACCGTAGAAATAGAACTTGGAACTACTTTATTGTGTCAAATTTCAAAGAGCTAGCACAAACCGTGTTTGATTTAGAGTTCCAACTACATGTATCCCTATAGGAGAAAACAGAGTGAAGCTGAAAATTTAAAACAGTTACTGCCAACGAACGGTTTAACTTAGAAGAAAGAAATTTGGTGATCCAAGTGGGATTGGGTTACTGATAATTACCTGAAAGTGTCATCAAGATTGGGTGAAAAAATGTGTGCTGAGATTTCAGGAAACTCGTAGTTTTTTGGAAGCTTGGCAACCGCTTTCCATGTAAGTGATTTGCGCCAGTCTCTGCTTACTGCTACAACAATAGGAAACAAACCACAGAGATAGAACTTGGAACTACTTTATTGTGACAAGTTTCAAAGAGCTAGCACAAACCGTGTTTGATTTAGAGTTCCAACTACATGTATCCAAATAGGAGAAAACAGTGTGAAAGCTAAAAATTAAAACTGTTACTGCAAACGAACGGTTTAACCTAGAACAAAGAAATTTGGTGAGGCAAGTGGGAATGGGGTACTGATCATTATCTGAAAGTGTTATCAAAATTGGGTGAAAAAAAGTGTGCTGAGATTTCAGGAAACTCGTAGTTTTTTGGAAGCTTGGCAACCCCTTTCCATGAAAGTGATTTGCGCCAGTCTCTGCTTAGGGCTTCATCAATAGGAAACAATCCATAGAGATAGAACTTGGAACTACTTTATTGTGTCAAGTTTCAATTAGCTAGCACAAACCTTGTTTGATTTAGAGTTCCAACTACATGTATCCATATAGGAGAAAACAGAGTGAAACCTAAAAATTAAAACTCTTACTGCCAACGAACGGTTTAACCTAGAAGAAGGAAATTTGGTGAGCCAAGTGCGATTGGGGTACTGATCATTACCTGAAAGTGTCATCAAGATTGGGTGAAAAAATATGTGCTGAGACTTCAGGAAACTCTTAGTTTTTTGGAAGCTTGGCAACCCCTTTCCATGAAAGTGATTTGCGTCAATCTCTGCTTACGGCTACTTCAATAGGAAACAAAACATAGAGATATAACTTGGAACTACTTTATTGTGTCAAGTTTCAAAGAGCTAGCACAAACCGTGTTTGATTTAGAGATCCAACTACATGTATCCCCATAGGAGAAAACAGAGTGTAACCTAAAAATTAAAACAGTTACTGCCAACGAACGGTTTAACCTAGAAGAAGGAAATTTGGTGAGCCAAGTGGGATTGGGGTACTGATGATTACCTCAAAGTGTCATCAAGATTGGGTGAAATAATATGTGCTGAGATTTCAGGAAAATCGCATTTTTTGGAAGCTTGGCAACCCCTTTATATGAAAGTGATTTGCGCCAGTCTCTGCTTAGGGCTACATCAATAGGAAACAAACCATGGAGATAGAACTTGGAACTACTTTATTGTGTCAAGTTTCAAAGAGCTAGCACAAACCGTGTTTGATTTAGAGTTCCAACTACATGTATCCCTATAGGAGAAAACAGAGTGAAACCTAAAAATTAAAACTATTACTGCCAACGAACGGTTTAACGTAGAAGAACAAAATTTGGTGAGCCAAGTGGGATTGGAGTACTGATCATTACCTGAAAGTGTCATCAAGATTGGGTGAAAAAATGTGTGCTGAGATTTCAGAAAACTCGTAGCTTTTTGGAAGCTTGGAAACCCCTTTCCATGAAAGTGATTTGCGCCAGTTTCTGCTTAGGGTTACCTAAATGGGAAACAGACCATAGAGATAGAACTTGGAACTACTTTATTGTGTCAAGTTTATAGAGCTAGAACAAACCGTGTTTGATTTAGAGTTCCAACTACATATATCCCTATTGGAGAAAACAGAGTGAAACCTAAAAATTAAAACAGTTACTGCCAACGAGTGGTTTAACATAGAAGAACGAAATTTGGTGAGCCAAGTGGGATTGTGGTACTGATCATTACCTCAAAGTGTCATCAAGATTGGGTGAAAAAATGTTTGCTGAGATTTCAGGAAACTCGTAGTTTTTTGGAAGCTTGGCAACCCCTTTTCATGAAAGTGATTTGCGCCAGTCTCTGCTTAGGGCTACATCAATAGGAAACAAACCATAGAGATAGAACTTGGAACTCCTGTATTGCGTCTAGTTTCAAAGAGCTAGCACAAACCGAGTTTGATTTAGAGTTACAACTACATGTATCCATATAGGAGAAAACAGGGTGAAACCTAAAAATTAAAACAGTTAATGCCAACGAACGGTTTAACTTAGAAGAATGAAATTTGGTGATCCAAGTGGGATTGGGCTACTGATCATTACCTGAAAGTGTCATCAAGATTGGGTGAAAAAATGTGTGCTGAGATTCAGGAAACTCGTAGTTTTTTGGAAGCTTGGCAAACCCTTTCCATGAAAGTGATTTGCGCCAGTCTCTGCTTCGGGCTACATCAATAGGAAACAAACCACAGAGATAGAACTTGGAACTACTTTATTGTGTCAAGTTTCAAACAGCTAGCACAAACCGTGTTTGATTTAGAGTTCCAACTACATGTATCCCTATAGGAGAAAACAGTGAAACCTAAAAATTAAAGCTGTTACTGCCAACAAACGGTTTAACCTAGAAGAACAAAATGTGGTGAGCCAAGTGGGATTGGGGTACTGATCATTACCTGAAAGTATCATCAAGATTGGGTGAAAAAATGTGTGCTGAGATTTCAGGAAACTCGTAGTTTTTGGAAGCTTGGCAACCCATTTCCATGAAAATGATTTGCGCCAGTCTCTGCTTAGGGCTACATCAGTAGGAAACAAACCATAGAGATAGAACTTGGAACTCCCTTATTGTGTCAAGTTTCAAAGAGCTAGCAAATCTGTGTTTGATTTAGTGTTCCAACTACATGTATGCCTATAGGAGAAATCAGAGTGTAACCTAAAAATTAAAACTGTTACTGCCAACGAACGGTTTAACCTAGAAGAACGAAATTTGGTGAGCCAAGTGGGATTGGGGTACTGATCATTATCTGAAAGTGTCATCAAGATTGGGTGAAAAAATGTGTGCTGAGATTTCAGGAAACTCGTAGTTTTTTGGAAGCTTGTCAACCCCTTTCAATTAAAGTGATTTGCGCCAGTCTCTGCTTATGGCTACATCAATAGGAAAAACACCATAGACACAGGACTTGGAACTTTTTTATTGTGTCAAGTTTCAAAAAGCTAGCACAAACCGTGTTTGATTTAGAGTTCCAACTACATTTATCGCTATAGGAGAAAACACAGTGAAACCTAAAAATTATAACTGTTACTGCCAAAAAACGGTTTAACCTAGAAGAACGAAATTTGGGGAGCCAAGTGGGATTGGGGACTGATCATTATGTGAAAGTGTCATCAAGATTGGGTGAAAAAATGTGTGCTGAGATTTCAGGAAACTCCTAGTTTTTTGGAAGCTTGGCAACCCCTTTCAATGAAAGTGATTTGCGCCAGTCTCTGCTAAGGGCTACATCAATAGGAAACAAACCATAGAGATAGAACTTGGAACTACTTTATTGTGTCAAGTTTCAAAGAGCTAGCACAAACCGTGTTTGATTTAGATTTCCAACTACATGTATCCATATAGGAGAAAACAGAGTTAAACCTAAAAATTAAAGCTGTTACTGGCAACGAACGGTTTAACCTAGAAGAACGAAATTTTGTGAGCCAAGTGGAATTGGGGTACTCATCCTTATCTGAAAGTGTCATCAAGATTGGGTGAAAAAATGTGTGCTGAGATTTCAGAAACTCGTAGTTTTTTGGAAGCTTGGAAACCCCTTTCCATGAAAGTGATTTGCGCCAGTCTCTGCTTAGGGCTACATCGATAGGAAAAAAGCCATAGAGATAGAACTTGTAACTACTTTATTGTTTCAAGTTTCAAAGAGCTAGCACAAACCGTGTTTCATTTAGAGTTCCAAATACATGTATCCCTATAGGAGAAAACAGAGTGTCACCTAAAAATTAAAACTGTTACTGCCAACGAACGGTTTAACCTAGAAGAACGAAATTTGGTACACCAAGTGGGACTGGGGTACTGATCGTTACCTGAAAGCGTCATCAAGATTGGGTGAAAAAATGTGTGCTTAAATTTCAGGAAACTCGTAGTTTTTTGGAAGCTTGGCAACCCCTTTCCATGAAAGTGATTTGCGCCAGTCTCTGCTTAGGGGTACATCAATAGGAAACACACTACAGATACAGGACTTAGAACTAATTTATTGTGTCAAATTTCAAAGAGCTAGCACAAACCTTGTTTGATTTTGTGTTCCAACTACATGTATCCCTGTAGGAGAAAACAGTGAAACCTAAAAATTAAAGCTGTTACTGCCAACAGACGGTTAAACCTAGAAGAACAAAATTTGGCGAGCCAAGTGGGATTGGGGTACTGATCTTTACCTGAAAGTGTCATCAAGATTGGGTGAAAAAATTTGTGCTGAGATTTCAGGAAACTCGTAGTTTTTGGAAGCTTGGCAACCCATTTCCATGAAAGTGATTTGCGCCAGTCTCTGCTTTGGGCTACATCAGTAGGAAACAAACCATAGAGATAGAACTTGGAACTCCTTTATTGTGTCAAGTTTCAAAGAGCTAGCAAAACTGTGTTTGATTTTGAGTTCCAACTAAATGTATGCCTATAGGAGAAATCAGAGTGTAACCTAAAAATTAAAACTGTTACTGCCAACGAACGGTTTAACCTAGAAGAACAAAATTTGGTGAGCCAAGTGGGATTGGGGTACTGATCATTACCTGAAAGTGTCATCAAGATTGGGTGAAAAAATGTGTGCTGAGATTTCAGGAAACTAGTAGTTTTTTGGAAGCTTGTCAACCCCTTTCAATTAAAGTGATTTGCGCCAGTCTCTGCTTAGGCTACATCAATTGGAAAAACACCATAGACACAGGAATTGGAACTTCTTTATTGTGTCAAGTTTCAAAAAGCTAGCACAAACCGTGTTTGATTTAGAGTTTCAACTACATTTATCGCTATAGGAGAAAACACAGTGAAACCTAAAAATTAAAACTGTTACTGCCAAAAAACGGTTTAACCTAGAAGAACGAAATTTGGTGAGCCAAGTGGGATTGGGGACTGATCATTATGTGAAAGTGTCATCAAGATTGGGTGAAAAAATGTGTGCTGAGATTTCAGGAAACTCCTAGTTTTTTGGAAGCTTGGCAACCCCTTTCAATGAAAGTGATTTGCGCCAGTCTCTGCTAAGGGCTACATCAATAGGAAACAAACCATAGAGATAGAACTTGGAACTACTTTATTGTGTCAAGTTTCAAAGAGCTAGCACAAACCGTGTTTGATTTAGATTTCCAACTACATGTATCCATATAGGAGAAAACAGAGTGAAACCTAAAAATTAAAACAGTTACTGCCAACGAACTGTTTAACCTAGAAGAACGAAATTTGGTGAGCCAAGTGGAATTGGGGTACTGATCCTTATCTGAAAGTGTCATCAAGATTGGGTGAAAAAATGTGTGCGGAGATTTCAGAAACTCGTAGTTTTTTGGAAGCTTGGAAACCCCTTTCCATGAAAGTGATTTGCGCCAGTCTCGGCTTAGGGCTACATCGATAGGAAAAAAGCCATAGAGATAGAACTTGGAACTACTTTATTGTGTCAAGTTTCAAAGAGCTAGCACAAACCGTGTTTCATTTAGAGTTCCAAATACATGTATCCCTATAGGAGAAAACAGAGTGTAACCTAAAAATTAAAACTGTTACTGCCAACGAACAGTTTAACCTAGAAGAACAAAATTTGGTGCACCAAGTGGGACTGGGGTACTGGTCATTACCTGAAAGTGTCATCAATATTGGGTGAAAAAATGTGTGCTTAAATTTCAGGAAACTCGTAGTTTTTTGGAAGCTTGGCAACCCCTTTCCATGAAAGTGATTTGCGCCAGTCTCTGCTTAGGGCTACATCAATAGGAAACACACTACAGATACAGGACTTGGAACTAATTCATTGTGTCAAGTTTCAAAGAGCTAGCACAAACCTTGTTTGATTTTGTGTTCCAACTACATGTATCCCTATAGGAGAAAACAGAGTGAAACTTAAAAATTAAAACTGTTACTGCCAACGAACGGTTTAAACTTGAAGAACGAAATTTGGTGAGCCAAGTGGGATTGGGGTACTGATCATTACCTGAAAGTGTCATCAAGATTGGGTGAAAAAATGTGTGCTGAGATTTCAGGAAACTCGTAGATTTTTGGAAGCTTGGCAACCCCTTTCCATGAAAGTGATTTACGCCAGTCTCTGCTTAGGGCTACATCAATAGGAAACAAACCATAGAGATAGAACTTGGAACTACTTTATTGTGTCAAGTTTCAAAGAGCTAGCACAAACCGAGTTTGATTTAGAGTTTCAACTACATGTATCCATATAGGAGAAAACAGAGTGAAATCTAAAAATTAAAACTGTTACTGCAAACGAACGGTTTAACCTAGAAGAAGGAAATTTGGTGAGCCAAGTGGGATTGGGGTAGTGATCATTACCTGAAAGTGTCATCAAGATGGGGTGAAAAAATGTGTGCTGAGATTTCAGGAAACTCATAGTTTTTGGAAACTTAGCAACCCATTTCCATGAAAGTGATTTGTGCCAGTCTCTGCTTAGGGCTACATCAATAGGAAACAAATCATAGAGATAGAACTTGGAACTACTTTATTGCATCTAGTTTCAAAGAGCTAGGACAAACCGAGATTGATTTAGAGTTCCAACTACATCTATCCGTATAGGAGAAAACGGGGTGAAACCTAAAAATTAAAACTGTTTCTGCCAACGAATTGTTTAATGGAGAAGGACGAAATTTGCTGAGCCAAGTAGGATTGGGGTGCTGATCATTACCGGAAAGTGTCATGAAGATTGGGTGAAAAAATGTGTGCTGAGATTTCAGGAAACTCAGTTTTTTGGAAGCTTGGCAACCCCTGTCCATGAAGGGGATTTGCGCCAGTCTCTGCTTAGGGCTACATCAATAGGAAACAAAAAATAGGGATAGAACTTGGAACTACTTTATTGTGTCAAGTTTCAAAGAGCTAGCACAAACCGTGTTTGATTTAGAGTTCCAACTACATGTATCCCTATAGGAGAAAACAGAGTGAAACCTAAAAATTAAAACAGTTACTGCCAACGAACAGTTTTACCTAGAATAATGAAATTTGGTCATCCAAGTGGGATTGGGGTACTGATCATTACCTGAAAGTGTCATCCAGATTGGGTGAAAAAATGTGTGCTGAGATTTCAGGAAACTCGTAGTTTTTTGGAAGCTTGGCAACCCCTTTCCATGTAAGTGATTTGCGCCAGTCTCTGCTTACTGCTACATCAATAGGAAACAAACCATAGATATAGAACTTGGAACTACTTTATTGTGTCAAGTTTAAAAGAGCTAGCACAATCCGTGTTTGATTTAGAGTTCCAACTACATATATCCATATAGGAGAAAATAGAGTGAAACCTAAAAACTAAAACTATTTCTGCCAACGAACGGTTTAACTTAGAAAAACGAAATTTGGTGAGCCAAGTGGGATTGGGGTGCTGATCATTATCTGAAAGTGTCATCAAGATTGCTTGAAAAAATGTGTGCTGAGATTTCCGGAACATCGTAGTTTTTTAAAGCTTGGCAATCCCTTACCATGAAAGTGATTGGCGCCAGTCTCTGATTAGGGCTATATCAATAGGAAACAAACCATAGAGGTAGAACTTGGAACTACTTTATTGTGTCAAGTTTCAAAGAGCTAGCGCAATCCGTGTTTGATTTATAGTTCCAACTACATGTATCCATATAGGAAAAAAACAGAGTGAAACCTAAAAATTAAAATGTTACTGCCAACGAACGGTTTAACCTAGAAGAACAAAATTTGGAGAGCCAAGTGGGATTGGGGTAGTGATCATTACCTGAAAGTGTCATCAAGATTGGTTGAAAGAATGTGTTCTGAGATTTCAGGAAACTCGTAGTTCTTTAGAATCTTGGCAACCCTTTTCCATGAAAGTGATTTGTGCCAGTCTCTGCTTAGGGCTACATCAATAGGAAACAAACCATAGAGATAGAACTTGGAACTACTTTATTGTGTCAAGTTTCAAAGAGCTAGCACAAACCGTGTTTGATTTAGAGTTCCAACTACATGTATCCATATAGGAGAAAACAGAGTGAAACCTAAAAAATAAAACTGTTACTGCCAACGAACGGTTTAACCTAGAAGAACAAAATTTGGAGAGCCAAATGGGATTTGGTACTGATCATTACCTGAAAGTGTCATCAAGATTGGGTGAAAAACGGGCTGGGGATGTGGCTCAAGCGGTAGCGCGCTCGCCTGGCTTGCGTGCGACCCGGGTTCGATCCTCAGCACCACATACAAACAAAGATTTTGTGTCCGCTGAGAACTAAAAAATAAATATTAAAAATTCTCTCTCTCTCTCTCTCTCTCTCTCTCTCTCTCTCTCTCTCTCTCTCTCTTTCTCTCTCTCCTCTCTCACTCTCTCTTTGAAAAAAAAAAATATTGGGTGAAAAAATGTGTGTTGAGATTTCAGGAAACTCGTAGTTTTTGGAAGCTGGGCAACCCATTTCCATGAAAGTGATTTGCGACAGTCTCTGCTTAGGGCTACATCAATATGAAACGAAACATAGAGATAGAACTTGGAACTACTGTATTGTGTCAAGTTTCAAAGAGCTAGCACAAACCGTGTTTGATTTAGAGTTCCAACTAATGTACCCACATAGGAGAAAACAGAGTGAAAGCTAAAAATTAAATCTGTTACTGCAAACGAACTGTTTAACCTAGAAGAACGAAATTTGGTGAGCCAATTGAGATTGGGATACTGATCATTACCTGAAAGTGTCATCAAGATTGGGTGAAAAAATGTGTGCTGAGATTTCAGGGAACTCGTAGTTTTTGGAAGCTTGGCAACCCCTTTCCATGAAAGTGATTTGCGACAGTCTCTGCTTAGGGCTACATCAATAGGAGACAAACCATAGAGATAGAACTTGGAACTACTTTATTGTGACAAGTTTCAAAGAGCTAGCACAAACCGTGTTTGATTTAGAGTTCCAAATACATGTATCCCTATAGGAGAAAACAGAGTGTAACCTAAAAATTAAAACTGTTACTGCCAATGAACGGTTTAACCTAGAAGAACGAAATTGGAGAGCCAAGTGGGATTGGGGTACTGATCATTACCTAAAAGTGTCATCAAGATTGGGTGAAAAAATGTGTGCTGAGATTTCAGGAAACTCGTAGTTTTTGGAAGCTTGGCAACCCCTTTCCATGAAAGTGATTTGCTCCAGTCTCTGCTTAGGGCTACATAAATAGGAAACAAACCATAGAGATAGTACTTAGAATTACTTTATTCTGTCAAGTTTCAAAGAGCTAGCACAAACCGTGTTTGATTTAGAGTTCCAACTGCATGCTTCCGTATAGGAGAAAACAGAGTGAAACCAAAAAATTAAAACTGTTACTGCCAACGAACGGTTTAACCTAGAAGAACGAAATTTGGTGATCCAAGTGGGATTGGGGTACTGATCATTACCTGAAAGTGTCATCAATATTGGGTGAAAAAATGTGTTCTGAGATTTCAGGAAACCTGTAGTTTTTTGGAATCTTGGCAACCACTTTCCATGAAAGTGATTTGCGCCAGTCTCTGCTTAGGGCTACATCAATAGGAAACAAACCATAGAGATAGAACTTGGAACTACTTTATTGTGTCAAGTTCCAAAGAGCTAGCACAAACCGTGTTTGATTTAGAGTTCCACTACATGTGTCCATATAGGAGAAAACAGAGTGAAACCTAAAAATTAAAACTGTTACTGCCAAGGAACAGTTTAACCTAGAAGAACAAAATTTGGAGAGCCAAGTGGGATTGGGTACTGATCATTACCTGAAAGTGTCATCAAGATTGGGTGAAAAAATGTGTGTTGAGATTTCAGGAAAATTGTAGTTTTTGAAAGCTTGGCAACCCCTTTCCATGAAAGTGATTTGTGCCAGTCTCTGCTTAAGGCTACCTCAATAGGAAACAAACTATAGACATAGAACTTGGAAATACTTTATTGTGTCAAGTTTTAAAGAGCTAGCACAAACAGTGTTTGAATTAGAGTTCCAACTAAATGTATCCATATAGGAGAAAACAGAGTGAAACCTAAAAATTAAAACTGTTACTGCCAACGAACGGTTTAACCTAGAAGAACAAAATTTGGTCAGCCAAGTGGGATTGGGGTACTGATCATTACCTGAAAGTGTCATCAGTATTGGGTGAAAAAATGTGTGCTGAGATTTCAGGAAACTCGTAGTTTTTTGGAAGCTTGGCAACCCCTTTCCAGGAAAGTGATTTGTGACAGTCTCTGCTTAGGGCTACATCAATAGGAAACAAAGCATAGAGATAGAACTGGGAACTACTGAATTGTGTCAAGTTTCAAAGAGCTAGCAAAAACCGTGTTTGATTTAGAGTTCCAACTAAATGTATCCGTATAGGAGAAAACAGATTGAAAGCTAAAAATTAAAACTGTTACTGCAAACGAACGGTTTAACCTAGAAGAACAAAATTTGGTCAGCCAAGTGGGATTGGGGTACTGATCATTACCTGAAAGTGTCATCAAGATTGGGTGAAAAAATGTGTGCCGAGATTTCAGGAAACTCGTAGTTTTTTGGAAGCTTGGCAACCCCTTTCCATGAAAGTGATTGGCGCCAGTCTCTGCTTAGGGCTACATCAATAGGAAACAAACCATAGAGATAGAACGTGGAACTACTTTATTGTGTCAAGTTTCAAAGAGCTAGCACAAACGGTGTTTGATTTAGAGTTCCAACAACATGTATCCATATAGGACAAAACAGAGTGAAACCTAAAAATTAAAACTATTACTGCCAACGAACGGTTTAACCTAGAAGAACGAAATTAGGTGAGCCAAGTGGGATTGGGGTACTGATCATTACCTGAAAGTGTCATCAAGTTTGGGTGAAAAAATGTGTGCTATGATTTCAGGAAACTCGTAGTTTTTGGAAGCTTGGCAACCCCTGTCCATGAAAGAAATTTGCGCCAGTCTCTGCTTAGGGCTAAATCAATAGGAAACAAAAAATAGGGATAGAACTTGGAACTACTTTATTGTGTCAAGTTTCAAAGAGCTAGCAGAAACCGTGTTTGATTTAGAGTTCCAACTACATGTATCCCTATAGGAGAAAACAGAGTGAAACCTAAAAATTAAAACAGTTACTGCCAACGAATAGTTTTACCTAGAATAATGAAATTTGGTGATCCAAGTGGGATTGGGGTACTGATCATTACCTGAAAGTGTCATCCAGATTGGGTGAAAAAATGTGTGCTGAGATTTCAGGAATCTCATAGTTTTTTGGAAGCTTGGCAACCCATTTCCATGAAAGTGATTTGTGCCAGTCTCTGCTTAGGGCTATGTCAATAGAAAACAAACCATAGAGATAGAACTTGGAACTACTTTATTGTGTCAAGTTTCAAAGAGCTAGCACAATCCGTGTTTGATTTAGAGTTCCAACTACATATATCCATATAGGAGAAAATAGAGTGAAACCTAAAAATTAAAACTGTTACTGCCAAAGAACGGTTTGACCTAGAAACAAAATTTGGTGAGCCAAGTGGGATTTTGGTATTGATCATTACCTGAAAGTGTCATCAAATTGGGTGAAAAAATGTGTGCTGAGATTTCACAAAACTCGTAGTTTTTAGGAAGCTTGGCAACCATTTTCTATGAAAGAGATTTGTGCCAGTCTCTGCTTAGGGCTATATCAATAGGAAACAAACCATAGAGATAGATCTTGGAACTACTTTATTGTGTCAAGTTTCAAAGAGCTAGCACAAACGGTGTTTGATTTAGAGTTCCAACAACATGTATCCATATAGGACAAAACAGAGTGAAACCTAAAAACTAAAACTATTTCTGGCAACGAACGGTTTAACTTAGAAAAACGAAATTTGGTGAGCCAAGTGGGATTGGGGTGCTGATCATTACCTGAAAGTGTCATCAAGATTGCTTGAAAAAATGTGTGCTGAGATTTCAGGAAACTCGTAGTTTTTTAAAGCTTGGCAATCCCTTACCATGAAAGTGATTGGCGCCAGTCTCTGATTAGGGCTACATCAATAGGAAACAAACCATAGAGATAGAACTTGGAACTACTTTATTGTGTAAAGTTTCAAGGAGCTAGCAGAAACCGTGTTTGATTTAGAGTTCCAACTACATGTATCCACATAGGAGAAAACAGAGTGAAAGCTAAAAATTAAAACTGTTACTGCAAACGAACGGTTTAACCTAGAAGAACGAAATTTGGTGAGCCAATTGAGATTGGGATACTGATCATTACCTGAAAGTGTCATCAAGATTGGGTGAAAAAATGTGTGCTGAGATTTCAGGGAACTCGTAGTTTTTGGAAGCTTGGATACCCCTTTCCATGAAAGTGATTTGCGCCAGTCTCTGCTTAGGGCTACATCAATAGGAGACAAACCGTAGAGATAGAACATGGAACTATTTTATTGTGACAAGTTTCAAAGAGCTAGCACAAACCGTGTTTGATTTAGAGTTCCAACTTCATGTATCCGTATAGGAGAAAACAGAGTGTAACCTAAAAATTAAAACTGTTACTGCCAATGAATGGTTTAACCTAGAAGAACGAAATTTGGAGAGCCAAGTGGGATTGGGGTACTGATGATTACCTGAAAGTGTCATCAAGATTGGGTGAAAAAATGTGTGTTGAGATTTCAGGAAACTTGTAGTTTTTGAAAGCTTGGCAACCCCTTTCCATGAAAGTGATTTGTGCCAGTCTCTGCTTAGGGCTACATCAATAGGAAACAAACCATAGAGAGAGAACTTGGAACTACTTTATTGTGTCAAGTTTCAAAGAGCTAGCACAAACCGTGTTTGATTTAGACTTCCAACTACATGTATCCGTATAGGAGAAAACAGAGTGAACCCGAAAATTTAAAACAGTTACTGCCAACGAACGGTTTAACTTAGAAGAAAGAAATTTGGTGATCCAAGTGGGATTGGTTACTGATAATTACCTGAAAGTGTCATCAAGATTGGGTGAAAAAATGTGTGTTGAGATTTCAGGAAATTCGTACTTTTGGAAGCTTGGCAACCCCTTTCCATGAAAATGATTTGTGCCAGACTCTGCTTAGGGCTACATCAATAGGAAACAAACCATAGAGATAGGACTAGGAACTACTTTATTGTGTCAAGTTTCAAAGAGCTAGCACAAACCGTGTTTGATTTAGAGTTAAAACTACATTTATCCCTATTGGAGAAAACAGAGTGTAACCTAAAAATTAAAACTGTTACTGCCAAAGAACGGTTTAACCCAGAAGAACGAAATTTGGAGAGCCAAGTGGGATTGGGTACTGATTATTACCTGAAAGTGTCATAAAGATTGGGTGAAAAAATGTGTGCTGAGATTTCAGAAAAATTGTAGTTTTTGGAAGCTTGGCAACCCCTTTCCATGAAAGTGATTTGCGCCAGTCTCTGCTTAGGGCTACATCAATAGGAAACAAACCATTGTTTTAGAACTTGGAACTACTTTATTGTGTCAAGTTTCAAAGAGCTAGCGCAAACCGTGTTTGATTTAGAGTTCCAACTACATGTATCCATATAGGAGAAAACAGAGTGAAACCTAAAAATTAAAACTGTTACTGCCAACGAACGGTTTAACCTAGAAGAACAAAATTTGGAGAGCCAAGTGGGATTGGGGTCCTGATCATTACCTGAAAGTGTCATGAAGATTGGTTGAAAAAATGTGTTCTGAGATTTCAGGAAACTCGTAGTTCTTTGGAATCTTGGCAACACCTTTCCATGAAAGTGATTTGTGCCAGTCTGTGCTTAGGGCTACATCAATAGGAAACAAACCATAGAGATAGAACTTGGAACTACTTTATTGTGAAAAGTTTCAAAGAGCTAGCACAAACCGTGTTTGATTTAGAGTTCCAACTACATGTATCCATATAGGAGAAAACAGAGTGAAACCTAAAAATTAAAACTCTTACTGCCAACGAACGGTTTAACCTAGAAGAAGGAAATTTGGTGAGCCAAGTGCGATTGGGGTACTGATCATTACCTGAAAGTGTCATCAAGATTGGGTGAAAAAATATGTGCTGAGACTTCAGGAAACTCTTAGTTTTTTGGAAGCTTGGCAACCCCTTTCCATGAAAGTGATTTGCGTCAATCTCTGCTTACGGCTACTTCAATAGGAAACAAAACATAGAGATATAACTTGGAACTACTTTATTGTGTCAAGTTTCAAAGAGCTAGCACAAACCGTGTTTGATTTAGAGATCCAACTACATGTATCCCCATAGGAGAAAACAGAGTGTAACCTAAAAATTAAAACAGTTACTGCCAACGAACGGTTTAACCTAGAAGAAGGAAATTTGGTGAGCCAAGTGGGATTGGGGTACTGATGATTACCTCAAAGTGTCATCAAGATTGGGTGAAATAATATGTGCTGAGATTTCAGGAAAATCGCATTTTTTGGAAGCTTGGCAACCCCTTTATATGAAAGTGATTTGCGCCAGTCTCTGCTTAGGGCTACATCAATAGGAAACAAACCATGGAGATAGAACTTGGAACTACTTTATTGTGTCAAGTTTCAAAGAGCTAGCACAAACCGTGTTTGATTTAGAGTTCCAACTACATGTATCCCTATAGGAGAAAACAGAGTGAAACCTAAAAATTAAAACTATTACTGCCAACGAACGGTTTAACGTAGAAGAACAAAATTTGGTGAGCCAAGTGGGATTGGAGTACTGATCATTACCTGAAAGTGTCATCAAGATTGGGTGAAAAAATGTGTGCTGAGATTTCAGAAAACTCGTAGCTTTTTGGAAGCTTGGAAACCCCTTTCCATGAAAGTGATTTGCGCCAGTTTCTGCTTAGGGTTACCTAAATGGGAAACAGACCATAGAGATAGAACTTGGAACTACTTTATTGTGTCAAGTTTATAGAGCTAGAACAAACCGTGTTTGATTTAGAGTTCCAACTACATATATCCCTATTGGAGAAAACAGAGTGAAACCTAAAAATTAAAACAGTTACTGCCAACGAGTGGTTTAACATAGAAGAACGAAATTTGGTGAGCCAAGTGGGATTGTGGTACTGATCATTACCTCAAAGTGTCATCAAGATTGGGTGAAAAAATGTTTGCTGAGATTTCAGGAAACTCGTAGTTTTTTGGAAGCTTGGCAACCCCTTTTCATGAAAGTGATTTGCGCCAGTCTCTGCTTAGGGCTACATCAATAGGAAACAAACCATAGAGATAGAACTTGGAACTCCTGTATTGCGTCTAGTTTCAAAGAGCTAGCACAAACCGAGTTTGATTTAGAGTTACAACTACATGTATCCATATAGGAGAAAACAGGGTGAAACCTAAAAATTAAAACAGTTAATGCCAACGAACGGTTTAACTTAGAAGAATGAAATTTGGTGATCCAAGTGGGATTGGGCTACTGATCATTACCTGAAAGTGTCATCAAGATTGGGTGAAAAAATGTGTGCTGAGATTCAGGAAACTCGTAGTTTTTTGGAAGCTTGGCAAACCCTTTCCATGAAAGTGATTTGCGCCAGTCTCTGCTTCGGGCTACATCAATAGGAAACAAACCACAGAGATAGAACTTGGAACTACTTTATTGTGTCAAGTTTCAAACAGCTAGCACAAACCGTGTTTGATTTAGAGTTCCAACTACATGTATCCCTATAGGAGAAAACAGTGAAACCTAAAAATTAAAGCTGTTACTGCCAACAAACGGTTTAACCTAGAAGAACAAAATGTGGTGAGCCAAGTGGGATTGGGGTACTGATCATTACCTGAAAGTATCATCAAGATTGGGTGAAAAAATGTGTGCTGAGATTTCAGGAAACTCGTAGTTTTTGGAAGCTTGGCAACCCATTTCCATGAAAATGATTTGCGCCAGTCTCTGCTTAGGGCTACATCAGTAGGAAACAAACCATAGAGATAGAACTTGGAACTCCCTTATTGTGTCAAGTTTCAAAGAGCTAGCAAATCTGTGTTTGATTTAGTGTTCCAACTACATGTATGCCTATAGGAGAAATCAGAGTGTAACCTAAAAATTAAAACTGTTACTGCCAACGAACGGTTTAACCTAGAAGAACGAAATTTGGTGAGCCAAGTGGGATTGGGGTACTGATCATTATCTGAAAGTGTCATCAAGATTGGGTGAAAAAATGTGTGCTGAGATTTCAGGAAACTCGTAGTTTTTTGGAAGCTTGTCAACCCCTTTCAATTAAAGTGATTTGCGCCAGTCTCTGCTTATGGCTACATCAATAGGAAAAACACCATAGACACAGGACTTGGAACTTTTTTATTGTGTCAAGTTTCAAAAAGCTAGCACAAACCGTGTTTGATTTAGAGTTCCAACTACATTTATCGCTATAGGAGAAAACACAGTGAAACCTAAAAATTATAACTGTTACTGCCAAAAAACGGTTTAACCTAGAAGAACGAAATTTGGGGAGCCAAGTGGGATTGGGGACTGATCATTATGTGAAAGTGTCATCAAGATTGGGTGAAAAAATGTGTGCTGAGATTTCAGGAAACTCCTAGTTTTTTGGAAGCTTGGCAACCCCTTTCAATGAAAGTGATTTGCGCCAGTCTCTGCTAAGGGCTACATCAATAGGAAACAAACCATAGAGATAGAACTTGGAACTACTTTATTGTGTCAAGTTTCAAAGAGCTAGCACAAACCGTGTTTGATTTAGATTTCCAACTACATGTATCCATATAGGAGAAAACAGAGTTAAACCTAAAAATTAAAGCTGTTACTGGCAACGAACGGTTTAACCTAGAAGAACGAAATTTTGTGAGCCAAGTGGAATTGGGGTACTCATCCTTATCTGAAAGTGTCATCAAGATTGGGTGAAAAAATGTGTGCTGAGATTTCAGAAACTCGTAGTTTTTTGGAAGCTTGGAAACCCCTTTCCATGAAAGTGATTTGCGCCAGTCTCTGCTTAGGGCTACATCGATAGGAAAAAAGCCATAGAGATAGAACTTGTAACTACTTTATTGTTTCAAGTTTCAAAGAGCTAGCACAAACCGTGTTTCATTTAGAGTTCCAAATACATGTATCCCTATAGGAGAAAACAGAGTGTCACCTAAAAATTAAAACTGTTACTGCCAACGAACGGTTTAACCTAGAAGAACGAAATTTGGTACACCAAGTGGGACTGGGGTACTGATCGTTACCTGAAAGCGTCATCAAGATTGGGTGAAAAAATGTGTGCTTAAATTTCAGGAAACTCGTAGTTTTTTGGAAGCTTGGCAACCCCTTTCCATGAAAGTGATTTGCGCCAGTCTCTGCTTAGGGGTACATCAATAGGAAACACACTACAGATACAGGACTTAGAACTAATTTATTGTGTCAAATTTCAAAGAGCTAGCACAAACCTTGTTTGATTTTGTGTTCCAACTACATGTATCCCTGTAGGAGAAAACAGTGAAACCTAAAAATTAAAGCTGTTACTGCCAACAGACGGTTAAACCTAGAAGAACAAAATTTGGCGAGCCAAGTGGGATTGGGGTACTGATCTTTACCTGAAAGTGTCATCAAGATTGGGTGAAAAAATGTGTGCTGAGATTTCAGGAAACTCGTAGTTTTTGGAAGCTTGGCAACCCATTTCCATGAAAGTGATTTGCGCCAGTCTCTGCTTTGGGCTACATCAGTAGGAAACAAACCATAGAGATAGAACTTGGAACTCCTTTATTGTGTCAAGTTTCAAAGAGCTAGCAAAACTGTGTTTGATTTTGAGTTCCAACTAAATGTATGCCTATAGGAGAAATCAGAGTGTAACCTAAAAATTAAAACTGTTACTGCCAACGAACGGTTTAACCTAGAAGAACAAAATTTGGTGAGCCAAGTGGGATTGGGGTACTGATCATTACCTGAAAGTGTCATCAAGATTGGGTGAAAAAATGTGTGCTGAGATTTCAGGAAACTAGTAGTTTTTTGGAAGCTTGTCAACCCCTTTCAATTAAAGTGATTTGCGCCAGTCTCTGCTTAGGCTACATCAATTGGAAAAACACCATAGACACAGGAATTGGAACTTCTTTATTGTGTCAAGTTTCAAAAAGCTAGCACAAACCGTGTTTGATTTAGAGTTTCAACTACATTTATCGCTATAGGAGAAAACACAGTGAAACCTAAAAATTAAAACTGTTACTGCCAAAAAACGGTTTAACCTAGAAGAACGAAATTTGGTGAGCCAAGTGGGATTGGGGACTGATCATTATGTGAAAGTGTCATCAAGATTGGGTGAAAAAATGTGTGCTGAGATTTCAGGAAACTCCTAGTTTTTTGGAAGCTTGGCAACCCCTTTCAATGAAAGTGATTTGCGCCAGTCTCTGCTAAGGGCTACATCAATAGGAAACAAACCATAGAGATAGAACTTGGAACTACTTTATTGTGTCAAGTTTCAAAGAGCTAGCACAAACCGTGTTTGATTTAGATTTCCAACTACATGTATCCATATAGGAGAAAACAGAGTGAAACCTAAAAATTAAAACAGTTACTGCCAACGAACTGTTTAACCTAGAAGAACGAAATTTGGTGAGCCAAGTGGAATTGGGGTACTGATCCTTATCTGAAAGTGTCATCAAGATTGGGTGAAAAAATGTGTGCGGAGATTTCAGAAACTCGTAGTTTTTTGGAAGCTTGGAAACCCCTTTCCATGAAAGTGATTTGCGCCAGTCTCGGCTTAGGGCTACATCGATAGGAAAAAAGCCATAGAGATAGAACTTGGAACTACTTTATTGTGTCAAGTTTCAAAGAGCTAGCACAAACCGTGTTTCATTTAGAGTTCCAAATACATGTATCCCTATAGGAGAAAACAGAGTGTAACCTAAAAATTAAAACTGTTACTGCCAACGAACAGTTTAACCTAGAAGAACAAAATTTGGTGCACCAAGTGGGACTGGGGTACTGGTCATTACCTGAAAGTGTCATCAATATTGGGTGAAAAAATGTGTGCTTAAATTTCAGGAAACTCGTAGTTTTTTGGAAGCTTGGCAACCCCTTTCCATGAAAGTGATTTGCGCCAGTCTCTGCTTAGGGCTACATCAATAGGAAACACACTACAGATACAGGACTTGGAACTAATTCATTGTGTCAAGTTTCAAAGAGCTAGCACAAACCTTGTTTGATTTTGTGTTCCAACTACATGTATCCCTATAGGAGAAAACAGAGTGAAACTTAAAAATTAAAACTGTTACTGCCAATGAACGGTTTAAACTTGAAGAACGAAATTTGGTGAGCCAAGTGGGATTGGGGTACTGATCATTACCTGAAAGTGTCATCAAGATTGGGTGAAAAAATGTGTGCTGAGATTTCAGGAAACTCGTAGATTTTTGGAAGCTTGGCAACCCCTTTCCATGAAAGTGATTTACGCCAGTCTCTGCTTAGGGCTACATCAATAGGAAACAAACCATAGAGATAGAACTTGGAACTACTTTATTGTGTCAAGTTTCAAAGAGCTAGCACAAACCGAGTTTGATTTAGAGTTTCAACTACATGTATCCATATAGGAGAAAACAGAGTGAAATCTAAAAATTAAAACTGTTACTGCAAACGAACGGTTTAACCTAGAAGAAGGAAATTTGGTGAGCCAAGTGGGATTGGGGTAGTGATCATTACCTGAAAGTGTCATCAAGATGGGGTGAAAAAATGTGTGCTGAGATTTCAGGAAACTCATAGTTTTTGGAAACTTAGCAACCCATTTCCATGAAAGTGATTTGTGCCAGTCTCTGCTTAGGGCTACATCAATAGGAAACAAATCATAGAGATAGAACTTGGAACTACTTTATTGCATCTAGTTTCAAAGAGCTAGGACAAACCGAGATTGATTTAGAGTTCCAACTACATCTATCCGTATAGGAGAAAACGGGGTGAAACCTAAAAATTAAAACTGTTTCTGCCAACGAATTGTTTAATGGAGAAGGACGAAATTTGCTGAGCCAAGTAGGATTGGGGTGCTGATCATTACCGGAAAGTGTCATGAAGATTGGGTGAAAAAATGTGTGCTGAGATTTCAGGAAACTCAGTTTTTTGGAAGCTTGGCAACCCCTGTCCATGAAGGGGATTTGCGCCAGTCTCTGCTTAGGGCTACATCAATAGGAAACAAAAAATAGGGATAGAACTTGGAACTACTTTATTGTGTCAAGTTTCAAAGAGCTAGCACAAACCGTGTTTGATTTAGAGTTCCAACTACATGTATCCCTATAGGAGAAAACAGAGTGAAACCTAAAAATTAAAACAGTTACTGCCAACGAACAGTTTTACCTAGAATAATGAAATTTGGTCATCCAAGTGGGATTGGGGTACTGATCATTACCTGAAAGTGTCATCCAGATTGGGTGAAAAAATGTGTGCTGAGATTTCAGGAAACTCGTAGTTTTTTGGAAGCTTGGCAACCCCTTTCCATGTAAGTGATTTGCGCCAGTCTCTGCTTACTGCTACATCAATAGGAAACAAACCATAGATATAGAACTTGGAACTACTTTATTGTGTCAAGTTTAAAAGAGCTAGCACAATCCGTGTTTGATTTAGAGTTCCAACTACATATATCCATATAGGAGAAAATAGAGTGAAACCTAAAAACTAAAACTATTTCTGCCAACGAACGGTTTAACTTAGAAAAACGAAATTTGGTGAGCCAAGTGGGATTGGGGTGCTGATCATTATCTGAAAGTGTCATCAAGATTGCTTGAAAAAATGTGTGCTGAGATTTCCGGAACATCGTAGTTTTTTAAAGCTTGGCAATCCCTTACCATGAAAGTGATTGGCGCCAGTCTCTGATTAGGGCTATATCAATAGGAAACAAACCATAGAGGTAGAACTTGGAACTACTTTATTGTGTCAAGTTTCAAAGAGCTAGCGCAATCCGTGTTTGATTTATAGTTCCAACTACATGTATCCATATAGGAAAAAAACAGAGTGAAACCTAAAAATTAAAATGTTACTGCCAACGAACGGTTTAACCTAGAAGAACAAAATTTGGAGAGCCAAGTGGGATTGGGGTAGTGATCATTACCTGAAAGTGTCATCAAGATTGGTTGAAAGAATGTGTTCTGAGATTTCAGGAAACTCGTAGTTCTTTAGAATCTTGGCAACCCTTTTCCATGAAAGTGATTT
This sequence comes from Spermophilus citellus, assembly GCF_964194105.1. Classification (NCBI taxonomy): domain Eukaryota; kingdom Metazoa; phylum Chordata; class Mammalia; order Rodentia; family Sciuridae; genus Spermophilus; species Spermophilus citellus. The sequence continues at coordinate 18,744,287 of NC_138197.1, read as the reverse complement.
GTGCCAGTCTCTGCTTAGGGCTACATCAATAGGAAACAAACCATAGAGATAGAACTTGGAACTACTTTATTGTGTCAAGTTTCAAAGAGCTAGCACAAACCGTGTTTGATTTAGAGTTCCAACTACATGTATCCATATAGGAGAAAACAGAGTGAAACCTAAAAAATAAAACTGTTACTGCCAACGAACGGTTTAACCTAGAAGAACAAAATTTGGAGAGCCAAATGGGATTTGGTACTGATCATTACCTGAAAGTGTCATCAAGATTGGGTGAAAAACGGGCTGGGGATGTGGCTCAAGCGGTAGCGCGCTCGCCTGGCTTGCGTGCGACCCGGGTTCGATCCTCAGCACCACATACAAACAAAGATTTTGTGTCCGCTGAGAACTAAAAAATAAATATTAAAAATTCTCTCTCTCTCTCTCTCTCTCTCTCTCTCTCTCTCTCTCTCTCTCTTTCTCTCTCTCCTCTCTCACTCTCTCTTTGAAAAAAAAAAATATTGGGTGAAAAAATGTGTGTTGAGATTTCAGGAAACTCGTAGTTTTTGGAAGCTGGGCAACCCATTTCCATGAAAGTGATTTGCGACAGTCTCTGCTTAGGGCTACATCAATATGAAACGAAACATAGAGATAGAACTTGGAACTACTGTATTGTGTCAAGTTTCAAAGAGCTAGCACAAACCGTGTTTGATTTAGAGTTCCAACTAATGTACCCACATAGGAGAAAACAGAGTGAAAGCTAAAAATTAAATCTGTTACTGCAAACGAACTGTTTAACCTAGAAGAACGAAATTTGGTGAGCCAATTGAGATTGGGATACTGATCATTACCTGAAAGTGTCATCAAGATTGGGTGAAAAAATGTGTGCTGAGATTTCAGGGAACTCGTAGTTTTTGGAAGCTTGGCAACCCCTTTCCATGAAAGTGATTTGCGACAGTCTCTGCTTAGGGCTACATCAATAGGAGACAAACCATAGAGATAGAACTTGGAACTACTTTATTGTGACAAGTTTCAAAGAGCTAGCACAAACCGTGTTTGATTTAGAGTTCCAAATACATGTATCCCTATAGGAGAAAACAGAGTGTAACCTAAAAATTAAAACTGTTACTGCCAATGAACGGTTTAACCTAGAAGAACGAAATTGGAGAGCCAAGTGGGATTGGGGTACTGATCATTACCTAAAAGTGTCATCAAGATTGGGTGAAAAAATGTGTGCTGAGATTTCAGGAAACTCGTAGTTTTTGGAAGCTTGGCAACCCCTTTCCATGAAAGTGATTTGCTCCAGTCTCTGCTTAGGGCTACATAAATAGGAAACAAACCATAGAGATAGTACTTAGAATTACTTTATTCTGTCAAGTTTCAAAGAGCTAGCACAAACCGTGTTTGATTTAGAGTTCCAACTGCATGCTTCCGTATAGGAGAAAACAGAGTGAAACCAAAAAATTAAAACTGTTACTGCCAACGAACGGTTTAACCTAGAAGAACGAAATTTGGTGATCCAAGTGGGATTGGGGTACTGATCATTACCTGAAAGTGTCATCAATATTGGGTGAAAAAATGTGTTCTGAGATTTCAGGAAACCTGTAGTTTTTTGGAATCTTGGCAACCACTTTCCATGAAAGTGATTTGCGCCAGTCTCTGCTTAGGGCTACATCAATAGGAAACAAACCATAGAGATAGAACTTGGAACTACTTTATTGTGTCAAGTTCCAAAGAGCTAGCACAAACCGTGTTTGATTTAGAGTTCCACTACATGTGTCCATATAGGAGAAAACAGAGTGAAACCTAAAAATTAAAACTGTTACTGCCAAGGAACAGTTTAACCTAGAAGAACAAAATTTGGAGAGCCAAGTGGGATTGGGTACTGATCATTACCTGAAAGTGTCATCAAGATTGGGTGAAAAAATGTGTGTTGAGATTTCAGGAAAATTGTAGTTTTTGAAAGCTTGGCAACCCCTTTCCATGAAAGTGATTTGTGCCAGTCTCTGCTTAAGGCTACCTCAATAGGAAACAAACTATAGACATAGAACTTGGAAATACTTTATTGTGTCAAGTTTTAAAGAGCTAGCACAAACAGTGTTTGAATTAGAGTTCCAACTAAATGTATCCATATAGGAGAAAACAGAGTGAAACCTAAAAATTAAAACTGTTACTGCCAACGAACGGTTTAAACTAGAAGAACGAAATTTGGTGAGCCAAGTAGGATTGGGGTACTGATCATTACCTGAAAGTGTCATCAAGATTGGGTGAAAAAGTGTGCTGAGATTTCAGGGAATTCGTAGTTTTTTGGAAGCTTGGCAACCCCTTTCCATGAAAGTGATCTGTGCCAGTCTCTGCTTAGGGCTGCATCAATAGGAAACAAACCATAGAGTTAGAACTTGGAACTACTTTATTGTGTCAAGTTTCAAAGAGCTAGCACAAACCACGTTTGATTTAGTGTTCCAAAGATATGTATCCATATAGGAGAAAACAGAGTGAAACCTAAAAATTAAAACTGTTACTGCCAAAGAACTGTTTAACCTAGAAGAAGGAAATTTGGTGAGCCAAGTGGGATTGGAGTACTGACCATTACCTGAAAGTGTCATCACAATTGGGTGAAAAATGTGTGCTGAGATTTCAGGAAACTCGTAGTTTTCGGAAGCTTGGCAACCCCTTTCCATGAAAGTAATTTGCTCCATTCTCTGCTTAGGGCTACATCAATAGGAAACAAACCATAGATATAGAACTTGGAACTACTTTATTGTGTCAAGTTTCAAAGAGCTAGCAAAACCGTGTTTGATTTAGAGTTCCAACTACATGTATCCATATAGGAGAAAACAGAGTGAAACCTAAAAATTAAAACTGTTACTGCCAACGAACGGTTTAACCTAGAAGAACAAAATTTGGTCAGCCAAGTGGGATTGGGGTACTGATCATTACCTGAAAGTGTCATCAGTATTGGGTGAAAAAATGTGTGCTGAGATTTCAGGAAACTCGTAGTTTTTTGGAAGCTTGGCAACCCCTTTCCAGGAAAGTGATTTGTGACAGTCTCTGCTTAGGGCTACATCAATAGGAAACAAAGCATAGAGATAGAACTGGGAACTACTGAATTGTGTCAAGTTTCAAAGAGCTAGCAAAAACCGTGTTTGATTTAGAGTTCCAACTAAATGTATCCGTATAGGAGAAAACAGATTGAAAGCTAAAAATTAAAACTGTTACTGCAAACGAACGGTTTAACCTAGAAGAACAAAATTTGGTCAGCCAAGTGGGATTGGGGTACTGATCATTACCTGAAAGTGTCATCAAGATTGGGTGAAAAAATGTGTGCCGAGATTTCAGGAAACTCGTAGTTTTTTGGAAGCTTGGCAACCCCTTTCCATGAAAGTGATTGGCGCCAGTCTCTGCTTAGGGCTACATCAATAGGAAACAAACCATAGAGATAGAACGTGGAACTACTTTATTGTGTCAAGTTTCAAAGAGCTAGCACAAACGGTGTTTGATTTAGAGTTCCAACAACATGTATCCATATAGGACAAAACAGAGTGAAACCTAAAAATTAAAACTATTACTGCCAACGAACGGTTTAACCTAGAAGAACGAAATTAGGTGAGCCAAGTGGGATTGGGGTACTGATCATTACCTGAAAGTGTCATCAAGTTTGGGTGAAAAAATGTGTGCTATGATTTCAGGAAACTCGTAGTTTTTGGAAGCTTGGCAACCCCTGTCCATGAAAGAAATTTGCGCCAGTCTCTGCTTAGGGCTAAATCAATAGGAAACAAAAAATAGGGATAGAACTTGGAACTACTTTATTGTGTCAAGTTTCAAAGAGCTAGCAGAAACCGTGTTTGATTTAGAGTTCCAACTACATGTATCCCTATAGGAGAAAACAGAGTGAAACCTAAAAATTAAAACAGTTACTGCCAACGAATAGTTTTACCTAGAATAATGAAATTTGGTGATCCAAGTGGGATTGGGGTACTGATCATTACCTGAAAGTGTCATCCAGATTGGGTGAAAAAATGTGTGCTGAGATTTCAGGAATCTCATAGTTTTTTGGAAGCTTGGCAACCCATTTCCATGAAAGTGATTTGTGCCAGTCTCTGCTTAGGGCTATGTCAATAGAAAACAAACCATAGAGATAGAACTTGGAACTACTTTATTGTGTCAAGTTTCAAAGAGCTAGCACAATCCGTGTTTGATTTAGAGTTCCAACTACATATATCCATATAGGAGAAAATAGAGTGAAACCTAAAAATTAAAACTGTTACTGCCAAAGAACGGTTTGACCTAGAAACAAAATTTGGTGAGCCAAGTGGGATTTTGGTATTGATCATTACCTGAAAGTGTCATCAAATTGGGTGAAAAAATGTGTGCTGAGATTTCACAAAACTCGTAGTTTTTAGGAAGCTTGGCAACCATTTTCTATGAAAGAGATTTGTGCCAGTCTCTGCTTAGGGCTATATCAATAGGAAACAAACCATAGAGATAGATCTTGGAACTACTTTATTGTGTCAAGTTTCAAAGAGCTAGCACAAACGGTGTTTGATTTAGAGTTCCAACAACATGTATCCATATAGGACAAAACAGAGTGAAACCTAAAAACTAAAACTATTTCTGGCAACGAACGGTTTAACTTAGAAAAACGAAATTTGGTGAGCCAAGTGGGATTGGGGTGCTGATCATTACCTGAAAGTGTCATCAAGATTGCTTGAAAAAATGTGTGCTGAGATTTCAGGAAACTCGTAGTTTTTTAAAGCTTGGCAATCCCTTACCATGAAAGTGATTGGCGCCAGTCTCTGATTAGGGCTACATCAATAGGAAACAAACCATAGAGATAGAACTTGGAACTACTTTATTGTGTAAAGTTTCAAGGAGCTAGCAGAAACCGTGTTTGATTTAGAGTTCCAACTACATGTATCCACATAGGAGAAAACAGAGTGAAAGCTAAAAATTAAAACTGTTACTGCAAACGAACGGTTTAACCTAGAAGAACGAAATTTGGTGAGCCAATTGAGATTGGGATACTGATCATTACCTGAAAGTGTCATCAAGATTGGGTGAAAAAATGTGTGCTGAGATTTCAGGGAACTCGTAGTTTTTGGAAGCTTGGATACCCCTTTCCATGAAAGTGATTTGCGCCAGTCTCTGCTTAGGGCTACATCAATAGGAGACAAACCGTAGAGATAGAACATGGAACTATTTTATTGTGACAAGTTTCAAAGAGCTAGCACAAACCGTGTTTGATTTAGAGTTCCAACTTCATGTATCCGTATAGGAGAAAACAGAGTGTAACCTAAAAATTAAAACTGTTACTGCCAATGAATGGTTTAACCTAGAAGAACGAAATTTGGAGAGCCAAGTGGGATTGGGGTACTGATGATTACCTGAAAGTGTCATCAAGATTGGGTGAAAAAATGTGTGTTGAGATTTCAGGAAACTTGTAGTTTTTGAAAGCTTGGCAACCCCTTTCCATGAAAGTGATTTGTGCCAGTCTCTGCTTAGGGCTACATCAATAGGAAACAAACCATAGAGAGAGAACTTGGAACTACTTTATTGTGTCAAGTTTCAAAGAGCTAGCACAAACCGTGTTTGATTTAGACTTCCAACTACATGTATCCGTATAGGAGAAAACAGAGTGAACCCGAAAATTTAAAACAGTTACTGCCAACGAACGGTTTAACTTAGAAGAAAGAAATTTGGTGATCCAAGTGGGATTGGTTACTGATAATTACCTGAAAGTGTCATCAAGATTGGGTGAAAAAATGTGTGTTGAGATTTCAGGAAATTCGTACTTTTGGAAGCTTGGCAACCCCTTTCCATGAAAATGATTTGTGCCAGACTCTGCTTAGGGCTACATCAATAGGAAACAAACCATAGAGATAGGACTAGGAACTACTTTATTGTGTCAAGTTTCAAAGAGCTAGCACAAACCGTGTTTGATTTAGAGTTAAAACTACATTTATCCCTATTGGAGAAAACAGAGTGTAACCTAAAAATTAAAACTGTTACTGCCAAAGAACGGTTTAACCCAGAAGAACGAAATTTGGAGAGCCAAGTGGGATTGGGTACTGATTATTACCTGAAAGTGTCATAAAGATTGGGTGAAAAAATGTGTGCTGAGATTTCAGAAAAATTGTAGTTTTTGGAAGCTTGGCAACCCCTTTCCATGAAAGTGATTTGCGCCAGTCTCTGCTTAGGGCTACATCAATAGGAAACAAACCATTGTTTTAGAACTTGGAACTACTTTATTGTGTCAAGTTTCAAAGAGCTAGCGCAAACCGTGTTTGATTTAGAGTTCCAACTACATGTATCCATATAGGAGAAAACAGAGTGAAACCTAAAAATTAAAACTGTTACTGCCAACGAACGGTTTAACCTAGAAGAACAAAATTTGGAGAGCCAAGTGGGATTGGGGTCCTGATCATTACCTGAAAGTGTCATGAAGATTGGTTGAAAAAATGTGTTCTGAGATTTCAGGAAACTCGTAGTTCTTTGGAATCTTGGCAACACCTTTCCATGAAAGTGATTTGTGCCAGTCTGTGCTTAGGGCTACATCAATAGGAAACAAACCATAGAGATAGAACTTGGAACTACTTTATTGTGAAAAGTTTCAAAGAGCTAGCACAAACCGTGTTTGATTTAGAGTTCCAAATACATGTATCCATATAGGAGAAAACAGAGTAAAAGCTAAAAATTAAAACAGTTACTGTCAACGAACGGTTTAACCTAGAAGAACGAAATTTGGTGAGCCAATTGAGATTTGGGTACTGCTCATTACCTGAAAGTGTCATCAAGATTGGGTGAAAAAATGTGTGCTGAGATTTCAGGGAATTCGTAATTTTTGGAAGCTTGGCAACCCCTTTCCATGAAAGTGATTTGCGCCAGTCTCTGCTTAGGGCTACATCAATAGGAGACAAACCATAGAGATAGAACATGGAACTATTTTATTGTGACAAGTTTCAAAGAGCTAGCACAAACCGTGTTTGATTTAGAGTTCCAACTTCATGTATCCGTATAGGAGAAAACAGAGTGTAACCTAAAAACTAAAACTGTTACTGCCAATGAACGGTTTAACCTAGAAGAACGAAATTTGGAGAGCCAAGTGGGATTGGGGTACTGATCATTACCTGAAAGTGTCATCAAGATTGGGTGAAAACATGTGTGTTGAGATTTCAGGAAACTTGTAGTTTTTGAAAGCTTGGCAACCCCTTTCCATGAAAGTGATTTGCGGCAGTCTCTGCTTAGGGCTACATCATAGGAAACAAACCATAGATTCAGAACTTGGAACTACTTTATTGTGTAAAGTTTCAAAGAGCTAGCACAAACCGTGTTTGATTTAGAGTTCCAACTACATGTATCCGTATAGGAGAAAACAGAGTGAACCCGAAAATTTAAAACACTTACTGCCAACGAACGGTTTAACTTAGAAGAAAGAAATTTGGTGATCCAAGTGGGATTGGTTACTGATAATTACCTGAAAGTGTCATCAAGATTGGGTGAAAAAATGTGTGTTGAGATTTCAGGAAACTCGTAGTTTTGGAAGCTTGGCAACCCCTTTCCATGAAAGTGATTTGCGCCAGTCTCTGCTTAGGGCTACATCAATAGGAACTAAACCATAGAGATAGGACTTGGAACTACTATATTGTGTCAAGTTTCAAAGAGCTAGCACAAACCGTGTTTGATTTAGAGTTCCAAATACATGTATCCTTATAGGAGAAAACAGAGTGTAACCTAAAAATTAAAACTGTTACTGCCAATGAACCGTTTAACCTAGAAGAACGAAATATGGAGAGCCAAGTGGGATTGGGGTACTGATCATTACCTGAAAGTGTTATCATGATTGGGTGAAAAAATGTGTGCTGAGATTTCAGGAAACTCGTAGTTTTTGGAAGCTTGGCAACCCCTTTCCATGAAAGTGATTTGCGCCAGTCTCTGCTTAGGGCTACATAAATAGGAAACAAACCATAGAGATAGTACTTGGAAATACTTTATTGTGTCAAGTTTCAAAGAGCTAGCACAAACCGTGTTTGATTTAGAGTTCCAAATACATGTATCCCTATGGTAGAAAACAGAGTGAAACCAAAAAATTAAAACTGTTACTGCCAACGAACGGTTTAACCTAGAAGAACAAAATTTGGAGAGCCAAATGGGATTGGGGTACTGATCATTACCTGAAAGTGTCATCAAGATTAGGTGAAAAAATGTGTGCTGAGATTTCAGGAAACTCGTAGTTTTTTGGAAGCTTGGCGACCCCTTTCCATGAAAGTGATTTGCTCCAGTCTCTGCTTAAGGCTACATCAATAGTAAACAAACCATTGAGATAGAACTTGGAACTACTGTATTGTGTAAAGTTTCAAAGAGCTAGCACAAACCGTGTTTGATTTAGTGTTCCAACTACATGTACCCATATAGGAGAAAACAGAGTGTAACCTAAAAATTAAAACAGTTACTGCCAACGAACGGTTTAACCTAGAAGAACGAAATTTGGTGCACCAAGTGGGACTGGGGTACTTATCATTACCTGAAGTGTCATCAAGATTGGGAGAAAAAATGTGTGCTTAAATTTCAGGAAACTCGTAGTTTTTTGGAAGCTTGGCAACCCCTTTCCATGAAAGGGATTTGCGCCAGTCTCGGCTTATGGCTACATCAATAGGAAACACACCACAGATACAGGACGTGGACCTAATTTATTGTGTCAAGTTTCAAAGAGCTAGCACAAACCTTGTTTGATTTTGTGTTCCAACTACATGTATCCCTAAAGGAGAAAACAGAGTGAAACCTAAAAATTAAAACTGTTACTGCCAACGAACGGTTTAACCTAGAAGAAGGAAATTTGGTGAGCCAAGTGGGATTGGGGTACTGATCATTATCTGAAAGTGTCATCAAGATTGGGTGAAAAAATGTGTGCTGAGACTTCAGGAACCTCGTAGTTTTTTGGAAGCTTGTCAACCCCTTTCAATTTAAGTGTTTAGCGCCAGTCTCTGCTTACAGCTACATCAATAGGAAACACACCATAGATACAGGACTTGGAACTTTTTTACTGTGTCAAGTTTCAAAAAGCTAGCAAAAACCGTGTATGATTTAGAGTTCCAACTACATGTATCCCTATAGGAGAAAACAGTGAAACCTAAAAATTAAAACTGTTACTGCCAACAAACGGTTTAACCTAGAGGAGCAAAATTTGGTGAGCCAAGTGGGATTGGGGTACTGATCATTACCTGAAAGTGTCATCAAGATTGGGTGAAAAAATGTGTGCTGTGATTTCAGGAAACACGTAGTTTTCTGGAAGGTTGGCAAACCCTTTCCATGAAAGTGATTTGCGCCAGCCTCTGCTTAGGGCTACAGCAATAGGAAACAAACCATAGCGATAGAACTTGGAACTACTTTATTGTGTCAAGTTTCCAAGAGCTATCACAAACCGTGTTTGATTTAGTGTTCCAACTACATGTATCCATATAGGAGAAAACAGAGTGAAACCTAAAAATTAATACTGTTACAGCCAACGAACGGTTTAACCTAGAAGAACGAAATTTGGTGAGACAAGTGGGATTGGGGTACTGATCATTATCTGAAAGTGTCATCAAGATTGTTTGAAAAAATGTTTGCTGAGATTTCAGGAAACTCGTAGTTTTTGGAAGCTTGGCAACCCATTTCCATGAAAGTGATTTGCGCCAGTCTCTGCTTAGGGCTACATCAATAGGAAACAAACCATAGAGATAGAACTTGGAACTACTGTATTGCGTCTAGTTTCAAAGAGCTAGCACAAACCGAGTTTGATTTAGAGTTACAACTACATGTATCCATATAAGAGAAAACAGGGTGAAACCTAAAAATTAAAACAGTTAATGCCAACGAACGGTATAACTTAGAAGAATGAAATTTGGTGATCCAAGTGGGATTGGGTTACTGATCATTACCTGAAAGTGTCATCAAGATTGGTTGAAAAAATATGTGCTGAGATTTCAGGAAACTCGTAGTTTTTTGGAAGCTTGGCAACCCCTTTCCATGAAAGTGATTTGCGCCAGTCTCTGCTTAGGGCTACATCAATAGGAAACACACTACAGATACAGGATTTGGAACTAATTTATTGTGTCAAGTTTCAAAGAGCTAGCACAAACCTTGTTTGATTTTGTGTTCCAACTACATGTATCCCTATAGGAGAAAACAGAGTGAAACCTAAAAATTAAAACTGTTACTGCCAACGAACGGTTTAAATTTGAAGAACGAAATTTGGTGAGCCAAGTGGGATTGGGGTACTGATCATTACCTGAAAGTGTCATCAAGATTGGGTGAAAAAATGTGTGCTGAGATTTCAGGAAACTCGTAGTTTTTTGGAAGCTTGGCAACCCCTTTCCATGAAAGTGATTTACGCCAGTCTCTGCTTAGGGCTACATCAATAGGAAACAAACCATAGAGATAGAACTTGGAACTACATTATTGTGTCAAGTTTCAAAGAGCTAGCACAAACCGAGTTTGATTTAGAGTTCCAACTACATGTATTCATATAGGAGAAAACAGTGTGAAACCTAAAAATTAAAACAGTTACTGCCAACAAACGGTTTAACTTACAAGAATGAAATTTGGTGATCCAAGTGGGATTGGGTTACTGATCATTACCTGAAAGTGTCATCAAGATTGGGTGAAAAAATGTGTGCTTAAATTTCAGGAAACTCGTAGTTTTTTGGAAGCTTGTCAACCCCTTTCCATGAAAGTGATTTGCGCCAGTCTCTGCTTAGGGCTACATCAATAGGAAACAAACCATAGAGATAGAACTTGGAACTGTTTATTGTGTCAAGTTTCAAAGAGCTAGCACAAACCGAGTTTGATTTAGAGTTCCAACTACATGTATCCATACAGGAGAAAACAGAGTGAAATCTAAATATTAAAACTGTTACTGCAAACGAACGGTTTAACCTAGAAGAAGGAAATTTGGTGAGCCAAGTGGGATTGGGGTAGTGATCATTACCTGAAAGTGTCATCAAGATTGGGTGAAAAAATGTGTGCTGAGATTTCAGGAAACTCATAGTTTTTGGAAGCTTGGCAACCCATTTCCATGAAAGTGATTTGTGCCAGTCTCTGCTTAGGGCTACATCAATAGGAAACAAATCATAGAGATAGAACTTGTAACTACTTTATTGCATCTAGTTTCAAAGAGCTAGGACAAACCGAGATTGATTTAGAGTTCCAACTACATCTATCCGTATAGGAGAAAACGGGGTGAAACCTAAAAATTAAAACAGTTACTGCCAACAAACGGTTTAACTTACAAGAATGAAATTTGGTGATCCAAGTGGGATTGGGTTACTGATCATTACCTGAAAGTGTCATCAAGATTGGATGAAAAAATATGTGCTGAGATTTCAGGAAAACGTAGTTTTTTGGAAGCTTGGCAAACCCTTTCCATGAAAGTGATTTGCGCCAGTCTCTGCTTAGGGCTACAGCAATAGGAAACAAACCATAGAGATAGAACTTGGAACTACTTTAATGTGTCAAGTTTCAAAGAGCTAGCACAAACCGTGTTTGATTTAGAGTTCCATCTACATGTATCCATATAGGAGAAAACAGATTGAAACCTAAAAATTAAAACTGTTACCGCCAACGAACGGTTTAAACTTGAAGAACGAAATTTGGTGAGCCATGTGGGATTGGGGTACTGATCATTACCTGAAAGTGTCATCAAGATTGGGTGAAAAAATGTGTGCAGAGATTTCAGGAAACTCGTAGTTTTTTGGAAGCTTGGCAACCTCTTTCCATGAAAGTGATTTGCACCAGTCTCTGCTTAGGGCTACATCAATTGTAAACAAACCATAGAGATAAAACTTGGATCTACTTTACTGTGTCAAGGTTCAAAGAGCTAGCACAAACCGTGTTTGATTTAGAGTTCCAACTACATGTATCCATATAGGAGAAAACAGAATGAAACCTAAAAATTAAAACAATTACTGCCAACGAACGGTTTAACCTAGAAGAACGAAATTTGGTGAGCCAAGTGGGATTGGGGTACTTATCCGTATCTGAAAGTGTCATCAAGTTTGGGTGAAAAAATGTGTGCTGAGATTTCAGAAACTAGTTGTTTTTTGGAAGCTTGGCAACCCCTTTCCATGAAAGTGATTTGTGCCAGTCTATGCTTAGAGCTACATCAATAGGAAACAAACCATAGAGATAGAACTTGGAACTACTTTATTGTGTCTAGTTTCAAAGACCTAGCACAAACCGTGTATCATTTAGAGTTCCAAATGCATGTATCCCTATAGGAGAAAACAGAGTGTAACCTAAAAATTTAAACTGTTACTGCCAACGAACGGTTTAACCTAGAAGAACGAAATTTGGTGCACCAAGTGGGAATGGGGTACTGATCATTACCTGAAAGTGTCATCAAGATTGCGTGAAAAAATGTGTGCTGAGATTTCAGGAAACTCCTAGATTTTTGGAAGCTTGGCAACCCCTTTCCATGAAAGTGATTTGCGCCAGTCTCTGATTAGGGCTACATCTTAGGAAAAAAAAACATAGAGATAAGACTTGGAACTACTTTATTGTGTCAAGTTTCAAAGAGCTAGCAAAAACCGTGTTTTATTTAGAGTTCCAACTACATGTATCACTATAGGAGAAAACAGAGTGAAACCTAAAAATTTAAACTGTTACAGCCAACGAACGGTTTAACCTAGAAGAACGAAATTTCGTGAGCCAAGTGGGATTGGGGTGCTGATCATGACCTGAAAGTGTCATCAAGATTGGGTGAAAAAATGTGTGCTGAGATTTCAGGAAACTCGTAGTTTTTTTGGAAGCTTGGCAACCCCTGTCCATGAAAGGGATTTGCGCCAGTCTCTGCTTAGGGCTACATCAATAGGAAACAAATCATAGGGATAGATCTTGGAACTACTTTATTGTGTCAAGTTTCAAAGAGCTAGCACAAACCGTGTTTGATTTAGAGTTCCAACTACATGTATCCCTATAGGAGATAACAGAGTGAAACCTAAAAATTAAAACTCTTACTGCCAACGAACGGTTTAACCTAGAAGAACGAAATTTGGTGAGCCAAGTGGGATTGGGGTACTGATCATTACCTGAAAGTGTCATCCAGTTTGGGTGAAAAAATGTGTGCTGAGATTTCAGGAAACTCATAGTTTTTGGAAGCCTGGCAACCCCTGTCCATGAAAGGGATTTGCGCCAGTCTCTGCTTAGGGCTACATCAATAGGAAACAAACCATAGAGATAGAACTTGGAACTACTTTATTGTGTCAAGTTTCAAAGAGCTAGCACAAACGGTGTTTGATTTAGAGTTCCAACAACATGTATCCATATAGGAGAAAACAGAGTGAAACCTAAAAATTAAAACTATTACTGCCAATGAACGGTTTAACCTAGAAGAACAAAATTTGTTGAGTAAAGTGGGATTGGGGTACTGATCATTACCTGAAAGTGTCATCAAGATTGGGTGAAAAAATGTGTGCTGAGATTTCAGGAAACTCGTAGTTTTTGGAAGCTTGGCAACCCCTTTCCATGAAAGTGATTTGCGCCAGTCTCTGCTTAGGGCTACATCAATATGAAACGAACCATAGAGATAGACCTTGGAACTACTGTATTGTGTCAAATTTCAAAGAGCTAGCACAAACCGTGTTTGATTTAGAGTTCCAACTAATGTACCCACATAGGAGAAAACAGAGTGAAAGCTAAAAATTAAAACTGTTACTGCAAACGAACTGTTTAACCTAGAAGAACGAAATTTGGTGAGCCAATTGAGATTGGGATACTGATCATTACCTGAAAGTGTCATCAAGATTGGGTGAAAAAATGTGTGCTGAGATTTCAGGGAACTCGTAGTTTTTGGAAGCTTGGCAACCCCTTTCCATGAAAGTGATTTGCGACAGTCTCTGCTTAGGGCTACATCAATAGGAAACAAACCATAGAGATAGAACTTGGAACTACTTTTTTGTGTCAATTTTCAAAGAGCTAGCACCAACCGTGTTTGATTTAGAGTTCCAACTACATCTATCTATATAGGAGAAAACAGAGTGAAACCTAAAAATTAAAACCGTTACTGCCAACGAACGGTTTAACCTAGAAGAAGGAAATTTGGTGAGCCAAGTGGGATTGGGGTATTGATCATTACCTGAAAGTGTCATCCAGATTGGGTGAAAAAATGTGTGCTGAGATTTCAGGAAACTCTGAGTTTTTTTGGAAGTTTGGCAACCCCTTTCCTTGAAAGTGATTAGCGAAAGTCTCTGCTTAGGGCTACATCAATAGGAAACAAACCATAGAGACAGAACTTGGAACTACTTTATTGTGTCAAGTTTAAAAGAGCTAGCACAAACCGTGTTCGATTTAGAGTTCCAACTACATGTATCCATATAGGAGAAAACAGAGTGAAAAATAAAAATTAAAACTGTTACTGCAGATGAACGGTTTAACCTAGAAGAACAAAATTTGGTGAGCCAAGTGGGATTGGGGTACTGATCATTACCTGAAAGTGTCATCAAGATTGGGTGAAAAAATGTGTGCTGAGATTTCAGGAAACTCGTAGTTTTTTGGAAGCTTGGTGACCCCTTTCCATGAAAGTGATTTGCTCCAGTCTCTGCTTAAGGCTACATCAATAGTAAACAAACCATTGAGATAGAACTTGGAACTACTGTATTGTGTAAAGTTTCAAAGAGCTAGCACAAACCGTGTTTGATTTAGCGTTCCAACTACATGTATCCCTATAGGAGAAAACAGAGTGAAACCTAAAAATTAAAACTGTTACTGGCAACGAACGGTTTAAACTAGAAGAACGAAATTTGGTGAGCCAAGTGGGATAGGGGTGCTGATCATTACCGAAAAGTGTCATCAAGATTGGGTGAAAAATTGTGTGCTGAGATTTCAGGAAACTCATATTTTTTTGGAAGCTTGGCAACCCCTTTCCATGAAAGTGATTTGTGCCAGTCTCTGCTTAAGGCTACCTCAATAGGAAACAAACTATAGACATAGAACTTGGAACTACTTTATTGTGTCAAGTTTTAAAGAGCTAGCACAAACAGTGTTTGAATTAGAGTTCCAACTACATGTATCCATATAGGAGAAAACAGAGTGAAACCTAAAAATTAAAACTGTTACTGCCAACGAACGGTTTAAACTAGAAGAACGAAATTTGGTGAGCCAAGTAGGATTGGGGTACTGATCATTACCTGAAAGTGTCATCAAGATTGGGTGAAAAAGTGTGCTGAGATTTCACGGAAATCGTAGTTTTTTGGAAGCTTGGCAACCCCTCTCCATGAAAGTGATCTGTGCCAGTCTCTGCTTAGGGCTGCATCTATAGGAAACAAACCATAGAGTTAGAACTTGGAACTACTTTATTGTGTAAAGTTTCAAAGAGCTAGCACAAACCACGTTTGATTTAGTGTTCCAA
Organism: Spermophilus citellus; assembly: GCF_964194105.1. Classification (NCBI taxonomy): domain Eukaryota; kingdom Metazoa; phylum Chordata; class Mammalia; order Rodentia; family Sciuridae; genus Spermophilus; species Spermophilus citellus. The sequence continues at coordinate 18,728,929 of NC_138197.1, read as the reverse complement.
AGATATGTATCCATATAGGAGAAAACAGAGTGAAACCTAAAAATTAAAACTGTTACTGCCAACGAACTGTTTAACCTAGAAGAAGGAAATTTGGTGAGCCAAGTGCGATTGGAGTACAGACCATTACCTGAAAGTGTCATCAAGATTGGGTGAAAAAATGTGTGCTGTGATTTCAGGAAACTGGTAGTTTTTTGGAAGCTTGGCAACCCCTTTCCATGAAAGTGATTTGTGTCAGTCTCTGCTTACGGCTACATCAATAGGAAACAAACCATAGAGATAGAACTTGGAACTACTTTATTGTGTAAAGTTTCAAAGAGCTAGCACAAACCGTGTTTGATTTAGAGTTCCAAATACATATATCCATATAGGAGAAAATAGATTGAAACCTAAAAATTAAAACTGTTACTGCCAAAGAACTGTTTGATCTAGAAACGAAATTTGGAGAGCAAAGTGGGATTGGGGTACTGATCATTACCTGAAAGTGTCATCAAGATTGGGTGAAAAAATGTGTGCTGAGATTTCAGGAAACTCGTAGTTTTTGGAAGCTTGGCAACTCCATGAAAGTGATTTGCGCCAATCTCTGCTTAGGGCTACATAAATAGGAAACAAACCATAGAGATAGAACTTGGAACTACTTTATTGTGTCAAGTTTCAAAGAGCTAGCACAATCCGTGTTTGATTTAGAGTTCCAACTACATATATCCATATAGGAGAAAATAGATTGAAACCTAAAAATTAAAACTGTTACTGCCAAAGAACTGTTTGATCTAGAAACGAAATTTGGTGAGCGAAGTGGGATTTTGGTATTGATCATTACCTGAAAGTGTCATCAAATTGGGTGAAAAAATGTGTGCTGAGATTTCACAAAACTTGTAGTTTTTAGGAAGCTTGGCAACCCTTTTCCATGAAAGAGATTTGTGCCAGTCTCTGCTTAGGGCTATATCAATAGGAAAAAAACCATGGAGATAGATCTTGGAACTACTTTATTGTGTCAAGTTTCAAAGAGCTAGCACAAACGGTGTTTGATTTAGAGTTCCAAAAACATGTATCCATATAGGACAAAACAGAGTGAAACCTAAAAACTAAAACTATTTCTGCCAACGAACGGTTTAACTTAGAAAAACGAAATTTGGTGAGCCAAGTGGGATTGGGGTGCTGATCATTACCTGAAAGTGTCATCAAGATTGCTTGAAAAAATGTGTGCTGAGATTTCAGGAAACTCGTAGTTTTTTAAAGCTTGGCAATCCCTTACCATGAAAGTGATTGGCGCCAGTCTCTGATTAGGGCTACATCAATAGGAAACAAACCATAGAGATAGAACTTGGAACTACTTTATTGTGTCAAGTTTCAAAGAGCTAGCGCAAACCGTGTTTGATTTAGAGTTCCAACTACATGTATCCATATAGGAAAAAAACAGAGTGAAACCTAAAAATTAAAACTGTTACTGCCAACGAACGGTTTAACCTAGAAGAACAAAATTTGGAGAGCCAAGTGGGATTGGGGTAGTGATCAATACCTGAAAGTGTCATCAAGATTGGTTGAAAGAATGTGTTCTGAGATTTCAGGAAACTCGTATTTCTTTGGAATCTTGGCATCCCCTTTCCATGAAAGTGATTTGTGCCAGTCTCTGCTTAGGGCTACATCAATAGGAAACAAACCATAAAGATAGAACTTGGAACTACTTTATGCTGTCAAGTTTCAAAGAGCTAGCAAAAACCGTGTTTGATTTAGAGTTCCAACTACATGTATGCCTATAGGAGAAAACAGAGTTAAACCTAAAAATTAAAGCTGTTACTGGCAACGAACGGTTTATCCTAGAAGAACGAAATTTGGTTAGCCAAGTGGGATTGGGGTGCTGATCATTACCTGAAAGTGTCATCAAGATTGGGTGAAAAAATGTGTTCTGAGATTTCAGGAAACTCATAGTTTTTTGGAAGCTTGGCAACCCCTTTCCATGAAAGTGATTTGTGCCAGTCTCTGCTTAGGGCTACCTCAATAGGAAACAAACCATAGAGATAGAACTTGGAACTACTTTATTGTGTCAAGTTTTAAAGAGATAGCACAAACAGTGTTTGATTTAGAGTTCCAAATACATGTATCCATATAGGAGAAAACAGAGTGAAACCTAAAAATTAAAACTTTTACTGCCAACGAACGGTTTAAACTAGAAGAACAAAATTTGGTGAGCCAAGTGGGATTGGGGTTCTGATCATTACCTGAAAGTGTCATCAAGTTTGGGTGAAAAAATGTGTGCTAAGATTTCAGGAAACTCGTAGTTTTTGGAAGCTTGGCAACCCCTTTCCATGAAAGTGATTAGCGACAGTCTCTGCTTAGGGCTACATCAATAGGAAACAAACCATAGAGATAGAACTTGGAACTACTTTATAGTGTCAAGTTTCAAGGAGCTAGCAGAAACCGTGTTTGATTTAGAGTTCCAACTACATGTATCCATATAGGAGAAAACAGAGTGAAACGTAAATTTAAAACTGTTTCTGCCAACGAATTGTTTAACGTAGAAGAACGAAATTTGCTGAGCCAAGTAGGATTGGGGTGCTGATCATTACCGGAAAGTGTCATCAAGATTGGGTGAAAAAATGTGTGCTGAGATTTCAGGAAACTCGTAGTTTTTTGGAAGCTTAGCAATCCCTGTCCATGAAAGGGATTTGCGCCAGTCTCTGCTTAGGCCACATCAATAGGAAACAAAAAATAGGGATAGAACTTGGAACTGCTTTATTGTGTCAAGTTTCAAAGAGCTAGCAGAAACCATGTTTGATTTAGAGTTCCAACTACATGTATTTCTATAGGAGAAAACAGAGTGAAACCTAAAAATTAAAACAGTTACTGCCAACGAACAGTTTTACCTAGAATAATGAAATTTGGTGATCCAAGTGGGATTGGGGTACTGATCATTACCTGAAAGTGTCATCCAGATTGGGTGAAAAAATGTGTGCTGAGATTTCAGGAAACTCATAGTTTTTTGGAAGCTTGGCAACCCATTTCCATGAAAGTGATTTGTGCCAGTCTCTGCTAAGGGCTACGTCAATAGAAAACAAACCATAGAAATAGAACTTGGAACTACTTTATTGTGTCAAGTTTCAAAGAGCTAGCACAATCCGTGTTTGATTTAGAGTTCCAACTACATATATCCATATAGGAGAAAATAGAGTGAAACCTAAAAATTAAAACTGTTACTGCCAAAGAACGGTTTGACCTAGAAACGAAATTTGGTGAGCCAAGTGGGATTTTGGTATTGATGATTACCTGAAAGTGTCATCAAATTGGGTGAAAAAATGTGTGCTGAGATTTCACAAAACTCGTAGTTTTTAGGAAGGTTGGCAACACTTTTCCATGAAAGAGATTTGTGCAAGTCTCTGCTTAGGGCTATATCAATAGGAAATAAACCATAGAGATAGATCTTGGAACTACTTTATTGTGTCAAGTTTCAAAGAGCTAGCACAAACGGTGATTGATTTAGAGTTCCAACAACATGTATCCATATAGGACAAAACAGAGTGAAACCTAAAAACTAAAACTATTTCTGGCAACGAACGGTTTAATTTAGAAAAACGAAATTTGGTGAGCCAAGTGGGATTGGGGTGCTGATCATTACCTGAAAGTGTCATCAAGATTGGTTGAAAGAATGTGTTCTGAGATTTCAGGAAACTCGTAGTTTTTTGGAATCTTGGCAACCACTTTCCATGAAAGTGACTTGCGCCAGTCTCTGCTTAGGGCTACATCAATAGGAAACAAACCATAGAGATAGAACTTGGAACTACTTTATTGTGTCAAGTTCCAAAGAGCTAGCACAAACCGTGTTTGATTTAGAGTTCCAACTACATTTATCCCTATAGGAGAAAACAGAGTGTAACCTAAAAATTAAAACTGTTACTGCTAATGAACGGTTTAACCTAGAAGAACGAAATTTGGAGAGCGAAGTGGGATTGGGTACTGATCATTACCTGAAAGTGTCATCAAGATTGGGTGAAAAAATGTGTGCTGAGATTTCAGGAAAATTGTAGTTTTTGGAAGCTTGGCAACCCCTTTCCATGAAAGTGATTTGCGCCAGTCTCTGCTTAGGACTACATCAATAGGAAACAAACCATAGTTTTAGAACATGGAACTACTTTATTGTGTCAAGTTTCAAAGAGCTAGCGCAAACCGTGTTAGATTTAGAGTTCCAACTACATGTATCCATATAGGAGAAAACAGAGTGAAACCTAAAAATTAAAACTGTTACTGCCAACGAACGGTTTAACCTAGAAGAACAAAATTTGGAGAGCCAAGTGGGATTGGGGTCCTGATCATTACCTGAAAGTGTCATCAAGATTGGTTGAAAAAATGTGTTCTGAGATTTCAGGAAACTCGTAGTTTTTTGGAATCTTGGCAACCCCTTTCCATGAAAGTGATTTGCGCCAGTCTCTGCTTAGGGCTATATCAATAGGAAACAAACCATAGAGATAGAACTTGGAACTACTTTATTGTGTCAAGTTCCAAAGAGCTAGCACAAACCGTGTTTAATTTAGAGTTCCAACTACATATATCCCTATAGGAGAAAACAGAGTGAAAGCTAAAAATTAAAACTGTTACTGCCAACGAACGGTTTAACCTAGAAGAACGAAATTTGGTGATCCAAGTGGGATTGGGGTACTGATCATTACCTGAAATTGTCATCTAGATTGGTTGAAAAAATGTGTTCTGAGATTTCAGGAAACTCGCAGTTCTTTGGAATCTTGGCAACCCCTTTCCATGAAAGTGATTTGTGCCAGTCTGTGCTTAGGGCTACATCAATAGGAAACAAACCATAGAGATAGAACTTGGAACTATTTTATTGTGTCAAGTTTCAAAGAGCTAGCACAAACCGTGTTTGATTTAGAGTTCCAAATACATGTATCCATATAGGAGAAAACAGAGTGAAAGCTAAAAATTAAAACAGTTACTGCCAACGAACGGTTTAACCTAGAAGAACGAAATTTGGTGAGCCAAGTGGGATTGAGGTACTGATAATTACCTGAAAGTGTCATCACAATTGGGTGAAAAATGTGTGCTGAGATTTCAGGAAACTCGTAGTTTTCGGAAGCTTGGCAACCCCTTTCCATGAAAGTAATTTGCTCCAGTCTCTGCTTAGGGCTACATCAATAGGAAACAAACCATAGAGATGGAACGTGGAACTACTTTATTGTGTCAAGTTTCAAAGAGCTAGCAAAACCGTATTTGATTTAGAGTTCCAACTACATGTATCCATATAGGAGAAAACAGAGGGAAACCTAAAAATTTAAACTGTTACTGCCAACAAACGGTTTAACCTAGGAGAACGAAATTTGGTGAGCCAAGTTGGATTGGGGTACTGATCATTACCTGAAAGTGTCATCAAGATTTGGTGAAAAAATGTGTGCTGAGATTTCAGAAAACTCGTAGTTTTTTGGAAGCTTGGCAACCCCTTTCCAGGAAAGTGATTTGTGACAGTCTCTGCTTAGGGCTACATCAATAGGAAACAAAGCATAGAGATAGAACTGGGAACTACTTTATTGTGTCAAGTTTCAAAGAGCTAGCACAAACCGTGTTTGATTTAGAGTTCCAACTACATTTATCCGTATAGGAGAAAACAGAGTGTAACCTAATAATTAAAACTGTTACTGCCAATGAACCGTTTAACCTAGAAGAACGAAATTTGGAGAGCCAAGTGGGATTGGGTACTGATCATTACCTGAAAGTGTCATCAAGATTGGGTGAAAAAATGTGTGCTGAGATTTCAGGAAACTCGTAGTTTTTTGGAAGCTTAGCAACCCCTGTCCATGAAAGGGATTTGCGCCAGTCTCTGCTTAGGCCACAACAATAGGAAACAAAAAATAGGGATAGAACTTGGAACTGCTTTATTGTGTCAAGTTTCAAAGAGCTAGCAGAAACCGTGTTTGATTTAGAGTTCCAACTACATGTATTTCTATAGGAGAAAACAGAGTGAAACCTAAAAATTAAAACAGTTACTGCCAATGAACAGTTTTACCGAGAATAATGAAATTTGGTGATCCAAGTGGGATTGGTTACTGATAATTATCTGAAAGTGTCATCAAGATTGGGTGAAAAAATGTGTGCTGAGATTTCGGGAAACTCGTAGTTTTTTGGAAGCTTGGCAACCCCTTTCCATGAAAGTGATTTGCGCCAGTCTCTGCTTAGGGCTAAATCAATAGGAAACAAACCATAGAGATAGAACTTGGAACTACTTTATTGTGTCAAGTTTCAAAGAGCTAGCGCAAACCATGTTTGATTTAGAGTTCCAACTACATGTATCCATATAGGAGAAAACAGAGTGAAACCTAAAAATTAAAACTGTTACTGCCAACGAACGGTTTAACCTAGAAGAACAAAATTTGGAGAGCCAAGTGGGATTGGGTACCGATCATTACCTGAAAGTGTCATCAAGATTGTGTGAAAAAATGTGTGCTGAGATTTCAGGAAACTCGTAGTTTTTTGGAAGCTTGGCAACCCCTTTCCATCAAAGTGATTTGCGCCAGTCTCTGCTTAGGGCTACATCAATAGGAAACAAACCAAAGAGATAGAACTTGGAACTACTTTACTGTGTCAAGTTTCAAAGAGCTAGCACAAACCGTGTTTGATTTAGAGTTCCAAATACATGTATCCATAGAGGAGAAAACAGAGTGAAACCTAAAAATTAAAACTGTTACTGCCAACGAACGGTTTAACCTAGAAGAACAAAATTTGGAGAGCCAAGTGGGATTGGGTACCGATCATTACCTGAAAGTGTCATCAAGATTGGGTGAAAAAATGTGTGTTGAGATTTCAGGAAACTTGTAGTTTTTGAAAGCTTGGCAACCCCTTTCCATGAAAGTGATTTGCGCCAGTCTCTGCTTAGGGCTACATCAATATGAAACAAACCATAGAGAGAGAACTTGGAACTACTTTATTGTGTCAAGTTTCAAAGAGCTAGCACAAACCGTGTTAGATTTAGAGTTCCAACTACATGTATCCGTATAGGAGAAAACAGAGTGAAACCGAAAGTTTAAAACAGTTACTGCCAACGAACGGTTTAACTTAGAAGAAAGAAATTTGGTGATCCAAGTGGGATTGGGTTACTGATAATTACCTGAAAGTGTCATCAAGATTGGGTGTAAAAATGTGTGCTGAGATTTCAGGAAACTCGTAGTTTTTGGAAGCTTGGCAACCCCTTTTCATGAAAATGATTTGTGCCAGACTCTGCTTAGGGCTACATCAATAGGAAACAAACAATAGAGATAGGACTTGGAACTACTTTATTGTGTCAATTTCAAAGAGCTAGCACAAACCGTGTTTGATTTAGAGTTCCAACTACATTTATCCCTATAGGAGAAAACAGAGTGTAACCTAAATATTAAAAATGGTTACGGCCAAAGAACGGTTTAACCTAGAAGAACGAAATTTGGAGAGCCAAGTGGGATTGGGTACTGATCATTACCTGAAAGTGTCATCAAGATTGGGTGAAAAAATGTGTGCTGAGATTTCAGGAAAATTTTAGTTTTGGAAGCTTGGCAACTGTTTTCCATGAAAGTGATTTGCGCCAGTCTCTGCTTAGGGCTACATCAATAGGAAACAAACCATAGATTTAGAACTTGGAACTACTTTATTGTGTCAAGTTTCAAAGAGCTAGCACAAACCGTGTTTGATTTAGAGTTCCAAATACATGTATCCATATAGGAGAAAACAGAGTGAAAGCTAAAAATTAAAACAGTTACTGCCAACGAACGGTTTAACCTAGAAGAACGAAATTTGGTTAGCCAAGTGGGATTGCGGTACTGATCATTACCTGAAAGTGTCATCACAATTGGGTGAAAAATGTGTGCTGAGATTTCAGAAAACTCCTAGTTTTCGGAAGCTTGGCAACCCCTTTCCATGAAAGTAATTTGCTCCAGTCTCTGCTTAGGGCTACATCAATAGGAAACAAACCATAAAGATGGAACGTGAAACTACTTTATTGTGTCAAGTTTCAAAGAGCTAGCAAAACCGTGTTTGTTTTAGAGTTCCAACTACATGTATCCATATAGGAGAAAACAGAGTGAAACCTAAAAATTAAAACTGTTACTGCCAACGAACGGTTTAACCTAGAAGAACAAAATTTGGTCAGCCAAGTGGGATTGGGGTACTGATCATTACCTGAAAGTGTCATCAAGATTTGGTGAAAAAATGTGTGCTGAGATTTCAGAACACTCGTAGTTTTTTGGAAGCTTGGCAACCCCTTTCCAGGAAAGTGATTTGTGACAGTCTCTGCTTAGGGCTACATCAATAGGAAACAAAGCATAGAGATAGAACTGGGAACTACTTTATTGTGTCAAGTTTCAAAGAGCTAGCACAAACTGTGTTTGATTTAGAGTTCCGACTACATTTATCCCTATAGGAGAAAACAGAGTGTAACCTAAAAATTAAAACTGTTACTGCCAATGAACCGTTTAAACTAGAAGAACGAAATTTGGAGAGCCAAGTGGGATTGGGTACTGATCATTACCTGAAAGTGTCATCAAGATTGGGTGAAAAAATGTGTGCTGAGATTTCAGGAAAATTGTAGTTTTTGGAAGCTTGGCAACCCCTTTCCATGAAAGTGATTTGCGCCAGTCTCTGCTTAGGGCTACATCAATAGGAAACAAACCATAGAGATAGAACTTGGAACTACTTTATTGTGTCAAGTTTCAAAGAGCTAGCACAAACCATGTTTGATTTAGAGTTCCAACTACATGTATCCATATAGGAGAAAACAGAGTGAAACCTAAAAATTAAAACTGTTACTGCCAACGAACGGTTTAACCTAGAAGAACAAAATTTGGAGAGCCAAGTGTGATTGGGGTACTGATCATTACCTGAAAGTGTCATCAAGATTGGTTGAAAAAATGTGTTCTGAGATTTCAGGAAACTTGTAGTTCTTTGGAATCTTGGCAACTGCTTTCCATGAAAGTGATTTGCGCCAGTCTCTGCTTAGGGCTACATCAATAGGATACAAACCATAGAGACAGAACTTGGAACTACTTTATTGTGTCAAGTTTCAAAGAGCTAGCACAAACCGTGTTTGATTTAGAGTTCCAACTACATGTATCCGTATAGGAGAAAACAGAGTGAAACCAAAAAATTAAAACTGTTACTGCCAACGAACGCTTTAACCTAGAAAAACGAAATTTGGTGAGCCAAGTGGGATTGGGGTACTGATCATTACTTGAAAGTGTCATCAAGATTGGGGGAAAAAATGTGTGGTGAGATGAGGAAACTCGTAGTTTTTTGGAAGCTTGGCAACCCCTTTCCATGAAAGTGATTTGCTCCAGTCTCTGCTTAGGGCTACATCAATAGGAAACAAACCATAGTGATAGAACGTGGAACTACTTTCTTGTGTCAAGTATCAAAGAGCTAGCACCAACCGTGTTTGATTTAGAGTTTCAACTACATGTATCCATATAGGAGAAAACAGCGTGAAACCTAAAAATTAAAACTGTTACTGCCAACGATGGTTTAACCTAGAAGAACGAAATTTGGTCAGCCAAGTGGGATTGGGGTACTGATCATTACCTGAAAGTGTCATCAAGATTGGGTGAAAAAATATGTGCTGAGATTTCAGGAAACTCGTAGTTTTTTGGAAGCTTGGCAACCCATTTCCATGAAAGTGATTTGTGCCAGTCTCTGCTTAGGGCTACGTCCATAGAAAACAAACCATAGAGATAGAACTTGGAACTACTTTATTGTGTCAAGTTTCAAAGAGCTAGCACAATCCGTGTTTGATTTAGAGTTCCAACTACATATATAGATATAGGAGAAAATAGAGTGAAACCTAAAAATTAAAACTGTTACTGCCAAAGAACGGTTTGACCTAGAAACGAAATTTGGTGAGCCAAGTGGGATTTTGGTATTGATCATTACCTGAAAGTGTCATCAAATTGGGTGAAAAAATGTGTGATGAGATTTCACAAAACTCGTAGTTTTTAGGAAGCTTGGCAACCCTTTTCCATGAAAGAGATTTGTGCCAGTCTCTGCTTAGGGCTATATCAATAGGAAACAAACCATAGAGATAGATCTTGGAACTACTTTATTGTGTCAAGTTTCAAAGAGCTAGCACAAACGGTGTTTGATTTAGAGTTCCAACAACATCTATCCATATAGGACAAAACAGAGTGAAACCTAAAAACTAAAACTATTTCTGGCAACGAACGGTTTAACTTAGAAAAACGAAATTTGGTGAGCCAAGTGGGATTGGGGTGCTGATCATTACCTGAAAGTGTCATCAAGATTGCTTGAAAAAATGTGTGCTGAGATTTCAGGAAACTCGTAGTTTTTTAAAGCTTGGCAATCCCTTACCATGAAAGTGATTGGCGCCAGTCTCTGATTAGGGCTACATCAATAGGAAACAAACCATAGAGATAGAACTTGGAACTACTTTATTGTGTCAAGTTTCAAAGAGCTAGCGCAAACCGTGTTTGATTTAGAGTTCCAACTACATGTATCCATATAGGAAAAAAACAGAGTGAAACCCAAAAATTAAAACTGTTACTGCCAACGAACGGTTTAACCTAGAAGAACAAAATTTGGAGAGCCAAGTGGGATTGGGGTAGTGATCAATACCTGAAAGTGTCATCAAGATTGGTTGAAAAAATGTGTGTTGAGATTTCAGGAAACTTGTAGTTTTTGAAAGCTTGGCAACCCCTTTCCATGAAAGTGATTTGCGCCAGTCTCTGCTTAGGGCTACATCAATAGGAGACAAACCTTAGAGATAGAACTTGGAACTATTTTATTGTGACAAGTTTCAAAGAGCTAGCACAAACCGTGTTTGATTTAGAGTTCCAACTGCATGTATCCGTATAGGAGAAAACAGAGTGTAACCTAAAAATTAAAACTGTTACTGCCAATGAACGGTTTAACGTAGAAGAACGAAATTTGGAGAGCCAAGTGGGATTGGGGTACTAATCAATACCTGAAAGTGTCATTAAGATTGGGTGAAAAAATGTGTGCTGAGATTTCAGGAAACTCGTAGTTTTTGGAAGCTTGGCAACCCCTTTCCATGAAAGTGATTTGCGCCAGTCTCTGTTTAGGGCTACATAAATAGGAAACAAACCATAGAGATAGTACTTGGAACTACTTTATTGTGTCAAGTTTCAAAGAGCTAGCACAAACCGTGTTTGATTTAGAGTTCCAACTGCATGCATCCGTATAGGAGAAAACAGAGTGAAACCAAAAAATTAAAACTGTTACTGCCAACGAAGGGTTTAACCTAGAAGAACGAAATTTGGTGATCCAAGTGGGATTGGGGTACTGATCATTACCTGAAAGTGTCATCAAGATTGGGTGAAAAAATGTGTTCTGAGATTTCAGGAAACTCGTAGTTTTTTGGAATCTTGGCAACCACTTTCCATGAAAGTGACTTGCGCCACTCTCTGCTTAGGTCTACATCAATAGGAAACAAACCATAGAGATAGAACTTGAAACTACTTTATTGTGTCAAGTTCCAAAGAGCTAGCACAAACCGTGTTTGATTTAGAGTTCCAAATACATGTATCCATATAGGAGAAAACAGAGTGAAACCTAAAAATTAAAACTGTTACTGCCAAGGAACGGTTTAACCTAGAAGAACAAAATTTGGAGAGCCAAATGGGATTGGGTACTGATCATTACCTGAAAGTTTCATCAAGATTGGGTGAAAAAAATGTGTGTTGAGATTTCAGGAAACTTGTAGTTTTTGAAGGCTTGGCAACCCCTTTCCATGAAAGTGATTTGCGCCATTCTTTGCTTACGGCTACATCAATAGGAAACAAACCATAGAGAGAGAACTTGGAACTACTTTATTGTGTCAAGTTTCAAAGAGCTAGCATAAACCGTGTTTGATTTAGAGTTCCAAATACATGTATCCGAATAGGAGAAAACAGAGTGAACCCGAAAATTTAAAACAGTTACTGCCAACGAACGGTTTAACCTAGAAGAACGAAATTTGGAGAGCCAAGTGGGATTGGGTACTGATCATTACCTGAAAGTGTCATCAAGATTGGGTGAAAAAATGTGTGCTGAGATTTCGGGAAACTCGTAGTTTTTGGAAGCTTGGCAACCCCTTTCCATGAAAGTGATTTGCGCCAGTCTCTGCTTAGGGCTACATCAATAGGAAACAAACAATAGAGATAGGACTTAGAACTACTATATTGTGTCAAGTTTCAAAGAGCTAGCACAAACCGTGTTTGATTTAGAGTTCCAAATACATGTATCCCTATAGGAGAAAACAGAGTGTAACCTAAAAATTAAAACTGTACTGCCAATGAACCGTTTAACCTAGAAGAACGAAATATGGAGAGCCAAGTGGGATTGGGGTACTGATCATTACCTGAAAGTGTTATCATGATTGGGTGAAAAAATGTGTGCTGAGATTTCAGGAAACTCGTAGTTTTTGGAAGCTTGGCAACCCCTTTCCATGAAAGTGATTTGCGCCAGTCTCTGCTTAGGGCTACATCAATAGGAAACAAACCATAGAGATAGTACTTGGAACTACTTTATTGTGTCAAGTTTCAAAGAGCTAGCGCAAACCATGTTTGATTTAGAGTTCCAACTACATGTATCCATATAGGAGAAAACAGAGTGAAACCTAAAAATTAAAACTGTTACTGCCAACGAATGGTTTAACCTAGAAGAACAAAATTTGGAGAGCCAAGTGTGATTGGGGTACTGATCATTACCTGAAAGTGTCATCAAGATTGGTTGAAAAAATGTGTTCTGAGATTTCAGGAAACTCGTAGTTCTTTGGAATCTTGGCAACCCCTTTCCATGAAAGTGATTTGCGCCAGTCTCTGCTTAGGGCTACATCAATAGGAAACAAACCATAGAGACAGAACTTGGAACTACTTTACTGTGTCAAGTTTCAAAGAGCTAGCACAAACCGTGTTTGATTTAGAGTTCCAACTACATGTATCCGTATAGGAGAAAACAGAGTGAAACCAAAAAATTAAAACTGTTACTGCCAACGAACGCTTTAACCTAGAAAAACGAAATTTGGTGAGCCAAGTGGAATTGGGGTACTGATCATTACTTGAAAGTGTCATCAAGATTGGGGGAAAAAATGTGTGGTGAGATGAGGAAACTCGTAGTTTTTTGGAAGCTTGGCAACCCCTTTCCATGAAAGTGATTTGCTCCAGTCTCTGCTTAGGGCTACATCAATAGGAAACAAACCATAGAGATAGAACGTGGAACTACTTTCTTGTGTCAAGTATCAAAGAGCTAGCACCAACCGTGTTTGATTTAGAGTTTCAACTACATGTATCCATATAGGAGAAAACAGCGTGAAACCTAAAAATTAAAACTGTTACTGCCAACGATCGGTTTAACCTAGAAGAACGAAATTTGGTCAGCCAAATGGGATTGGGGTACTGATCATTACCTGAAAGTGTCATCAAGATTGGGTGAAAAAATATGTGCTGAGATTTCAGGAAACTCGTAGTTTTTTGGAAGCTTGGCAACCCATTTCCATGAAAGTGATTTGTGCCAGTCTCTGCTTAGGGCTACGTCAATAGAAAACAAACCATAGAGATAGAACTTGGAACTACTTTATTGTGTCAAGTTTCAAAGAGCTAGCACAATCCGTGTTTGATTTAGAGTTCCAACTACATATATCGATATAGGAGAAAATAGAGTGAAACCTAAAAATTAAAACTGTTACTGCCAAAGAACGGTTTGACCTAGAAACGAAATTTGGTGAGCCAAGTGGGATTTTGGTATTGATCATTACCTGAAAGTGTCATCAAATTGGGTGAAAAAATGTGTGCTGAGATTTCACAAAACTCGTAGTTTTTAGGAAGCTTGGCAACCCTTTTCCATGAAAGAGATTTGTGCCAGTCTCTGCTTAGGGCTATATCAATAGGAAACAAACCATAGAGATAGATCTTGGAACTACTTTATTGTGTCAAGTTTCAAAGAGCTAGCACAAACGGTGTTTGATTTAGAGTTCCAACAACATCTATCCATATAGGACAAAACAGAGTGAAACCTAAAAACTAAAACTATTTCTGGCAACGAACGGTTTAACTTAGAAAAACGAAATTTGGTGAGCCAAGTGGGATTGGGGTGCTGATCATTACCTGAAAGTGTCATCAAGATTGCTTGAAAAAATGTGTGCTGAGATTTCAGGAAACTCGTAGTTTTTTAAAGCTTGGCAATCCCTTACCATGAAAGTGATTGGCGCCAGTCTCTGATTAGGGCTACATCAATAGGAAACAAACCATAGAGATAGAACTTGGAACTACTTTATTGTGTCAAGTTTCAAAGAGCTAGCGCAAACCATGTTTGATTTAGAGTTCCAACTACATGTATCCATATAGGAGAAAACAGAGTGAAAGCTAAAAATTAAAACTGTTAATGCAAACGAACGGTTTAACCTAGAAGAACGAAATTTGGTGAGCCAATTGAGATTGGGATACTGATCATTATCTGAAAGTGTCATCAAGATTGGGTGAAAAAATGTGTGTTGAGATTTCAGGAAACTTGTAGTTTTTGAAAGCTTGGCAACCCCTTTCCATGAAAGTGATTTGCGCCAGTCTCTGCTTAGGGCTACATCAATAGGAGACAAACCTTAGAGATAGAACTTGGAACTATTTTATTGTGACAAGTTTCAAAGAGCTAGCACAAACCGTGTTTGATTTAGAGTTCCAACTGCATGTATCCGTATAGGAGAAAACAGAGTGTAACCTAAAAATTAAAACTGTTACTGCCAATGAACGGTTTAACCTAGAAGAACGAAATTTGGAGAGCCAAGTGGGATTGGGGTACTAATCAATACCTGAAAGTGTCATTAAGATTGGGTGAAAAAATGTGTGCTGAGATTTCAGGAAACTCGTAGTTTTTGGAAGCTTGGCAACCCCTTTCCATGAAAGTGATTTGCGCCAGTCTCTGTTTAGGGCTACATAAATAGGAAACAAACCATAGAGATAGTACTTGGAACTACTTTATTGTGTCAAGTTTCAAAGAGCTAGCACAAACCGTGTTTGATTTAGAGTTCCAACTGCATGCATCCGTATAGGAGAAAACAGAGTGAAACCAAAAAATTAAAACTGTTACTGCCAACGAAGGGTTTAACCTAGAAGAACGAAATTTGGTGATCCAAGTGGGATTGGGGTACTGATCATTACCTGAAAGTGTCATCAAGATTGGGTGAAAAAATGTGTTCTGAGATTTCAGGAAACTCGTAGTTTTTTGGAATCTTGGCAACCACTTTCCATGAAAGTGACTTGCGCCACTCTCTGCTTAGGTCTACATCAATAGGAAACAAACCATAGAGATAGAACTTGAAACTACTTTATTGTGTCAAGTTCCAAAGAGCTAGCACAAACCGTGTTTGATTTAGAGTTCCAAATACATGTATCCATATAGGAGAAAACAGAGTGAAACCTAAAAATTAAAACTGTTACTGCCAAGGAACGGTTTAACCTAGAAGAACAAAATTTGGAGAGCCAAATGGGATTGGGTACTGATCATTACCTGAAAGTGTCATCAAGATTGGGTGAAAAAAATGTGTGTTGAGATTTCAGGAAACTTGTAGTTTTTGAAGGCTTGGCAACCCCTTTCCATGAAAGTGATTTGCGCCAGTCTTTGCTTACGGCTACATCAATAGGAAACAAACCATAGAGAGAGAACTTGGAACTACTTTATTGTGTCAAGTTTCAAAGAGCTAGCATAAACCGTGTTTGATTTAGAGTTCCAAATACATGTATCCGAATAGGAGAAAACAGAGTGAACCCGAAAATTTAAAACAGTTACTTCCAACGAACGGTTTAACCTAGAAGAACGAAATTTGGAGAGCCAAGTGGGATTGGGTACTGATCATTACCTGAAAGTGTCATCAAGATTGGGTGAAAAAATGTGTGCTGAGATTTCGGGAAACTCGTAGTTTTTGGAAGCTTGGCAACCCCTTTCCATGAAAGTGATTTGCGCCAGTCTCTGCTTAGGGCTACATCAATAGGAAACAAACAATAGAGATAGGACTTGGAACTACTATATTGTGTCAAGTTTCAAAGAGCTAGCACAAACCGTGTTTGATTTAGAGTTCCAAATACATGTATCCCTATAGGAGAAAACAGAGTGTAACCTAAAAATTAAAACTGTTACTGCCAATGAACCGTTTAACCTAGAAGAACGAAATATGGAGAGCCAAGTGGGATTGGGGTACTGATCATTACCTGAAAGTGTTATCATGATTGGGTGAAAAAATGTGTGCTGAGATTTCAGGAAACTCGTAGTTTTTGGAAGCTTGGCAACCCCTTTCCATGAAAGTGATTTGCGCCAGTCTCTGCTTAGGGCTACATCAATAGGAAACAAACCATAGAGATAGTACTTGGAACTACTTTATTGTGTCAAGTTTCAAAGAGCTAGCACAAACCGTGTTTGATTTAGAGTTCCAACTACATGTATCCATATAGGAGAAAACAGAGTGAAAGCTAAAAATTAAAACTGTTAATGCAAACGAACGGTTTAACCTAGAAGAACGAAATTTGGTGATCCAAGTGGGATTGGAGTACTGATCATTACCTGAAAGTGTCATCAAGATTGGGTGAAAAAATGTGTGCTGAGATTTCAGGAAACTCGTAGTTTTTTGGAAGCTTGGCAACCCCTTTCAATCAAAGTGATTTGCGCCAGTCTCTGCTTAGGGCTACATCAATAGGAAACAAACCATAGAGATAAAACTGGGAAGTACTTTATTGTGTCAAGTTTCAAAGAGCTAGCACAAACCGTGTTTGATTTAGAGTTCCAACTACATGTATCCGTATAGGAGAAAACAGAGTGAAACCGAAAATTTTAAACAGTTACTGCCAACGAACGGTTTAACTTAGAAGAAAGAAATTTGGTGATCCAAGTGGGATTGGGTTACTGATAATTACCTGAAAGTGTCATCAAGATTGGGTGAAAACATGTGTGCTGAGATTTCAGGAATCTCGTAGTTTTTTGGAAGCTTGGCAACCCCTTTCCATGTAAGTGATTTGCGCCAGTCTCTGCTTACTGCTACATGAATAGGAAACAAACCATAGATATAGAACTTGGAACTACTTTATTGTGCCAAGTTTCAAAGAGCTAGCACAAACCGTGTTTGATTTAGAGTTCCAACTACATGTATCCAAATAGGAGAAAACGGTGTGAAAGCTAAAAATTAAAACTGTTACTGCAAACGAACGGTTTAACCTAGAAGAACGAAATTTGGTGATCCAAGTGGGATTGGTTACTGATAATTACCTGAAAGTGTCATCAAGATTGGGTGAAAAAATGTGTGTTGAGATTTCAGGAAACTCGTAGTTTTGGAAGCTTGGCAACCCCTTTTTATGAAAATGATTTGTGCCAGACTCTGCTTAGGGCTACATCAATAAGAAACAAACCATAGAGATAGGACTTGGAACTACTTTATTGTGTCAAGTTTCAAAGAGCTAGCACAAACCGTGTTTGATTTAGAGTTCCAACTACATTTATCCCTATAGGAGAAAACAGAGTGTAACCTAAAAATTAAAACTGTTACTGCTAATGAACGGTTTAACCTAGAAGAACGAAATTTGGAGAGCGAAGTGGGATTGGGTACTGATCATTACCTGAAAGTGTCATCAAGATTGGGTGAAAAAATGTGTGCTGAGATTTCAGGAAAATTGTAGTTTTTGGAAGCTTGGCAACCCCTTTCCATGAAAGTGATTTGCGCCAGTCTCTGCTTAGGACTACATCAATAGGAAACAAACCATAGTTTTAGAACATGGAACTACTTTATTGTGTCAAGTTTCAAAGAGCTAGCGCAAACCGTGTTAGATTTAGAGTTCCAACTACATGTATCCCTATAGGAGAAAACAGAGTGAAAGCTAAAAATTAAAACTGTTACTGCCAACGAACGGTTTAACCTAGAAGAACGAAATTTGGAGAGCCAAGTGGGATTGGGGTCCTGATCATTACCTGAAAGTGTCATCAAGATTGGTTGAAAAAATGTGTTCTGAGATTTCAGGAAACTCGTAGTTTTTTGGAATCTTGGCAACCCCTTTCCATGAAAGTGATTTGCGCCAGTCTCTGCTTAGGGCTATATCAATAGGAAACAAACCATAGAGATAGAACTTGGAACTACTTTATTGTGTCAAGTTCCAAAGAGCTAGCACAAACCGTGTTTGATTTAGAGTTCCAACTACATGTATCCCTATAGGAGAAAACAGAGTGAAAGCTAAAAATTAAAACTGTTACTGCCAACGAACGGTTTAACCTAGAAGAACGAAATTTGGTGATCCAAGTGGGATTGGGTTACTGATCATTACCTGAAATTGTCATCAAGATTGGTTGAAAAAATGTGTTCTGAGATTTCAGGAAACTCGCAGTTCTTTGGAATCTTGGCAACCCCTTTCCATGAAAGTGATTTGTGCCAGTCTGTGCTTAGGGCTACATCAATAGGAAACAAACCATAGAGATAGAACTTGGAACTATTTTATTGTGTCAAGTTTCAAAGAGCTAGCACAAACCGTGTTTGATTTAGAGTTCCAAATACATGTATCCATATAGGAGAAAACAGAGTGAAAGCTAAAAATTAAAACAGTTACTGCCAACGAACGGTTTAACCTAGAAGAACGAAATTTGGTGAGCCAAGTGGGATTGAGGTACTGATAATTACCTGAAAGTGTCATCACAATTGGGTGAAAAATGTGTGCTGAGATTTCAGGAAACTCGTAGTTTTCGGAAGCTTGGCAACCCCTTTCCATGAAAGTAATTTGCTCCAGTCTCTGCTTAGGGCTACATCAATAGGAAACAAACCATAGAGATGGAACGTGGAACTACTTTATTGTGTCAAGTTTCAAAGAGCTAGCAAAACCGTGTTTGATTTAGAGTTCCAACTACATGTATCCATATAGGAGAAAACAGAGGGAAACCTAAAAATTTAAACTGTTACTGCCAACAAACGGTTTAACCTAGGAGAACGAAATTTGGTGAGCCAAGTTGGATTGGGGTACTGATCATTACCTGAAAGTGTCATCAAGATTTGGTGAAAAAATGTGTGCTGAGATTTCAGAAAACTCGTAGTTTTTTGGAAGCTTGGCAACCCCTTTCCAGGAAAGTGATTTGTGACAGTCTCTGCTTAGGGCTACATCAATAGGAAACAAAGCATAGAGATAGAACTGGGAACTACTTTATTGTGTCAAGTTTCAAAGAGCTAGCACAAACCGTGTTTGATTTAGAGTTCCACTACATTTATCCGTATACGAGAAAACAGAGTGTAACCTAATAATTAAAACTGTTACTGCCAATGAACCGTTTAACCTAGAAGAACGAAATTTGGAGAGCCAAGTGGGATTGGGTACTGATCATTACCTGAAAGTGTCATCAAGATTGGGTGAAAAAATGTGTGCTGAGATTTCAGGAAACTCGTAGTTTTTTGGAAGCTTAGCAACCCCTGTCCATGAAAGGGATTTGCGCCAGTCTCTGCTTAGGCCACATCAATAGGAAACAAAAAATAGGGATAGAACTTGGAACTGCTTTATTGTGTCAAGTTTCAAAGAGCTAGCAGAAACCGTGTTTGATTTAGAGTTCCAACTACATGTATTTCTATAGGAGAAAACAGAGTGAAACCTAAATTTTAAAACAGTTACTGCCAACGAACAGTTTTACCGAGAATAATGAAATTTGGTGATCCAAGTGGGATTGGTTACTGATAATTACCTGAAAGTGTCATCAAGATTGGGTGAAAAAATGTGTGCTGAGATTTCAGGAAACTCGTAGTTTTTTGGAAGCTTGGCAACCCCTTTCCATGAAAGTGATTTGCGCCAGTCTCTGCTTAGGGCTAAATCAATAGGAAACAAACCATAGAGATAGAACTTGGAACTACTTTATTGTGTCAAGTTTCAAAGAGCTAGCGCAAACCATGTTTGATTTAGAGTTCCAACTACATGTATCCATATAGGAGAAAACAGAGTGAAACCTAAAAATTAAAACTGTTACTGCCAACGAACGGTTTAACCTAGAAGAACAAAATTTGGAGAGCCAAGTGGGATTGGGTACCGATCATTACCTGAAAGTGTCATCAAGATTGGGTGAAAAAATGTGTGCTGAGATTTCAGGAAACTCGTAGTTTTTTGGAAGCTTGGCAACCCCTTTCCATCAAAGTGATTTGCGCCAGTCTCTGCTTAGGGCTACATCAATAGGAAACAAACCATAGAGATAGAACTTGGAACTACTTTACTGTGTCAAGTTTCAAAGAGCTAGCACAAACCGTGTTTGATTTAGAGTTCCAAATACATGTATCCATAGAGGAGAAAACAGAGTGAAACCTAAAAATTAAAACTGTTACTGCCAACGAACGGTTTAACCTAGAAGAACAAAATTTGGAGAGCCAAGTGGGATTGGGTACCGATCATTACCTGAAAGTGTCATCAAGATTGGGTGAAAAAATGTGTGTTGAGATTTCAGGAAACTTGTAGTTTTTGAAAGCTTGGCAACCCCTTTCCATGAAAGTGATTTGCGCCAGTCTCTGCTTAGGGCTACATCAATATGAAACAAACCATAGAGAGAGAACTTGGAACTACTTTATTGTGTCAATTTCAAAGAGCTAGCACAAACCGTGTTTGATTTAGAGTTCCAACTACATTTATCCCTATAGGAGAAAACAGAGTGTAACCTAAATATTAAAAATGGTTACGGCCAAAGAACGGTTTAACCTAGAAGAACGAAATTTGGAGAGCCAAGTGGGATTGGGTACTGATCATTACCTGAAAGTGTCATCAAGATTGGGTGAAAAAATGTGTGCTGAGATTTCAGGAAAATTTTAGTTTTGGAAGCTTGGCAACTGTTTTCCATGAAAGTGATTTGCGCCAGTCTCTGCTTAGGGCTACATCAATAGGAAACAAACCATAGATTTAGAACTTGGAACTACTTTATTGTGTCAAGTTTCAAAGAGCTAGCACAAACCGTGTTTGATTTAGAGTTCCAAATACATGTATCCATATAGGAGAAAACAGAGTGAAAGCTAAAAATTAAAACAGTTACTGCCAACGAACGGTTTAACCTAGAAGAACGAAATTTGGTGAGCCAAGTGGGATTGCGGTACTGATCATTACCTGAAAGTGTCATCACAATTGGGTGAAAAATGTGTGCTGAGATTTCAGAAAACTCCTAGTTTTCGGAAGCTTGGCAACCCCTTTCCATGAAAGTAATTTGCTCCAGTCTCTGCTTAGGGCTACATCAATAGGAAACAAACCATAAAGATGGAACGTGAAACTACTTTATTGTGTCAAGTTTCAAAGAGCTAGCAAAACCGTGTTTGTTTTAGAGTTCCAACTACATGTATCCATATAGGAGAAAACAGAGTGAAACCTAAAAATTAAAACAGTTACTGCCAACTAACGGTTTAACCTAGAAGAACAAAATTTGGTCAGCCAAGTGGGATTGGGGTACTGATCATTACCTGAAAGTGTCATCAAGATTTGGTGAAAAAATGTGTGCTGAGATTTCAGAACACTCGTAGTTTTTTGGAAGCTTGGCAACCCCTTTCCAGGAAAGTGATTTGTGACAGTCTCTGCTTAGGGCTACATCAATAGGAAACAAAGCATAGAGATAGAACTGGGAACTACTTTATTGTGTCAAGTTTCAAAGAGCTAGCACAAACTGTGTTTGATTTAGAGTTCCGACTACATTTATCCCTATAGGAGAAAACAGAGTGTAACCTAAAAATTAAAACTGTTACTGCCAATGAACCGTTTAAACTAGAAGAACGAAATTTGGAGAGCCAAGTGGGATTGGGTACTGATCATTACCTGAAAGTGTCATCAAGATTGGGTGAAAAAATGTGTGCTGAGATTTCAGGAAAATTGTAGTTTTTGGAAGCTTGGCAACCCCTTTCCATGAAAGTGATTTGCGCCAGTCTCTGCTTAGGGCTACATCAATAGGAAACAAACCATAGAGATAGAACTTGGAACTACTTTATTGTGTCAAGTTTCAAAGAGCTAGCGCAAACCATGTTTGATTTAGAGTTCCAAATACATGTATCCGAATAGGAGAAAACAGAGTGAACCCGAAAATTTAAAACAGTTACTGCCAACGAACGGTTTAACCTAGAAGAACGAAATTTGGAGAGCCAAGTGGGATTGGGTACTGATCATTACCTGAAAGTGTCATCAAGATTGGGTGAAAAAATGTGTGCTGAGATTTCGGGAAACTCGTAGTTTTTGGAAGCTTGGCAACCCCTTTCCATGAAAGTGATTTGCGCCAGTCTCTGCTTAGGGCTACATCAATAGGAAACAAACAATAGAGATAGGACTTAGAACTACTATATTGTGTCAATTTTCAAAGAGCTAGCACAAACCGTGTTTGATTTAGAGTTCCAAATACATGTATCCCTATAGGAGAAAACAGAGTGTAACCTAAAAATTAAAACTGTACTGCCAATGAACCGTTTAACCTAGAAGAACGAAATATGGAGAGCCAAGTGGGATTGGGGTACTGATCATTACCTGAAAGTGTTATCATGATTGGGTGAAAAAATGTGTGCTGAGATTTCAGGAAACTCGTAGTTTTTGGAAGCTTGGCAACCCCTTTCCATGAAAGTGATTTGCGCCATTCTCTGCTTAGGGCTACATCAATAGGAAACAAACCATAGAGATAGTACTTGGAACTACTTTATTGTGTCAAGTTTCAAAGAGCTAGCGCAAACCATGTTTGATTTAGAGTTCCAACTACATGTATCCATATAGGAGAAAACAGAGTGAAACCTAAAAATTAAAACTGTTACTGCCAACGAATGGTTTAACCTAGAAGAACAAAATTTGGAGAGCCAAGTGTGATTGGGGTACTGATCATTACCTGAAAGTGTCATCAAGATTGGTTGAAAAAATGTGTTCTGAGATTTCAGGAAACTCGTAGTTCTTTGGAATCTTGGCAACCCCTTTCCATGAAAGTGATTTGCGCCAGTCTCTGCTTAGGGCTACATCAATAGGATACAAACAATAGAGACAGAACTTGGAACTACTTTACTGTGTCAAGTTTCAAAGAGCTAGCACAAACCGTGTTTGATTTAGAGTTCCAACTACATGTATCCGTATAGGAGAAAACAGAGTGAAACCAAAAAATTAAAACTGTTACTGCCAACGAACGCTTTAACCTAGAAAAACGAAATTTGGTGAGCCAAGTGGAATTGGGGTACTGATCATTACTTGAAAGTGTCATCAAGATTGGGGGAAAAAATGTGTGGTGAGATGAGGAAACTCGTAGTTTTTTGGAAGCTTGGCAACCCCTTTCCATGAAAGTGATTTGCTCCAGTCTCTGCTTAGGGCTACATCAATAAAAAACAAACCATAGAGATAGAACGTGGAACTACTTTCTTGTGTCAAGTATCAAAGAGCTAGCACCAACCGTGTTTGATTTAGAGTTTCAACTACATGTATCCATATAGGAGAAAACAGCGTGAAACCTAAAAATTAAAACTGTTACTGCCAACGATCGGTTTAACCTAGAAGAACGAAATTTGGTCAGCCAAATGGGATTGGGGTACTGATCATTACCTGAAAGTGTCATCAAGATTGGGTGAAAAAATATGTGCTGAGATTTCAGGAAACTCGTAGTTTTTTGGAAGCTTGGCAACCCATTTCCATGAAAGTGATTTGTGCCAGTCTCTGCTTAGGGCTACGTCAATAGAAAACAAACCATAGAGATAGAACTTGGAACTACTTTATTGTGTCAAGTTTCAAAGAGCTAGCACAATCCGTGTTTGATTTAGAGTTCCAACTACATATATCGATATAGGAGAAAATAGAGTGAAACCTAAAAATTAAAACTGTTACTGCCAAAGAACGGTTTGACCTAGAAACGAAATTTGGTGAGCCAAGTGGGATTTTGGTATTGATCATTACCTGAAAGTGTCATCAAATTGGGTGAAAAAATGTGTGCTGAGATTTCACAAAACTCGTAGTTTTTAGGAAGCTTGGCAACCCTTTTCCATGAAAGAGATTTGTGCCAGTCTCTGCTTAGGGCTATATCAATAGGAAACAAACCATAGTGATAGATCTTGGAACTACTTTATTGTGTCAAGTTTCAAAGAGCTAGCACAAACGGTGTTTGATTTAGAGTTCCAACAACATCTATCCATATAGGACAAAACAGAGTGAAACCTAAAAACTAAAACTATTTCTGGCAACGAACGGTTTAACTTAGAAAAACGAAATTTGGTTAGCCAAGTGGGATTGGGGTGCTGATCATTACCTGAAAGTGTCATCAAGATTGCTTGAAAAAATGTGTGCTGAGATTTCAGGAAACTCGTAGTTTTTTAAAGCTTGGCAATCCCTTACCATGAAAGTGATTGGCGCCAGTCTCTGATTAGGGCTACATCAATAGGAAACAAACCATAGAGATAGAACTTGGAACTACTTTATTGTGTCAAGTTTCAAAGAGCTAGCGCAAACCATGTTTGATTTAGAGTTCCAACTACATGTATCCATATAGGAGAAAACAGAGTGAAAGCTAAAAATTAAAACTGTTACTGCAAATGAACGGTTTAACCTAGAAGAACGAAATTTGGTGAGCCAATTGAGATTGGGATACTGATCATTATCTGAAAGTGTCATCAAGATTGGGTGAAAAAATGTGTGTTGAGATTTCAGGAAACTTGTAGTTTTTGAAAGCTTGCAACCCCTTTCCATGAAAGTGATTTGCGCCAGTCTCTGCTTAGGGCTACATCAATAGGAGACAAACCTTAGAGATAGAACTTGGAACTATTTTATTGTGACAAGTTTCAAAGAGCTAGCACAAACCGTGTTTGATTTAGAGTTCCAACTGCATGTATCCGTATAGGAGAAAACAGAGTGTAACCTAAAAATTAAAACTGTTACTGCCAATGAACGGTTTAACCTAGAAGAACGAAATTTGGAGAGCCAAGTGGGATTGGGGTACTAATCAATACCTGAAAGTGTCATTAAGATTGGGTGAAAAAATGTGTGCTGAGATTTCAGGAAACTCGTAGTTTTTGGAAGCTTGGCAACCCCTTTCCATGAAAGTGATTTGCGCCAGTCTCTGTTTAGGGCTACATAAATAGGAAACAAACCATAGAGATAGTACTTGGAACTACTTTATTGTGTCAAGTTTCAAAGAGCTAGCACAAACCGTGTTTGATTTAGAGTTCCAACTGCATGCATCCGTATAGGAGAAAACAGAGTGAAACCAAAAAATTAAAACTGTTACTGCCAACGAAGGGTTTAACCTAGAAGAACGAAATTTGGTGATCCAAGTGGGATTGGGGTACTGATCATTACCTGAAAGTGTCATCAAGATTGGGTGAAAAAATGTGTTCTGAGATTTCAGGAAACTCGTAGTTTTTTGGAATCTTGGCAACCACTTTCCATGAAAGTGACTTGCGCCACTCTCTGCTTAGGTCTACATCAATAGGAAACAAACCATAGAGATAGAACTTGAAACTACTTTATTGTGTCAAGTTCCAAAGAGCTAGCACAAACCGTGTTTGATTTAGAGTTCCAAATACATGTATCCATATAGGAGAAAACAGAGTGAAACCTAAAAATTAAAACTGTTACTGCCAAGGAACGGTTTAACCTAGAAGAACAAAATTTGGAGAGCCAAATGGGATTGGGTACTGATCATTACCTGAAAGTGTCATCAAGATTGGGTGAAAAAAATGTGTGTTGAGATTTCAGGAAACTTGTAGTTTTTGAAGGCTTGGCAACCCCTTTC
Source organism: Spermophilus citellus (assembly GCF_964194105.1). Lineage (NCBI taxonomy): Eukaryota > Metazoa > Chordata > Mammalia > Rodentia > Sciuridae > Spermophilus > Spermophilus citellus. Next base: position 18,703,264 of record NC_138197.1, on the reverse strand, counting down.
CATGAAAGTGATTTGCGCCAGTCTTTGCTTACGGCTACATCAATAGGAAACAAACCATAGAGAGAGAACTTGGAACTACTTTATTGTGTCAAGTTTCAAAGAGCTAGCATAAACCGTGTTTGATTTAGAGTTCCAAATACATGTATCCGAATAGGAGAAAACAGAGTGAACCCGAAAATTTAAAACAGTTACTGCCAACGAACGGTTTAACCTAGAAGAACGAAATTTGGAGAGCCAAGTGGGATTGGGTACTGATCATTACCTGAAAGTGTCATCAAGATTGGGTGAAAAAATGTGTGCTGAGATTTCGGGAAACTCGTAGTTTTTGGAAGCTTGGCAACCCCTTTCCATGAAAGTGATTTGCGCCAGCCTCTGCTTAGGGCTACATCAATAGGAAACAAACAATAGAGATAGGACTTGGAACTACTATATTGTGTCAAGTTCCAAAGAGCTAGCACAAACCGTGTTTGATTTAGAGTTCCAAATACATGTATCCATATAGGAGAAAACAGAGTGAAACCTAAAAATTAAAACTGTTACTGCCAAGGAACGGTTTAACCTAGAAGAACAAAATTTGGAGAGCCAAATGGGATTGGGTACTGATCATTACCTGAAAGTGTCATCAAGATTGGGTGAAAAAAATGTGTGTTGAGATTTCAGGAAACTTGTAGTTTTTGAAGGCTTGGCAACCCCTTTCCATGAAAGTGATTTGCGCCAGTCTTTGCTTACGGCTACATCAATAGGAAACAAACCATAGAGAGAGAACTTGGAACTACTTTATTGTGTCAAGTTTCAAAGAGCTAGCATAAACCGTGTTTGATTTAGAGTTCCAAATACATGTATCCGAATAGGAGAAAACAGAGTGAACCCGAAAATTTAAAACAGTTACTGCCAACGAACGGTTTAACCTAGAAGAACGAAATTTGGAGAGCCAAGTGGGATTGGGTACTGATCATTACCTGAAAGTGTCATCAAGATTGGGTGAAAAAATGTGTGCTGAGATTTCGGGAAACTCGTAGTTTTTGGAAGCTTGGCAACCCCTTTCCATGAAAGTGATTTGCGCCAGCCTCTGCTTAGGGCTACATCAATAGGAAACAAACAATAGAGATAGGACTTGGAACTACTATATTGTGTCAAGTTTCAAAGAGCTAGCACAAACCGTGTTTGATTTAGAGTTCCAAATACATGTATCCCTATAGGAGAAAACAGAGTGTAACCTAAAAATTAAAACTGTTACTGCCAATGAACCGTTTAACCTAGAAGAACGAAATATGGAGAGCCAAGTGGGATTGGGGTACTGATCATTACCTGAAAGTGTTATCATGATTGGGTGAAAAAATGTGTGCTGAGATTTCAGGAAACTCGTAGTTTTTTGGAAGCTTGGCAACCCCTTTCCATGAAAGTGATTTGCGCCAGTCTCTGCTTAGGGCTACATCAATAGGAAACAAACCATAGAGATAGTACTTGGAACTACTTTATTGTGTCAAGTTTCAAAGAGCTAGCACAAACCGTGTTTGATTTAGAGTTCCAACTACATGTATCCATATAGGAGAAAACAGAGTGAAAGCTAAAAATTAAAACTGTTAATGCAAACGAACGGTTTAACCTAGAAGAACGAAATTTGGTGATCCAAGTGGGATTGGAGTACTGATCATTACCTGAAAGTGTCATCAAGATTGGGTGAAAAAATGTGTGCTGAGATTTCAGGAAACTCGTAGTTTTTTGGAAGCTTGGCAACCCCTTTCAATCAAAGTGATTTGCGCCAGTCTCTGCTTAGGGCTACATCAATAGGAAACAAACCATAGAGATAAAACTGGGAAGTACTTTATTGTGTCAAGTTTCAAAGAGCTAGCACAAACCGTGTTTGATTTAGAGTTCCAACTACATGTATCCGTATAGGAGAAAACAGAGTGAAACCGAAAATTTTAAACAGTTACTGCCAACGAACGGTTTAAATTAGAAGAAAGAAATTTGGTGATCCAAGTGGGATTGGGTTACTGATAATTACCTGAAAGTGTCATCAAGATTGGGTGAAAACATGTGTGCTGAGATTTCAGGAATCTCGTAGTTTTTTGGAAGCTTGGCAACCCCTTTCCATGTAAGTGATTTGCGCCAGTCTCTGCTTACTGCTACATGAATAGGAAACAAACCATAGATATAGAACTTGGAACTACTTTATTGTGCCAAGTTTCAAAGAGCTAGCACAAACCGTGTTTGATTTAGAGTTCCAACTACATGTATCCAAATAGGAGAAAACGGTGTGAAAGCTAAAAATTAAAACTGTTACTGCAAACGAACGGTTTAACCTAGAAGAACGAAATTTGGTGATCCAAGTGGGATTGGGGTACTGATCATTCATTACCTGAAAGTGTCATCAAGATTGGGTGAAAAAATGTGTGCTGAGATTTCAGGAAAATTGTAGTTTTTGGAAGCTTGGCAACCCCTTTCCATGAAAGTGATTTGCACCAGTCTCTGCTTAGGGCTACATCAATAGGAAACAAACCATAGATTTAGAACTTGGAACTACTTTATTGTGTCAAGTTTCAAAGAGCTAGCGCAAACCGTGTTTGATTTAGAGTTCCAACTACATGTATCCATAATGGAGAAAACAGAGTGAAACCTAAAAATTAAAACTGTTACTGCCAATGAACGGTTTAACCTAAAAGAACAAAATTTGGAGAGCCAAGTGGGATTGGGGTACTGATCATTACCTGAAAATATCATCAAGATTGGTTGAAAAAATGTGTTCTGAGATTTGAGGAAACTCGTAGTTCTTTGGAATCTTGGCAACCCCTTTCCATGAAAGGGATTTGTGCCAGTCTGTGCTTAGGGCTACATCAATAGGAAACAAACCATAGAGATGGAACGTGGAACTACTTTATTGTGTCAAGTTTCAAAGAGCTAGCAAAACCGGTTTGATTTAGAGTTCCAACTACATGTATCCATATAGGAGAAAACAGAGTGAAACCTAAAAATTAAAACTGTTACTGCCAACGAACGGTTTAACCTAGAAAAACGAAATTTGGTCAGCCAAGTGTGATTGGGGTACTGATCATTACTTGAAAGTGTCATCAAGATTGGGGGAAAAAATGTGTGGTGAGATGAGGAAACTCGTAGTTTTTTGGAAGCTTGGCAACCCCTTTCCAGGAAAGTGATTTGTGACAGTCTCTGCTTAGGGCTACATCAATAGGAAACAAACCATAGAGATAGAACTTGGAACTACTTTACTGTGTCAAGTTTCAAAGAGCTAGCGCAAACCGTGTTTGATTTAGAGTTCCAACTACATGTATCCATAGAGGAGAAAACAGAGTGAAACCTAAAAATTAAAACTGTTACTTCCAACATACGGTTTAACCTAGAAGAACAAAATTTGAAGAGCCAAGTGGGATTGGGTACCGATCATTATCTGAAAGTGTCATCAAGATTGGGTGAAAATATGTGTGTTGAGATTTCAGGAAACTTGTAGTTTTTGAAAGCTTGGAAACCCCTTTCCATGAAAGTGATTTGCGCCAGTCTCTGCTTAGGGCTACATCAATAGGAAACAAACAATAGAGAGAGAACTTGGAACTACTATATTGTGTCAAGTTTCAAAGAGCTAGCACAAACCGTGTTTGATTTAGAGTTCCAACTACATGTATCCGTATAGGAGAAAACAGAGTGAAACCGAAAATTTAAAACAGTTACTGCCAACGAATGGTTTAACTTAGAAGAAAGAAATTTGGTGATCCAAGTGGGATTGGGTTACTGATAATTACCTGAAAGTGTCATCAAGATTGGGTGAAAAAATGTGTGCTGAGATTTCAGGAATCTCGTAGTTTTTTGGAAGCTTGGCAACCCCTTTCCATGTAAGTGATTTGCGCCAGTCTCTGCTTACTGCTACATCAATAGGAAACAAACCATAGATATAGAACTTGGAACTACATTATTGTGTCAAGTTTCAAAGAGCTAGCACAAACCGTGTTTGATTTAGAGTTCCAACTACATGTATCCAAATAGGAGAAAAGAGTGTGAAAGCTAAAAATTAAAACTGTTACTGCAAACGAACGGTTTAACCTAGAAGAACGAAATTTGGTGATCCAAGTGGGATTGGGGTACTGATCATTCATTACCTGAAAGTGTAATCAAGATTGGGTGTAAAAATGTGTGCTGAGATTTCAGGAAACTTATAGGTTTTGGAAGCTTGGCAACCCCTTTCCATGAAAATGATTTGTGCCAGACTCTGCTTAGGGCTTCATCAATAGGAAACAAACCATAGAGATAGGACTTGGAACTACTTTATTGTGTCAATTTCAAAGAGCTAGCACAAACCGTGTTTGATTTAGAGTTCCAACTACATTTATCCCTATAGGAGAAAACAGAGTGTAACCTAAAAATTAAAACTGTTACTGCCAACGAACGGTTTAACCTAGAAGAACCAAATTTGGTCAGCCAAGTGGGATTGGGGTACTGATCATTACCTGAAAGTGTCATCAAGATTGGGTGAAAAAATGTGTGCTGAGATTTCAGGAAACTCGTAGTTTTTGGAAGCTTGGCAACCCCTTTCCAGGAAAGTGATTTGTGACAGTCTCTGCTTAGGGCTACATCAATAGGAAACAAAGCATAGAGATAGAACTGGGAACTACTTTATTGTGTCAAGTTTCAAAGAGCTAGCAAAAACCGTGTTTGATTTAGAGTTCCAACTACATGTATCCGTATAGGAGAAAACAGATTGAAAGCTAAAAATTAAAACTGTTACTGCAAACGAACGGTTTAACCTAGAAGAACAAAATTAGGTGAGCCAAGTGGGATTGGGGTATATCACCTGAAACTGTCATCAAGATTGGGTGAAAAAATGTGTGCTGAGATTTCAGGAAACTAGTAGTTTTTTGGAAGCTTGGCAACCCCTGTCCATGAAAGGGATTTGCTCCAGTCTCTGCTTAGGGCTACATCAATAGGAAACAAACCATAGAGATAGAACTTGGAACTACTTTATTGTGTCAAGTTTCAAAGAGCTAGCACAAACCGTGTTTGATTTAGAGTTCCAACTACATGTATACATATAGGAGAATACAGAGTGAAACGAAAAATTAAAACTTTTACTGCCAAGAACGGTTTAATCTAGAAGAACGAAATTTGCTGAGCCAAGTAGGATTGGGGTACTGATCATTACCTGAAAGTGTCATCAAGATTGGGTGAAAAAATATGTGCTGAGATTTCAGGAAACTCGTAGTTTTTTGGAAGCTTGGCAACCCCTGTCCATGAAAGGGATTTGCGCCAGTCTCTGCTTAGGGCTACATCAATAGGAAACAAACCATAGAGATAGAACTTGGAACTACTTTATTGTGTCAAGTTTCAAAGAGCTAGCACAATCCGTGTTTGATTTAGAGTTCCAACTACATATATCCATATAGGAGAAAATAGAGTGAAACCTAAAAATTAAAACTATTACTGCCAACAAACGGTTGAACATAGAAGAACGAAATTTGGTGAGCCAAGTGGGATTGGGGTACTGATCCTTACCTGAAAGTGTCATCAAGATTGGGTGAAAAAATGTGTGCTGAGATTTCAGGAAATTCGTAATTTTTGGAAGCTTGACAACGCCTTTCCATGAAAGAGATTTGCGCCAGTCTCTGCTTAGGGCAACATCAATAGGACACAAACCATAGAGATAGAACATGGAACTACTTTATTGTGTCAAGTATCAAAGAGCTAGCACATACCGTGTTTGATATAGAGTTCCAACTACATGTATCCCTATAGGAGAAAACAGAGTGAAAACTAAAAATTAAAACTGTTACTTCCAACGAACGGTTTAACCTAGAAGAAGGAAATTTGGTGAGCCAAGTGGGATTGGGGTAATGATCATTACCTGAAAGTGTCATCAAGATTGGCTGAAAAAATATGTGCTTAGATTTCAAGAAACTCGTAGTTTTTTGGAAGCTTGGCAACCCCTTTCCATGAAAGTGATTTGCGCCAGACTCTGCTTAGGGCTACATCAATAGGAGACAAACCATAGAGATAGAACTTGGAACTACTTTATTGTGTCAAGTTTCAAAGAGCTACCAGAAACCGTGTTTGATTTTGAGTTCCAACTACATGTATCCATATAGGAGAAAACAGAGTATAACCTAAAAATTAAAACTGTTACTGCCAACGAACAGTTTAACCTAGAAGAACGAAATTTGGTGAGCCAAGTGGGATTGGGGACTGATCATTATCTGAATGTGTAATCAAGATTGGGTGAAAAAATGTGTGCTGAGATTTCAGGATACTCTTAATATTTTGGAAGCTTGGCAACCCCTTTCCATGAAAGTGATTTGCGCCAGTCTCTGCTTAGGGCTACATCAATAGGAAACAAACCATAGAGATAGAACTTGGAACTACATTATTGTGTCAAGTTTCAACAAGGTAGCACAAACCGTGTTTGATTTAGAGTTCCAACTACATGTATCCCTATAGGAGAAAACAGAGTGAAACCTAAATATTAAAACTCTTACTGCCAACCAACAGTTTAACCTAGAAGAACGAAATTTGTTGAGACAAGTGGGAATCGGCTACTGATCATTACCTGAAAGTGTCATCAAGTTTGGGTGAAAAAAAGTGTGCTGGGATTTCAGGAAACTCGTAGTTTTTTGGAAGCTTGGCAACCCCTTTCCATGTAAGTGATTTGCGCCAGTCACTTCTTAGGGCTACATCAATAGGAAACAAACCATAGAGATAGAACTTGGAACTACTTTATTGTGTCAAGTTTCAAAGAGCTAGCACAAACCATTTTGATTTAGATTTCCAACTACATGTATCCATAAAGGAGAAAACAGAGTGAAAGTTAAAAATTAAAACTGTTACTGCAAACGAACGGTTTAACTTAGAGGAACGAAATATGTTGAGCCAAGTGGGATTGGGGTACTGATCATTACCTGAAAGTGTCATCAAGATTGGGTGAAAAAATGTGTGCTGAGATTTCAGGAAACTCGTAGTTTTTTGGAAGCTTGGCCACCCCTTTCCATGAAAGTGATTTGCGCCAGTCTCTGCTTAGGGCTACATAAATAGGAAACAAACCATAGAGATAGAACTTGGAAGTACTTTATTGTGTCAAGTTTCAAACAGCGAGCAAAAACCGTTTTGATTTAGAGTTCCAACTACATGTATCCCTATAGGAGAAAACAGAGTGAAAGTTAAAAATTAAAACTGTTATTGGAAACGAACGGTTTAACCTAGAAGAACGAAATATCGTGAGACAAGTGGGATTGGGGTACTGCTCATTACCTGAAAGTGTCATCAAGATTGGGTGAAAAAATGTGTGCTGAGATTTCAGGAAACTCATAGTTTTTTGGAAGTTTGGCAACCCCTTTCCATGAAAGTGATTTGCGCCAGTCTCTGCATAGGGCTACATCAATAGGAAACAAACTATAGAGACAGAACTTGGAACTACTTTATTGTGTCAAGTTTCAAAGAGCTAGCACAAAACGTTTTGATTTAGAGTTCCAACTACATGTATCCATATAGGAGAAAACAGAGTGAAATTTAAAAATTAAAACTGTTACTGCAAACGAACGGTTTAACTTAGAAGAACGAAAAATGTTGAGCCAAGTGGGATTGGGGTACTGATCATTACCTGAAAGTGTCATCAAGATTGGGTGAAAAAATGTGTGCTGAGATTTCAGGAACAACGTAGTTTTTGGAAGCTTGGCAACCCCTTTCCATGAAAGTGATTTGCGCCAGTCTCTGCTTAGGGCTACATCAATAGGAAACAAACCATAGAGATAGAACTTGGAACTACTTTATTGTGTCAAGTTTCAAAGAGCTAGCACAAACCGTGTTTGATTTAGAGTTCCAACTACATGTATCCCTATAGGAGAAAACAGAGTGAAACCAAAAAATTAAAACTGTTACTGCCAAGGAACGGTTTAACCTAGAAGAACGAAATTTGGTGATCCAAGTGGGATTGGGGTACAGATCATTACCTGAAAGTGTCATCAAGATTGGGTGAAAAAATGTATTCTGAGATTTCAGGAAACTCGTAGTTTTTTGCAATCTTGGCAACCCCTTTCCATGAAAGTGATTTGCGCAAGTATCTGCTTAGGCCTACATCAATAGTAAACGAACCATAGAGATAGAACTTGGAACTACTTTATTGTGTCAAGTTTCAAAGAGCTAGCACAAACCGTGTTTGATTTATAGTTCCAACTACATGTATCCATATAGGAGAAAACAGAGTGAAAGCTAAAAATTAAAACTGTTACTTCAAACGATCGGTTTAACCTAGAAGAACGAAATTTGGTGATCCAAGTGGGATTGGGGTACTGATCATTCATTACCTGAAAGTGTCATTAAGATTGGGTGTAAAAATGTGTGCTGAGATTTCAGGAAACTCGTAGTTTTTTGGAAGCTTGGCAACCCCTTTCCATGAAAGTGATTTCCACCAGTCTCTGCTTAGGGCTACATCAATAGGAAACAAACCATAGCGATAGAACATGGAACTACTTTATTGTGTCAAGTTTCAAAGAGCTAGCACAAACCGTGTTTGATTTAGAGTTCCAACTACATGTATCCATATAGGAGAAAACAGAGTGACAGCTATAAATTAAAACTGTTACTGCAAACGAACGGTTTAACTTAGAAGAACAAAATTTGGTGAGCCAAGTGGGATTGGGTTACTGATCATTACCTGAAAGTGTCATCAAGTTTGGGTGAAAAAATGTGTGCTGGGATTTCAGGAAACTCGTAGTTTTTTGGAAGCTTGGCAACCCCTTTCAATGTAAGTGATTTGCGCCAGTCACTTCTTAGGGCTACATCAATAGGAAACAAACCATAGAGATAGAACTTGGAACTACTTTATTGTGTCAAGTTTCAAAGAGCTAGCACAAACCGTGTTTTTTATTTAGAGTTCCAAATACATGTATCCCTACAGGAGAAAACAGAGCGTAACCTAAAAATTAAAACTGTTACTGCCAACGAATGGTTTAACCTAGAAGAACAAAATTTGGAGAGCCAAGTGAAATTGGGTACTGATAATTACCTGAAAGTGTCATCAAGATTGGGTGAAAAAATGTGTGCTGAGATTTCAGGAACATCGTAGTTTTGGAAGCTTGGCAACCCCTTTCCATGTAAGTGATTTGCGCCAGTCTCTGCTTAGGGCTACATCAATAGGAAACAAACCATAGAGATAGAACTTGGAACTACTTTATTGTGTCAAGTTTCAAAGAGCTAGCACAAACCGTGTTTGATTTATAGTTCCAATAACATGTATCCAAATAGGAGAAAACAGTGTGAAAGCTAAAAATTAAAACTGTTACTGCAAACGAACGGTTTAACCTAGAAGAACGAAATTTGGTGATCCAAGTGGGATTGGGGTACTGATTATTCATTACCTGAAACTGTCATCAAGAATGGGTGTAAAATGTGTGCTGAGACTTCAGGAAACTCGTGGTTTTTGGAAGCTTGGCAACCCCTTTCCATGAAAATGATTTGTGCCAGACTCTGCTTAGGGCTACAACAATAGGAAACAAACCATAGAGATAGGACTTGGAACTACTTTATTGTGTCAAGTTTCAAACAGCGAGCAAAAACCGTTTTGATTTAGAGTTCCAACTACATGTATCCATATAGGAGAAAACAGAGTGAATGTTAAAAATTAAAACTGTTACTGCAAACGAACGGTTTAACTTAGAAGAACGAAATATGTTGAGCCCAGTGGGATTGGGGTACTGATCATTACCTGAAAGTGTCATCAAGATTGGGTGAAAAAATGTGTGCTGAGATTTCAGGAAACTCGTAGTTTTATGGAAGCTTGGCAACCCCTTTCCATGAAAGTGATTTGCGCCAGTCTCTGCTTAGGGCTACATCAATAGGAAACAAACCATAGAGATAGAACTTGGAACTACTTTATTGTGTCAAGTTTCAAAGAGCTAGCACAAACCGTGTTTTTTATTTAGAGTTCCAAATACATGTATCCCTACAGGAGAAAACAGAGCGTAACCTAAAAATTAAAACTGTTACTGCCAACGAACGGTTTAACCTAGAAGAACCAAATTTGGTCAGCCAAGTGGGATTGGGGTACTGATCATTACCTGAAAGTGTCATCAAGATTGGGTGAAAAAATGTGTGCTGAGATTTCAGGAAACTCGTAGTTTTTGGAAGCTTGGCAACCCCTTTCCATGAAAGTGATTTGCGCCAGTCTCTGCTTAGGGCTACATCAATAGGAAACAAACCATAGAGTTAGAACTTGGAACTACTTTATTGTGTCAAGTTTCAATGAGCTAGCACAAACCGTGTTTGATTTAGAGTTTCAACTACATGTATCCATATAGGAGAAAACAGAGTGAAAGTTAAAAATTAAAACTGCTACTGCAAACGAACAGTTTAACATAGAAGAAAGAAATTTGGTGAGCCAAGTGGGACTGGGGTACTGATCATGACCTGAAAGTGTCATCAAGATTGGGTGAAAAAATGTGTGCTGAGATTTCAGGAAACTCGTAGTTTTTTGGAAGCTTGGCAACCCCTTTCCATGAAAGTGATTTGCGCCAGTCTCTGCTTAGGTCTACATCAATAGGAAACAAACCATCGAGATAGAACTTGGAACTAGTTTATTGTGTCAAGTTTCAAAGAGCTAGAACAACCCGTGTTTGATTTAGAGTTCCAACTACATGTATCCATATAGGAGAAAACAGAGTGAAAGCTAAAAATTAAAACTATTACTGCCAACGAACGGTTAATCTAGAAGAATGAAATTTTGTGAGTCAAGTGGGATTGGCTGTACTGATCATTACCTGAAAGTGTCATAAGATTGGGTGTTACAATATGTGCTGTTATTTCAGGAAACTCCTAGTTTTTTGGAAGCTTGGCAACCCCTTTCTATAAAAGAGATTTGCGCCAGTCTCTGCTTAGGGCTACATCAATAGGAAACAAACCATAGAGATAGAACTTTGAACTACTTTATTGTGTCAAGTTTCAAAGAGGTAGCACGAACCGTGTTTGATTTAGAGTTTTAACTACATACATCCATATAGGAGAAAACAGAGTGAAAGTTAAAAATTAAAACTGTTACTGGAAACGAACTTTTTAACTTAGAAGAACGAAATATGGTGAGCCAAGTGGGATTGGGGTACAGATCATTACCTGAAAGTGTCATCAAGATTGGATGAAAAAATGTGTGCTGAGATTTCAGGAAACTCGTAGTTTTTTGGAAGCTTGGCAACCCCTTTCCATGAAAGTGATTTGCGCCAGTCTCTGTTTAGGGCTACATCAATAGGAAATGATCCTTAGAGATATAACTTGGAACTACTTTATTGTGTCAAGTTTCAAAGAGCTAGCCCAAACCGTGTTTGATTTAGAGTTCCAACTACATGTATCCATATAGGAGAAAACAGAGTGACAGCTATAAATTAAAACTGTTACTGCAAACGAACGGTTTAACTTAGAAGAACAAAATTTGGTGAGCCAAGTGGGATTGGGTTACTGATCATTACCTGAAAGTGTCATCAATTTTGGGTGAAAAAATGTGTGCTGGGATTTCAGGAAACTCATAGTTTTTTGGAAGCTTGGCAACCCCTTTCCATGAAAGTGACTGGCGCCAGTCTCTGCTTAGGGCTACATCAATAGGAAACAAACCATAGAGATAGAACTTGGAACTAATTTATTGTGTCAAGTTTCAAAGAGCTAGCACAAACCGCGTTTGATTTAGAGTTCCAACTACTTGTATCCCTATAGGAGAAAAGAGTGAAACCAAAAAATTAAAACTGTTACTGCCAATGAACGGTTTAAACTAGAAGAACGAAATTTGGTGATCCAAGTGGGAATGGGGTACAGATCATTACCTGAAAGTGTCATCAAGATTGGTTGAAAAAATTTATTCTGAGATTTCAGGAAACTCGTAGTTTTTTGGAAGCTTGGCAACCCCTTTCCATGAAAGTGATTTGCGCCAGTCTCTGCTTAGGCCTACATCAATAGGAAACGAACCATAGAGATAGAACTTGGAACTACTTTATTGTGTCAAGTTTCAAAGAGCTAGCAAAAACCGTGTTTCATTTAGAATTCCAACTACATGTATCCATATAGGAGAAAACAGAGTGAAAGCTAAAAATTAAAACTGTTACTGCAAACGAACGGTTTATCCTAGAAGAACGAAATTTGGTGAGCCAATTGAGATTGGGATACTGATTATTACCTGAAAGTGTCATCAAGATTGGGTGAAAAAATGTGTGCTGAGATTTCAGGAAACTCGTAGTTATGGAAGCTTGGCAACCCCTTTCCATGAAAATGATTTGTGCCAGACTCTGCTTCGGGCTACATCAATAGGAAACAAACCATAGAGATAGGACTTGGAACTACTTTATTGTGTCAAGTTTCAAAGAGCTAGCACAAACCGTGTTTGATTTAGAGTTCCAACTACATTTATCCCTATAGGAGAAAATAGAGTGTAACCTAAAAATTAAAACTGTTACTGCCAAAGAACGGTTTAACCCAGAAGAACGAAATTTGGAGAGCCAAGTGGGATTGGGTACTGATCATTACCTGAAAGTGTCATCAAGATTGGGTGAAAAAATGTGTGCTGAGATTTCAGGAAACTCGTAGTTTTTGGAAGCTTGGCAACCCCTTTCCATGAAAATGATTTGTGCCGGACTCTGCTTAGGGCTACATCAATAGGAAACAAACCATAGGGAGAGGACTTGGAACTACTTTATTGTGTCAAGTTTCAAAGAGCTAGCACAAACCGTGTTTGATTTAGAGTTCCAACTACATTTATCCCTATAGGAGAAAACAGAGTGAAACCGAAAATTTAAAACAGTTACTGACAACGAACGGTTTAACTTAGAAGAACGAAATTTGGTGATCCAAGTGGGATTGGGGTACTGATCATTACCTGAAAGTGTCATCAAGATTGGTTGAAAAAATGTATTCTGATATTTCAGGAAACTCGTAGTTTTTTGGAAGCTTGGCAACCCCTTTCTATGAAAGTGATTTGCGCCAGTCTCTGCTTAGGGCTACATCAATAGGAAACAAACAATAGAGATAGAACTTGGAACTACTTTATTGTGTCAAGATTCAAAGAGCTAGCACAAACCGTGTTTGATTTAGAGTTCCAACTACATATATACATATAGGAGAAAACAAATTGAAAGCTAAAAATTCAAACTGTTACTGCAAAAGAACGGTTTAACCTAGAAGAACGAAATTTGGTGAGCCAAGTGGAATTCGGGTACTGATCATTACCTGAAAGTGTGATCAAGTTTGGATGAAAAAATGTGTGCTGAGATTTCAGAAAACTTGTAGTTTTTGGAAGCTTGGCAACCCCTTTCCATGAAAGTGATTTGCGCCAGTCTCTGCTTATGGCTACATTAATAGGAAACAAACCATAAATATAGTACATGGAACTACTTTATTGTGTCAAGTTTCAAAGATCTAGCAGAAACCGTGTTTGATTTAGAGTTCCAACTACATGTATCCCTATAGGAGAAAACAGAGTGAACCCTAAAATTTAAAGCTGTTACTGCCAACCAACGGTTTAACCTAGAAGAACTAAATTTGGTGAGACATGTGGGATTGGGGTACTGATCATTACCTGAAAGTGTCATCAAGATTGGGTGAAAAAATGTATGCTGAGATTTCAGGAAACTCGTAGTCTTTTGGAAGATTGGCAACCCCTTTCCATGAAAGTGATTTGCGCCAGTCTCTGCTTAGGGCTACAAAATAGGAAAAAAATCATAGAGATAGAAATTGGAACTACATTATTGTTTCAAGTTTCAAAGAGCTAGTACAAACCGTGTTTGATTTAGAGTTCCAACTACATGTATCCCTATAGGAGAAAACAGAGTGAAACCTAAAAATTAAAAATGTTACTTCGAACGAACGGTTTAATCTAGAAGAACGAAATTTGGTGAGCCAAGTGGGATTGGGGTACTGATCATTACCTGAAGGTGTCATCAAGATTGGGTGAAAAAATATGTGCTGAGATTTCAGGAAATCGTAGTTATTAGAAGCTTGGCCACCCCTTTTCATGAAAGTGATTTGCGCCAGTCTCTGCTTAGGGCTACATCAATAGGAAACAAATCATAGAGATAGAACTTGGAACTACATTATTCTATCAAGTTTCAAAGAGCTACCACAAACCGTGTTTGATTTAGAGTTCCAACAACATGTATCCCTATAGGAGAAAACAGAGTGTAACCTAAAAATTTAAACTGTTACTGATAACGAACGGTTTAACCTAGAAGAACGAAATTTGGTGAGCCATGTGGGATTGGGGTACTGATCATTACCTGAAAGTGTCATCAAGATTGGGTGAAAAAATGTGTGCTGAGATTTCAGGAAATCGTAGTTTTTGTGGGCTTGGCAACCCGTTTCCATGAAAGTCATTTGCGCCAGTCTCTGCTTATGGCTACATCAATTGGAAACAAACTATAGATAGAGGACTTGGAACCACTTTTTTGTGTCAAGTTTCAAAGAGCTAGTACAAACAGTGTTTGATTTAGAGTTCCAACTACATATATCCCTATAAAAGAAAAGACAGTGAAACCTAAAAATTGAAACAGTTACTGCCAACGAATGGTGTAACCTAGAAGAAGGAAATTTGGTGAGCCAAGTGGGATTGGGGTACTGAACATTACCTGAAAGTGTCATCAAGATTGGGTGAAAAAATGTGTTCTGAGATTTCAGGAAACTCGTAGTTTTTTGGACGGTTGGCAACCACTTTCCATTAAAGTGATTTGCTCCAGTCTCTGCTTAGGGCTACATCAATAGGAAACAAAACATAGAGATAGAACTTGGAACTATTTTATTGTGTCAACTTTCAAAGAGCTACCACTAACCGTGTTTTATTTAGAGTTAAAAAAACATGTATCCATATAGGAGAAAACCGAGTGAAACCTAAAAATTAAAAACATTACTTCGGATGAATGGTTTAACGTAGAAGAATGAAATTTGGTGAGCCAAGTGGGATTGGAGTACTGATCATTACCTGAAAGTGTGATCAAGATTGGGTGAAAAAATGTGTGCTGAGATTTTAGGAAACTTGTAGTTTTTGGAAGGTTGGCAACCCCTTTCCATTTAAGTGATTTGCGCCAGTCTCTGCTTAGGGCTACGTAAATAGGAAACAAACCATCGAGACAGAACAGAGAAGTACTTTATTGTGTCAAGTTTCAAAGAGCTAGCACAACCCGTGTTTGATTTAGAGTACCAACTACATATATCCCTATAGGAGAAAACAGAGTGTAACCCAAAAATTTAAACTGTTACTGATAACGAACGGTTTAACCTAGAAGAACGAAATTTGGTGAGCCATGTGGGATTGGGGTACTGATCATTACCTGAAAGTGTCATCAAGATTGGGTGAAAAAATGGGTGCTGAGATTTCAGGAAATCGTAGTTATTGTGGGCTTGGCAACCCCTTTCCATGAAAGTGATTTGCGCCAGTCTCTGCTTATGGCTACATCAATTGGAAACAAACTGTAGATAGAGGACTTGGAACCACTTTTTTGTGTCAAGTTTCAAAGAGCTAGCACAAACCGTGTTTGTTTTAGAGTTCCAACTACATGTATCCGTATAGGAGAAAACAGAGGGAAACCTAAAAATTAAAACTGTTATTGTCAATGAATGGTTTAACCTAGAAGAAGGAAATTTGGTGAGCCAAGTGGGATTTGGGACTGATCATTACCTGAAAGTGTCATCCAGATTGGGTGAAAAAATGTGGGCAGAGATTTCAAGAAACTCGTAGTTTTTTGGAAGCTTGGCAACCCCTTTCCATGAAAGTGATTTGCGCCAGTCTCTGCCTAGGGCTACATCAATAGGAAACAAATCATAGAGATAGAAATTGTAACTACATTATAGTGTGAAGTTTCAAAGAGCTAGTACAAACAGTGTTTGATTTAGAGTTCCAACTACATATATCCCTATAAAAGAAAAGACAGTGAAACCTAAAAATTGAAACAGTTACTGCCAACGAATGGTTTAACCTAGAAGAAGGAAATTTGGTGATCCAAGTGGGATTGGGGTACTGAACATTACCTGAAAGTGTCATCAAGATTGGGTGAAA
Source organism: Spermophilus citellus (assembly GCF_964194105.1). Lineage (NCBI taxonomy): Eukaryota > Metazoa > Chordata > Mammalia > Rodentia > Sciuridae > Spermophilus > Spermophilus citellus. Next base: position 18,687,255 of record NC_138197.1, on the reverse strand, counting down.
AAATGTGTTCTGAGATTTCAGGAAACTCGTAGTTTTTTGGACGGTTGGCAACCACTTTCCATTAAAGTGATTTGCTCCAGTCTCTGCTTAGGGCTACATCAATAGGAAACAAAACATAGAGATAGAACTTGGAACTATTTTATTGTGTCAACTTTCAAAGAGCTACCACAAACCGTGTTTTATTTAGAGTTAAAAAAACATGTATCCATATAGGAGAAAACCGAGTGAAACCTAAAAATTAAAAACATTACTTCGGATGAATGGTTTAACCTAGAAGAATGAAATTTGGTGAGCAAAGTGGGATTGGAGTACTGATCATTACCTGAAAGTGTGATCAAGATTGGGTGAAAAAATGTGTGCTGAGATTTTAGGAAACTTGTAGTTTTTGGAAGCTTGGCAACCCCTTTCCATGTAAGTGATTTGCGCCAGTCTCTGCTTAGGGCTACATAAATAGGAAACAAACCATCGAGACAGAACATAGAAGTACTTTATTGTGTCAAGTTTCAAAGAGCTAGCACAAACCGTGTTTGATTTAGAGTTCCAAATACATGTATCCCTATAGGAGAAAACAGAGTGTAACCTAAAAATTTAAACTGTTACTGATAACGAACGGTTTAACCTAGAAGAACGAAATTTGGTGAGCCATGTGGGATTGGGGTACTGATCATTACCTGAAAGTGTCATCAAGATTGGGTGAAAAAATGGGTGCTGAGTTTTCAGGAAATCGTAGTTTTTGTGGGCTTGGCAACCCGTTTCCATTAAAGACATTTGCGCCAGTCTCTGCTTATGGCTACATCAATTGGAAACAAACTATAGATAGAGGACTTGGAACCACTTTTTTGTGTCAAGTTTCAAAGAGCTAGCACAAACCGTGTTTGATTTAGAGTTCCAACTACATGTATCCCTATATGAGAAAACAGAATGAAACCTAAAAATTTAAACTGTTACTGCCAACCAACGGTTTAACCTAGAAGAAGAAAATTTGGTGAGCCAAGTGGGATTGGGGTACTGATCATTACCTGAAAGTGTCATCAAGTTTGGGTGAAAAAATGTGTGCTGAGATTTCAGGAAACTCCTAGTTTTTTGGAAGCTTGGCAACCCCTTTCCATGAAAGTGATTTGCGCCAGTCTCTCCTTAGGGCTACATCAATAGGAAACAAACCATAGAGATAGAACTTGGAATTACTTTATTGTGTCAAGATTCAAAGAGCTACCACAAACCGTGTTTGATTTAGAGTTCCAAATACATGTATCCGTATAGGAGAAAAGAGAGTGAAACCTAAAAATTAAAACAGTTACTGCCAACGAACGGTTTAACCTAGAAGAAGGAAATTTGGTGAGCAAAGTGGGATTGGGGTACTGATCATTAACTGAAAGTGTCTTCAAGATTGGGTGAAAAAATGTGTGCTGAGATCAGGAAACTCGTAGTTTTTTGGAAGCTTGGCAACCACTTTCCATGAAAGTGATTTGTGCCAGTCTCTGCTTAGGGCTACATCAATAGGAAAGAAACCATAAAGATAGAACTTGGAACTACTTTATTGTGTCAAGTTTCAAAGAGCTAGCACAAACCGTGTTTGATTTAGAGTTCCAACTACATGTATCCGTATAGGAGAAAACAGAGGGAAACCTAAAAATTAAAACTGTTATTGCCAACGAACGGTTTATCCTCGAAGAAGGAAATTTGGTGAGCCAAGTGGGATTGGGGTACTGATAATTACCTGAAAGTGTCATCAAGATTGGGTGAAAAAATGTGTGCTGATATTTCAGGAAACTCGTAGTTTTTTGGAAGCTTTGCAAGCCCTTTTCATGAAAGTGATTTGTGCCAGTCTCTGCTTAGTGCTACATCAATAGGAAACAAACAATAAAAATAGAACATGGAACTACTTTATTGTGTCAAGTTTCAAAGAGCTAGCACAAACCGTGTTTGATTTAGAGTTCGAACTACATATATACATATAGGAGAAAACAGAGTGAAAGCTAAAAATTAAAACAGTTACTGCCAACGAATGGTTTAACCTAGAAGAACGAAATTTGGTGAGCCAAGTGGGATTGGGGTACTGATCATTACCTGAAAGTGTCATCAAGTTGGGATAAAAAAATGTGTGCTGACATTTCAGAAAACTTGTAGTTTTTGGAAGCTTGGCAACCCGTTTCCATGAAAGTGATTTGCGCCAGTCTCTGATTACGGCTACATCAATAGGAAACAAACCATAGATACAGGACTTGGAACTACTTTATTGTGTCAAGTTTCAAAGAGCTAACAGAAACCGTGTTTGAGTTTAGTTCCAACTACATGTATCCCTATAGGAGAAAACAGAGTGAAACCTAAAAATTAAAACTGTTACTGCCAACCAACGGTTTAACCTAGAAGAACTAAATTTGGTGATACAAGTGGCATTGGGGTACTGATCATTATCTGAAAGTGTCTTCAAGATTGGGTGAAAAAATGTGTGCTGAGATTTCAGGAAACTCGTAGTTTTTTGGAAGATTGGCAACCCCTTTCCATGAAAGTGATTTGCGCCAGTCTCTGCTTAGGGCTACATCAATAGGAAACAAATCATAGAGATATAAATTGGAACTACATTACTGTGTCAAGTTTCAAAGAGCTAGTACAAACCGTGTTTGATTTAGGGTTTCAACTACATGTATCCCTATAGGAGAAAACAGAGTGAAACCTAAAAATTAAAAATGTTACTTGGAACGAACGGTTTAACCTAGAGGAACGAAATTTGGTGAGCCAAGTGGGATTGGAGTACTGATGATTACCTGAAAATGTCATCAAGATTGGGTGAAAAAATGTGTGCTGAGATTTCAGGAAATCGTAGTTTTTAGAAGCTTGGCCACCCCTTTCCATGAAAGTGATTTGCGCCAGTCTCTGCTTAGGGCTACATCAATAGGAAACAAATCATAGAGATAGAACTTGGAACTACTTATTCTATCAAGTTTCAAAGAGCTAGCACAAACCGTGTTTGATTTACCGTTCCAACAACATGTATCCCTATAGGAGAAAACAGAGTGTAACCTAAAAATTTAAACTGTTACTGCCAACGAACGGTTCAACCTAGAAGAATGAAATTTGGTGAGCCAAGTGGGATTGGGGTACTGATCATTACCTGAAAGCGTCATCAAGATTGGGGGAAAAAAATGTGTGCTGGGATTTCAGGAAACTCGTAGTTTTTTGGAAGCTTGGCAACCCCTTTCCATGAAAGGGATTTGCGCCAGTCTCTGCTTAGGGCTACATCAATAGGAAACAAATCATAGAGATAGAAATTGTAACTACATTATAGTGTGAAGTTTCAAAGAGCTAGTACAAACAGTGTTTGATTTAGAGTTCCAACTACATATATCCGTATAAAAGAAAAGACAGTGAAACCTAAAAATTAAAACAGTTACTGCCAACGAATGGTTTAACCTAGAAGAAGGAAATTTGGTGAGCCAAGTGGGATTGGGGTACTGAACATTACCTGAAAGTGTCATCAAGATTGGGTGAAAAAATGTGTTCTGAGATTTCAGGAAACTCGTAGTTTTTTGGAAAATTGGCAACCCCTTTTCATGAAAGTGATTTGTGCCAGTCTCTGCTTAGGGCTACATCAATAGGAAACAAAAAATAAAAACAGAACATGGAACTACTTTATTGTGTCAAGTTTCAAAGAGCTAGCACAAACCGTGTTTGATTTAGAGTTCCAACTACATGTATCCCTATAGGAGAAAACAGAGTGAAACCTAAAAATTAAAACTGTTACTGCCAACCAACGGTTTAACCTAGAAAAACTAAATTTGGTGAGACAAGTGGGATTGGGGTACTGATCATTATCTGAAAGTGTCATCAAGATTGGGTGAAAAAATGTGTGCTGAGATTTCAGGAAACTCATAGTTTTTTGGAAGCTTGGCAACCCCTTTCAATGAAAGTGATTTGCGCCAGTCACTGTTTAGGGCTACATCATTAGTAAATAAACCATAGAGAGAGAACTTGGAACTACTTTATTGTGTCAAGTTTCAAAGAGCTAGCACAAACCGTGTTTGATTTAGAGTTTCAACTACATGTATCCCTACAGGAGAAAACAGAGTGAAACCTAAAAATTAAAACTGTTACTGCCAACGAACGGTTTAACTTAGAAGAAGGAAATTTGGTGAGCCAAGTGGGATTGGGGTACTGATCATTACCTGAAAGTGTCATCCAGATTGGGTGAAAAAATATGTGCTGAGATTTCAGGAAACTCGAAGTTTTTGGAAGCTTGGCAACCCCTTTCCATGCAAGTGATTTGCGCCAGTTTCTGCTTAGGGCTACATCAATAGGAATCAAATCATAGAGATAGAACTTGGAACTACATTATTGTGTCAAGTTTCAAAGAGCTAGCAAAAACCGTGTTTGATTTAGAGTTCCAACTACATGTATCCCTATAGGAGAAAAGAGAGTGAAACCTAAAAATTAAAACAGTTACTGCCAACGAACGGTTTAACCTAGAAGAAAGAAATTTGGTGAGCCAATTGGGATTGGCGTGCTGATCATTAGCTGAAAGTGTCATGAAGTTTGGGTGAAAAATTGTGTGCTGAGATTTCAGGAAACTCGTAGTTTTTTGGAAGCTTGTCAACCCCTTTCCATGAAAGTGATTTGCGCCAGTCTCTGCTTAGGGCTACTTCAATAGGAAACAAACCATAGAGATAGAACTTGGAATTACTTTATTGTGTCAAGTTTCAAAGAGCTACCACAAACCGTGTTTGATTTAGAGTTCCAACAACATGTATCCATATAAAAGAAAAAGAGTGAAACCTAAAAATTAAAACTGTAGGAAATTTGGTTAGCCAAGTGGGATTGGGGTACTGATCATTACCTGAAAGTGCCATCAAGATTTGGTGAAAAAGTATGTGCTGAGTTTTCAGGAAACTCAAAGTTTTTGGAAGCTTAGCAACCCCTTTCCATGAAAGTGATTTGCGCCAGTCTCTGCTTAGGGCTACATCATTAGGAAGCAAACCATAGAGATAGAACTTGGAACTACCTTATTGTGTCAAGTTTCAAAGAGCTAGCACAAACCGTGTTTGATTTAGAGTTCCAACTACATGTATCCGTATAGGAGAAAAGAGAGTGAAACCTAAAAATTAAAACGGTTACTGCCAACGAACGGTTTAACCTAGAAGAAGGAAATTTGGTGAGCCAAGTGGGATTGGTGTACTGATCATTAACTGAAAGTGTCTTCAAGATTGGGTGAAAAAATGTGTGCTGAGTTCAGGAAACTCGTAGTTTTTTGGAAGCATGGCAACCCCTTTCAATGAAAGTGATTTGCGCCAGTCTCTGCTTAGGGCTACATCAATAGGAAACAAACCATAGAGATAGAACTTGGAACTACTTTATTGTGTCAAGATTCAAAGAGCTAGCACAAACCGTGTTTGATTTAGAGTTCCAACTACATATATACATATAGGAGAAAACAGAGTGAAAGCTAAAAATTCAAACTGTTACTGCAAAAGAACGGATTAACCTAGAAGAACGAAATTTGGTGAGCCAAGTGGGATTGGGGTACTGATCATTACCTGAAAGTGTCATCAAGTTTGGATGAAAAAATGTGTGCTGGTATTTCAGAAAACTTGTAGTTTTTGGAAGCTTGGCAACCCCTTTCCATGAAAGTGATTTGCGCCACTCTCTGCTTACGGCTATATTAATAGGAAAAAAACCATAGATATAGTACTTGGAACTACTTTATTGTGTCAAGTTTCAAGGAGCTAGCAGAAACCGTGTTTGATTTAGAGTTCCAACTACATGTATCCCTATAGGAGAAAACAGAGTGAAACCTAAAATTTAAAACTGTTACTGCCAACCAACGGTTTAACGTAGAAGAACTAAATTTGGTGAGACAAGTGGGATTGGGGTACTGATCATTACCTGAAAGTGTCATCAAGATTGGGGGAAAAAATGTTTGCTGGCATTTCAGGAAACTCATAGTCTTTTGGAAGATTGGCAACCCATTTCCATGAAAGTGATTTGCGCCAGTCTCTGCTTAGGGCTACAAAATAGGAAACAAATCATAGAGATACAAATTGGAACTACATTATTGTTTCAAGTTTCAAAGAGCTAGTACAAACCATGTTTGATTTAGAGTTCCAACTACATGTATCCCTATAGGAGAAAACAGAGTGAAACCTAAAAATTAAAAATGTTACTTCGCACGAACGGTTTAACCTAGAAGAACGAAATTTGGTGAGCCATGTGGGATTGGGGTACTGATCATTACCTGAAGGTGTCATCAAGATTGGGTGAAAAAATGTGTGCTGAGATTTCAGGAAATTGTAGTTTTTAGAAGCTTGGCCACCCCTTTCCATGAAAGTGATTTGCGCCAGTCTCTGCTTAGGGCTACATCAATAGGAAACAAATCATAGAGATAGAACTTGGAACTACATTATTCTATCAAGTTTCAAAGAGCTACCACAAACCGTGTTTGATTTAGAGTTCCAACAACATGTATCCCTATAGGAGAAAACAGAGTGTAACCTAAAAATTTAAACTGTTACTGCCAACGAACGGTTTAACCTAGAAGAACAAAATTTGGTGAGCCAAGTGGGATTGGGGTACTGATCATTACCTGAAAGTGTCATCAAGATTAGGGGGGAAAATGTGTGCTGGGATTTCAGGAAACTCGTAGTTTTTTGGAAGCTTAGCAACCCCTTTCCATGAAAGTGATTTGCGCCAGTCTCTGATTAGCGCTACATCAATAGGAAACAAATCATAGAGATAGAAATTGTAACTACATTATAGTGTGAGGTTTCAAAGAGCTAGTACAAACAGTGTTTGATTTAGAGTTCCAACTACATATATCCGTATAAAAGAAAAGACAGTGAAACCTAAAAATTAAAACAGTTACTGCCAACGAATGGTTTAACCTAGAAGAAGGAAATTTGGTGAGCCAAGTGGGATTGGGGTACTTAACATTACCTGAAAGTGTCATCAAGATTGGGTGAAAAAATATGTTCTGAGATTTCAGGAAACTTGTAGTTTTTTGGAAGGTTGGCAACCACTTTCCATTAAAGTCATTTGCTCCAGTCTCTGCTTAGGGCTACATCAATAGGAAACAAAACATAGAGATAGAACTTGGAACTATTTTATTGTGTCAACTTTCAAAGAGCTACCACAAACCGTGTTTTATTTAGAGTTAAAAAAACATGTATCCATATATTAGAAAACCGAGTGAAACCTAAAAATTTAAAACATTACTTCGGATGAACGGTTTAACCTAGAAGAACGAAATTTGGTGAGCCAAGTGGGATTGGAGTACTGATCATTACCGGAAAGTGTGATCAAGATTGGGTGAAAAAATGTGTGCTGAAATTTTAGGAAACTTGTAGTTTTTGGAAGCTTGGCAACCCCTTTCCATGTAAGTGATTTGCGCCAGTCTCTGGGTAGGGCTACATAAATAGGAAACAAACCATCGAGACAGAACTGGGAAGTACTTTATTGTGTCAAGTTTCAAAGAGCTAGCACAAACCGTGTTTGATTTAGAGTTCCAAATACATGTATCCCTATAGGAGAAAACAGAGTGAAACCTAAAATTTAAAACTGTTACTGCCAACCAACGGTTTAACCTAGAAGAACTAAATTTGGTGAGACAAGTGGAATTGGGGTACTGATCATTACCTGAAAGTGTCATCAAGATTGGGGGAAAAAATGTGTGCTGGGATTTCAGGAAACTCGTAGTCTTTTGGAAGATTGGCAACCCCTTTCCATGAAAGTGATATGCGCCAGTCTCTGCTTAGGGCTACAAAATAGGAAACAAATCATAGAGATACAAATTGGAACTACATTATTGTTTCAAGTTTCAAAGAGCTAGTACAAACCGTGTTTGATTTAGAGTTCCAGCTACATGTATCCCTATAGGAGAAAACAGAGTGAAACCTAAAAATTAAAAATGTTACTTCGAACGAACGGTTTAACCTCGAAGAACGAAATTTGGTGAGCCATGTGGGATTGGGGTACTGATCATTACCTGAAGGTGTCATCAAGATTGGGTGAAAAAATGTGTGCTGAGATTTCAGGAAATCGTAGTTTTGGGGTGCTTGGCAACCCGTTTCCATGAAAGTCATTTGCGCCAGTCTCTGCTTATGGCTACATCAATTGGAAACAAACTATAGATAGAGGACTTGGAACCACTTTTTTGTGTCAAGTTTCAAAGAGCTAGCACAAACCGTGTTTGATTTAGAGTTCCAACTACATGTATCCCTATAGGAGAAAACAGAGTGAAACCTAAAAATTTAAACTGTTACTGCCAACCAACGGTTTAACCTAGAAGAAGGAAATTTGGTGAGCCAAGTGGGATTGGGCTACTGATCATTACCTGAAAGTGTCATCAAGTTTGGGTGAAAAAATGTGTGCTGAGATTTCAGGAAACTCGTAGTTTTTTGGAAGCTTGGCAACCCCTTTCCATGAAAGTGATTTGCGCCAGTCTCTGCTTAGGGCTACATCAATAGGAAACAAACCATAGAGATAGAACTTGGAATTACTTTATTGTGTCAAGTTTCAAAGAGCTACCACAAACCGTGTTTGATTTAGAGTTCCAACTACATGTATCCGTATAGGAGAAAAGAGAGTGAAACCTAAAAATTAAAACTGTTATTGCCAACGAACGGTTTAACCTAGAAGAAGGAAATTTGGTGAGCCAAGTGGGATTGGGGTACTGATCATTACCTGAAAGTGTCATCAAGATTGGGTGAAAAAATGTGTGCTGATATTTCAGGAAACTCGTAGTTTTTTGGAAGCTTGGCAAGCCCTTTTCATGAAAGTGATTTGTGCCAGTCTCTGCTTAGGGCTACATCAATAGGAAACAAACAATAAAAATAGAACATGGAACTACTTTATTGTGTCAAGTTTCAAAGAGCTAGCACAAACCGTGTTTGATTTAGAGTTCCAACTACATGTATCCGTATAGGAGAAAACAGAGGGAAACCTAAAAATTAAAACTGTTATTGCCAACGAACGGTTTAACCTCGAAGAAGGAAATTTGGTGAGCCAAGTGGGATTGGGGTACTGATCATTACCTGAAAGTGTCATCAAGATTGGTTGAAAAAATGTGTGCTGATATTTCAGGAAACTCATAGTTTTTTGGAAGCTTTGCAAGCCCTTTTCATGAAAGTGATTTGTGCCAGTCTCTGCTTAGGGCTACCTCAATAGGAAACAAACAATAAAAATAGAACATGGAACTACTTTATTGTGTCAAGTTTCAAAGAGCTAGCACAAACCGTGTTTGATTTAGAGTTCGAACTACATATATACATATAGGAGAAAACAAAGTGAAAGCTAAAATTTAAAACAGTTACTGCCAACGAACGGTTTAACCTAGAAGAACGAAATTTGGTGAGCCAAGTGGGATTGGGGTACTGATCATTACCTGAAAGTGTCATCAAGTTTGGATAAAAAAAATGTGTGCTGAGATTTCAGAAAACTTGTAGTTTTTGGAAGCTTGGCAACCCGTTTCCATGAAAGTGATTTGCGCCAGTCTCTGCTTACGGCTACATCAATAGGAAACAAACCATAGATATAGGACTTGGAACTACTTTATTGTGTCAAGTTTCAAAGAGCTAGCACAAACCATGTTTCATTTTAGTTCCAACTACATGTATCCCTATAGGAGAAAACAAGTGAAACCTAAAAATTAAAACTGTTACTGCCAACCAACGGTTTAACCTAGAAGAACTAAATGTGGTGAGCCAAGTGGGATTGGGGTACTGATCATTACCTGAAAGTGTCATCAAGATTGGGTGAAAAAATGTGTGCTGAGATTTCAGGAAACTCGTAGTTTTTTGGAAGCTTGGCAACCCCTTTCCATGAAACTTATTTGCGCCAGTCTCTGCTTAGGGCTACATCAATAGGAAACAAACCATAGAGATAGAACTTTGAACTACTTTATTGTGTCAAGTTTCAAAGAGCTAGCACAAACCGTGTTTGATTTAGAGTTCCAACTACATGTATCTCTATAGGAGAAAACAGAGTGTAACCTAAAAATTTAAACTGTTACTGCCAACGAACGGTTTAATCTAGAAGAACGGAATTTGGTGAGCCAAGTGGGATTGGGGTACTGATCATTACCTGAAAGTGTTATCAAGATTGGGTGAAAAAATGTGTGCTGAGATTTCAGGAAACTCGTAGTTTTGGAAACTTGGAAACCCCTTTCTATGAACGTCATTTGCGCCAGTCTCTGCTTAAGGCTACGTCAATAGGCAACACAACATAGATACAGGACAGGAACTACTTTATTGTGTCAAGTTTCAACGAGCTAGCACAAACCGTGTTTGATTTAGAGTTCCAACTACATGTATCCCTATAGGAGAAAACAGAGTGAAACCTAAAAATTTAAACTGTTACTGCCAACCAACGGTTTAATCTAGAAGAACGAAATTTGGTGAGCCAAGTGGGATTGGGTTACTGATCATTACCTGAATGTGTCATCAAGATTGGGTGAAAAAATGTTTGCTGAGATTTCAGGAAACTCGTAGTTTTTTGGAAGCTTGGCAACCCCTTTCCATGAAAGTGATTTGCGCCAGTCTATTCTTAGGGCTACATCAATAGGAAACAAACCATAGAGATAGAACTTGGAACTACTTTATTGTGTTAAGTTTCAAAGAGCTAGCACAAACCGTGTTTGATTTACAGTTCCAACTACATGTATCCATATAGAAGAAAACAGAGTGAAAACTAAAAATTTAAACTGTTACTGCAAACGAACGGTTTAACCTAGAAGAATGAAATTTGGTGAGCCAAGTGGGATTGGGTACTGATCATTACCTGAAAGTGTCATCAAGATTGGGTGAAAAAATGTTTGCTGAGATTTCAGGAAACTCGTAGTTTTTTGGAAGCTTGGCAACCGCTTTCCTTGAAAGTGATTTGCGCCAGTCTCTGCTTAGCGCTACATCAATAGGAAACAAACCATAGAGATAGAACTTGGAACTACTTTATTGTGTCAAGTTTCAAAGAGCTACCACAAACCGTGTTTGAATTAGAGTTTCAACAACATGTATCCATATAGGAGAAAACAGAGTGATACCTAAAAATTAAAACTGTTACTTCCAATGAACGGTTTAACCTAAAGAACGAAATTTGGTGAGCCAAGTGGGATTGGGGTACTGATCATTACCTGAAAGTATCATCAAGATTGGGTGAAAAAATGTGTGCTGAGATTTCAGGAAACCCATAGTTTTTTGGAAGCTTGGCAACCCCTTTTCATGAAAGTGATATGTGCCAGTCTCTGCTTAAGGCTACATCAATAGGAAACAAATAATAAAGATAGAACTTGGAACTACTTTATTGTGTCAAGTTTCAAAGAGCTACCACAAACCGTGTTTGATTTAGAGTTCCAACAACATGTATCCATATAAATGAAAACAGAGTGAAACCTAAGAATTAAAACTGTTACTTCCAACGAACGGTTTTACCTAGAAGAAGGAAATTTGGTGAGCCAAGTGGGATTGGGGTACTGATCATTACCTCAAAGTGTCATCAAGATTGGGTGAAAAAGTATGTGCTGAGATTTGAGGAAACACGTAGTTTTTAAAGCTTGGAAACCCCTTTCCATGAAAGTGATTTGTGCCAGTCTCTGCTTAGGGCTACATCATTAGGAAGCAAACCATAGAGATAGAACTTGGAACTACATTATTGTGTCAAGTTTCAAAGAGCTAGCACAATCCGTGTTTGATTTAGAGTTCCAACTACATGTATCCGTATAGGAGAAAAGAGAGTGAAACCTAAAAATTAAAACAGTTACTGCCAACCAACGGTTTAACCTAGAAGAATGAAATTTGGTGAGCCAAGTGGGATTGGGGTACTGATCATTAACTGAAAGTGTCTTCAAGATTGGGTGAAAAAATGTGTACTGAGATCAGGAAACTCGTAGTTTTTTGGAAGCTTGGAAACCCCTTTCCATGAAAGTGATTTGCGCCGGTCTCTGCTTAGGGCTACATCAATAGGAAACAAACCATAGAGATAGAACTTGGAACTACTTTATTGTGTCAAGTTTCAAAGAGCTAGCACAAACCGTGTTTGATTTAGAGTTCCAACTACATATATACATATAGGAGAAAACAGAGTGAAAGCTAAAATCAAAACGGTTACTGCAAACGAACGGTTTAATCTAGAAAAACGAAATTTGGTGAGCCAAGTGGGATTGGGGTACTGATCATTACCTGTAAGTGTCATCAAGATTGGGTGAAAAAATGTGTGCTGAGATTTCAGGAAACTCGTAGTTTTTTGGAAGCTTGGCAACCCCTTTGTATGAAAGTGATTTGCACCGGTCTCTGCTTAGGGCTATATCATTAGGAAACAAACCATAGAGATAGAACTTGGAACTACTTTATTGTGTCATGTTTCAAAGAGCTAGCACAAACCGTGTTTGATTTAGAGTTCCAACTACATGTATCCTTATAGGAGAAAATAGAGTGAAACCTAAAAATTTAAACTGTTATTGCCAACGAACGGTTTAACCTAGAAGAAGGAAATTTGTTGAGCCAAGTGGGATTGGGGTACTGATCATTACCTGAAAGTGTCATCAAGATTGGGTGAAAAAATGTGTGCTGATATTTCAGGAAACTCATAGTTTTTTGGAAGCTTGGCAACCCCTTTCAATGAAAGTGATTTGCGCCAGTCACTGTTTAGGGCTCCATCATTAGTAAACAAACCATAGAGAGAGAACTTGGAACTACTTTATTGTGTCAAGTTTCAAAGAGCTAGCACAAACCGTGTTTGATTTAGAGTTCCAACTACATGTGTCCGTAAGGAGAAAACAGAGTGAAACCTAAAAATTAAAACTGTTACTGCCAACGAACGGTTTAACTTAGAAGAAGGAAATTTGGTGAGCCAAGTGGGATTGGGGTACTGATCATTACCTGAAAATGTCATCAAGATTGGGCGAAAAAATATGTGCTGAGATTTCAGGAAACTCGAAGTTTTTGGAAGCTTGGCAACCCCTTTCCATGAAAGTGATTTGCGCCAGTCTCTGCTTAGGGCTACATCAATAGGAAACAAACCAGAGAGATAGAATTTGGAATTACTTTATTTTGTCAAGTTTCAAAGAGCTACCACAAACCGTTTTTGATTTAGAGTTTCAACAACATGTATCCATATAAATGAAAACACAGTGAAACCTAAAAATTAAAACTGTAGGAAATTTGGTGAGCCAAATGGGATTGGGGTACTGATCATTACCTGAAAGTGTCATCAAGATTGGGTGAAAAAATGTGTGCTGAGATTTCAGGAAACTCGTAGTTTTTTGGAAGCTTGGCAACCCCTTTCCATGAAAGTGATTTGCGCCAGTCTCTGCTTAGGGCTACAACAATAGGAAACAAACCATAGATATAGAACTTGGAACTACTTTATTGTGTCAAGTTTCAAAGAGCTAGCACAAACCGTGTTTGATTTAGAGTTCCAACTACATGTATCTCTATAGGAGAAAACAGAGTGAAAGCTAAAAATTTAAACTGTTACTGCAAATGAACGGTTTAACCTAGAAGAATAAAATTTGGTGAGCCAAGTGGGATTCGGTACTGATCATTACCTGAAAGTGTCATCAAGATTGGGTGAAAAAATGTGTGCTGAGATTTCAGGAAACTCGTAGTTTTTTGGAAGCTTGGCAACCGCTTTCCTTGAAAGTGATTTGCACCAGTCTCTGCTTAGCGCTACATCAATAGGAAACAAACCATAGAGATAGATCTTGGAACTACTTTATTGTGTCAAGTTTCAAAGAGCTACCACAAACCGTGTTTGATTTAGAGTTTCAACAACATGTATCCATATAGGAGAAAACAGAGTGAAACCTAAAAATTAAAACTGTTACTTCCAACGAACGGTTTAACCTAAAGAACGAAATTTGGTGAGCCAAGTGGGATTGGAGTACTGATCATTACCTGAAAGTGTCATCAAGATTGGGTGAAAAAATGTGTGCTGAGATTTCAGGAAACTCATAGTTTTTTGGAAGCTTAGCAACCCCTTTTCATGAAAGTGATATGTGCCAGTCTCTGCTTAAGGCTACATCAATAGGAAACAAATAATAAAGATAGAACTTGGAACTAATTTATTGTGTCAAGTTTCAAAGAGCTACCACAAACCGTGTTTGATTTAGAGTTCCATCGACATGTATCCATATAAATGAAAACAGAGTGAAACCTAAGAATTAAAACTGTTACTTCCAACGAATGGTTTTACCTAGAAGAAGGAAATTTGGTGAGCCAAGTGGGATTGGGGTACTGATCATTACCTCAAAGTGTCATCAAGATTGGGTGAAAAAGTATGTGCTGAGATTTGAGGAAACATGTAGTTTTTAAAGCTTGGAAACCCCTTTCCATGAAAGTGATTTGCGCCAGTCTCTGCTTAGGGCTACATCATTAGGAAACAAACCATAGAGATAGAACTTGGAACTACATTATTGTGTCACGTTTCAAAGAGCTAGGAGAAACCGTGTTTGATTTAGAGTTCCAACTACATGTATCCGTATAGGAGAAAGAGAGTGAAACCTAAAAATTAAAACAGTTACTGCCAACGAACGGTTTAACCTAGAAGAAGGAAATTTGGTGAGCCAAGTGGGATTGGGGTACTGATCATTACCTGAAAGTGTCTTCAAGATTGGGTGAAAAAATGTGTGCTGAGACCAGGAAATTCGTAGTTTTTTGGAAGCTTGGCAACCCCTTACCATGAAAGTGATTTGCGCCAGTCTCTGCTTACGGCTACATCAATAGGAAACAAACCATAGATATAGGACTTGGAACTACTTTATTGTATCATGTTCAAAGAGCTAGCACAAACCGTGTTTGATTTAGAGTTCCAACTATATGTATGTCTATAGGAGAAAACAGAGTGAAACCTTAAAATTAAAACTGTTACTGCCAACCAACGGTTTAACCTAGAAGAAAGAAATTTGGTGAGACAAGTGGGATTGGGGTACTGATCATTATCTGAAAGTGTCATCAAGATTGGGTGAAAAAATGTGTTCTGAGATTTCAGGAAACTCGTAGTTTTTGGAAGCTTGGCAACCCGTTTCCCTGAACGTGATTTGCGAGAGTCACTGCTTAGGGCTACATCATTAGGAAACAAATCATAGAGAGAGAACTTGGAACTACTTTATTGTGTCAAGTTTCAAAGAGCTAGCACAAACCGTGTTTGAATTAGAGTTCCAACTACATATATCCATACAGGAGAAAACAGAGTGAAACCTAAAAATTAAAACTGTTACTGCCAACGAAAGGTTTAACCTAGAAGAACGAAATTGGGTGAGCCAAGTGGGACTGTTGTACTGATCATTACCTGAGAGTGTCATCAAGATTGGGTGAAAAAATATGTGCTGAGATTTCAGGAGACTCGTGGTTTTTTGGAAGCTTGGAAACCCCTTTCCATGAAAGTGATTTGCACCAGTCTCTGCTAAGGGATACATCAATAGGAAACAAATCATAAAGATAGAACTTGGAACTACATTATTGTGTCAAGTTTCAAAGAGCTAGCACAAACCATGTTTGATTTCGAGTTCCAACAACATGAGTCTATAGGAGAAAACAGAGTGAAACCTAAAAATTGAAACTGTTACTGCCAACGAACGGTTTAACCTAGAAGAAGGAAATTTGGTGAACCAAGTGGGATTGGGGTACTGATCATTACCTGAAAGTGTCATCAAGATTGGGTGAAAAAATGTGTGCTGAGATTTCAGGAAATTGTAGTTTTTAGAAGCTTGGCCACCCCTTTCCATGAAAGTGATTTGCGCCAGTCTCTGCTTAGGGCTACATCAATAGGAAACAAACCATAGAGATAGAACTTGGAACTAATTTATTGTGTCAAGTTTCAAAGAGCTAGCACAAACCTTGTTTGATTTAGAGTTCCAACTACATGTATCCGTATAGGAGAAAACAGAGTGAAAGCTAAAAATTAAAACTGTTACTGCAAACGAACGGTTTAACCTAGAAGAATGAAATTTTGTGATCCAAGTGGGATTGGGGTACTGATCATTACCTGAAAGTGTCATCAAGATTGGGTCAAAAAATGTGTGCTGAGATTTCAGGATACTCGTAGTTTTTGGAAGCTTGGCAACCCCTATCCATGAAAGTCATTTGCGCCAGTCTCTGCTTAGGGCTACAACAATAGGAAACAAACCATAGAGATAGAACTTGGAACTACTTTATTGTGTCAAGTTTCAAACAGCTAGCAAAAACTGTGTTTGATTTAGAGTTCCAACTACATGTATCCATATAGAAGAAAACAGAGTGAAAGCTAAAAATTTAAACTGTTACTGCAAACGAACGGTTTAACCTAGAAGAACGAAATTTGGTGAGCCAAGTGGGATTGGGGTACTGATCATTACCTGAAAGTGTCATCAAGATTGGGTGAAAAAATGTGTGCTGAGATTTCAGGAAACTCGTAGTTTTTGGAAGCTTGGCAACCCCTATCCATGAAAGTCATTTGCGCCAGTCTCTGCTTAGGGCTACATCAATAGGAAAAAAACCATAGAGGTAGAACTTGGAACTACTTTATTGTGTGAAGTTTCAAAGAGCTAGCACAAACTGTGTTTGATTTAGAGTTCCAACTACATGTATCTCTATAGGAGAAAAGAGAGTGAAACCTAAAAATTAAAACAGTTACTGCCAGCGAACGGTTTAACCTAGAACAAGGAAATTTGGTGAGCCAAGTGGGATTGGGGTACTGATCATTACCTGAAAGTGTCATCAAGATTGGGTGAAAAAATGTGTGCTGAGATTTCAGGAAACTCATAGTTTTTTGGAAGCTTAGCAACCCCTTTTCATGAAAGTGATATGTGCCAGTCTCTGCTTAAGGCTACATCAATAGGAAACAAATAATAAAGATAGAACTTGGAACTAATTTATTGTGTCAAGTTTCAAAGAGCTACCACAAACCGTGTTTGATTTAGAGTTCCATCGACATGTATCCATATAAATGAAAACAGAGTGAAACCTAAGAATTAAAACTATTACTTCCAACGAATGGTTTTACCTAGAAGAAGGAAATTTGGTGAGCCAAGTGGGATTGGGGTACTGATCATTACCTCAAAGTGTCATCAAGATTGGGTGAAAAAGTATGTGCTGAGATTTGAGGAAACATGTAGTTTTTAAAGCTTGGAAACCCCTTTCCATGAAAGTGATTTGCGCCAGTCTCTGCTTAGGGCTACATCATTAGGAAACAAACCATAGAGATAGAACTTGGAACTACATTATTGTGTCACGTTTCAAAGAGCTAGGAGAAACCGTGTTTGATTTAGAGTTCCAACTACATGTATCCGTATAGGAGAAAGAGAGTGAAACCTAAAAATTAAAACAGTTACTGCCAACGAACGGTTTAACCTAGAAGAAGGAAATTTGGTGAGCCAAGTGGGATTGGGGTACTGATCATTACCTGAAAGTGTCTTCAAGATTGGGTGAAAAAATGTGTGCTGAGACCAGGAAATTCGTAGTTTTTTGGAAGCTTGGCAACCCCTTACCATGAAAGTGATTTGCGCCAGTCTCTGCTTACGGCTACATCAATAGGAAACAAACCATAGATATAGGACTTGGAACTACTTTATTGTATCATGTTCAAAGAGCTAGCACAAACCGTGTTTGATTTAGAGTTCCAACTATATGTATGTCTATAGGAGAAAACAGAGTGAAACCTTAAAATTAAAACTGTTACTGCCAACCAACGGTTTAACCTAGAAGAAAGAAATTTGGTGAGACAAGTGGGATTGGGGTACTGATCATTATCTGAAAGTGTCATCAAGATTGGGTGAAAAAATGTGTTCTGAGATTTCAGGAAACTCGTAGTTTTTGGAAGCTTGGCAACCCGTTTCCCTGAAAGTGATTTGCGAGAGTCACTGCTTAGGGCTACATCATTAGGAAACAAATCATAGAGAGAGAACTTGGAACTACTTTATTGTGTCAAGTTTCAAAGAGCTAGCACAAACCGTGTTTGAATTAGAGTTCCAACTACATATATCCATACAGGAGAAAACAGAGTGAAACCTAAAAATTAAAACTGTTACTGCCAACGAAAGGTTTAACCTAGAAGAACGAAATTGGGTGAGCCAAGTGGGACTGTTGTACTGATCATTACCTGAGAGTGTCATCAAGATTGGGTGAAAAAATATGTGCTGAGATTTCAGGAGACTCGTGGTTTTTTGGAAGCTTGGAAACCCCTTTCCTTGAAAGTGATTTGCACCAGTCTCTGCTAAGGGATACATCAATAGGAAACAAATCATAAAGATAGAACTTGGAACTACATTATTGTGTCAAGTTTCAAAGAGCTAGCACAAACCATGTTTGATTTCGAGTTCCAACAACATGAGTCTATAGGAGAAAACAGAGTGAAACCTAAAAATTGAAACTGTTACTGCCAACGAACGGTTTAACCTAGAAGAAGGAAATTTGGTGAACCAAGTGGGATTGGGGTAGTGATCATTACCTGAAAGTGTCATCAAGATTGCGTGAAAAAATGTGTGCTGAGATTTCAGGAAATTGTAGTTTTTAGAAGCTTGGCCACCCCTTTCCAAGAAAGTGATTTGCGCCAGTCTCTGCTTAGGGCTACATCAATAGGAAACAAACCATAGAGATAGAACTTGGAACTAATTTATTGTGTCAAGTTTCAAAGAGCTAGCACAAACCTTGTTTGATTTAGAGTTCCAACTACATGTATCCGTATAGGAGAAAACAGAGTGAAAGCTAAAAATTAAAACTGTTACTGCAAACGAACGGTTTAACCTAGAAGAATGAAATTTTGTGATCCAAGTGGGATTGGGGTACTGATCATTACCTGAAAGTGTCATCAAGATTGGGTCAAAAAATGTGTGCTGAGATTTCAGGATACTCGTAGTTTTTGGAAGCTTGGCAACCCCTATCCATGAAAGTCATTTGCGCCAGTCTCTGCTTAGGGCTACAACAATAGGAAACAAACCATAGAGATAGAACTTGGAACTACTTTATTGTGTCAAGTTTCAAACAGCTAGCAAAAACTGTGTTTGATTTAGAGTTCCAACTACATGTATCCATATAGAAGAAAACAGAGTGAAAGCTAAAAATTTAAACTGTTACTGCAAACGAACGGTTTAACCTAGAAGAACGAAATTTAGTGAGCCAAGTGGGATTGGGGTCCTGATCATTACCTGAAAGTGTCATCAAGATTGGGTGAAAAAATGTGTGCTGAGATTTCAGGAAACTCGTAGTTTTTGGAAGCTTGGCAACCCCTATCCATGAAAGTCATTTGCGCCAGTCTCTGCTTAGGGCTACATCAATAGGAAAAAAACCATAGAGGTAGAACTTGGAACTACTTTATTGTGTGAAGTTTCAAAGAGCTAGCACAAACTGTGTTTGATTTAGAGTTCCAACTACATGTATCTCTATAGGAGAAAAGAGAGTGAAACCTAAAAATTAAAACAGTTACTGCCAGCGAACGGTTTAACCTAGAACAAGGAAATTTGGTGAGCCAAGTGGGATTGGGGTACTGATCATTACCTGAAAGTGTCATCAAGATTGGGTGAAAAAATGTGTGCTGAGATTTCAGGAAACTCGTAGTTTTTTGGAAGCTTGGCAACCCCTTTCCATGAAAGTGATTTTCGCCAGTCTCTGCTTAGGGCTACATCAATAGGAAACAAACCATAGAGATAGAACATGGAACTACTTTATTGTGTCAAGTTTCAAAGAGCTACCACAAACCATGTTTGATTTCGAGTTCCAACAACATGAGTCTATGTAGGAGAAAACAGAGTGAAACCTAAAAATTGAAACTGTTACTGCCAACGAACGGTTTAACCTAGAAGAACGAAATTTGGTGAGCCAAGTGGGATTGGGGTACTGATCATTACCTGAAAGTGTCATCAAGATTGGGTGAAAAAATGTGTGCTGAGATTTCAGGAAACTCATAGTTTTTTGTAAGCTTGGCAACCCCTTTTCATGAAAGTGATTTGTGCCAGTCTCTGCTTAGGGCTACATCAATAGGAAACAAACAATAAAGATAGAACTTTGAACTACTTTATTGTGTCAAGTTTCAAAGAGCTAGCACAAACCGTGTTTGATTTAGAGTTCCAACTACATGTATCCCTATAGGAGAAAACAGAGTGTAACCTAAAAATTTAAACTGTTACTGCCAACGTACGGTTTAATCTAGAAGAACGAAATTTGGTGAGCCAAGTGGGATTGGGGTACTGATCATTACCTGAAAGTGTTATCAAGATTGGGTGAAAAAATGTGTGCTGAGACTTCAGGAAACTCGTAGTTTTGGTAGCTTGGAAACCCCTTTCCATGAACGTCATTTGCGCCAGTCTCTGCTTAAGGCTACGTCAATAGGCAACACAACATAGATACAGGACATGGAACTACTTTATTGTGTCAAGTTTCAAAGAGCTAGCACAAACCGTGTTTGATTTAGAGTTCCATCTACATGTATCCCTATAGGAGAGAACAGAGTGAAACCTAAAAATTTAAACTGTTACTGCCAACCAACGGTTTAATCTAGAAGAACGAAATTTGGTGAGCCAAATGGGATTGGGTTACTGATCATTACCTGAATGTGTCATCAAGATTGGGTGAAAAAATGTTTGCTGAGATTTCAGGAAACTCGTAGTTTTTTGGAAGCTTGGCAACCCCTTTCCATGAAAGTGATTTGTGCCAGTCTATTCTTAGGGCTACATCAATAGGAAACAAACCATAGCGATAGAACTTGGAACTACTTTATTGTGTCAAGTTTCAAAGAGCTAGCACAAACCGTGTTTGATTCACAGTTCCAACTACATGTATCCATATAGAAGAAAACAGAGTGAAAGCTAAAAATTTAAACTGTTACTGCAAACGAACGGTTTAACCTAGAAGAATGAAATTTGGTGAGCCAAGTGGGATTGGGTACTGATCATTACCTGAAAGTGTCATCAAGATTGGGTGAAAAAATGTGTGCTGAGATTTCAGGAAACTCGTAGTTTTTTGGAAGCTTGGCAACCCCATTCGATGAAAGTGATTTGCGCCAGTCTCTGCTTAGGGCTACATCACTAGGAAACAAACCATAGAGATAGAACTTGGAACTACTTTATTGGGTCAAGTTTCAAAGACCTAGCACAAACCGTGTTTGATTTAGAGTTCCAAATACATGTATCCATATAGGAGAAAACAGAGTGAAACCTAAAAATTAAAACAGTTGGAGCTGGGGATGTGGCTCAAGCGGTAGCGCGCTCGCCTGGCATGCGTGGGGCCTGGGTTCGATCCTCAACACCACATACCAACAAAGATGTTGTGTCCGCCGAGAACTAAAAAATAAATATTAAAAAAAATTCTCTCTCTCTCTCTCTCCCCTCTCTTACTCTCTCTTTAAAAAAAAAATTAAAACAGTTACTGCCAACGAACGGTTTAACCCAGAAGAACGAAATTTGGTTAGCCAAGTGGGATTGGGGTACTGATCATTACCTGAAAGTGTCATCAAGATTGGGTGAAAAAATGTGTGCTGAGATTTCAAAAAACTTGTAGTTTTTGGTAGCTTGGCAACCCCTTTCCATGAAAGTGATTTGCACCAGTCTCTGCTTAGGGCTACATCAATAGGAAAAAAACCATAGAGAGAGAACTTAGAACTAATTTATTGTGTCAAGTTTCAAAGAGCTAGCACAAACCTTGTTTGATTTAGAGTTCCAACTACATGTATCCGTATAGGAGAAAACAGAGTGAAAGCTAAAAATTAAAACTGTTACTGCAAACGAACGGTTTAACCTAGAAGAATGAAATTTTGTGATCCAAGTGGGATTGGGGTACTGATCATTACCTGAAAGTGTCATCAAGATTGGGTGAAAAAATGTGTCCTGAGATTTCAGGAAAATCGTAGTTTTTGGAAGCTTGGCAACCCCTTTCCATGAAAGTGATTTGCACTAGTCTCTGCTTAGGGCTACATCAATAGGAAACAAACCATAGAGATAGAACTTGGAACTAATTTATTGTGTCAAGTTTCAAAGAGCTAGCACAAACCTTGTTTGATTTAGAGTTCCAACTACATGTATCCGTATAGGAGAAAACAGAGTGAAAGCTAAAAATTAAAACTGTTACTGCAAACGAACGGTTTAACATAGAAGAAGTAAATTTGGTGAGCCAAGTGGAATGAAGGTACTGATCATTACCTGAAAGTGTCATCAAGATTGGGTGAAAAAATGTGTGCTGAGATTTCAGGAAACTCGTAATTTTTGGAAGCTTGGCAACCCCTTTCCATGAAACTGATTTGCGCCAGTCTCTGCTTAGGGCTACATCAATAGGAAACAAACCATAGATATAGAACATGGAACTACTTTATTCTGTCAAGTTTCAAAGAGCTAGAACAAACCGTGTTTGATTTAGAGTTCCAATTACATGTATGTCTATAGGAGAAAACAGAGTGAAACCTAAAAATTAAAAGTATTACTGCCAACGAACGGTTTAACCTACTAGAAGGAAATTTGGTGAGCCAAGTGGGATTAGGGTACTGATCACTACCTGAAAGTGTCATCAAGTTTGGGTGAAAAAATGTGTGCTGAGAATTCAGGAAACTCGTAGTTTTTTGGAAGCCTGGCAACACCTTTCCATGAAAGTGATTTGCGCCAGTCTCTGCTTAGGGCTACATCAATAGGAAACAAACCATAGAGATAGAACTCGGAACTACTTTATTGTGTCAAGTTTCAAAGAGCTAGCACAAACCGTGTATTTTTTAGAGATCCAACTACATGTATCCCTATTGGAGAAAACAGAGTGAAACCTAAAAATTGAAGCAGTTACTGCCAACGAACGGTTTAACCTAGAAGAACGAAATTTGGTGAGCCAAGTGGGATTGGGGTACTGATCATTAACTGAAAGTGTCATCAAGATTGGGTGAAAAAATGTGTGCTGAGAATCAGGAAACTCGTAGTTTTTTGGAAGCTTGGCAACCCTTTTCCATGAAAGTGATTTGCGCCATTCTCTGCTTAGGGCTACATTAATAGGAAACAAACCATAGAGATAGAATTTGGAACTACTTTATGGTGTCAAGTTTCAAAGAGCTAACACAAACCGTGTTTGATTTAGAGTTCCAACTACATGTATCCCTTTGGAGAAAACAGAGTGAAACCTAAAAATTCAAACTATTACTGCCAACGAACGGTTTAACCTAGAAGAACGAAATTTGGTGAGCCAAGTGGGATTGGGGTACTGATCATTACCTGAAAGAGGCATCAAGATTGGGTGAAAAAATGTGTGCTGAGATTTCAGGAAACTCGTAGTTTTTTGGAAGCTGGCAACGCCTTTCCATGAAAGTGATTTGCGCCGGTCTCTACTTATTGCTACATCAATAGGAAATAAACCATAGAGATAGAACATGGAACTACTTTATTCTGTCAAGTTTCAAAGAGCTAGCACAAACCCTGTTTGATTCAGAGTTCCAACTACATGTATCCATATAGGAGAAAACAGAGTGAAAGCTAAAAATTAAAACTGTTACTGCAAACGAACGGTTTAACCTAGAAGAATGAAATTTGGTGAGCCAAGTGGGATTGGCGTACTGATTATTCCCTGAAAGTGTCATCAAGATTGGGTGAAAAAATATGTGCTGAGATTTCTGGAAACTCGTAGTTTTTGGAAGCTTTGCAAACTCTTTCCATGAAAGTGATTTGCGCAAGTCTCTGCTTAGGGCTACATCAATAGGAAACAAACTATAGAGATAGAACTTGGAACTACTTTATTCTGTCAAGTTTCAAAGAGCTAGCACAAACCGTGTTTGATTTACAGTTCCAACTACATGTATCCATATAGGAGAAAACAGAGTGAAACCTAAAAATTTAAAGTGTTACTGCCAACGAACGGTTTAACCTAGAAGAAGGAAATTTGGTGAGCCAAGTGGGATTGGGGTACTGATCATTACCTGAAAGTGTCATCAAGATTGGGTGAAAAAATGTGTTCTGAGATTTAAGGAAACTTGTAGTTTTTGGAATCTTGGCAACCCCTTTCCATGAAAGTGATTTGCACCAGTCTCTGCTTAGGGTTACATCAATAGGAAACAAACCATTTAGATAGAACTTGCAACTACTTTATTCTGTAAAGTTTCAAAGAGCTAGCACAAACCGTGTTTGATTTAGAGTTCCAACTACATGTATCCCTATAGGAGAAAACAGAGTGAAACCTAAAAATTAAAAGTGTTACTGCCAACAACGGTGTAACCTAGAAGAAGGAAATTAGGTGACCCAAGTGGGATTGGGGTACTGATCATTACCTGAAAGTGTCATCAAGATTGGGTGAAAAAATAGTGTTGAGATTTCAGGAAACTCGTAGTTTTTTGGAAGCTTGGCAACCCCTTATCATGAAAGTGATTTGCGACCGTCTCTGCTTAGGGCTACAAAAATAGGAAACAAACCATAGAGATAGAACTTGGAACTACTTTATTGTGTCAAGTTTTAAAGACCTAGCACAATCCGTATAAAAGAAAACAGAGTGAAACCTAAAAATTAAAACAGTTACTGCCAACGAACGGTTTAACCCAGAAAAACGAAATATGGAGAGGCAAGTGGGAATGGGGTACTGATCATTATCTGAAAGTGTCATCAATATAGGCTGAAAAAATGTGTGCTGAGATTTCAGGAAACTCGTAGTGTTTTGGAAGCCTGGCAACACCTTTCCATGAAAGTGATTTGCGCCAGTCTCTGCTTAGGGCTACAACAATAGGAAACAAACCATAGAGATAGAACTTGGAACTACTTTATTGTGTCAAGTTTCAAAGAGCTAGCACAAACCGTGTTTGATTTAGAGTTCCAACTACGTGTATCCATATAGGAGAAAACAGAGTGAAACCTAAAAATTAAAACATTTACTGCCAACGAACGGTTTAACCTAGAAGAACAAAATTTGGTGAGCCAAGTGGGATTGGGGTACTGATCATTACCGGAAAGTGTCATCAAGATTGGGTGAAAAAATGTGTGCTGAGATTTCAGGAAACTCGTAGTTTTTTGGAAGCTTGGCAACCCCTTTCCATGAAAGTGATTTGCGCCAGTCTCTGCATAGGGCTACATCAATAGGAAACAAACCATAGAGATAGAACTCGGAACTACTTTATTGTGTCAAGTTTCAAAGAGCTAGCACAAACCGTGTATTTTTTAGAGATCCAACTACATGTATCCCTATTGGAGAAAACAGAGTGAAACCTAAAAATTGAAGCAGTTACTGCCAACGAACGGTTTAACCTAGAAGAACGAAATTTGGTGAGCCAAGTGGGATTGGGGTACTGATCATTACCTGAAAGTGTCATCAAGATTGGGTGAAAAAATGTGTGCTGAGAATCAGGAAACTCGTAGTTTTTTGGAAGCTTGGCAACCCCTTTCCATGAAAGTGATTTGCGCCATTCTCTGCTTAGGGCTACATCAATAGGAAACAAACCATAGAGATAGAACTTGGAACTACATTATTGTGTCAAGTTTCAAAGAGCTAGCACAAACTGTGTTTGATTTAGAGTTCAAAATACATGTATCCCTATAGGAGAAAACACAGTGAAACCTAAATATTAAAACAGTTACTGCCAACGAACGGTTTAACTTAGAAAAAGGAATTTTGGTGAGCCAAGTGGAATTGGGGTATTGATCATTACCTGAAAGTGTCAAGAAGATTGGGTGAAAAAATATGTGCTGAGATTTGAGGAAACTCATAATTTTTTGGAAGCTTGGCAACCCCTTTCCATGAAAGTGATTTTCGCCAATCTCTGCTTAGGGCTACATCAATAGGAATCAACCATAGAGGTAGAACATGGAACTACTTCATTGTGTGAAGTTTCAAAGAGCTAGCGCAAACCGTGTTTGATTTCGAGTTCCAAATACATGTATCCCTATAGGAGAAAACAGAGTGAAACCTAAAAATTAAAACTGTTACTTCCAACGAATGGTTTAACCTAGAAGAACGTAATTTGGTGAGCCAAGTGGGATTGGGGTACTGATCATTACCTGAAAGTGTCATCAAGATTGGGTGAAAAAATGTGTGCTGAGATTTCAGGATACTCTTAGTTTTTTGGAAGCTTGGCAACCCCTTTCGATGAAAGTGATTTGCGCCAGTCTCTGCTTAGGGCTACATCAATAGGAAACAAACCATAGAGATAGAACTTGGAACTATTTTATTGTGTCAAGTTTCAAAGAGCTAGCACAAACCGTGTTTGATTTAGAGTTCCAACTACATGTATCCCTATAGGAGAAAACAGAGTGAAACCTAAAAATTAAAAGTGTTACTGCCAACAACGGTGTAACCTAGAAGAAGGAAATTAGGTGACCCAAGTGGGATTGGGGTACTGATCATTACCTGAAAGTGTCATCAAGATTGGGTGAAAAAATAGTGTTGAGATTTCAGGAAACTCGTAGTTTTTTGGAAGCTTGGCAACCCTTTATCATGAAAGTGATTTGCGACCGTCTCTGCTTAGGGCTACAAAAATAGGAAACAAACCATAGAGATAGAACTTGGAACTACTTTATTGTGTCAAGTTATAAAGACCTAGCACAATCCGTGTTTGATTTAGAGTTCCAACTACATGTATCCGTATAAAAGAAAACAGAGTGAAACCTAAAAATTAAAACAGTTACTGCCAACGAACGGTTTAACCCAGAAAAACGAAATATGGAGAGGCAAGTGGGAATGGGGTACTGATCATTATCTGAAAGTGTCATCAATATAGGCTGAAAAAATGTGTGCTGAGATTTCAGGAAACTCGTAGTGTTTTGGAAGCCTGGCAACACCTTTCCATGAAAGTGATTTGCGCCAGTCTCTGCTTAGGGCTACAACAATAGGAAACAAACCATAGAGATAGAACTTGGAACTACTTTATTGTGTCAAGTTTCAAAGAGCTAGCACAAACCGTGTTTGATTTAGAGTTCCAACTACGTGTATCCATATAGGAGAAAACAGAGTGAAACCTAAAAATTAAAACATTTACTGCCAACGAACGGTTTAACCTAGAAGAACAAAATTTGGTGAGCCAAGTGGGATTGGGGTACTGATCATTACCGGAAAGTGTCATCAAGATTGGGTGAAAAAATGTGTGCTGAGATTTCAGGAAACTCGTAGTTTTTTGGAAGCTTGGCAACCCCTTTCCATGAAAGTGATTTGCGCCAGTCTCTGCATAGGGCTACATCAATAGGAAACAAACCATAGAGATAGAACTCGGAACTACTTTATTGTGTCAAGTTTCAAAGAGCTAGCACAAACCGTGTATTTTTTAGAGATCCAACTACATGTATCCCTATTGGAGAAAACAGAGTGAAACCTAAAAATTGAAGCAGTTACTGCCAACGAACGGTTTAACCTAGAAGAACGAAATTTGGTGAGCCAAGTGGGATTGGGGTACTGATCATTACCTGAAAGTGTCATCAAGATTGGGTGAAAAAATGTGTGCTGAGAATCAGGAAACTCGTAGTTTTTTGGAAGCTTGGCAACCCCTTTCCATGAAAGTGATTTGCGCCATTCTCTGCTTAGGGCTACATCAATAGGAAACAAACCATAGAGATAGAACTTGGAACTACATTATTGTGTCAAGTTTCAAAGAGCTAGCACAAACTGTGTTTGATTTAGAGTTCAAAATACATGTATCCCTATAGGAGAAAACACAGTGAAACCTAAATATTAAAACAGTTACTGCCAACGAACGGTTTAACATAGAAAAAGGAATTTTGGTGAGCCAAGTGGAATTGGGGTATTGATCATTACCTGAAAGTGTCAAGAAGATTGGGTGAAAAAATATGTGCTGAGATTTGAGGAAACTCGTAATTTTTTGGAAGCTTGGCAACCCCTTTCCATGGAAGTGATTTTCGCCAATCTCTGCTTAGGGCTACATCAATAGGAATCAACCATAGAGGTAGAACATGGAACTACTTTATTGTGTGAAGTTTCAAAGAGCTAGCGCAAACCGTGTTTGATTTCGAGTTCCAAATACATGTATCCCTATAGGAGAAAACAGAGTGAAACCTAAAAATTAAAACTGTTACTTCCAACGAATGGTTTAACCTAGAAGAACGTAATTTGGTGAGCCAAGTGGGATTGGGGTACTGATCATTACCTGAAAGTGTCATCAAGATTGGGTGAAAAAATGTGTGCTCAGATTTCAGGATACTCTTAGTTTTTTGGAAGCTTGGCAACCCCTTTCGATGAAAGTGATTTGCGCCAGTCTCTGCTTAGGGCTACATCAATAGGAAACAAACCATAGAGATAGAACTTGGAACTATTTTATTGTGTCAAGTTTCAAAGAGCTAGCACAAACCGTGTTTGATTTAGAGTTCCAACTACATGTATCCATATAGGAGAAAACAGAGTGAAACCTAAAAATTTAAACAGTTACTGCCAATGAATGGTTAAACCTAGAAGAATGAAGTTTGGTGTGCCAAGTGGGATCAGGGTACTGATTCTTATCTGAAAGTGTCATCAAGATTGGGTGATAAAATGTGTGCTGAGATTGCAGGAAACACATAGTTTTTTGGAAGCTTGGCAACCCCTTTCCATTAAAGTGATTTACGCCAGTCTCTGCTTATGGCTACATCAATAGGAAACACACCATAGATCCAGGACTTGGAACTACTTTATTGTGTCAAGTTTCAAAGAGCTAGCACAAACCGTGTTTGATTTAGAGTTCCAAATACATATATCCCTATAGGAGAAAACAGAGTGAAACCTAAAATTTAAAACACTTACTGCCAACGAACGGTTTAACCTAGAAGAACAAAATTTGTTGAGACAAGTGGGATTGGGGTACTGATCATTATCTGAAATTGTCATCAATATTGGGTGAAAAAATGTGTGCTGAGATTTCAGGAAACTTGTAGTTTTTTGGAAGCTTGGCAACCCCTTTCCATGAAAGTGATTTGCGCCAGTATTTGTTACGGCTACATCAATAGGAAACAACCATAGAGGTAGAACTTGGAAACACTTTATTGTGTGAAGTTTCAAAGAGCTAGTGCAAACCGTGTTTGATTTCGAGTTCCAACTACATGTATCCCTATAGGAGAAAACAGAGTGTAACCTAAAAATTAAAATTGTTACTGCTAACGAATGGTTTAACCTAGAAGAACGAAATTTGGTTAGACAAGTGGGATTGGGGTACTGATCATTATCTGAAAGTGTCATCAAATTGGGTGAAAAAATGTGTGCTGAGATTGCAGGAAACTCATAGTTTTTTGGAAGCTTGTCAACCCCTTTCCACTAAAGTGATTTACGCCAGTCTCTGCTTATGGCTACATCAATAGGAAACACACCATAGATCCAGGACTTGGAACTACTTTATTGTGTCAAGATTCAAAGAGCTAGCACAAACCGTGTTTGGTTTAGAGTTCCAACTACATGTATCCCTATAGGAGAAAACAGAGTGAAACCTAAAAATTAAAACTGTTACTGCCAACGAACGGTTTAACCTAGAAGAACGAAATTTGGTGTGCCAAGTGGCATTGGGGTACTGATCATTACCTGAAAGTGTCATCAAGATTGGGTGAAAAAATGTGTGCTGAGATTTCAGGAAACTCGTAGTTTTTTGGAAGCTTGGCAACCCCTTTCCATGAAAGTGATTTGCGCCAGTCTTTGTTAGGGCTACATCAATAGGAAACAAACCATAGAGATAGGACTTGGAACTACTTTATTGTGTCAAGTTTCAAAGAGCTAGCACAAACCGTGTTTGATTTCGAGTTCCAAATACATGTATCCCTATAAGAGAAAACAGAGTGTAACCTAAAAATTAAAGCTGTTACTGCTAACGAACGGTTTAACCTAGAATAACGAAATTTGGTGAGCCAAGTGGGATTGTGGTACTGATGATTATCTGAAACGGTCATCAAGATTGGGTGAAAAAAATGTGTGCTGAGATTGAAGGAAACTTGTAGTTTTTTGGAAGCTTGGCAACCCCTTTCCATGAAAGTGATTTTCGCCAGTCTCTGCTTAGGGCTACATCAATAGGAAACAAACCATAGAGATAGGACTTGGAACTACTTTATTGTGTCAAGTTTCAAAGAGCTAGCACAAACCGTGTTTGATTTAGAGTTCCAAATACATATATCACTATGGGAGAAAACAGAGTGAAACCTAAAATTTAAAACACTTACTGCCAACGAACGGTTTAACCTAGAAGAACAAAATTTGTTGAGACAAGTGGGATTGGGGTACTGATCATTATCTGAAAGTGTCATCAAATTGGGTGAAAAAATGTGTGCTGAGATTTCAGGAAACTTGTAGTTTTTTGGAAGCTTGGCAACCCCTTTCCATGAAAGTGATTTTCGCCAATCTCTGCTTAGGGCTACATCAATAGGAAACAACCATAGAGGTAGAACTTGGAAACACTTTATTGTGTGAAGTTTCAAAGAGCTAGCGCAAACCGTGTTTGATTTCGAGTTCCAAATACATGTATCCCTATAGGAGAAAACAGAGTGAAACCTAAAAATTTAAACTGTTACTTCCAACGAACGGTTTAACCTAGAAGAACGTAATTTGGTGAGCCAAGTGGGATTGTGGTACTGATCATTACCTGAAAGTGTCATCAAGATAGGGTGAAAAAATGTGTGCTGAGATTTCAGGATACTCTTCGTTTTTTGGAAGATTGGCAACCCCTTTTGATGAAAGTGATTTGCGCCAGTCTCTGCTTAGGGCTACATCAATAGGAAAGAAACCATAGAGAGAGAACTTGGAACTATTTTATTGTGTCAAGTTTCAAGGAGCTAGCACAAACCGTGTTTGATTTAGAGTTCCAACTACATGTATCCCTATAGGAGAAAACACAGTGTAACCTAAAATTTAAAACACTTACTGCCAACGAACGGTTAAATAGAAGAACAAAATTTGTTGAAACAAGTGTGATTGGGGTACTGATCATTATCTGAAAGTGTCAAAATATTGGGTGAAAAAATGTGTGCTGAGATTTCAGGAAACTTGTAGTTTTTTGGAAGTTTGGCAACCCCTTTCCATGAAAGTGATTTGCGCCAGACTTTGTTATGGCTACATCAATAGGAAACAACCATAGAGGTAGAACTTGGAAACACTTTATTGTGTGAAGTTTCAAAGAGCTAGCGAAAACCGTGTTTGATTTCGAGTTCCAAATACATGTATCCCTGTAGGAGAAAACAGAGTGAAACCTAAAATTTAAACTGTTACTTCCAACGAACGGTTTAACCTAGAAGAACGTAATTTGGTGAGCCAAGTGGGATTGGGGTACTGATCATTACCTGAAAGTGTCATCAAGATTGGGTGAAAAAATGTGTGCTGACATTTCAGGATACTCTTAGTTTTTTGGAAGCTTGGCAACCCCTTTCGATGAAAGTGATTTGCGCCAGTCTCTGCTTAGGGCTACATCAATAGGAAACAAACCATAGAGATAGAACTTGGAACTATTTTATTGTGTCAAGTTTCAAAGAGCTAGCACAAACCGTGTTTGATTTAGAGTTCCAACTACATGTATCCATATAGGAGAAAACAGAGTGAAACCTAAAAATTTAAACAGTTACTGCGAATGAATGGTTAAACCTAGAAGAACGAAGTTTGGTGAGCCAAGTGGGATCGGGGTACTGATTCTTATCTGAAAGTGTCATCAAGATTGGGTGATAAAATGTGTGCTGAAATTTCAGGAAACTCTTAGTTTTTTGGAAGCTGGGAACCCCTTTCCATGAAAGTGATTTGCGCCTGTCACTACTTAGGGCTACATCAATAGGAAACAAACAATAGAGATAGAACTTGGAACTACTTTATTGTGTCAAGTTTCAAAGAGCTAGCACAAACCGTGTTTGATTTAGAGTTCCAACTACATATATCCCTATAGGAGAAAACAGAGTGTAACCTAAAAATTAAAGCTATTACTGCTAACGAATGGTTTAACCTAGAAGAACGAAATTTGGTGAGACAAATGGGATTGGGGTACTGATCATTACCTGAAAGTGTCATGAAGATTGGGTGAAAAAATGTGTGCTGAGATTTCAGGATACTCTTAGTTTTTTGGAAGCTTGGCAACCC
The DNA here is from genome assembly GCF_964194105.1 of Spermophilus citellus. Classification (NCBI taxonomy): domain Eukaryota; kingdom Metazoa; phylum Chordata; class Mammalia; order Rodentia; family Sciuridae; genus Spermophilus; species Spermophilus citellus. The sequence continues at coordinate 18,655,348 of NC_138197.1, read as the reverse complement.
CTTTCGATGAAAGTGATTTGCGCCAGTCTCTGCTTAGGGCTACATCAATAGGAAACAAACCATAGAGATAGAACTTGGAACTATTTTATTGTGTCAAGTTTCAAAGAGCTAGCACAAACCGTGTTTGATTTAGAGTTCCAACTACATGTATCCCTATAGGAGAAAACAGAGTGTAACCTAAAAATTAAAGTTGTTACTGCTAACGAATGGTTTAACCTAGAAGAACGAAATTTGGTGAGACAAGTGGGATTGGGGTACTGATCATTATCTGAAAGTGTCATCAAATTGGGTGAAAAAATGTGTGCTGAGATTGCAGGAAACTCATAGTTTTTTGGAAGCTTGTCAACCCCTTTCCACTAAAGTGATTTACGCCAGTCTCTGCTTATGGCTACATCAATAGGAAACACACCATAGATCCAGGACTTGGAACTACTTTACTGTGTCAAGTTTCAAAGAGCTAGCACAAACCGTGTTTGATTTCGAGTTCCAAATACATGTATCCCTATAAGAGAAAACAGAGTGTAACCTAAAAATTAAAGCTGTTACTGCTAACGAACGGTTTAACCTAGAATAACGAAATTTGGTGAGCCAAGTGGGATTGAGATACTGATCATTATCTGAAACTGTCATCAAGATTGTGTGAAAAAAAATGTGTGCTGAGATTGGAGGAATCTCGTAGTTTTTTGGAAGCTTGGCAACCCCTTTCCATGTAAGTGATTTTCGCCAGTCTCTGCTTAGGGCTACATCAATAGGAAACAAACCATAGAGATAGGACTTGGAACTACTTTATTGTGTCAAGTTTCAAAGAGCTAGCACAAACCGTGTTTGATTTAGAGTTCCAAATACATATATCCCTATAGGAGAAAACAGAGTGAAACCTAAAAATTAAAACACTTACTGCCAACGAACAGTTTAACCTAGAAGAACAAAATTTGTTGAGACAAGTGGGATTGGGGTACTGATCATTATCTGAAAGTGTCATCAAGATTGGGTGAAAAAATGTGTGCTGAGATTTCAGGAAACTTGTAGTTTTTTGGAAGCTTGGCAACCCCTTTCCATGAAAGTGATTGCGCCTGTCTTTGTTACGGCTACATCAATAGGAAACAACCATAGAGGTAGAACTTGGAAACACTTTATTGTGTGAAGTTTCAAAGAGCTAGCGCAAACCGTGTTTGATTTCGAGTTCCAAATACATGTATCCCTATAGGAGAAAACAGAGTGAAACCTAAAAATTTAAACTGTTACTTCCAACGAACGGTTTAACCTAGAAGAACGTAATTTGGTGAGCCAAGTGGGATTGGGGTACTGATCATTACCTGAAAGTGTCATCATGATAGGGTGAAAAAATGTGTGCTGAGATTTCAGGATACTCTTAGTTTTTTGGAAGCTTGGCAACCCCTTTGGATGAAAGTGATTTGCGCCAGTCTCTGCTTAGGGCTACATCAATAGGAAACAAACCATAGAGATAGAACTTGGAACTCTTTTATTGTGTCAAGTTTCAAGGAGCTAGCACAAACCGTGTTTGATTTAGAGTTCCAACTACATGTATCCATATAGGAGAAAACAGAGTGAAACCTAAAAACTTAAACAGTTACTGCCAATGAACGGTTAAACCTAGAAGAAAGAAGTTTGGTGAGCCAAGTGGGATTGGGGTACTGATTCTTATCTGAAAGTGTCATCAAGATTGGGTGATAAAATGTGTGCTGAAATTTCAGGAAACTCGTAGTTTTTTGGAAGCTTGGCAACCCCTTTCCATGACAGTGATTTGCGCCAGTCACTACTTAGGGCTACATCAATAGGAAACAAACAATAGAGATAGAACTTGGAACTACTTTATTGTGTCAAGTTTCAAAGAGCTAGAACAAACCGTGTTTTATTTAGAGTTCCAACTACATGTATCCCTATAGGAGAAAACAGAGTGTAACCTAAACATTAAAGGTGTTACTGCTAACGAACGGTTTAACCTAGAAGAACGAAATTTGGTGAGACAAGTGGGATTGGGGTACTGATCATTATCTGAAAGTGTCATCAAGATTGGGTGAAAAAATGTGTGCTGAGATTGCAGGAAACTCAGAGTTTTTTGGAAGCTTGTCAACCCCTTTCAATTAAAGTGATTTACGCCAGTCTCTGCTTACGGCTACATCAATAGGAAACACACCATAGATCCAGGACTTGGAACTACTTTATTGTGTCAAGTTTCAAAGAGCTAGCACAAACCGTGTTTGATTTAGGGTTCCAACTACATGTATCCCTATAGGAGAAAACAGAGTGAAACCTAAAAATTAAAACTGTTACAGCCAACGAACGGTTTAACGTAGAAGAACGAAATTTGGTGAGCCAAGTGGCATTGGGGTACTGATCATTACCTGAAAGTGTCATCAAGATTGGGTGAAAAAATGTGTGCTGAGATTTCAGGAAACTCGTAGTTTTTTGGAGGCTTGGCAACCCCTTTCCATAAAAGTGATTTGCGCCAGTCGCTGCTTAGGGCTACTTTAATAGGAAACAAACCATAGAGATAGAACTTGGAACTACTTTATTGTGTCAAGTTTCAAAGAGGTAGCACAAACCGTGTTTGATTTAGAATTCCAGCTACATGTATCCATATAGGAGAAAACAGAGTGAAACCTAAAAATTAAAACAGTTACTGCCAACGAACGGTTAAACCTAGAAGAACAAAGTTTGGTGAGCCAAATGGGTTTGGGGTACTGATCATTATCTGAAAGTGTCATCAAGATTGGGTGAAAAAATGTGTGCTGAGATTTCAGGAAACTCGTAGTTTTTTGGAAGCTTGGCAACCCCTTTCCATGAAAGTGATTTGCGCCAGTCTTTGTTAGGGCTACATCAATAGGAAACAAACCATAGAGATAGAACTTGGAACTACTTTATTGTGTCAAGTTTCAAAGAGCTAGCACAAACCGTGTTTGATTTCGAGTTCCAAATACATGTATCCCTATAGGAGAAAACAGAGTGAAACCTAAAAATTAAAACTGTTACTTCCAACGAATGGTTTAAACTAGAAGAACGTAATTTGGTGAGCCAAGTGGGATTGGGGTACTGATCATTACCTGAAAGTGTCATCAAGTTTGGGTGAAAAAATGTGTGCTGAGATTTCAGGAAACTCTTAGTTTTTTGGAAGCTTGGCAACCCCTTTCAATGAAAGTGATTTGCGCCAGTCTCTGCTTAGGGCTACATCAATAGGAAACAAACCATAGAGATACAACTTGGAACTACTTTATTGTGTCAAGTTTCAAAGAGCTAGCGCAAACCGTGTTTTATTTAGAGTTCCAACTACATGTATCCCTATAGGAGAAAACAGAGTGTAACCTAAAAATTAAAGCTGTTACTGCTAACGAACAGTTTAACCTAGAATAACGAAATTTGGTTAGCCAAGTGGGATTGTGGTACTGATCTTTATCTGAAACTGTCATCAAGATTGGGTGAAAAAAATGTGTCCTGAGATTGGAGGAAACTCGTAGTTTTTTGGAAGCTTGGCAACCCCTTTCCATTAAAGTGATTTACGCCAGTCTCTGCTTACGGCTACATCAATAGGAATCACACCATAGATCCAGGACTTGGAACTACTTTATTGTGTCAAGTTTCAAAGAGCTAGCACAAACCGTGTTTGATTTAGAGTTCCAACTACATGTATCCCTATAGGAGAAAACAGAGTGAAACCTAAAAATTAAAACTGTTACTGCCAACAAACGTTCAAACTAGAAGAACGAAATTTGGTGAGCCAAGTGGGATTGGGGACTGATCATTATCTGAAAGTGTCATCAAGATTTGGTGAAAAAATGTGTGCTGAGATTTCAAGAAACTCGTAGTTTTTTGGAAGCTTGGCAACCCCTTTCCATGAAAGTGATTTGCGCCAGTCGCTGCTTAGGGTATACTTCAATAGGAAACAAACCATAGAGATAGAACATGGAACTACATTATTGTGTCAAGTTTCATAGAGCTAGCACAAACCGTGTATTTTTTAGAGATCCAACTACATGTATCCCTATTGGAGAAAACAGAGTGAAACCTAAAAATTGAAGCAGTTACTGCCTACGAACGGTTTAACCTAGAAGAACGAAATTTGGTGAGCCAAGTGGGATTGGGGTACTGATCATTACCTGAAAGTGTCATCAAGATTGGGTGAAAAAATGTGTGCTGAGAATCAGGAAACTCGTAGTTTTTGGGAAGCTTGGCAACCCTTTTCCATGAAAGTGATTTGCGCCATTCTCTGCTTAGGGCTACATTAATAGGAAACAAACCATAGAGATAGAATTTGGAACTACTTTATGGTGTCAAGTTTCAAAGAGCTAACACAAACCGTGTTTGATTTAGAGTTCCAACTACATGTATCCCTTTGGAGAAAACAGAGTGAAACCTAAAAATTCAAACTATTACTGCCAACGAACGGTTTAACCTAGAAGAACGAAATTTGGTGAGCCAAGTGGGATTGGGGTACTGATCATTACCTGAAAGAGGCATCAAGATTGGGTGAAAAAATGTGTGCTGAGATTTCAGGAAACTCGTAGTTTTTTGGAAGCTGGCAACGCCTTTCCATGAAAGTGATTTGCGCCGGTCTCTACTTATTGCTACATCAATAGGAAATAAACCATAGAGATAGAACATGGAACTACTTTATTCTGTCAAGTTTCAAAGAGCTAGCACAAACCCTGTTTGATTCAGAGTTCCAACTACATGTATCCATATAGGAGAAAACAGAGTGAAAGCTAAAAATTAAAACTGTTACTGCAAACGAACGGTTTAACCTAGAAGAATGAAATTTGGTGAGCCAAGTGGGATTGGCGTACTGATTATTCCCTGAAAGTGTCATCAAGATTGGGTGAAAAAATATGTGCTGAGATTTCTGGAAACTCGTAGTTTTTGGAAGCTTTGCAAACTCTTTCCATGAAAGTGATTTGCGCAAGTCTCTGCTTAGGGCTACATCAATAGGAAACAAACTATAGAGATAGAACTTGGAACTACTTTATTCTGTCAAGTTTCAAAGAGCTAGCACAAACCGTGTTTGATTTACAGTTCCAACTACATGTATCCATATAGGAGAAAACAGAGTGAAACCTAAAAATTTAAAGTGTTACTGCCAACGAACGGTTTAACCTAGAAGAAGGAAATTTGGTGAGCCAAGTGGGATTGGGGTACTGATCATTACCTGAAAGTGTCATCAAGATTGGGTGAAAAAATGTGTTCTGAGATTTAAGGAAACTTGTAGTTTTTGGAATCTTGGCAACCCCTTTCCATGAAAGTGATTTGCACCAGTCTCTGCTTAGGGTTACATCAATAGGAAAAAAACCATTTAGATAGAACTTGCAACTACTTTATTCTGTAAAGTTTCAAAGAGCTAGCACAAACCGTGTTTGATTTAGAGTTCCAACTACATGTATCCCTATAGGAGAAAACAGAGTGAAACCTAAAAATTAAAAGTGTTACTGCCAACAACGGTGTAACCTAGAAGAAGGAAATTAGGTGACCCAAGTGGGATTGGGGTACTGATCATTACCTGAAAGTGTCATCAAGATTGGGTGAAAAAATAGTGTTGAGATTTCAGGAAACTCGTAGTTTTTTGGAAGCTTGGCAACCCCTTATCATGAAAGTGATTTGCGACCGTCTCTGCTTAGGGCTACAAAAATAGGAAACAAACCATAGAGATAGAACTTGGAACTACTTTATTGTGTCAAGTTTTAAAGACCTAGCACAATCCGTATAAAAGAAAACAGAGTGAAACCTAAAAATTAAAACAGTTACTGCCAACGAACGGTTTAACCCAGAAAAACGAAATATGGAGAGGCAAGTGGGAATGGGGTACTGATCATTATCTGAAAGTGTCATCAATATAGGCTGAAAAAATGTGTGCTGAGATTTCAGGAAACTCGTAGTGTTTTGGAAGCCTGGCAACACCTTTCCATGAAAGTGATTTGCGCCAGTCTCTGCTTAGGGCTACAACAATAGGAAACAAACCATAGAGATAGAACTTGGAACTACTTTATTGTGTCAAGTTTCAAAGAGCTAGCACAAACCGTGTTTGATTTAGAGTTCCAACTACGTGTATCCATATAGGAGAAAACAGAGTGAAACCTAAAAATTAAAACATTTACTGCCAACGAACTGTTTAACCTAGAAGAACAAAATTTGGTGAGCCTAGTGGGATTGGGGTACTGATCATTACCGGAAAGTGTCATCAAGATTGGGTGAAAAAATGTGTGCTGAGATTTCAGGAAACTCGTAGTTTTTTGGAAGCTTGGCAACCCCTTTCCATGAAAGTGATTTGCGCCAGTCTCTGCATAGGGCTACATCAATAGGAAACAAACCATAGAGATAGAACTCGGAACTACTTTATTGTGTCAAGTTTCAAAGAGCTAGCACAAACCGTGTATTTTTTAGAGATCCAACTACATGTATCCCTATTGGAGAAAACAGAGTGAAACCTAAAAATTGAAGCAGTTACTGCCAACGAACGGTTTAACCTAGAAGAACGAAATTTGGTGAGCCAAGTGGGATTGGGGTACTGATCATTACCTGAAAGTGTCATCAAGATTGGGTGAAAAAATGTGTGCTGAGAATCAGGAAACTCGTAGTTTTTTGGAAGCTTGGCAACCCCTTTCCATGAAAGTGATTTGCGCCATTCTCCGCTTAGGGCTACATCAATAGGAAACAAACCATAGAGATAGAACTTGGAACTACATTATTGTGTCAAGTTTCAAAGAGCTAGCACAAACTGTGTTTGATTTAGAGTTCAAAATACATGTATCCCTATAGGAGAAAACACAGTGAAACCTAAATATTAAAACAGTTACTGCCAACGAACGGTTTAACTTAGAAAAAGGAATTTTGGTGAGCCAAGTGGAATTGGGGTATTGATCATTACCTGAAAGTGTCAAGAAGATTGGGTGAAAAAATATGTGCTGAGATTTGAGGAAACTCGTAATTTTTTGGAAGCTTGGCAACCCCTTTCCATGAAAGTGATTTTCGCCAATCTCTGCTTAGGGCTACATCAATAGGAATCAACCATAGAGGTAGAACATGGAACTACTTTATTGTGTGAAGTTTCAAAGAGCTAGCGCAAACCGTGTTTGATTTCGAGTTCCAAATACATGTATCCCTATAGGAGAAAACAGAGTGAAACCTAAAAATTAAAACTGTTACTTCCAACGAATGGTTTAACCTAGAAGAACGTAATTTGGTGAGCCAAGTGGGATTGGGGTACTGATCATTACCTGAAAGTGTCATCAAGATTGGGTGAAAAAATGTGTGCTGAGATTTCAGGATACTCTTAGTTTTTTGGAAGCTTGGCAACCCCTTTCGATGAAAGTGATTTGCGCCAGTCTCTGCTTAGGGCTACATCAATAGGAAACAAACCATAGAGATAGAACTTGGAACTATTTTATTGTGTCAAGTTTCAAAGAGCTAGCACAAACCGTGTTTGATTTAGAGTTCCAACTACATGTATCCCTATAGGAGAAAACAGAGTGAAACCTAAAAATTAAAAGTGTTACTGCCAACAACGGTGTAACCTAGAAGAAGGAAATTAGGTGACCCAAGTGGGATTGGGGTACTGATCATTACCTGAAAGTGTCATCAAGATTGGGTGAAAAAATAGTGTTGAGATTTCAGGAAACTCGTAGTTTTTTGGAAGCTTGGCAACCCTTTATCATGAAAGTGATTTGCGACCGTCTCTGCTTAGGGCTACAAAAATAGGAAACAAACCATAGAGATAGAACTTGGAACTACTTTATTGTGTCAAGTTATAAAGACCTAGCACAATCCGTGTTTGATTTAGAGTTCCAACTACATGTATCCGTATAAAAGAAAACAGAGTGAAACCTAAAAATTAAAACAGTTACTGCCAACGAACGGATTAACCCAGAAAAACGAAATATGGAGAGGCAAGTGGGAATGGGGTACTGATCATTATCTGAAAGTGTCATCAATATAGGCTGAAAAAATGTGTGCTGAGATTTCAGGAAACTCGTAGTGTTTTGGAAGCCTGGCAACACCTTTCCATGAAAGTGATTTGCGCCAGTCTCTGCTTAGGGCTACAACAATAGGAAACAAACCATAGAGATAGAACTTGGAACTACTTTATTGTGTCAAGTTTCAAAGAGCTAGCACAAACCGTGTTTGATTTAGAGTTCCAACTACGTGTATCCATATAGGAGAAAACAGAGTGAAACCTAAAAATTAAAACATTTACTGCCAACGAACGGTTTAACCTAGAAGAACAAAATTTGGTGAGCCAAGTGGGATTGGGGTACTGATCATTACCGGAAAGTGTCATCAAGATTGGGTGAAAAAATGTGTGCTGAGATTTCAGGAAACTCGTAGTTTTTTGGAAGCTTGGCAACCCCTTTCCATGAAAGAGATTTGCGCCAGTCTCTGCATAGGGCTACATCAATAGGAAACAAACCATAGAGATAGAACTCGGAACTACTTTATTGTGTCAAGTTTCAAAGAGCTAGCACAAACCGTGTATTTTTTAGAGATCCAACTACATGTATCCCTATTGGAGAAAACAGAGTGAAACCTAAAAATTGAAGCAGTTACTGCCAACGAACGGTTTAACCTAGAAGAACGAAATTTGGTGAGCCAAGTGGGATTGGGGTACTGATCATTACCTGAAAGTGTCATCAAGATTGGGTGAAAAAATGTGTGCTGAGAATCAGGAAACTCGTAGTTTTTTGGAAGCTTGGCAACCCCTTTCCATGAAAGTGATTTGCGCCATTCTCTGCTTAGGGCTACATCAATAGGAAACAAACCATAGAGATAGAACTTGGAACTACATTATTGTGTCAAGTTTCAAAGAGCTAGCACAAACTGTGTTTGATTTAGAGTTCAAAATACATGTATCCCTATAGGAGAAAACACAGTGAAACCTAAATATTAAAACAGTTACTGCCAACGAACGGTTTAACATAGAAAAAGGAATTTTGGTGAGCCAAGTGGAATTGGGGTATTGATCATTACCTGAAAGTGTCAAGAAGATTGGGTGAAAAAATATGTGCTGAGATTTGAGGAAACTCGTAATTTTTTGGAAGCTTGGCAACCCCTTTCCATGGAAGTGATTTTCGCCAATCTCTGCTTAGGGCTACATCAATAGGAATCAACCATAGAGGTAGAACATGGAACTACTTTATTGTGTGAAGTTTCAAAGAGCTAGCGCAAACCGTGTTTGATTTCGAGTTCCAAATACATGTATCCCTATAGGAGAAAACAGAGTGAAACCTAAAAATTAAAACTGTTACTTCCAACGAATGGTTTAACCTAGAAGAACGTAATTTGGTGAGCCAAGTGGGATTGGGGTACTGATCATTACCTGAAAGTGTCATCAAGATTGGGTGAAAAAATGTGTGCTGAGATTTCAGGATACTCTTAGTTTTTTGGAAGCTTGGCAACCCCTTTCGATGAAAGTGATTTGTGCCAGTCTCTGCTTAGGGCTACATCAATAGGAAACAAACCATAGAGATAGAACTTGGAACTATTTTATTGTGTCAAGTTTCAAAGAGCTAGCACAAACCGTGTTTGATTTAGAGTTCCAACTACATGTATCCATATAGGAGAAAACAGAGTGAAACCTAAAAATTTAAACAGTTACTGCCAATGAATGGTTAAACCTAGAAGAACGAAGTTTGGTGTGCCAAGTGGGATCAGGGTACTGATTCTTATCTGAAAGTGTCATCAAGATTGGGTGATAAAATGTGTGCTGAAATTTCAGGAAACTCGTAGTTTTTTGGAAGCTTGGCAACCCCTTTCCATGAAAGTGATTTGCGCCAGTCTCTGCTTAGGGCTACATCAATAGGAAACAAACAATAGAGATAGAACTTGGAACTACTTTATTGTGTCAAGTTTCAAAGAGCTAGCACAAACCATGTTTTATTTAGAGTTCCAACTACATGTATCCCTATAGGAGAAAACAGAGTGTAACCTAAAAATTAAAGCTGTTACTGCTAACGAACGGTTTAACCTAGAAGAACTAAATTTGGTGAGACAAGTGGGATTGGGGTACTGATCATTATCTGAAAGTGTCATCAAGATTGGGTGAAAAAATGTGTGCTGAGATTGCAGGAAACACATAGTTTTTTGGAAGCTTGGCAACCCCTTTCCATTAAAGTGATTTACGCCAGTCTCTGCTTATGGCTACATCAATAGGAAACACACCATAGATCCAGGACTTGGAACTACTTTATTGTGTCAAGTTTCAAAGAGCTAGCACAAACCGTGTTTGATTTAGAGTTCCAAATACATATATCCCTATAGGAGAAAACAGAGTGAAACCTAAAATTTAAAACACTTACTGCCAACGAACGGTTTAACCTAGAAGAACAAAATTTGTTGAGACAAGTGGGATTGGGGTACTGATCATTATCTGAAATTGTCATCAATATTGGGTGAAAAAATGTGTGCTGAGATTTCAGGAAACTTGTAGTTTTTTGGAAGCTTGGCAACCCCTTTCCATGAAAGTGATTTGCGCCAGTATTTGTTACGGCTACATCAATAGGAAACAACCATAGAGGTAGAACATGGAAACACTTTATTGTGTGAAGTTTCAAAGAGCTAGTGCAAACCGTGTTTGATTTCGAGTTCCAACTACATGTATCCCTATAGGAGAAAACAGAGTGAAACCTAAAAATTTAAACTGTTACTTCCAACGAACGGTTTTACCTAGAAGAACGTAATTTGGTGAGCCAAGTGGGATTGGGGTACTGATCATTACCTGAAAGTGTCATGAAGATTGGGTGAAAAAATGTGTGCTGAGATTTCAGGATACTCTTAGTTTTTTGGAAGCTTGGCAACCCCTTTCGATGAAAGTGATTTGCGCCAGTCTCTGCTTAGGGCTACATCAATAGGAAACAAACCATAGAGATAGAACTTGGAACTCTTTTATTGTGTCAAGTTTCAAAGAGGTAGCACAAACCGTGTTTGATTTAGAGTTCCAACTACATGTATCCCTATAGGAGAAAACAGAGTGTAACCTAAAAATTAAAATTGTTACTGCTAACGAATGGTTTAACCTAGAAGAACGAAATTTGGTTAGACAAGTGGGATTGGGGTACTGATCATTATCTGAAAGTGTCATCAAATTGGGTGAAAAAATGTGTGCTGAGATTGCAGGAAACTCATAGTTTTTTGGAAGCTTGTCAACCCCTTTCCACTAAAGTGATTTACGCCAGTCTCTGCTTATGGCTACATCAATAGGAAACACACCATAGATCCAGGACTTGGAACTACTTTATTGTGTCAAGATTCAAAGAGCTAGCACAAACCGTGTTTGGTTTAGAGTTCCAACTACATGTATCCCTATAGGAGAAAACAGAGTGAAACCTAAAAATTAAAACTGTTACTGCCAACGAACGGTTTAACCTAGAAGAACGAAATTTGGTGTGCCAAGTGGCATTGGGGTACTGATCATTACCTGAAAGTGTCATCAAGATTGGGTGAAAAAATGTGTGCTGAGATTTCAGGAAACTCGTAGTTTTTTGGAAGCTTGGCAACCCCTTTCCATGAAAGTGATTTGCGCCAGTCTTTGTTAGGGCTACATCAATAGGAAACAAACCATAGAGATAGGACTTGGAACTACTTTATTGTGTCAAGTTTCAAAGAGCTAGCACAAACCGTGTTTGATTTCGAGTTCCAAATACATGTATCCCTATAAGAGAAAACAGAGTGTAACCTAAAAATTAAAGCTGTTACTGCTAACGAACGGTTTAACCTAGAATAACGAAATTTGGTGAGCCAAGTGGGATTGTGGTACTGATCATTATCTGAAACGGTCATCAAGATTGGGTGAAAAAAATGTGTGCTGAGATTGAAGGAAACTTGTAGTTTTTTGGAAGCTTGGCAACCCCTTTCCATGAAAGTGATTTTCGCCAGTCTCTGCTTAGGGCTACATCAATAGGAAACAAACCATAGAGATAGGACTTGGAACTACTTTATTGTGTCAAGTTTCAAAGAGCTAGCACAAACCGTGTTTGATTTAGAGTTCCAAATACATATATCACTATGGGAGAAAACAGAGTGAAACCTAAAATTTAAAACACTTACTGCCAACGAATGGTTTAACCTAGAAGAACAAAATTTGTTGAGACAAGTGGGATTGGGGTACTGATCATTATCTGAAAGTGTCATCAAATTCTGTGAAAAAATGTGTGCTGAGATTTCAGGAAACTTGTAGTTTTTTGGAAGCTTGGCAACCCCTTTCCATGAAAGTGATTTTCGCCAATCTCTGCTTAGGGCTACATCAATAGGAAACAACCATAGAGGTAGAACTTGGAAACACTTTATTGTGTGAAGTTTCAAAGAGCTAGCGCAAACCGTGTTTGATTTCGAGTTCCAAATACATGTATCCCTATAGGAGAAAACAGAGTGAAACCTAAAAATTTAAACTGTTACTTCCAACGAACGGTTTAACCTAGAAGAACGTAATTTGGTGAGCCAAGTGGGATTGTGGTACTGATCATTACCTGAAAGTGTCATCAAGATAGGGTGAAAAAATGTGTGCTGAGATTTCAGGATACTCTTCGTTTTTTGGAAGCTTGGCAACCCCTTTTGATGAAAGTGATTTGCGCCAGTCTCTGCTTAGGGCTACATCAATAGGAAAGAAACCATAGAGAGAGAACTTGGAACTATTTTATTGTGTCAAGTTTCAAGGAGCTAGCACAAACCGTGTTTGATTTAGAGTTCCAACTACATGTATCCCTATAGGAGAAAACACAGTGTAACCTAAATATTAAAACAGTTACTGCCAACGAACGGTTTAACTTAGAAAAAGGAATTTTGGTGAGCCAAGTGGAATTGGGGTATTGATCATTACCTGAAAGTGTCATCAAGATTGGGTGAAAAAATATGTGCTGATATTTGAGGAAACTCGTAATTTTATGGAAGCTTGGCAACCCGTTTCCATGAAAGTGATTTGCGCCAGTCTCTGCTTAGGGCTACATCAATAGGAAAGAAACAATAGAGATAGAACTTGGAACTACTTTATTGTGTCAAGTTTCAAAGAGCTAGCACAAACCGTGTTTTATTTAGAGTTCCAACTACATGTATCCCTATAGGAGAAAACAGAGAGTAACCTAAAAATTAAAGCTGTTACTGCTAACGAACGGTTTAACCTAGAAGAACGAAATTTGGTGAGACAAGTGGGATTGGGGTACTGATCATTATCTGAAAGTGTAATCAAGATTGGGTGAAAAAATGTGTGCTGAGATTGCAGGAAACTCATAGTTTTTTGGAAGCTTGGCAACCCCTTTCCATTAAAGTGATTTACGCCAGTCTCAGCTTATGTCTACATCAATAGGAAACACACCATAGATCCAGGACTTGGAACTACTTTATTGTTTCAAGTTTCAAAGAGCTAGCACAAACCGTGTTTGATTTAGAGTTCCAAATACATATATCCCTATAGGAGAAAACAGAGTGAAACCTAAAATTTAAAACACTTACTGCCAACGAACGGTTAAATAGAAGAACAAAATTTGTTGAAACAAGTGTGATTGGGGTACTGATCATTATCTGAAAGTGTCAAAATATTGGGTGAAAAAATGTGTGCTGAGATTTCAGGAAACTTGTAGTTATTTGGAAGTTTGGCAACCCCTTTCCATGAAAGTGATTTGCGCCAGACTTTGTTATGGCTACATCAATAGGAAACAACCATAGAGGTAGAACTTGGAAACACTTTATTGTGTGAAGTTTCAAAGAGCTAGCAAAAACCGTGTTTGATTTCGAGTTCCAAATACATGTATCCCTGTAGGAGAAAACAGAGTGAAACCTAAAATTTAAACTGTTACTTCCAACGAACGGTTTAACCTAGAAGAACGTAATTTGGTGAGCCAAGTGGGATTGGGGTACTGATCATTACCTGAAAGTGTCATCAAGATTGGGTGAAAAAATGTGTGCTGACATTTCAGGATACTCTTAGTTTTTTGGAAGCTTGGCAACCCCTTTCGATGAAAGTGATTTGCGCCAGTCTCTGCTTAGGGCTACATCAATAGGAAACAAACCATAGAGATAGAACTTGGAACTATTTTATTGTGTCAAGTTTCAAAGAGCTAGCACAAACCGTGTTTGATTTAGAGTTCCAACTACATGTATCCATATAGGAGAAAACAGAGTGAAACCTAAAAATTTAAACAGTTACTGCGAATGAATGGTTAAACCTAGGAGAACGAAGTTTGGTGAGCCAAGTGGGATCGGGGTACTGATTCTTATCTGAAAGTGTCATCAAGATTGGGTGATAAAATGTGTGCTGAAATTTCAGGAAACTCTTAGTTTTTTGGAAGCTGGGAACCCCTTTCCATGAAAGTGATTTGCGCCTGTCACTACTTAGGGCTACATCAATAGGAAACAAACAATAGAGATAGAACTTGGAACTACTTTATTGTGTCAAGTTTCAAAGAGCTAGCACAAACCGTGTTTGATTTAGAGTTCCAACTACATATATCCCTATAGGAGAAAACAGAGTGTAACCTAAAAATTAAAGCTATTACTGCTAACGAATGGTTTAACCTAGAAGAACGAAATTTGGTGAGACAAATGGGATTGGGGTACTGATCATTACCTGAAAGTGTCATGAAGATTGGGTGAAAAAATGTGTGCTGAGATTTCAGGATACTCTTAGTTTTTTGGAAGCTTGGCAACCCCTTTCGATGAAAGTGATTTGCGCCAGTCTCTGCTTAGGGCTACATCAATAGGAAACAAACCATAGAGATAGAACTTGGAACTATTTTATTGTGTCAAGTTTCAAAGAGCTAGCACAAACCGTGTTTGATTTAGAGTTCCAACTACATGTATCCCTATAGGAGAAAACAGAGTGTAACCTAAAAATTAAAGTTGTTACTGCTAACGAATGGTTTAACCTAGAAGAACGAAATTTGGTGAGACAAGTGGGATTGGGGTACTGATCATTATCTGAAAGTGTCATCAAATTGGGTGAAAAAATGTGTGCTGAGATTGCAGGAAACTCATAGTTTTTTGGAAGCTTGTCAACCCCTTTCCACTAAAGTGATTTACGCCAGTCTCTGCTTATGGCTACATCAATAGGAAACACACCATAGATCCAGGACTTGGAACTACTTTACTGTGTCAAGTTTCAAAGAGCTAGCACAAACCGTGTTTGATTTCGAGTTCCAAATACATGTATCCCTATAAGAGAAAACAGAGTGTAACCTAAAAATTAAAGCTGTTACTGCTAACGAACGGTTTAACCTAGAATAACGAAATTTGGTGAGCCAAGTGGGATTGAGATACTGATCATTATCTGAAACTGTCATCAAGATTGTGTGAAAAAAAATGTGTGCTGAGATTGGAGGAATCTCGTAGTTTTTTGGAAGCTTGGCAACCCCTTTCCATGTAAGTGATTTTCGCCAGTCTCTGCTTAGGGCTACATCAATAGGAAACAAACCATAGAGATAGGACTTGGAACTACTTTATTGTGTCAAGTTTCAAAGAGCTAGCACAAACCGTGTTTGATTTAGAGTTCCAAATACATATATCCCTATAGGAGAAAACAGAGTGAAACCTAAAAATTAAAACACTTACTGCCAACGAACAGTTTAACCTAGAAGAACAAAATTTGTTGAGACAAGTGGGATTGGGGTACTGATCATTATCTGAAAGTGTCATCAAGATTGGGTGAAAAAATGTGTGCTGAGATTTCAGGAAACTTGTAGTTTTTTGGAAGCTTGGCAACCCCTTTCCATGAAAGTGATTGCGCCTGTCTTTGTTACGGCTACATCAATAGGAAACAACCATAGAGGTAGAACTTGGAAACACTTTATTGTGTGAAGTTTCAAAGAGCTAGCGCAAACCGTGTTTGATTTCGAGTTCCAAATACATGTATCCCTATAGGAGAAAACAGAGTGAAACCTAAAAATTTAAACTGTTACTTCCAACGAACGGTTTAACCTAGAAGAACGTAATTTGGTGAGCCAAGTGGGATTGGGGTACTGATCATTACCTGAAAGTGTCATCATGATAGGGTGAAAAAATGTGTGCTGAGATTTCAGGATACTCTTAGTTTTTTGGAAGCTTGGCAACCCCTTTGGATGAAAGTGATTTGCGCCAGTCTCTGCTTAGGGCTACATCAATAGGAAACAAACCATAGAGATAGAACTTGGAACTCTTTTATTGTGTCAAGTTTCAAGGAGCTAGCACAAACCGTGTTTGATTTAGAGTTCCAACTACATGTATCCATATAGGAGAAAACAGAGTGAAACCTAAAAACTTAAACAGTTACTGCCAATGAACGGTTAAACCTAGAAGAAAGAAGTTTGGTGAGCCAAGTGGGATTGGGGTACTGATTCTTATCTGAAAGTGTCATCAAGATTGGGTGATAAAATGTGTGCTGAAATTTCAGGAAACTCGTAGTTTTTTGGAAGCTTGGCAACCCCTTTCCATGACAGTGATTTGCGCCAGTCACTACTTAGGGCTACATCAATAGGAAACAAACAATAGAGATAGAACTTGGAACTACTTTATTGTGTCAAGTTTCAAAGAGCTAGAACAAACCGTGTTTTATTTAGAGTTCCAACTACATGTATCCCTATAGGAGAAAACAGAGTGTAACCTAAACATTAAAGGTGTTACTGCTAACGAACGGTTTAACCTAGAAGAACGAATTTTGGTGAGACAAGTGGGATTGGGGTACTGATCATTATCTGAAAGTGTCATCAAGATTGGGTGAAAAAATGTGTGCTGAGATTGCAGGAAACTCAGAGTTTTTTGGAAGCTTGTCAACCCCTTTCAATTAAAGTGATTTACGCCAGTCTCTGCTTACGGCTACATCAATAGGAAACACACCATAGATCCAGGACTTGGAACTACTTTATTGTGTCAAGTTTCAAAGAGCTAGCACAAACCGTGTTTGATTTAGGGTTCCAACTACATGTATCCCTATAGGAGAAATCAGAGTGAAACCTAAAAATTAAAACTGTTACAGCCAACGAACGGTTTAACCTAGAAGAACGAAATTTGGTGAGCCAAGTGGCATTGGGGTACTGATCATTACCTGAAAGTGTCATCAAGATTGGGTGAAAAAATGTGTGCTGAGATTTCAGGAAACTCGTAGTTTTTTGGAGGCTTGGCAACCCCTTTCCATAAAAGTGATTTGCTCCAGTCGCTGCTTAGGGCTACTTTAATAGGAAACAAACCATAGAGATAGAACTTGGAACTACTTTATTGTGTCAAGTTTCAAAGAGGTAGCACAAACCGTGTTTGATTTAGAATTCCAGCTACATGTATCCATATAGGAGAAAACAGAGTGAAACCTAAAAATTAAAACAGTTACTGCCAACGAACGGTTAAACCTAGAAGAACGAAGTTTGGTGAGCCAAGTGGGTTTGGGGTACTGATCATTATCTGAAAGTGTCATCAAGATTGGGTGAAAAAATGTGTGCTGAGATTTCAGGAAACTCGTAGTTTTTTGGAAGCTTGGCAACCCCTTTCCATGAAAGTGATTTGCGCCAGTCTTTGTTAGGGCTACATCAATAGGAAACAAACCATAGAGATAGAACTTGGAACTACTTTATTGTGTCAAGTTTCAAAGAGCTAGCACAAACCGTGTTTGATTTCGAGTTCCAAATACATGTATCCCTATAGGAGAAAACAGAGTGAAACCTAAAAATTAAAACTGTTATTTCCAACGAATGGTTTAAACTAGAAGAACGTAATTTGGTGAGCCAAGTGGGATTGGGGTACTGATCATTACCTGAAAGTGTCATCAAGTTTGGGTGAAAAAATGTGTGCTGAGATTTCAGGAAACTCTTAGTTTTTTGGAAGCTTGGCAACCCCTTTCAATGAAAGTGATTTGCGCCAGTCTCTGCTTAGGGCTACATCAATAGGAAACAAACCATAGAGATACAACTTGGAACTACTTTATTGTGTCAAGTTTCAAAGAGCTAGCGCAAACCGTGTTTTATTTAGAGTTCCAACTACATGTATCCCTATAGGAGAAAACAGAGTGTAACCTAAAAATTAAAGCTGTTACTGCTAACGAACAGTTTAACCTAGAATAACGAAATTTGGTTAGCCAAGTGGGATTGTGGTACTGATCTTTATCTGAAACTGTCATCAAGATTGGGTGAAAAAAATGTGTCCTGAGATTGGAGGAAACTCGTAGTTTTTTGGAAGCTTGGCAACCCCTTTCCATTAAAGTGATTTACGCCAGTCTCTGCTTACGGCTACATCAATAGGAATCACACCATAGATCCAGGACTTGGAACTACTTTATTGTGTCAAGTTTCAAAGAGCTAGCACAAACCGTGTTTGATTTAGAGTTCCAACTACATGTATCCCTATAGGAGAAAACAGAGTGAAACCTAAAAATTAAAACTGTTACTGCCAACAAACGTTCAAACTAGAAGAACGAAATTTGGTGAGCCAAGTGGGATTGGGGACTGATCATTATCTGAAAGTGTCATCAAGATTTGGTGAAAAAATGTGTGCTGAGATTTCAAGAAACTCGTAGTTTTTTGGAAGCTTGGCAACCCCTTTCCATGAAAGTGATTTGCGCCAGTCGCTGCTTAGGGTATACTTAAATAGGAAACAAACCATAGAGATAGAACATGGAACTACATTATTGTGTCAAGTTTCAAAGAGCTAGCACAAACCATGTTTGATTTAGAGTTCCAACTACATGTATCCCTATACGAGAAAACAGTGTGTAACCTAAAAATTAAAACTGTTACTGCCAACGAACGGTTTAATCTAGAAGAACGAAATTTGGTGAGCCAAGTGAAATTGGGGTACAGATCATTACCTGAAAGTGTCATCAAGATTGGGTGAAAAAATGTGTGCTGAGATTTCAGGAAACTCGTAGTTTTTTGGAAGCTTGGCAACCCCTTACCATGAAAGTGATTTGCGCCAGTCGCTGCTTAGGGCTACTTCAATAGGAAACAATCCATAGAGATAGAACTTGGAACTACTTTATTGTGTCAAGTTTTAAAGAGCTAGCACAAACCGTGTTTGATTTAGAGTTCCAACTATATGTATCCATATAGGAGAAAACAGAGTGAAACCTAAAAATTAAAACAGATACTGCCAACGAACGCTTTAACCTAGAAGAACGAAGTTTGGTGAGCCAAGTGGGATTGGGGTACTGATCATTATCTGAAAGTGTCATCAAGATTGGGTGAAAAAATGTGTGCTGATTTCAGGAATCTCGTAGTTTTTTGGAAGCTTGGCAACCCCTTTCCATGAAAGTGATTTGCGCCAGTCTCTGCTTAGGGCTACATCAATAGGAAACAAACCAGAGAGATAGAATTTGGAATTACTTTATTTTGTCAAGTTTCAAAGAGCTACCACAAACCGTTTTTGATTTTAGAGTTTCAACAACATGTATCCATATAAATGAAAACAGAGTGAAACCTAAAAATTAAAACTGTAGGAAATTTGGTGAGCCAAATGGGATTGGGGTACTGATCATTACCTGAAAGTGTCATCAAGATTGGGTGAAAAAATGTGTGCTGAGTTCAGGAAACTCGTAGTTTTTTGGAAGCATGGCAACCCCTTTCCATGAAAGTGATTTGCGCCAGTCTCTGCTTAGGGCTACATCAATAGGAAACAAACCATAGAGATAGAACTTGGAACTACTTTATTGTGTCAAGATTCAAAGAGCTAGCACAAACCATGTTTGATTTAGAGTTCCAACTACATATATACATATAGGAGAAAACAGAGTGAAAGCTAAAAATTCAAACTGTTACTGCAAAAGAACGGTTTAACCTAGAAGAACGAAATTTGGTGAGCCAAGTGGGATTCGGGTACTGATCATTACCTGAAAGTGTCATCAAGTTTGGATGAAAAAATGTGTGCTGAGATTTCAGAAAACTTGTAGTTTTTGGAAGCTTGGCAACCCCTTTCCATGAAAGTGATTTGCGCCAGTCTCTGCTTACGGCTACATTAATAGGAAACAAACCATAGATATAGTACTTGGAACTACTTTATTGTGTCAAGTTTCAAAGTGCTAGCAGAAACCGTGTTTGATTTAGAGTTCCAAATACATGTATCCGTACAGGAGAAAACAGAGTGAAACCTAAAAATTAAAACTGTTACTGCCACCTAACGGTTTAACTTAGAAGAAGGAAATTTGGTGAGCCAAGTGGGATTGGGGTACTGATCATTACCTGAAAGTGTCAAGAATATTGGGTGAAAAAGTATGTGCTGAGATTTCAGGAAACACGTAGTTTTTTGGAAGCTTGGCAACCCCTTTCCATGAAAGTGATTTGCGCCAGTCTCTGCTTAGGGCTACATCAATAGGAAACAAATCATAGAGATAGAACTTGGAACTACATTATTGTGTGAAGTTTCAAAGAGCTAGCAAAAACCGTGTTTGATTTAGAGTTCCAACTACATATATCCCTATATGAGAAAAGAGAGTGAAACCTAAAAATTAAAACAGTTACTGCCAACGAACGATTTAACCTAGAAGAAAGAAATTTGGTGAGCCAAATGGGATTGGGGTACTGATCATTACCTGAAAGTGTCATCAAGTTTGGGTGAAAAAATGTGTGCTGAGATTTCAGGAAACTCGTAGTTTTTTGGAAGCTTGGCAACCCCGTTCCATGAAAGTGATTTGCGCCAGTCTCTGCTTAGGGCTACATCAATAGGAAACAAACCATAGAGATAGAACTTGGAACTACTTTATTGTGTCAAGATTCAAAGAGCTAGCACAAACCGTGTTTGATTTAGAGTTCCAACTACATATATACACATAGGAGAAAACAAATTGAAAGCTAAAAATTCAAACTGTTACTGCAAAAGAACGGTTTAACCTAGAAGAACGAAATTTGGTGAGCCAAGTGGGATTCGGGTACTGATCATTACATGAAAGTGTCATCAAGTTTGGATGAAAAAATGTGTGCTGAGATTTCAGAAAACTTGTAGTTTTTGGAAGCTTGGCAACCCCTTTCCATGAAAGTGATTTGCGCCAGTCTCTGCTTACGGCTACATTAATAGGAAACAAACCATAGATATAGTACTTGGAACTATTTTATTGTGTCAAGTTTCAAAGAGCTAGCAGAAACCGTGTTTGATTTAGAGTTCCAACTACATGTATCCCTATAGGAGAAAACAGTGTGAAACCTAAAATTTAAAACTGTTACTGCCAACCAACGGTTTAATCTAGAAGAACTAAATTTGGTGAGACAAGTGGGATTGGGGTACTGATCATTATCGGAAAGTGTCATCAAGATTGGGTGAAAAAATGTTTGCTGAGATTTCAGGAAACTCGTAATCTTTTGGAAGATTGGCAACCCCTTTCCATGAAAGTGATTTGCGCCAGTCTCTGCTTAGGGCTACAAAATAGGAAACAAATCATAGAGATAGAAATTGGAACTACATTATTGTTTCAAGTTTCAAAGAGCTAGTACAAACCGTGTTTGATTTAGAGTTCCAACTACATGTATCCCTATAGGAGAAAACAGAGTGAAACCTAAAAATTAAAAATGTTACTTCGAACGAACGGTTTAACCTAGAAGAAGGAAATTTGGTGAGCCAAGTGGGATTGGGGTACTGATCATTACCTGAAGGTGTCATCAAGATTGGGTGAAAAAATGTGTGCTGAGATTTCAGGAAATCGTAGTTTTTAGAAGCTTGGCCACCCCTTTCCATGAAAGTGATTTGCGCCAGTCTCTGCTTAGGGCTACTTCAATAGGAAACAAATCATAGAGATAGAACTTGGAACTACATTATTCTATCAAGTTTCAAAGAGCTACCACAAACCGTGTTTGATTTAGAGTTC
Source organism: Spermophilus citellus (assembly GCF_964194105.1). NCBI lineage: Eukaryota > Metazoa > Chordata > Mammalia > Rodentia > Sciuridae > Spermophilus > Spermophilus citellus. The sequence continues at coordinate 18,633,612 of NC_138197.1, read as the reverse complement.
CAACAACATGTATCCCTATAGGAGAAAACAGAGTGTAACCTAAAAATTTAAACTGTTACTGCCAACGAACGGTTTAACCTAGAAGAACAAAATTTGGTGAGCCAAGTGGGATTGGGGTACTGATCATTACCTGAAAGTGTCATCAAGATTGGGGGAAAAAATGTGTGCTGGGATTTCAGGAAACTCGTAGTTTTTTGTATGCTTGGCAACCCGTTTCCATGAAAGTGATTTGCGCCAGTCTCTGCTTAGGGCTACATCAATAGGAAACAAACAATAAAAATAGAACATGGAACTACTTTATTGTGTCAAGTTTCAAAGAGCTAGCACAAACCGTGTTTGATTTAGAGTTTGAACTACATATATACATATAGGAGAAAACAGAGTGAAAGCTAAAAATTAAAACTGTTACAGCCAACGAACGGTTTAACCTAGAAGAACGAAATTTGGTGAGCCAAGTGGGATTGGGGTACTGATCATTACCTGAAAGTGTCATCAAGTTTGGATAAAAAAATGTGTGCTGAGATTTCAGAAAACTTGTAGTTTTTGGAAGCTTGGCAACCCGTTTCCATGAAAGTGATTTGCGCCAGTCTCTGCTTATGGCTACATCAATAGGAAACAAACCATAGATATAGGACTTGGAACTACTTTATTGTGTCAAGTTTCAAAGAGCTAGCAGAAACCGTGTTTGATTTTAGTTCCAACTACATGTATCCCTATAGGAGAAAACAGAGTGAAACCTAAAAATTAAAACTGTTACTGCCAACCAACGGTTTAACCTAGGAGAACTAAATTGGGTGATACAGGTGGCATTGGGGTACTGATCATTATCTGAAAGTGTCTTCAACATTGGGTGAAAAAATGTGTGCTGAGATGTCAGGAAACTCGTAGTTTTTTGGAAGATTGGCAACCCCTTTCCATGAAAGTGATTTGCGCCAGTCTCTCCTTAGGGCTACATCAATAGGAAACAAATCATAGAGATAGAAATTGGAACTATGGAACTACATTACTGTGTCAAGTTTCAAAGAGCTAGTACAAACCGTGTTTGATTTAGAGTTTCAACTACATGTATCCCTATAGGAGAAAACAGAGTGAAACCTAAAAATTAAAAATGTTACTTCGAACGAACGGTTTAACCTAGAGGAACGAAATTTGGTGAGCCAAGTGGGATTGGAGTACTGATCATTACCTGAAAGTGTCATCAAGGTTGGTTGAAAAAATGTGTGCTGAGATTTCAGGAAATCGTAGTTTTTAGAAGCTTGGCCACCTTTTTCCATGAAAGTGATTTGCGCCAGTCTCTGCTTAGGGCTACTTCAATAGGAAACAAATCATAGAGATAGAACTTGGAACTACATTATTCTATCAAGTTTCAAAGAGCTAGCACAAACCGTGTTTGATTTAGAGTTCCAACAACATGTACCCCTATAGGAGAAAACAGAGTGTAACCTAAAAATTTAAACTGTTACTGCCAACGAACGGTTTAACCTAGAAGAATGAAATTTGGTGAGCCAAGTGGGATTGGGGTACTGAACATTACTTGAAAGTGTCATCAAGTTTGTGGGAAAAAAATGTGTGCTGGGATTTCAGGAAACTCGTAGTTTTTTGGAAGCTTGGCAACCCCTTTCCATGAAAGGGATTTGCGCCAGTCTCTGCTTAGGGCTACATCAATAGGAAACAAATCATAGAGATAGAAATTGTAACTACATTATAGTGTGAAGTTTCAAAGAGCTAGTACAAACAGTGTTTGATTTAGAGTTCCAACTACATATATCCCTATAAAAGAAAAGACAGTGAAACCTAAAAATTAAAACAGTTACTGCCAACGAATGGTTTAACCTAGAAGAAGGAAATTTGGTGAGCCAAGTGGGATTGGGGTACTGAACATTACCTGAAAGTGTCATCAAGATTGGGTGAAAAAATGTGTTCTGAGATTTCAGGAAACTCGTAGTATTTTGGAAGATTGGCAACCCCTTTTCATGAAAGTGATTTGTGCCAGTCTCTGCTTAGGGCTACATCAATAGGAAACAAAAAATAAAAATAGAACATGGAACTACTTTATTGTGTCAAGTTTCAAAGAGCTAGCACAAACCGTGTTTGATTTAGAGTTCCAACTACATGTATCACTATAGGAGAAAACAGAGTGAAACCTAAAAATTAAAACTGTTACTGCCAACCAACGGTTTAACCTAGAAAAACTAAATTTGGTGAGACAAGTGGGATTGGGGTACTGATCATTATCTGAAAGTGTCATCAAGATTGGGTGAAAAAATGTGTGCTGAGATTTCAGGAAACTCATAGTTTTATGGAAGCTTGGCAACCCCTTTCAATGAAAGTGATTTGCACCAGTCACTGTTTAGGGCTACATCATTAGTAAATAAACCATAGAGAGAGAACTTGGAACTACTTTATTGTGTCAAGTTTCAAAGAGCTAGCACAAACCGTGTTTGATTTAGAGTTCCAACTACATGTATCCGTACAGGAGAAAACAGAGTGAAACCTAAAAATTAAAACTGTTACTGCCAACGAACGGTTTAACTTAGAAGAAGGAAATTTGGTGAGCCAAGTGGGATTGGGGTACTGATCATTACCTGAAAGTGTCATAGAGATTGGGTGAAAAAATATGTGCTGAGATTTCAGGATACTCGAAGTTTTTGGAAGCTTGGCAACCCCTTTCCATGCAAGTGATTTCGCCAGTCTCTGCTTAGGGCTACATCAATAGGAAACAAATCATAGAGATAGAACTTGGAACTACATTATTGTGTCAAGTTTCAAAGAGCTAGCAAAAACCGTGTTTGATTTAGAGTTCCAACTACATGTATCCCTATAGGAGAAAAGAGAGTGAAACCTAAAAATTAAAACAGTTACTGCTAACGAACGGTTTAACCTAGAAGAAAGAAATTTGGTGAGCCAATTGGGATTGGCGTGCTGATCATTACCTGAAAGTTTCATGAAGTTTGGGTGAAAAAATGTGTGCTGAGATTTCAGGAAACTCGTAGTTTTTTGGAAGCTTGGCAACCCCTTTCCATGAAAGTGATTTGCGCCAGTCTCTGCTTAGGGCTACATCAATAGGAAACAAACCATAGAGATAGAACTTGGAATTACTTTATTGTGTCAAGTTTCAAAGAGCTACCACAAACCGTGTTTGATTTAGAGTTCCAACAACATGTATCCATATAAAAGAAAACAGAGTGAAACCTAAAAATTAAAACTGTAGGAAATTTGGTGAGCCAAGTGGGATTGGGGTACTGATCATTCCTGAAAGTGACATCAAGATTGGGTGAAAAAGTATGTGCTGAGTTTTCAGGAAACTCGAAGTTTTTCGAAGCTTAGCAACCCCTATCCATGAAAGTGATTTGCGCCAGTCTCTGCTTAGGGCTACATCATTAGGAACAAACCATAGAGATAGAACTTGGAACTACATTATTGTGTCAAGTTTCAAAGAGCTAGCACAAACCGTGTTTGATTTAGAGTTCCAACTACATGTATCCCTATAGGAGAAAAGAGAGTGAAACCTAAAAATTAAAACAGTTACTGCCAACGAACGGTTTAACCTAGAAGAAGGAAATTGGGTGAGCTAAGTGGGATTGGGGTAGTGATCATTACCTGACAGTGTCATCAAGATTGGGTGAAAAAATTTGTGCTGAGATTTCAGAAAAATTGTAGTTTTTGGAAGCTTGGCAACCCCTTTCCATGAAAGTGATTTGCGCCAGTCTCTGCTTACGGCTACATCAATAGGAAACAAACCATAGATATAGGACTTGGAACTACTTTATTGTATCATGTTCAAAGAGCTAGCACAAACCGTGTTTGATTTAGAGTTCCAACTATATGTATCTCTATAGGAAAAAACAGAGTGAAACCTTAAAAATAAAACTGTTACTGTCAACCAACGGTTTAACCTAGAAGAACGAAATTTGGTGAGACAAGTGGGATTGGGGTACTGATCATTATCTGAAAGTGTCATCAAGATTGGGTGAAAAAATGTGTTCTGAGATTTCAGGAAACTCGTAGTTTTTTGGAAGCTTGGCAACCCCTTTCCATGAAAGTGATTTGCGAGAGTCACTGCTTAGGGCTACATCATTAGGAAACAAACCATAGAGAGAGAACTTGGAACTACTTCATTGTGTCAAGTTTCAAAGAGGTAGCACAACCGTGTTTGAATTAGAGTTCCAACTACATGTATCCATACAGGAGAAAACAGAGTGAAACCTAAAAATTAAAACTGTTACTGCCAACGAAAGGTTTAACCTAGAAGAACGAAATTGGGTGAGCCAAGTGGGACTGTTGTACTGATCATTACCTGAGAGTGTCATCAGGATTGGGTGAAAAAATATGTGCTGAGATTTCAGGAGACTCGTAGTTTTTTGGAAGCTTGGAAACCCCTTTCCATGAAAGTGATTTGCGCCAGTCTCTGCTAAGGGCTACATCAATAGGAAACAAATCATAAAGATAGAACTTGGAACTACATTATTGTGTCAAGTTTCAAAGAGCTAGCACAAACCGTGTTTGATTTAGAGTTCCTACTACATGTATCCCTATAGGAGAAAAGAGAGTGAAACCTAAAAATTAAAACAGTTACTGCCAAAGAATGGTTTAACCTAGAAGAAGGAAATTTGGTGAACCAAGTGGGATTGGGGTACTGATCATTACCTGAAAGTGTCATCAAGATTGGGTGAAAAAATATGTGCTGAGATTTCAGGAAACTCGTAGTTTTTTGGAAGCTTGGCAACCCCTTTCCATGAAAGTGATTTGCGCCAGTCTCTGCTTAGGGCTACATCAATAGGAAACAAACCATAGAGATAGAACTTGGAACTACATTATTGTGTCAAGTTTCAAAGAGCTACCAAAAACCGCGTTTGATTTAGAGTTCCAACAACATGTATCCATATAGGAGAAAACAGAGTGAAAGCTAAAAATTGAAACTGTTACTGCAAACGTACAGTTTAACCTAGAAGAACGAAATTTGGTGAGCCAAGTGGGATTGGGGTACTGATCATTACCTGAAAGTGTCATCAAGATTGGGTCAAAAAATGTGTGTTGAGATTTCAGGATACTCGTAGTTTTTGGAAGCTTGGCAACCCCTATCCATGAAAGTCATTTGCGCCAGTCTCTGCTTAGGGCTACATCAATAGGAAACAAACCATAGAGATAGAACTTGGAACTACTTTATTGTGTCAAGTTTCAAAGAGCGAGCAAAAACTGTGTTTGATTTAGAGTTCCAACTACATGTATCCATATAGAAGAAAACAGAGTGAAAGCTAAAAATTTAAACTGTTACTGCAAACGAACGGTTTAACCTAGAAGAACGAAATTTGGTGAGCCAAGTGGGATTAGGGTACTGATCATTACCTGAAAGTGTCATCAAGATTGGGTGAAAAAATGTGTGCTGAGATTTCAGGAAACTCATAGTTTTTTGTAAGCTTGGCAACCCCTTTTCATGAAAGTGATTTGTGCCAGTCTCTGCTTAGGGCTACATCAATAGGAAACAAACAATAAAGATAGAACTTTGAACTACTTTATTGTGTCAAGTTTCAAAGACCTAGCACAAACCGTGTTTGATTTAGAGTTCCAACTACATGTATCCCTATAGGAGAAAACAGAGTGAAACCTAAAAATTTAAACTGTTACTGCCAACCAACGGTTTAACCTAGAAGAAGGAAATTTGGTGATCCAAGTGGGATTGGGGTACTGATCATTACCTGAAAGTGTCATCAAGTTTGTGGGAAAAAAATGTGTGCTGGGATTTCAGGAAACTCGTAGTTTTTTGGAAGCTTGGCAACCCCTTTCCATGAAAGGGATTTGCGCCAGTCTCTGCTTAGGGCTACATCAATAGGAAACAAATCATAGAGATAGAAATTGTAACTACATTATAGTGTGAAGTTTCAAAGAGCTAGTACAAACATTGTTTGATTTAGAGTTCCAACTACATATATCCCTATAAAAGAAAAGACAGTGAAACCTAAAAATTAAAACAGTTACTGCCAACGAATGGTTTAACCTAGAAGAAGGAAATTTGGTGAGCCAAGTGGGATTGGGGTACTGAACATTACCTGAAAGTGTCATCAAGATTGGGTGAAAAAATGTGTTCTGAGATTTCAGGAAACTCGTAGTATTTTGGAAGATTGGCAACCCCTTTTCATGAAAGTGATTTGTGCCAGTCTCTGCTTAGGGCTACATCAATAGGAAACAAAAAATAAAAATAGAACATGGAACTACTTTATTGTGTCAAGTTTCAAAGAGCTAGCACAAACCGTGTTTGATTTAGAGTTCCAACTACATGTATCACTATAGGAGAAAACAGAGTGAAACCTAAAAATTAAAACTGTTACTGCCAACCAACGGTTTAACCTAGAAAAACTAAATTTGGTGAGACAAGTGGGATTGGGGTACTGATCATTATCTGAAAGTGTCATCAAGATTGGGTGAAAAAATGTGTGCTGAGATTTCAGGAAACTCATAGTTTTATGGAAGCTTGGCAACCCCTTTCAATGAAAGTGATTTGCACCAGTCACTGTTTAGGGCTACATCATTAGTAAATAAACCATAGAGAGAGAACTTGGAACTACTTTATTGTGTCAAGTTTCAAAGAGCTAGCACAAACCGTGTTTGATTTAGAGTTCCAACTACATGTATCCGTACAGGAGAAAACAGAGTGAAACCTAAAAATTAAAACTGTTACTGCCAACGAACGGTTTAACTTAGAAGAAGGAAATTTGGTGAGCCAAGTGGGATTGGGGTACTGATCATTACCTGAAAGTGTCATCCAGATTGGGTGAAAAAATATGTGCTGAGATTTCAGGATACTCGAAGTTTTTGGAAGCTTGGCAACCCCTTTCCATGCAAGTGATTTCGCCAGTCTCTGCTTAGGGCTACATCAATAGGAAACAAATCATAGTGATAGAACTTGGAACTACATTATTGTGTCAAGTTTCAAAGAGCTAGCAAAAACCGTGTTTGATTTAGAGTTCCAACTACATGTATCCCTATAGGAGAAAAGAGAGTGAAACCTAAAAATTAAAACAGTTACTGCTAACGAACGGTTTAACCTAGAAGAAAGAAATTTGGTGAGCCAATTGGGATTGGCGTGCTGATCATTACCTGAAAGTTTCATGAAGTTTGGGTGAAAAAATGTGTGCTGAGATTTCAGGAAACTCGTAGTTTTTTGGAAGCTTGGCAACCCCTTTCCATGAAAGTGATTTGCGCCAGTCTCTGCTTAGGGCTACATCAATAGGAAACAAACCATAGAGATAGAACTTGGAATTACTTTATTGTGTCAAGTTTCAAAGAGCTACCACAAACCGTGTTTGATTTAGAGTTCCAACAACATGTATCCATATAAAAGAAAACAGAGTGAAACCTAAAAATTAAAACTGTAGGAAATTTGGTGAGCCAAGTGGGATTGGGGTACTGATCATTCCTGAAAGTGACATCAAGATTGGGTGAAAAAGTATGTGCTGAGTTTTCAGGAAACTCGAAGTTTTTCGAAGCTTAGCAACCCCTATCCATGAAAGTGATTTGCGCCAGTCTCTGCTTAGGGCTACATCATTAGGAACAAACCATAGAGATAGAACTTGGAACTACATTATTGTGTCAAGTTTCAAAGAGCTAGCACAAACCGTGTTTGATTTAGAGTTCCAACTACATGTATCCCTATAGGAGAAAAGAGAGTGAAACCTAAAAATTAAAACAGTTACTGCCAACGAACGGTTTAACCTAGAAGAAGGAAATTGGGTGAGCTAAGTGGGATTGGGGTAGTGATCATTACCTGACAGTGTCATCAAGATTGGGTGAAAAAATTTGTGCTGAGATTTCAGAAAAATTGTAGTTTTTGGAAGCTTGGCAACCCCTTTCCATGAAAGTGATTTGCGCCAGTCTCTGCTTACGGCTACATCAATAGGAAACAAACCATAGATATAGGACTTGGAACTACTTTATTGTATCATGTTCAAAGAGCTAGCACAAACCGTGTTTGATTTAGAGTTCCAACTATATGTATCTCTATAGGAAAAAACAGAGTGAAACCTTAAAAATAAAACTGTTACTGTCAACCAACGGTTTAACCTAGAAGAACGAAATTTGGTGAGACAAGTGGGATTGGGGTACTGATCATTATCTGAAAGTGTCATCAAGATTGGGTGAAAAAATGTGTTCTGAGATTTCAGGAAACTCGTAGTTTTTTGGAAGCTTGGCAACCCCTTTCCATGAAAGTGATTTGCGAGAGTCACTGCTTAGGGCTACATCATTAGGAAACAAACCATAGAGAGAGAACTTGGAACTACTTCATTGTGTCAAGTTTCAAAGAGGTAGCACAACCGTGTTTGAATTAGAGTTCCAACTACATGTATCCATACAGGAGAAAACAGAGTGAAACCTAAAAATTAAAACTGTTACTGCCAACGAAAGGTTTAACCTAGAAGAACGAAATTGGGTGAGCCAAGTGGGACTGTTGTACTGATCATTACCTGAGAGTGTCATCAGGATTGGGTGAAAAAATATGTGCTGAGATTTCAGGAGACTCGTAGTTTTTTGGAAGCTTGGAAACCCCTTTCCATGAAAGTGATTTGCGCCAGTCTCTGCTAAGGGCTACATCAATAGGAAACAAATCATAAAGATAGAACTTGGAACTACATTATTGTGTCAAGTTTCAAAGAGCTAGCACAAACCGTGTTTGATTTAGAGTTCCTACTACATGTATCCCTATAGGAGAAAAGAGAGTGAAACCTAAAAATTAAAACAGTTACTGCCAAAGAATGGTTTAACCTAGAAGAAGGAAATTTGGTGAACCAAGTGGGATTGGGGTACTGATCATTACCTGAAAGTGTCATCAAGATTGGTTGAAAAAATATGTGCTGAGATTTCAGGAAACTCGTAGTTTTTTGGAAGCTTGGCAACCCCTTTCCATGAAAGTGATTTGCGCCAGTCTCTGCTTAGGGCTACATCAATAGGAAACAAACCATAGAGATAGAACTTGGAACTACATTATTGTGTCAAGTTTCAAAGAGCTACCAAAAACCGCGTTTGATTTAGAGTTCCAACAACATGTATCCATATAGGAGAAAACAGAGTGAAAGCTAAAAATTGAAACTGTTACTGCAAACGTACAGTTTAACCTAGAAGAACGAAATTTGGTGAGCCAAGTGGGATTGGGGTACTGATCATTACCTGAAAGTGTCATCAAGATTGGGTCAAAAAATGTGTGTTGAGATTTCAGGATACTCGTAGTTTTTGGAAGCTTGGCAACCCCTATCCATGAAAGTCATTTGCGCCAGTCTCTGCTTAGGGCTACATCAATAGGAAACAAACCATAGAGATAGAACTTGGAACTACTTTATTGTGTCAAGTTTCAAAGAGCGAGCAAAAACTGTGTTTGATTTAGAGTTCCAACTACATGTATCCATATAGAAGAAAACAGAGTGAAAGCTAAAAATTTAAACTGTTACTGCAAACGAACGGTTTAACCTAGAAGAACGAAATTTGGTGAGCCAAGTGGGATTAGGGTACTGATCATTACCTGAAAGTGTCATCAAGATTGGGTGAAAAAATGTGTGCTGAGATTTCAGGAAACTCATAGTTTTTTGTAAGCTTGGCAACCCCTTTTCATGAAAGTGATTTGTGCCAGTCTCTGCTTAGGGCTACATCAATAGGAAACAAACAATAAAGATAGAACTTTGAACTACTTTATTGTGTCAAGTTTCAAAGACCTAGCACAAACCGTGTTTGATTTAGAGTTCCAACTACATGTATCCCTATAGGAGAAAACAGAGTGAAACCTAAAAATTTAAACTGTTACTGCCAACCAACGGTTTAACCTAGAAGAAGGAAATTTGGTGATCCAAGTGGGATTGGGGTACTGATCATTACCTGAAAGTGTCATCAAGTTTGGGTGAAAAAATGTGTGCTGAGATTTCAGGAAACTCCTAGTTTTTTGGAAGCTTGGCAACCCCTTTCCATGAAAGTGATTTGCGCCAGTCTATTCTTAGGGCTACATCAATAGGAAACAAACCATAGAGATAGAACTTGGAACTACTTTATTGTGTCAAGTTTCAAAGAGGTAGCACAAACCGTGTTTGATTTACAGTTCCAACTACATGTATCCATATAAAAGAAAACAGAGTGAAACCTAAAAATTTAAACTGTTACTGCAAACGAACGGTTTAACCTAGAAGAATGAAATTTGGTGAGCCAAGTGGGATTGGGTACTGATCATTACCTGAAAGTGTCATCAAGATTGGGTGAAAAAATGTGTGCTGAGATTTCAGGAAACTCGTAGTTTTTTGGAAGCTTGGCAACCCCATTCGATGAAAGTGATTTGCGCCAGTCTCTGCTTATGGCTACATCACTAGGAAACAAACCATAGAGATACAACTTGGAACTACTTTATTGGGTCAAGTTTCAACGACCTAGCACAAACCGTGTTTGATTTAGAGTTCCAAATACATGTATCCATATAGGAGAAAACAGAGTGAAACCTAAAAATTAAAACAGTTGGGGCTGGGGATGTGGCTCAAGCGGTAGCGCGCTCGCCTGGCATGCGTGCGGCCTGGGTTCGATCCTCAGCACCACATACCAACAAAGATGATGTGTCCGCCGAGAACTAAAAAATAAATATTAAAAAAAATTCTCTCTCTCTCTCTCTCCCCTCTCTTACTCTCTCTTTAAAAAAAAAAATTAAAACAGTTACTGCCAACGAACGGTTTAACCCAGAAGAACGAAATTTGGTTAGCCAAGTGGGATTGGGGTACTGATCATTACCTGAAAGTGTCATCAAGATTGGGTGAAAAAATGTGTGCTGAGATTTCAAAAAACTTGTAGTTTTTGGTAGCTTGGCAACCCCTTTCCATGAAAGTGATTTGCGCCAGTCTCTGCTTAGGGCTACATCAATAGGAAACAAACGATAGAGATTGAACTTGGAACTACTTTATTGTGTCATGTTTCAAAGAGCTAGCGCAATACGTGTTTGATTTAGAGTTCCAACTACATGTATCCCTATAGGAGAAAACAGAGTGTAACCAAAAAATTAAAACTGTTACTTCCAACGAACGGTTAAACCTAGAAGAATGAAATTTTGTGATCCAAGTGGGATTGGGGTACTGATCATTACCTGAAAGTGTCATCAAGATTGGATGAAAAAATGTGTCCTGAGATTTCAGGAAAATCGTAGTTTTTGGAAGCTTGGCAACCCCTTTCCATGAAAGTGATTTGCGCCAGTCTCTGCTTCGGGCTACATCAATAGGAAACAAACCATAGAGATAGAACTTGGAACTACTTTATTGTGTCAAGTTTCACAGAGCTAGCACACACCGTGTTTGATTTAGAGTTCCAACTACATGTATCCGTATAGGAGAAAACAGAGTGAAAGCTAAAAATTAAAACTGTTACTGCAAACGAACGGTTTAACATAGAAGAAGGAAATTTGGTGAGCCAAGTGGAATGGGGGTACTGATCATTACCTGAAAGTGTCATCAAGATTGGGTGAAAAAATGTGTGCTGAGATTTCAGGAAACTCGTAATTTTTGAAAGCTTGGCAACCCCTTTCCATGAAAGTGATTTGCGCCAGTCTCTGCTTAAAGCTACATCAATAGGAAACAAACCATAGATATAGAACATGGAACTACTTTATTCTGTCAAGTTTCAAAGAGCTAGCACAAACCGTGTTTGATTTAGAGTTCCAACTACATGTATCCATATAGGAGAAAACACAGTGAAAGCTAAAAATTAAAACTGTTACTGCAAACGAACGGTTTAACGTAGAAGAAGGAAATTTGGTGAGCCAAGTGGGAATGGGGTACTGATCATTACCTGAATGTGTCATCAATATTGGCTGAAAAAATATGTGCTGAGATTTCAGGAAACTCGTAGTGTTTTGGAAACCTGGCAACACCATTCCATGAAAGTGATTTGCGCCAGTCTCTGCTTAGGGCTACAACAATAGGAAACAAACCATAGAGATAGAACTTGGAACTACTTTATTGTGTCAAGTTTCAAAGAGCTACCACAAACCGTGTTTGATTTAGAGTTCCAACAACATGAATCCATATAGGAGAAAACAGTGTGAAACCTAAAAATTAAAACATTTACTGCCAACGAACGATTTAACCTAGAAGAACGAAATTTGCTGAGCCAAGTGGGATTGGGGTACTGATCATTACCTGAAAGTGTCATCAAGATTGGGTGAAAAAATTTGTGCTGAGAATCAGGAAACTCGTAGTTTTTTGGAAGCTTGGCAACCCCTTTCCATGAAAGAGATTTGCTCCAGTCTCTGCTTAGGTTTACATCAATAGGAAACAAACCATAGAGATAGAACTTGGAACTACTTTATTGTGTCAAGTTTCAAAGAGCTAACACAAACCGTGTTTGATTTAGACTTCCAACTACATGTATCCCTTTGGAGAAAACAGAGTGAAACCTAAAAATCAAAACTATTACTGCCAACGAACGGTTTAACCTAGAAGAACGAAATTTGGTGAGCCAAGTGGGATTGGGGTACTGATCATTACCTGAAAGAGGCATCACGATTGGGTGAAAAAATGTGTGCTGAGATTTCAGGAAACTCGTAGTTTCTTGGAAGCTGGCAACCCCTTTCCATGAAAGTGATTTGCGCTGGTCTCTACTTATTGCTACATCAATAGGAAACAAACCATAGAGATAGAACATGGAACTACTTTATTCTGTCAAGTTTCAAAGAGCTAGCACAAACCGTGTTTGATTCAGAGTTCCAACTACATGTATCCATATAGGAGAAAGCAGAGTGAAAGCTAAAAATTTAAACAGTTACTGCAAACGAACGGTTTAACCTAGAAGAATGAAATTTGGTGAGCCAAGTGGGATTGGGGTACTGATTATTCCCTGAAAGTGTCATCAAGATTGGGTGAAAAAATATGTGCTGAGATTTCTGGAAACTCGTAGTTTTTGGAAGCTTTGCAAACTCTTTCCATGAAAGTGATTTGCGCAAGTCTCTGCTTAGGGCTACATCAATAGGAAACAAAATATAGAGATAGAACTTGGAACTACTTTATTCTGTCAAGTTTCAAAGAGCTAGCACAAACCGTGTTTGATTTACAGTTCCAACTACATGTATACATATAGGAGAAAACAGAGTGAAACCTAAAAATTTAAAGTGTTACTGCCAACGAACGGTTTAACCTAGAAGAAGGAAATTTGGTGAGCCAAGTGGGATTGGGGTACTGATCATTACCTGAAAGTGTCATCAAGATTGGGTGAAAAAATGTGTTCTGAGATTTAAGGAAACTTGTAGTTTTTGGAATCTTGGCAACCCCTTTCCATGAAAGTGATTTGCACCAGTCTCTGCTTACGGTTACATCAATAGGAAACAAACCATTGAGATAGAACTTGCAACTACTTTATTCTGTAAAGTTTCAAAGAGCTAGCACAAACCGTGTTTGATTTAGAGTTCCAACTACATGTATCCCTATGGGAGAAAACAGAGTGAAACCTAAAAATTAAAAGTTTTACTGCCAACAACGGTGTAACCTTGAAGAAGGAAATTAGGTGACCCAAGTGGGATTGGGGTACTGATCATTACCTGAAAGTGTCATCAAGATTGGGTGAAAAAATATGTGTTGAGATTTCAGGAAACTCGTAGTTTTTTGGAAGCTTGGCAACCCCTTATCATGAAAGTGATTTGTGACCGTCTCTGCTTAGGGCTACAAAAATAGGAAACAAACCATAGAGATAGAACTTGGAACTACTTTATTGTGTCAAGTTTTAAAGACCTAGCACAATCCTTGTTTGATTTAGAGTTCCAACTACATGTATCCCTATAAAAGAAAACAGAGTGAAACCTAAAAATTAAAACAGTTACTGAAAACGAACGGTTTAACCCAGAAAAACGAAATATGGAGAGGCAAGTGGGAATGGGGTACTGATCATTATCTGAAAGTGTCATCAATATTGGCTGAAAAAATGTGTGCTGAGATTTCAGGAAACTCGTAGTGTTTTGGAAGCCTGGCAACACCTTTCCATGAAAGTGATTAGCGCCAGTCGCTGCTTAGGGCTACAACAATAGGAAACAAACCATAGAGATAGAACTTGGAACTACTTTATTGTGTCAAGTTTCAAAGAGCTAGCACAAACCGTGTTTGATTTAGAGTTCCAACTACGTGTATCCATATAGGAGAAAACAGAGTGAAACCTAAAAATTAAAACATTTACTGCCAACGAACGGTTTAACCTAGAAGAACAAAATTTGGTGAGCCAAGTGGGATTGGGGTATTGATCATTACCTGAAAGTGTCAAGAAGATTGGGTGAAAAAATATGTGCTGAGATTTGAGGAAACTCGTAATTTTTTGGAAGCTTGGCAACCCCTTTCCATGAAAGTGATTTTCGCCAGTCTCTGCTTAGGGCTACATCAATAGGAATCAACCATAGAGGTAGAACTTGGAACTACTTTATTGTGTGAAGTTTCAAAGAGCTAGCGCAAACCGTGTTTGATTTCGAGTTCCAAATACATGTATCCCTATAGGAGAAAACAGAGTGTAACCTAAAAATTAAAGCTGTTACTGCTAACGAACGGTTTAACCTAGAATAACGAAATTTGGTGAGCCAAGTGGGATTGTGGTACCAATCATTATCTGAAACTGTCATCAAGATTGGGTGAAAAAAATGTGTGCTGAGATTGGAGGAAACTCGTAGTTTTTTGGAAGCTTGGCAACCCCTTTCCATGTAAGTGATTTTCGCCAGTCTCTGCTTAGGACTACATCAATAGGAAACAAACCATACAGATAGAACTTGGAACTACTTTATTGTGTCAAGTTTCAAAGAGCTAGCACAAACCGTGTTTGATTTAGAGTTCCAAATACATATATCCCTATAGGAGAAAACAGAGTGAAACCTAAAATTTAAAACACTTACTGCCACGAACGGTTTAACCTAGAAGAACAAAATTTGTTGAGACAAGTGGGATTGGGGTACTGATCATTATCTGAAAGTGTCATCAAGATTGGGTGAAAAAATGTGTGCTGAGATTTCAGGAAACTTGTAGTTTTTTGGAAGCTTGGCAACCCCTTTCCATGAAAGTGATTGCGCCAGTCTTTGTTACGGCTACATCAATAGGAAACAACCATAGAGGTAGAACTTGGAAACACTTTATTGTGTGAAGTTTCAAAGAGCTAGCGCAAACCGTGTTTGATTTCGAGTTCCAAATACATGTATCCCTATAGGAGAAAACAGAGTGAAACCTAAAAATTTAAACTGTTATTTTCAACGAACGGTTTAACCTAGAAGAACGTAATTTGGTGTGCCAAGTGGGATTGGGGTACTGATCATTACCTGAAAGTGTCATCAAGATTGGGTGAAAAAATGTGTGCTGAGATTTCAGGATACTCTTAGTTTTTTGGAAGCTTGGCAACCCCTTTCGATGAAAGTGATTTGCGCCAGTCTCTGCTTAGGGCTACATCAATAGGAAACAAACCATAGAGATAGAACTTGGAACTCTTTTATTGTGTCAAGTTTCAAAGAGCTAGCACAAACCGTGTTTGATTTAGAGTTCCAACTACATGTATCCCTATAGGAGAAAACAGAGTGTAACCTAAAAATTAAAGTTGTTACTGCTAACGAACTGTTTAACCTAGAAGAACGAAATTTGGTGAGACAAGTGGGATTGGGGTACTGATCGTTATCTGAAAGTGTCATCAAATTGGGTGAAAAAATGTGTGCTGAGATAGCAGGAAACTCATAGTTTTTTGGAAGCTTGTCAACCCCTTTCCACTAAAGTGATTTACGCCAGTCTCTGCTTATGGCTACATCAATAGGAAACACACCATAGATCCAGGACTTGGAACTACTTTATTGTGTCAAGTTTCAAAGAGCTAGCACAAACCGTGTTTGATTTAGAGTTCCAAATACATATATCCCTATAGGAGAAAACGGAGTGAAACCTAAAATTTAAAACACTTACTGCCAACGAACGGTTTAACCTAGAAGAACAAAATTTGTTGAGACAAGTGGGATTGGGGTACTGATCATTATCTGAAAGTGTCATCAAGAATGGGTGAAAAAATGTGTGCTGAGATTTCAGGAAACTTGTAGTTTTTTGGAAGATTGGCAACCCCTTTCCATGAAAGTGATTGCGCCAGTCTTTGTTACGGCTACATCAATAGGAAACCACCATAGAGGTAGAACTTGGAAACACTTTATTGTGTGAAGTTTCAAAGAGCTAGCGCAAACCGTGTTTGATTTCGAGTTCCAAATACATGTATCCCTATAGGAGAAAACAGAGTGAAACCTAAAAATTTAAACTGTTATTTCCAATGAACGGTTTAACCTAGAAGAACGTAATTTGGTGTGCCAAGTGGGATTGGGGTACTGATCATTACCTGAAAGTGTCATCATGATAGGGTGAAAAAATGTGTGCTGAGATTTCAGGATACTCTTAGTTTTTTGGAAGCTTGGCAACCTCTTTCGATGAAAGTGATTTGCGCCAATCTCTTATTAGGGCTACATCAATAGGAAACAAACCATAGAGATAGAACTTGGAACTCTTTTATTGTGTCAAGTTTCAAGGAGCTAGCACAAACCGTGTTTGATTTAGAGTTCCAACTACATGTATCCCTATAGGAGAAAACAGAGTGAAACCTAAAAATTTAAACAGTTACTGCCAATGAACGGTTAAACCTAGAAGAAAGAAGTTTGGTGAGCCAAGTGGGATTGGGGTACTGATTCTTATCTGAAAGTGTCATCAAGATTGGGTGATAAAATGTGTGCTGAAATTTCAGGAAACTCGTAGTTTTTTGGAAGCTTGGCAACCCCTTTCCATGACAGTGATTTGCGCCAGTCACTACTTAGGGCTACTTCAATAGGAAACAAACCATAGAGATAGAACTTGGAACTACTTTATGGTGTCAACTTTCAAAGAGCTAGCACAAACCGTGTTTGATTTAGAGTTGCAACTACATGTATCCATTTAGGAGAAAATAGAGTGAAAGCTAAAAATTAAAACTCTTACTGCAAACGAACTGTTTAACCTAGAAGAACAAAATTTGGTGATCCAAGTGGGATTGCGGTACTGATCATTACTTGAAAGTGTCATCAAGATTGGGTGAAAAAATGTGTGCTGAAATTTCAGGAAACTCGCAGTTTTTTGGAAGCTTGGCAACCCCTTTCCATGAAAGAGATTTGCTCCAGTCTCTGCTTAGGTTTACATCAATAGGAAACAAACCATTGAGATAGAACTTGCAACTACTTTATTGTGTCAAGTTTCAAAGAGCTAGCACAAACCGTGTTTGATTTAGAGTTCCAACTACATGTATCCCTATAGGAGAAAACAGAGTGAAACCTAAAAATTAAAAGTGTTACTGCCAACGAACGGTGTAACCTAGAAGAAGGAAATTAGGTGACCCAAGTGGGATTGGGGTACTGATCATTACCTGAAAGTGTCATCAAGATTGGGTGAAAAAATGTGTGTTGAGATTTCAGGAAACTCGTAGTTTTTTGGAAGCTTGGCAACACCTTTCCATGAAAGTGATTTGTGCCAGTCTCTGCTTAGGGCTACATCAATAGGAAACAAACCATAGGGATAGAACTCGGAACTACTTTATTGTGTCAAGTTTCAAAGAGCTAGCACAAACCGTGTATATTTTAGAGATCCAACTACATGTATCCCTATAGGAGAAAACAGAGTGAAACCTAAAAATTGAAACAGTTACTGCCAACGAACGGTTTAACCTAGAAGAACGAAATTTGGTGAGCCAAGTGGGATTGGGGTACTGATCATTATCTGAAAGTGTCATCAAGATTGGGTGAAAAAATGTGTGCTGAGAATCAGGAAACTCGTAGTTTTTTGGAAGATTGGCAACCCCTTTCCATGAAAGTGATTTGCGCCAGTCTCTGCTTAGGTCTACAGCAATAGGAAACAAACCATGGAGATAGAACTTGGAAATACTTTATTGTGTCAAGTTTCAAAGAGCTAGAGCAAACCCTGTTTGATTTAGAGTTCCAACTACATGTATCCCTATAGGAGAAAACAGAATGAAACCTAAAAATTAAAACTGTTACTGCCAACGAACGGTTTCACCTAGAAGAACGAAATTTGGTGATCCAAGTGGCATTGGGGTACTGATCATTAACTGAAAGTGTCATCAAGATTGGGTGAAAAAATGTGTGCTGAGAATTCAGGAAACTCATAGTTTTTTGGAAGCCTGGCAACCCCTTTCCATGAAAGTGATTTGCGCCAGTCTCTGCTTAGGGCTACATCAATAGGAAACAAACCATAGAGATAGAACTTGGAACTCCTTTATTGTGTCAAGTTTCAAAGAGCTAGCACAAACTGTGTTTGATTTAGAGTTCCAATTACATGTATGCCTATAGGAGAAAAGAGAGTGAAACCTAAAAATTAAAACAGTTACTGCCAATGAACGGTTTAACCTAGAAGAACGAAATTTGGTGAGCCAAGTGGTATTGGGGTACTGATCCTTATCGGAAAGTGTCATCAAGATTGGGTGAACAAATGTGTGCTGAGATTTCAGAAACTCGTAGTTTTTTGGAATTTGGCAACCCCTTGCCATGAAAGTGATTTGCGCCAGTCTCTGCTTAGGGCTACATCAATAGGAAAAAAGTCATAGACATAGAACTTGGAACTACATTATTTTGTCAAGTTTCAAAGAGCTAGCACAAACCGTGTTACATTTATAGTTCCAAAAACATGTATCCCTATAGGAGAAAACAGAGTGTAACCTAAAAATTAAAACTATTACTGCCAACGAACGGTTTAACCTAGAAGAACGAAATTTGGTGGACCAAGTGGGACTGGGGTAGTGATCATTACCTGAAAGTGTCATCAAGATTGGGTGAAAAAATGTGTGCTTAAATTTCAGGAAACTCATAGTTTTTTGGAAGCTTGGCAACCCCTTTCCTTGAAAGTGATTGGCGCCAATCTCTGCTTATTGCTACATCAATAGGAATCACACCACAGATACAGGACTTGGAACTAATTAATTGTGTCAAGTTTCAAAGAGCTAGCACAAACCGTGTTTGATTTAGAGTTCCAACTACATGTATCCCTATAGTAGAAAACAGAGTGAAACCTAAAAATTAAAACTGTTACTGCCAAAGAACTGTTTAACCTAGAAGAACGAAATTTGGTGAGCCAAGAGTGATTGGGGTACTAATCATATTCTGAAAGTGTCATCAAGATTGGGTGAAAAAATGTGTGCTGATATTTCAGGAAACTCGTAGTTTTTTGGAAGCTTCTCAACCCCTTT
Source organism: Spermophilus citellus (assembly GCF_964194105.1). Taxonomy (NCBI): domain Eukaryota; kingdom Metazoa; phylum Chordata; class Mammalia; order Rodentia; family Sciuridae; genus Spermophilus; species Spermophilus citellus. Next base: position 18,614,397 of record NC_138197.1, on the reverse strand, counting down.
CCATGAAAGTGATTTGCTCCAGTCTCTGCTTAGGGCTACATCAATAGGAAAAAAGCCATAGAGATAGAACTTGGAACTACTTTATTGTGTCAAGTTTCACAGAGCTAGCACAAACCGTGTTTGATTTAGGGTTCCAACTACATGTATCCATATAGGAGAAAACAGAGTGAAAGCGAAAATTAAAACGGTTTCTGCAAACGAACGGTTTCACCTAGAAGAACGAAATTTGGTGAGCCAAGAGTGATTGGGGTACTGATCATTACCTGAAAGTGTCATCAAGATTGGGTTAAAAAATATGTGCTGAGATTTCAGAAAACTTGTAATTTTTGGAAGCTTGGCAACCCCTTTCCATGAAAGTGATTTGCGCCAGTCTCTGCTTACGGCTACATCAAAAGGAAACAAACAATAGATATAGGACTTGGAACTACTTTGTGTGTCATGTTTCAAAGAGCTAGCACAAACCGTGTTTGATTTAGAGTTCCAACTACATGTATCCCTATAGGAGAAATCAGAGTGAAACCTAAAAATTAAAACTGTTACTGCCAACCAACGGTTTAACCTAGAAGAACGAAATTTGGTGAGACAAGTGGGATTGGGGTACTGATCATTACGTGAAAGTGTCATCAAGATTGGGTGAAAAAATGTGTGCTGAGATTTCAGGAAACTCGTAGTTTTTAGGAAGCTTGGCAACCCCTTTTCATGAAAGTGATTTCTTCCATTCTCTGCTTAGGGCTACATCAATAGGAAACGAACAATAAAGATAGAACTGGGAACTACTTTATTGTGTCAAGTTTCAAAGAGCTAGCAAAAACCGTGTTTGATTTACAGTTCCAAATACATGTATCCCTATAGGAGAAAACAGACTGTAACCTAAAAATTTAAACTGTTACTGCCAACGAACGGTTTAACCTAGAAGAACGAAATTTAATGACCCAAGTGGGATTGGGGTACTGATCATTACCTGAAAGTGTCATCAAGATTGGTTGAAAAAATGTGTGCTGAGATTTCAGGATTCTCGTAGTTTTTGGAAGCTTGGCAACCCCTTTCCATGAAAGTCATTTGCGCCAGTCTCTGCTTAGGGCTACATAAATTGGAAACAAACCATAGAGATAGAAGTTGGAACTACATTATTGTGTCAAGTTTCAAAGAGCTAGCACAAACCGTGTTTGATTTACAGTTCCAACTACATGTATCCATATAGGAGAAAACAGACTGTAACCTAAAAATTTAAACTGTTACTGCCAACGAACGGTTTAACCTAGAAGAAGGAAATTTGGTGAGCCACTTGGGAATGTTGTACTGATCATTACCTGAAAGTGTCATCAAGATTGGGTGAAAAAATATGTGCTGAGATTTCAGGAAACTTGTAGTTTTTTGGAAGATTGGCAACCACTTTCCATGAAAGTGATTTGAGCCAGTCTCTGCTTAGGGCTACATCAATAGGAAACAAACAATAAAGATAGAACTTGGAACTACTTTATTGTGTCAAGTTTCAAAGAGCTAGCACAAACCGTGTTTGATTTCGAGTTCCAACTACATGTATCCCTTTAGGAGAAAACAGAGTGAAACCTAAAAATTATAACAGTCACTTCCAACAAACGGTTTAACCTAGAAGAAGGAAATTTAGTGAGCCAAGTGGGATTGGGGTACTGATCATTACCTGAAAGTGTCATCAAGATTGGGTGAAAAATTTTGTGCTGAGAATTCAGGAAACTCGTAGTTTCTTGGAAGCTTGGCAACCCCTTTCCATGAAAGTGATTTGCGCCAGTCTCTGCTTAGTGCTACATCAATAGGAAACAAACCATAGAGATAGAACTCGGAACTACTTTATTGTGTCAAGTTTCAAAGAGCTAGCACAAACCGTGTTTGATTTAGAGTTCCAACAACATTTATCCATATAAAAGAAAACAGAGTGAAACCTAAAAATTAAAACAGTTACTGCCAAAGAACGATTTAACCTAGAGAACGAAATTTGGTGAGCCAAGTGGGATTGGGGTACTGATCATTACCTGAAAGTGTCATCAATATTGGGTGAAAAAATGTGTGCTGAGATTTCAGGAAACTCGTAATTTTTTGGAAGATTGGCAACCACTTTCCATGAAAGAGATTTTCGCCAGTCTCTGCTTACGGCTACATAAATAGGAAACGAACCATAAATATAGGACTTGGAACTACTTTATTCTGTCATGTTTCAAAGAGCTAGCACAAACCGTGTTTGATTTAGAGTTCCAACTACATGTATCCCTATAGTAGAAAACAGAGTGAAACCTAAAAATTAAAACTGTTACTGCCAACGAACGGTTTAACCTAGAAGAACGAAATTTGGTGAGCCAAGAGTGATTGGGGTACTGATCATTATCTGAAAGTGTCATCAAGATTGGGTGAAAAAATGTGTGCTGATATTTCAGGAAACTCGTAGTTTTTTGGAAGCTTCCAAACCCCTTTCCATTAAAGTGATTTGCGCCAGTCTCTGCTTAGGTCTACAGCAATAGGAAACAAACCATGGAGATAGAACTTGGAAATACTTTATTGTGTCAAGTTTCAAAGAGCTAGAGCAAACCCTGTTTGATTTAGAGTTCCAACTACATGTATCCCTATAAAAGAAAACAGAGTGAAACCTAAAAATTAAAACTGTTACTGCCAACGAACGGTTTAACCTAGAAGAACGAAATTTGGTGATCCAAGTGGGATTGGGGTACTGATCATTAACTGAAGGTGTCATCAAGATTGGGTGAAAAAATGTGTGCTGAGAATTCAGGAAACTCGTAGTTTTTTGGAAGCCTGGCAACCCCTTTCCATGAAAGTGATTTGCGCCAGTCTCTGCTTAGGGCTACATCAATAGGAAACAAACCATAGAGATAGAACTTGGAACTCCTTTATTGTGTCAAGTTTCAAAGAGCTAGCACAAACTGTGTTTGATTTAGAGTTCCAATTACATGTATGCCTATAGGAGAAAAGAGAGTGAAACCTAAAAATTAAAACAGTTACTGCCAACGAACGGTTTAACCTAGAAGAACGAAATTTGGTGAGCCAAGTGGTATTGGGGTACTGATCCTTATCGGAAAGTGTCATCAAGATTGGGTGAAAAAATGTGTGCTGAGATTTCAGGAAACTTGTAGTTTTTTGGAAGCTTGGCAACCCCTTTCCATGAAAGTGATTGCGCCAGTCTTTGTTACGGCTACATCAATAGGAAACAACCATAGAGGTAGAACTTGGAAACACTTTATTGTGTGAAGTTTCAAAGAGCTAGCGCAAACCGTGTTTGATTTCGAGTTCCAAATACATGTATCCCTATAGGAGAAAACAGAGTGAAACCTAAAAATTTAAACTGTTATTTTCAACGAACGGTTTAACCTAGAAGAACGTAATTTGGTGTGCCAAGTGGGATTGGGGTACTGATCATTACCTGAAAGTGTCATCAAGATTGGGTGAAAAAATGTGTGCTGAGATTTCAGGATACTCTTAGTTTTTTGGAAGCTTGGCAACCCCTTTCGATGAAAGTGATTTGCGCCAGTCTCTGCTTAGGGCTACATCAATAGGAAACAAACCATAGAGATAGAACTTGGAACTCTTTTATTGTGTCAAGTTTCAAAGAGCTAGCACAAACCGTGTTTGATTTAGAGTTCCAACTACATGTATCCCTATAGGAGAAAACAGAGTGTAACCTAAAAATTAAAGTTGTTACTGCTAACGAACTGTTTAACCTAGAAGAACGAAATTTGGTGAGACAAGTGGGATTGGGGTACTGATCGTTATCTGAAAGTGTCATCAAATTGGGTGAAAAAATGTGTGCTGAGATAGCAGGAAACTCATAGTTTTTTGGAAGCTTGTCAACCCCTTTCCACTAAAGTGATTTACGCCAGTCTCTGCTTATGGCTACATCAATAGGAAACACACCATAGATCCAGGACTTGGAACTACTTTATTGTGTCAAGTTTCAAAGAGCTAGCACAAACCGTGTTTGATTTAGAGTTCCAAATACATATATCCCTATAGGAGAAAACGGAGTGAAACCTAAAATTTAAAACACTTACTGCCAACGAACGGTTTAACCTAGAAGAACAAAATTTGTTGAGACAAGTGGGATTGGGGTACTGATCATTATCTGAAAGTGTCATCAAGAATGGGTGAAAAAATGTGTGCTGAGATTTCAGGAAACTTGTAGTTTTTTGGAAGATTGGCAACCCCTTTCCATGAAAGTGATTGCGCCAGTCTTTGTTACGGCTACATCAATAGGAAACCACCATAGAGGTAGAACTTGGAAACACTTTATTGTGTGAAGTTTCAAAGAGCTAGCGCAAACCGTGTTTGATTTCGAGTTCCAAATACATGTATCCCTATAGGAGAAAACAGAGTGAAACCTAAAAATTTAAACTGTTATTTCCAATGAACGGTTTAACCTAGAAGAACGTAATTTGGTGTGCCAAGTGGGATTGGGGTACTGATCATTACCTGAAAGTGTCATCATGATAGGGTGAAAAAATGTGTGCTGAGATTTCAGGATACTCTTAGTTTTTTGGAAGCTTGGCAACCTCTTTCGATGAAAGTGATTTGCGCCAATCTCTTATTAGGGCTACATCAATAGGAAACAAACCATAGAGATAGAACTTGGAACTCTTTTATTGTGTCAAGTTTCAAGGAGCTAGCACAAACCGTGTTTGATTTAGAGTTCCAACTACATGTATCCCTATAGGAGAAAACAGAGTGAAACCTAAAAATTTAAACAGTTACTGCCAATGAACGGTTAAACCTAGAAGAAAGAAGTTTGGTGAGCCAAGTGGGATTGGGGTACTGATTCTTATCTGAAAGTGTCATCAAGATTGGGTGATAAAATGTGTGCTGAAATTTCAGGAAACTCGTAGTTTTTTGGAAGCTTGGCAACCCCTTTCCATGACAGTGATTTGCGCCAGTCACTACTTAGGGCTACTTCAATAGGAAACAAACCATAGAGATAGAACTTGGAACTACTTTATGGTGTCAACTTTCAAAGAGCTAGCACAAACCGTGTTTGATTTAGAGTTGCAACTACATGTATCCATTTAGGAGAAAATAGAGTGAAAGCTAAAAATTAAAACTCTTACTGCAAACGAACTGTTTAACCTAGAAGAACAAAATTTGGTGATCCAAGTGGGATTGCGGTACTGATCATTACTTGAAAGTGTCATCAAGATTGGGTGAAAAAATGTGTGCTGAAATTTCAGGAAACTCGCAGTTTTTTGGAAGCTTGGCAACCCCTTTCCATGAAAGAGATTTGCTCCAGTCTCTGCTTAGGTTTACATCAATAGGAAACAAACCATTGAGATAGAACTTGCAACTACTTTATTGTGTCAAGTTTCAAAGAGCTAGCACAAACCGTGTTTGATTTAGAGTTCCAACTACATGTATCCCTATAGGAGAAAACAGAGTGAAACCTAAAAATTAAAAGTGTTACTGCCAACGAACGGTGTAACCTAGAAGAAGGAAATTAGGTGACCCAAGTGGGATTGGGGTACTGATCATTACCTGAAAGTGTCATCAAGATTGGGTGAAAAAATGTGTGTTGAGATTTCAGGAAACTCGTAGTTTTTTGGAAGCTTGGCAACACCTTTCCATGAAAGTGATTTGTGCCAGTCTCTGCTTAGGGCTACATCAATAGGAAACAAACCATAGGGATAGAACTCGGAACTACTTTATTGTGTCAAGTTTCAAAGAGCTAGCACAAACCGTGTATATTTTAGAGATCCAACTACATGTATCCCTATAGGAGAAAACAGAGTGAAACCTAAAAATTGAAACAGTTACTGCCAACGAACGGTTTAACCTAGAAGAACGAAATTTGGTGAGCCAAGTGGGATTGGGGTACTGATCATTATCTGAAAGTGTCATCAAGATTGGGTGAAAAAATGTGTGCTGAGAATCAGGAAACTCGTAGTTTTTTGGAAGATTGGCAACCCCTTTCCATGAAAGTGATTTGCGCCAGTCTCTGCTTAGGTCTACAGCAATAGGAAACAAACCATGGAGATAGAACTTGGAAATACTTTATTGTGTCAAGTTTCAAAGAGCTAGAGCAAACCCTGTTTGATTTAGAGTTCCAACTACATGTATCCCTATAGGAGAAAACAGAATGAAACCTAAAAATTAAAACTGTTACTGCCAACGAACGGTTTCACCTAGAAGAACGAAATTTGGTGATCCAAGTGGCATTGGGGTACTGATCATTAACTGAAAGTGTCATCAAGATTGGGTGAAAAAATGTGTGCTGAGAATTCAGGAAACTCATAGTTTTTTGGAAGCCTGGCAACCCCTTTCCATGAAAGTGATTTGCGCCAGTCTCTGCTTAGGGCTACATCAATAGGAAACAAACCATAGAGATAGAACTTGGAACTCCTTTATTGTGTCAAGTTTCAAAGAGCTAGCACAAACTGTGTTTGATTTAGAGTTCCAATTACATGTATGCCTATAGGAGAAAAGAGAGTGAAACCTAAAAATTAAAACAGTTACTGCCAATGAACGGTTTAACCTAGAAGAACGAAATTTGGTGAGCCAAGTGGTATTGGGGTACTGATCCTTATCGGAAAGTGTCATCAAGATTGGGTGAACAAATGTGTGCTGAGATTTCAGAAACTCGTAGTTTTTTGGAATTTGGCAACCCCTTGCCATGAAAGTGATTTGCGCCAGTCTCTGCTTAGGGCTACATCAATAGGAAAAAAGTCATAGACATAGAACTTGGAACTACATTATTTTGTCAAGTTTCAAAGAGCTAGCACAAACCGTGTTACATTTATAGTTCCAAAAACATGTATCCCTATAGGAGAAAACAGAGTGTAACCTAAAAATTAAAACTATTACTGCCAACGAACGGTTTAACCTAGAAGAACGAAATTTGGTGGACCAAGTGGGACTGGGGTAGTGATCATTACCTGAAAGTGTCATCAAGATTGGGTGAAAAAATGTGTGCTTAAATTTCAGGAAACTCATAGTTTTTTGGAAGCTTGGCAACCCCTTTCCTTGAAAGTGATTGGCGCCAATCTCTGCTTATTGCTACATCAATAGGAATCACACCACAGATACAGGACTTGGAACTAATTAATTGTGTCAAGTTTCAAAGAGCTAGCACAAACCGTGTTTGATTTAGAGTTCCAACTACATGTATCCCTATAGTAGAAAACAGAGTGAAACCTAAAAATTAAAACTGTTACTGCCAAAGAACTGTTTAACCTAGAAGAACGAAATTTGGTGAGCCAAGAGTGATTGGGGTACTAATCATATTCTGAAAGTGTCATCAAGATTGGGTGAAAAAATGTGTGCTGATATTTCAGGAAACTCGTAGTTTTTTGGAAGCTTCTCAACCCCTTTCCATGAAAGTGATTTGCTCCAGTCTCTGCTTAGGGCTACATCAATAGGAAAAAAGCCATAGAGATAGAACTTGGAACTACTTTATTGTGTCAAGTTTCACAGAGCTAGCACAAACCGTGTTTGATTTAGGGTTCCAACTACATGTATCCATATAGGAGAAAACAGAGTGAAAGCGAAAATTAAAACGGTTTCTGCAAACGAACGGTTTCACCTAGAAGAACGAAATTTGGTGAGCCAAGAGTGATTGGGGTACTGATCATTACCTGAAAGTGTCATCAAGATTGGGTTAAAAAATATGTGCTGAGATTTCAGAAAACTTGTAATTTTTGGAAGCTTGGCAACCCCTTTCCATGAAAGTGATTTGCGCCAGTCTCTGCTTACGGCTACATCAAAAGGAAACAAACAATAGATATAGGACTTGGAACTACTTTGTGTGTCATGTTTCAAAGAGCTAGCACAAACCGTGTTTGATTTAGAGTTCCAACTACATGTATCCCTATAGGAGAAATCAGAGTGAAACCTAAAAATTAAAACTGTTACTGCCAACCAACGGTTTAACCTAGAAGAACGAAATTTGGTGAGACAAGTGGGATTGGGGTACTGATCATTACGTGAAAGTGTCATCAAGATTGGGTGAAAAAATGTGTGCTGAGATTTCAGGAAACTCGTAGTTTTTAGGAAGCTTGGCAACCCCTTTTCATGAAAGTGATTTCTTCCATTCTCTGCTTAGGGCTACATCAATAGGAAACGAACAATAAAGATAGAACTGGGAACTACTTTATTGTGTCAAGTTTCAAAGAGCTAGCAAAAACCGTGTTTGATTTACAGTTCCAAATACATGTATCCCTATAGGAGAAAACAGACTGTAACCTAAAAATTTAAACTGTTACTGCCAACGAACGGTTTAACCTAGAAGAACGAAATTTAATGACCCAAGTGGGATTGGGGTACTGATCATTACCTGAAAGTGTCATCAAGATTGGGTGAAAAAATATGTGCTGAGATTTCAGGAAACTTGTAGTTTTTTGGAAGATTGGCAACCACTTTCCATGAAAGTGATTTGAGCCAGTCTCTGCTTAGGGCTACATCAATAGGAAACAAACAATAAAGATAGAACTTGGAACTACTTTATTGTGTCAAGTTTCAAAGAGCTAGCACAAACCGTGTTTGATTTCGAGTTCCAACTACATGTATCCCTTTAGGAGAAAACAGAGTGAAACCTAAAAATTATAACAGTCACTTCCAACAAACGGTTTAACCTAGAAGAAGGAAATTTAGTGAGCCAAGTGGGATTGGGGTACTGATCATTACCTGAAAGTGTCATCAAGATTGGGTGAAAAATTTTGTGCTGAGAATTCAGGAAACTCGTAGTTTCTTGGAAGCTTGGCAACCCCTTTCCATGAAAGTGATTTGCGCCAGTCTCTGCTTAGTGCTACATCAATAGGAAACAAACCATAGAGATAGAACTCGGAACTACTTTATTGTGTCAAGTTTCAAAGAGCTAGCACAAACCGTGTTTGATTTAGAGTTCCAACAACATTTATCCATATAAAAGAAAACAGAGTGAAACCTAAAAATTAAAACAGTTACTGCCAAAGAACGATTTAACCTAGAGAACGAAATTTGGTGAGCCAAGTGGGATTGGGGTACTGATCATTACCTGAAAGTGTCATCAATATTGGGTGAAAAAATGTGTGCTGAGATTTCAGGAAACTCGTAATTTTTTGGAAGATTGGCAACCACTTTCCATGAAAGAGATTTTCGCCAGTCTCTGCTTACGGCTACATAAATAGGAAACGAACCATAAATATAGGACTTGGAACTACTTTATTGTGTCATGTTTCAAAGAGCTAGCACAAACCGTGTTTGATTTAGAGTTCCAACTACATGTATCCCTATAGTAGAAAACAGAGTGAAACCTAAAAATTAAAACTGTTACTGCCAACGAACGGTTTAACCTAGAAGAACGAAATTTGGTGAGCCAAGAGTGATTGGGGTACTGATCATTATCTGAAAGTGTCATCAAGATTGGGTGAAAAAATGTGTGCTGATATTTCAGGAAACTCGTAGTTTTTTGGAAGCTTCCAAACCCCTTTCCATTAAAGTGATTTGCGCCAGTCTCTGCTTAGGTCTACAGCAATAGGAAACAAACCATGGAGATAGAACTTGGAAATACTTTATTGTGTCAAGTTTCAAAGAGCTAGAGCAAACCCTGTTTGATTTAGAGTTCCAACTACATGTATCCCTATAAAAGAAAACAGAGTGAAACCTAAAAATTAAAACTGTTACTGCCAACGAACGGTTTAACCTAGAAGAACGAAATTTGGTGATCCAAGTGGGATTGGGGTACTGATCATTAACTGAAGGTGTCATCAAGATTGGGTGAAAAAATGTGTGCTGAGAATTCAGGAAACTCGTAGTTTTTTGGAAGCCTGGCAACCCCTTTCCATGAAAGTGATTTGCGCCAGTCTCTGCTTAGGGCTACATCAATAGGAAACAAACCATAGAGATAGAACTTGGAACTCCTTTATTGTGTCAAGTTTCAAAGAGCTAGCACAAACTGTGTTTGATTTAGAGTTCCAATTACATGTATGCCTATAGGAGAAAAGAGAGTGAAACCTAAAAATTAAAACAGTTACTGCCAACGAACGGTTTAACCTAGAAGAACGAAATTTGGTGAGCCAAGTGGTATTGGGGTACTGATCCTTATCGGAAAGTGTCATCAAGATGGGGTGAAAAAATGTGTGCTTAAATTTCAGGAAACTCATAGGTTTTTGGAAGCTTGGCAACCCCTATCCATGAAAGTGATTTGCGCCAGTCTCTGCTTATGGCTACATCAATAGGAATCACACCACAGATACAGGACTTGGAACTAATTAATTGTGTCAAGTTTCAAAGAGCTAGCACAAACCGTGTTTGATTTAGAGTTCCAACTACATGTATCCCTATAGTAGAAAACAGAGTGAAACCTAAAAATTAAAACTGTTACTGCCAACGAACGGTTTAACCTAGAAGAATGAAATTTGGTGGACCAAGTGGGACTGGGGTACTGATCATTACCTGAAAGTGTCATCAAGATTGGGTGAAAAAATGTGTGCTTAAATTTCAGGAAACTCATAGTTTTTTGGAAGCTTGGCAACCCCTTTCCATGAAAGTGATTTGCGCCAGTCTCTGCTTATGGCTACATCAATAGGAATCACACCACAGATACAGGACTTGGAACTAATTAATTGTGTCAAGTTTCAAAGAGCTAGCACAAACCGTGTTTGATTTAGAGTTCCAACTACATGTATCCCTATAGTAGAAAACAGAGTGAAACCTAAAAATTAAAACTGTTACTGCCAACGAACTGTTTAACCAAGAAGAACGAAATTTGGTGAGCCAAGTGGTATTGGGGTACTGATCATTACCTGAAAGTGTCATCAAGATTGGGTGAAAAAATGTGTGCTGAGATTTCAGGAAACTCGTAGTTTTTGGAAGCTTGGCAACCACTTTCCATGAAAGTGATTTACGCCAGTCTCTGCTTAGGGCTACATCAATAGGAAACAAACCATAGAGATAGAACTTAAAACTACTTTATTGTGTCTAGTTTCAAAGAGCTAGAACAAACCGTGTTTGATTTAGAGTTCCAATTACATGTATGCCTATAGGAGAAAACAGAGTGAAACCTAAAAATTAAAACGTTTACAGCCTAAGAACGGTTTAACCTAGAAGAACGAAATTTGGTGAGCCAAGTGGTATTGGGGCACTGATTTTTATCTGAAAGTGTCATCAAGATTGGGTGAAAAAATGTGTGCTGAGATCTCAGAAACTCGTAGTTTTTTGGAAGCTTGGGAATCCCTTTCCATGAAAGTGATTTGCGCCAGTCTCTGCTTAGGGCTACATCAATAGGAAAAAAGCCATAGAGATGGAACTTGGAACTACTTTATTGTGTCAAGTTTCAAAGAGCTAGCACAAACAGTGTTTTAGTTAGAGTTCCAAATACATGTATCCCTATAGGAGAAAACAGAGTGTAACCTAAAAATTAAAACTGTTACTGCCAACGAACGGTTTAACCTAGAAGAACGAAATTTAGTGCACCAAGTGGGACTGGGGTACTGATCATTACCTGAAAGTGTCATCAAGATTGGGTGAAAAAATGTGTGCTTAAATTTCAGGAAACTCGTAGTTTTTTGGAAGCTTGGCAACCCCTTTCCATGAAAGTGATTTGCGCCATTCTCTGCTTATGGCTACATCAATAGGAAACACACCACAGATACAGGACTTGCAACTAATTTATTGTGTCAAGTTTCAAAGAGCTAGCACAAACCTTGTTTGATTTTGTGTTCCAACTACATGTATCCGTATAGGGGAAAACAGAGTGCAACCTAAAAATTAAAACGGTTTCTGCAAACGAACGGTTTCACCTAGAAGAACGAAATTTGGTGAGCCAAGTGGGATTGGGGTACTGATCATTACCAGAAAGTGTCATCAAATTTGGGTTAAAAAATATGTGCTGAGATTTCAGAAAACTTGTAATTTTTGGAAGCTTGGCAACCCCTTTCCATGAAAGTGATTTGCGCCAGTCTCTGCTTACGGCTACATCAAAAGGAAACAAACCATAGATATAGGACTTGGAACTACTTTATTGTGTCATGTTTCAAAGAGCTAGCACAAACCGTGTTTGATTTAGAGTTCCAACTACATGTATCCCTATAGGAGAAATCAGAGTGAAACCTAAAAATTAAAACTGTTACTGCCAACCAACGGGTTAACCTAGAAGAACGAAATTTGGTGAGACAAGTGGGTCGGGGTACTGATCATTACGTGAAAGTGTCATCAAGATTGGGTGAAAAAATGTGTGCTGAGATTTCAGGAAACTCGTAGTTTTTAGGAAGCTTGGCAACCCCTTTTCATGAAAGTGATTTCTTCCATTCTCTGCTTAGGGCTACATCAATAGGAAACGAACAATAAAGATAGAACTGGGAACCACTTTATTGTGTCAAGTTTCAAAGAGCTAGCAAAAACCGTGTTTGATTTACAGTTCCAAATACATGTATCCCTATAGGAGAAAACAGACTGTAACCTAAAAATTTAAACTGTTACTGCCAACGAACGGTTTAACCTAGAATAACGAAATTTAATGACCCAAGTGGGATTGGGGTACTGATCATTACCTGAAAGTGTCATCAAGATTGGTTGAAAAAATGTGTGCTGAGATTTCAGGATTCTCGTAGTTTTTGGAAGCTTGGCAACCCCTTTCCATGAAAGTGATTGGGCCAGTCTCTGCTTAGGGCTACATCAATAGGAAACAAACCATAGAGATAGAACTTGGAACTACTTTATTGTGTCAAGTTTCACAGAGCTAGCACTAACCGTGTTTGATTTAGAGTTCCAACTTCATGTATCCGTATAGGAGAAAACAGAGTGAAACCTAACAATTAAAACTGTTACTGCCAACGAACGGTTTAACCTAGAAGAAGGAAATTTGGTGAACCAAGTGGGATTGGGGTACTGATCATTAACTGAAAATGTCATCAAGATTGGGTGAAAAAATATGTGCTGAGATTTCAGAAAACTCTTAGTTTTTTGGAAGCTTTGCAACCCCTTTCCATGAAAGTGATTTGCGCCAGTCTCTGCTTAGGGCTACATCAATAGGAAACAAATCATAAAGATAGAACTTGGAACTACATTATTGTGTCAAGTTTCAAAGAGCTAGCACAAACCGTGTTTGATTTAGAGTTCCAACTACATGTATCCCTATAGGAGAAAAGAGAGTGACACCTAAAAATTAAAACAGTTACTGCCAACGAACGGTTTAACCTAGAAGAAATAAATTTGGTGAGCCTTTTGGGATTGGGGTACTGATCATTACCTGAAAGTGTCATCAAGTTTGGGTGAAAAAATGTGTGCTGAGATTTCAGGAATCTCGTAGTTTTTGGAAGCTTGGCAACCCCTTTCCATGAAAGTGATTTGCGCCAGTCTCTGCTTAGGGCTACACCAATAGGAAACAAACAATAAAGATAGAACTTGGAACTACTTTATTGTGTCAAGTTTCAAAGAGCTAGCCCAAACCGTGTTTGATTTAGAGTTCCAACTACATGTATCCCTATAGGAGAAAAGAGAGTGAAACCTAAAATTTAAAATAGTAACTGCCAACGAACGGTTTAACCTAGAAGAAAGAAATTAGGTGAGCCAATTGGGATTGGGGTACTGATCATTATCTGAAAGTGTCATCAAGTTTGGGTGAAAAATTTTGTGCTGAGATTTCAGGAAACTCGTAGTTTTTTGGAAGCTTGGCAACCCCTTTCCATGAAAGTGATTTGCACCAGTCTCTGCTTAGTGCTACATCAATAGGAAACAAACCATAGAGATAGAACTTGGAATTACTTTATTCTGTCAAGTTTCAAAGAGCTAGCACAAACCGTGTTTGATTTAGAGTTCCAACAACATTTATCCATATAAAAGAAAACAGAGTGAAACCTAAAAATTAAAACTGTTACTGCCAACCAACGGTTTGACCTAGAAGAACGAAATTTGGTGAGACAAGTGGGATTGGGGGACTGATCATTACGTGAAAGTGTCATCAAGATTGGGTGAAAAAATGTGTGCTGAGATTTCAGGAAACTCATAGTTTTTTGAAGCTTGGCAACCCCTTTTCATGAAAGTGATTTCTTCCATTCTCTGCTTAGGGCTACATCAATAGGAAACAAACAATAAAGATCGAACTGGGAACTACTTTATTGTGTCAAGTTTCAAAGAGCTAGCACAAACCGTGTTTGATTTACAGTTCCAACTACATGTATCCCTATAGGAGAAAACAGACTGTAACCTAAAAATTTAAACTGTTACTGCCAACGAACGGTTTAACCTAGAAGAACGACATTTAATGACCCAAGTGGGATTGGGCTACTGATCATTACCTGAAAGTGTCATCAAGTTTGGGTGAAAAAATGTGTGCTGAGATTTCAGGAATCTCGTAGTTTTTGGAAGCTTGGCAACCCCTTTCCATGAAAGTCATTTGCGCCAGTCTCTGCATAGGGCTACATCAATTGGAAACAAACCATAGAGATAGAACTTGGAACTACATTATTGTGTCAAGTTTCAAAGAGCTAGCACTAACCGTGTTTGATTTACAGTTCCAAATACATGTATCCATATAGGAGAAAACAGAGTGAAATTTAAAAATTAAAACTGTTACTGCCAACGAACGGTTTAACCTAGAAGAAGGAAATTTGGTGAGCCAAGTGGGATTGTTGTACGGATCATTACCTGAAAGTGTCATCAAGATTGGGTGAAAAAATATGTGCTGAGATTTCAGGAAACTCGTAGTTTTTTGGAAGCTTGGCAACCCCTTTCCATGAAAGTGATTTGCGCCAGTCTCTGCTTAGGGCTACATCAATAGGAAACAAACAATAAAGATAGAACTTGGAACTACTTTATTGTGTCAAGTTTCAAAGAGCTAGCACAAACCGTGTTTGATTTAGAGTTCCAAATACATGTATCCCTATAGGAGAAAAGAGAGTGAAACCTAAAAATTAAAACAGTTACTGCCAAGGAACGGTTTAACCTAGAAGAAAGAAATTTGGTGAGCCAATTGGGATTGGGGTACTGATCATTATCTGAAAGTGTCATCAAGTTTGGGTGAAAAATTTTGTGCTGAGATTTCAGGAAACTCGTAGTTTTTTGGAAGCTTGGCAACCCCTTTCCATGAAAGTGATTTGCGCCAGTCTCTGCTTAGGGCTACATCAATAGGAAACAAACCACAGAGATAGAACTTGGAATTCCTTTATTGTGTCAAGTTTCAAAGAGCTAGCACAAACCGTGTTTGATTTAGAGTTCCAACAACATTTATCCATATAAAAGAAAACAGAGTGAAACCTAAAAATTAAAACTGTTACTTCCAACGAACGGTTTAACCTAGAAGAAGGAAATTTGGTGAGCCAAGTGGGATTGGGGTACTGATCATTACTTGAAAGTGTCATCAAGATTGGGTGAAAAAATGTGTGCTGAGATTTCAGGAAACTCGTAGTTTTTTGGAAGCTTGGCAACCCCTTTCCATGAAAGTGATTTGCGCCAGTCTCTGCTTAGGGCTACATCAATAGGAAACAAACAATAAAGATAGAACTTGGAACTACTTTATTGTGTAAAGTTTCAAAGAGCTAGCACAAACCGTGTTTGATTTAGAGTTCCAAATACATGTATTTTTATAGGAGAAAACAGAGTGAAACCTAAAAATTTAAACTGTTATTGCCAAACAACGGTTTAACCTAGAAGAACGAAATTTGGTGAGCCAAGTGGGATTGGTTTACTGATCATTACCTGAAAGTGCATCAAGATTGGGTGAAAAAACGTTGCTGAGATTTCAGGAAACTCGTAGTTTTTTGGAAGCTTGGCAACCCCTTTCCATGAAAGTGATTGGGCCAGTCTCTGCTTAGGGCTACATCAATAGGAAACAAACCATAGAGATAGAACTTGGAACTACATTATTGTGTCAAGTTTCGCAGAGCTAGCACTAACCGTGTTTGATTTAGAGTTCCAAATTCATGTATCCGTATAGGAGAAAACAGAGTGAAACCTAACAATTAAAACTCTTACTGCCAACGAACGGTTTAACCTAGAAGAAGGAAATTTGGTGAACCAAGTGGGATTGGGGTACTGATCATTACCTGAAAATGTCATCAAGATTGGGTGAAAAAATATGTGCTGAGATTTCAGAAAACTCAGTTTTTTGGAAGCTTTGCAACCCCTTTCCATGAAAGTGATTTGCGCCAGTCTCTGCTTAGGGCTACATCAATAGGAAACAAATCATAAAGATAGAACTTGGAACTACATTATTGTGTCAAGTTTCAAAGAGCTAGCACAAACTGTGTTTGATTTAGAGTTCCAACTACATGTATCCCTATAGGAAAAAGAGAGTAACACCTAAAAATTAAAACAGTTACTGCCAACGAACGGTTTAACCTAGAAGAAAGAAATTTGGTGAGCCAATTGGGATTGGGGTACTGATCATTACCTGAAAGTGTCATCAAGTTTGGGTGAAAAAATTTGTGCTGAGATTTCAGGAAACTCGTAGTTTTTTGGAAGCTTGGCAACCCCTTTCCATGAAAGTGATTTGCGCCAGTCTCTGCTTACGGCTACATCAATAGGAAACAAACCATAGAGATAGAACTTGGAATTACTTTATTGTGTCAAGTTTCAAAGAGCTACCACAAACCGTGTTTGATTTAGAATTCCAACAACATGTATCCATATAAAAGAAAACAGAGTGAAACCTAAAAATTAAAACTGTTACTTCCAACGAACGGTTTAACCTAGAAGAAGGAAATTTGGTGAGCCAAGTGGGATTGGGGAACTGATAATTACCTGAAAGTGTCATCAAGATTGGGTGAAAAAGTATGTGCTGAGATTTCAGGAAACTCGTAGTTTTTGGAAGCTTGGCAACCCCTTTCCATGTAAGTGATTTGCGCCAGTCTCCGCTTAGGGCTACATCATTAGGAAACAAACCATAGAGATAGAACTTGGAACTACATTATTGTGTCAAGTTTCACAGAGCTAGCACTAACCGTGTTTGATTTAGAGTTCCAACTTCATGTATCCGTATAGGAGAAAAAGAGTGAAACCTAACAATTAAAACTGTTACTGCCAACGAACGGTTTAACCTAGAAGAAGGAAATTTGGTGAGCCAAGTGGGATTGGGTTACTGATCATTACCTGAAATTGTCATCAAGATTGGGTGAAAAAAATGTGTGCTGAGATTTCAGGAAACTTGTGTTTTTTGGAATCTTGGCAACCCCTTTCCATGAAAGTGATTTGCGCCAGTCTCTGCTTAGGGCTACATCAATAGGAAACAACCATATAGATAGAACTTGGAATTATTTTATTGTGTCAAGTTTCAAAGAGCTAGCACAAACCGTGTTTGTTTTAGAGTTCCAACTACATGTATCCTTATAGGAGAAAACAGATTGAAACCTTAAAATTAAAACAGTTACTGCCAAGGAACAGTTTAACCTAGAAGAACAAACTTCGGTGAGGCAAGTGGGAATGGGGTACTGATCATTACATGAAAGTGTCATCAAGATTGGGTGAAAAACTGTGTGCTGAGATTTCAGGAAACTCGTAGTTTTTTGGAAGCTTGGCAACCCCTTTCCATGAAAGTGATTTGTGCCAGTCTCTTCTTAGCGCTACATCAATAGGAAACAAACCATAGAGATAGAACTTGGAACTACTTTATTGTGTCAAGTTTCAAAGAGCTAGCACAAACCGTGTTTGATTTAGAGTTCCAAATACATGTATCCATATAGGAGATAAGAGAGTGAAACCTAAAAATTAAAACTGTTCCTGCAAACGAACGGTTTAACCTAGAATAACGAAATCTGGTAAGCCAAGTGGGATTGGGGTACTGATCATTACCTGAAAGTGTCATCAAGATTGGGTGAGAAAATGTGTGCAGAGATTTCAGGAAACTCGTAGTTTTTTGGAAGCTTGGCAACCCCTTTCCATGAAAGTGATTTGTGCCAGTCTCTGCTTAGTGCTACATCAACAGGAAACAAACCATAGAGATAGAACTTGGAACTACTTTATTGTGTCAAGTTTCAAAGAGCTAGCACTAACCGTGTTTGATTTAGAGTTCCATATATATGTATCCCTATAGGAGAAAACAGAGTGAAACCTAAAAATATAAACAGTTACTGCCAACAAACTCTTTAACCTAGAAGAACGAAATTTGGAGAGCCAAGTGGGATTGGGTACTGATCATTACCTAAAAGTGTCATCAAGATTGGGTGAAAAAATGTGTGCTGAATTTTCAGGAAACTCGTAGTTTTTTGGAAGCCTGGCAACACTTTTCCATGGAAGTGATTTGCGACAGACTCTGCTTAGGGCTACATCAATAGGAAAGAAACCATAGAGAAAGAAAATGGAACTACTTTATTCTGTCAAGTTTCAAAGAGCTAGCACAAACCGTGTTTGATTTAGAGTTCCAACTACATGTATCCATATAGGAGAAAACAGAGTGAAACCTAAAAATTAAAACTGTTACTGCCAACGAAAGGTTTAATCAAGAAGAACGAAATATGGAGAGGCAGTGGGAATGGGGTATTGATCATTATGTGAAAGTTTCATCAAGATTAGGTGAAAAAATGTGTGCTGAATTTTCAGGAAACTCGTAGTTTTTTGGAAGCCTGGCAACACCTTTCCATGGAAGTGATTTGCGCCAGTCTCTGCTTAGGGCTACATCAATAGGAAACAAACCATAGAGATAGAACTTGGAAATATTTTATTGTTTCAAGTTTCAAAGAGCTAGCACAAACCGTGTTTGATTTAGAGTTCCAACTACATGTATCCATATAGGAAAAAAACAGAGTGAAACCTAAAAATTAATACTGTTACTGCCAATGAACGGTTTAACCTAGAAGAACGAAATTTGGTGTTCCAAGTGGGATTGGGGTACTGATCATTACCTGAAAGTGTCATCAAGATTGGGTGAAAAAATGTGTGCTGAGATTTCTGGAAACTCGTAGTTTTTTGGAAGGTTGGAAACCCCTTTCCATTAAAGTGATTTGTTCCAGTCTCTCCTTATGGCTACATCAATAGGAAACAAAACATAGAGACAGAACGTGGAACTACTTTATTGTGTCAAGTTTCAAAGAGCTAGCACAAACCGTGTTTGATTTAGAGTTCCAACTACATGTATCCATATACGAGAAAACAGAGTGAAACCTAAAAATTAAAACTGTTAGTGCCAACGAACGGTTTTAACTAGAAGAACGAAATTTGGTGAGCCAAGTGGGATTGGGGTCCTGATCATTACCTGAAAGTGTCATCAAGATTGGGTGAAAAAATGTGTGCGGAGATTTTAGGAAACTCTTAGTTTTTTGGAAGCTTGGCAACCACTGTCCATGAAAGTGATTTGTGCCAGTCTCTGCTTAGGGCTACATCAATAGGAAACAAATCATAGAGATAGAACTTGGAACTACTTTATTGTGTCAAGTTTCAAAGACCTAGCACAAACCGTGTTTGATTTAGAGTTCCAACTACATGTATCCATATAGGAGAAAACAGAGTGAAACCTAAAAATTAAAACTGTTACTGCCAATGAACGGTTTAACCTAGAAGAACGAAATTTGGTGAGCCAAGTGGGATTGGGGTACTGATAATTACCTGAAAGTGTCATCAAGATTGGGTGAAAAAATGTGTGCTGAGTTTTCAGGAAACTCATAGTTTTTTTGGAAGTTTGGCAACCCCTTTCCATGAAAGTGATTTGCGCCAGTCTCTGCTTAGGGCTACATCAATAGGAAACAAACCATAGTGATAGAACTGGGAACTTCTTTATTGTGTCAAGTTTCAACGAGCTAGCACCAACCGTGTTTGATTGAGAGTTCCAAATACATATATCCATATAGGAGAAATTAGAGTGAAACTTAAAAATTAAAACTGTTACTGCCAACGAACGGTTTAACCTAGAAGAACGAAATTTGGTGAGCCAAGTTTGATTGGGGTACATTACCTGAAACTGTCATCAAGACTGGGTGAAAAAATGTGTGCTGAGATTTGAGGAAACTCGTAGTTTTTTGGAAGCTTGACAACCCCTTTCCATGAAAGTTATTTGTGACAGTCTCTGCTTAGGGCTACATCAATAGGAAACAAACCATAGAGATAGAACGTGGAACTACTTTATTGTGTCAAGTTTCAAAGAGCTAGCACAAACCGTGTTTGGATTAGAGTTCCAACTACATGTATCCCTAGAGGAGAAAACAGAGTGAAACCTAAAAATTAAAACTGTTACTGCCAACGAACGGTTTAACCTAGAAGAACGAAATTTGGTGAGCCAAGTGGGATTCGGGTACTGATCATTACCTGAAAGTGTCATCAAGATTGGGTGAAACAATGTGTGCTGAGATTTTAGGAAACTCGTAGTTTTGTGCAAGCTTGGCAAACCCTTTCCATGAAAGTGATTTTTGCCAGTCTCTGCTTAGGGCTACATCAATAGGAAACAAACCATAGAGACAGAACTGTGAACTACTTTATTGTGTCAAGTTTCAAAGAGCTAGCACAAACCGTGTTTGATTTAGAGTTCCAACTACATGTATCCATATAAGAGAAAACAGTGTGAAACCTAAAAATTAAAACTCATACTGCCAATGAACGGTTTAACCTAGAAGAACGAAATTTGGAGAGGCAAGTGGGATTGGGGTACTGATCATTACCTGAAAGTGTCATCAAGATTGGGTGAAAAAATGTGTGCCTAGATTTCAGGAAACTCGTAGTTTTTTGGAAGGTTGGCAACCCCTTTCCATGAAAGTGATTTGCTCCAGTCTGTGCTTAGGGCTACATCAATAGGAAACAATCCATAGAGATAGAACTTGGAACTACTTTATTGTGTCAAGTTTCAAAGAGCTAGCAAAAAGCGTGTTTGATTTAGAGTTCAAACTACATGTATCCATATAGGAGAAATCAGAGTGAAACCTAAAAATTAAAACTGTTACTGCCAACGAACGGTTTAACCTAGAAGAACAAAATTTGGTGAGCCAAGTTTGATTGGGGTACATTACCTGAAACTGTCATCAAGACTGGGTGAAAAAATGTGTGCTGAGATTTCAGGAAACTCGTAGTTTTTTGGAAGCTTGACAACCCCTTTCCATGAAAGTGATTTGTGACAGTCTCTGCTTAGGGCTACATCAATAGGAAACAAACCATAGAGATAGAACTGGGAATTACTATATTGTGTCAAGTTTCAAAGAGCTAGCAAAAACCTTGTTTGATTTACACTTCCAAATACATGTATCCATATAGGAAAAAACAGAGTGAAAGCTAAAAATTAAAACTGTTACTGCAAACGAACGGTTTAACCTAGGAGAACGAAATTTGGTGAGGCAAGTGGGATTGGGGTACTCATCATTACCTGAAAGTGTCATCAAGTTTGGGAGAAAAAAATGTGTGCTGAGATTTCAGGAAACCTGTAGTTTTTGGAAGCTTGGCAAACCCTTTCCATGAACGTGATTTGTGCCAGTCTCTGCTTAGGGCTACATCAATAGGAAACAAACCATAGAGATAAAACATGGAACTACTTTATTGTGTCAAGTTTCAAAGAGGTAGCACGAACCGTGTTTGATTTAGAGTTCCAACTACATGTATCCATATGGGAGAAAACAGAGTGAAACCTAAAAATTGAAACTGTTACTGCCAATGAACGGTTTAACCTAGAAGAAAGAAATTTGGTGAGCCAAGTGGGATTGGGGTACTGATCATTACCTGAAAGTGTCATCAAGATTGGGTGAAAAAATGTGTGCTGAGATTTCAGGAAACTCGTAGTTTTTTGGAAGCTTGGCAACCCCTTTCCATGAAAGTGATTTGTGCCAGTCTCTGCTTAGGGCTACATCAATAGGAAACAAACCATAGAGATAGAACGTGGAACTACTTTATTGCGTCAAGTTTCAAAGAGCTAGCACAAACCGTGTTTGGATTAGAGTTCCAACTACCTGTATCCCTAGAGGAGAAAACATAGTGAAACCTAAAAATTAAAACTGTTACTGCCAACGAACGGTTTAACCTAGAAGAACGAAATTTGGTGAGCCAAGTGGGATTGGGGTACTGATCATTACCTGAAAGTGTCATCAAGATTGGGTGAAAAAATGTGTGCTGAGATTTTAGGAAACTCGTAGTTTTGTGCAAGCTTGGCAAACCCTTTCCATGAAAGTGATTTTTGCCAGTCTCTGCTTAGGGCTACATCAATAGGAAAAAATTATAGAGACAGAACTGTGAACTACTTTATTGTGTCAAGTTTCAAAGAGCTAGCACAAACCGTGTTTGATTTAGAGTTCCAACTACATGTATCCATATAGGAGAAAACAGTGTGAAACCTAAAAATTAAAATTCATACTGCCAATGAACGGTTTAACCTAGAAGAACGAAATTTGGAGAGGCAAGTGGGATTGGGGTACTGATCATTACCTGAAAGTGTCATCAAGATTGGGTGAAAAAATGTGTGCTGAGATTTCAGGAAACTCGTAGTTTTTTGGAAGGTTGGCAACCCCTTTCCATGAAAGTGATTTGCTCCAGTCTGTGCTTAGGGCTACATCAATAGGAAACAAACCATAGAGATAGAACTTGGAACTACTTTATTGTGTCAAGTTTCAAAGAGCTAGCACAAAGCGTGTTTGATTTAGAGTTCCAACTACATGTATCCATATAGGAGAAAACAGAGTGAAATCTAAAAATTAAAACTGTTACTGCCAACGAACGCTTTAACCTAGAAGAACGAAATTTGGTGAGCCAAGAGGGATTGGGGTACTGATCATTACCTGAAAGTGTCATCAAGATTGGGTGAAAAAAAGTGTGCTGAGATTTCAGGAAACTCGTAGTTTTTGGCAGCTTGGCAACGCCTTTCCATGAAAGTGATTTGCGCCACTCTCTGCTTAGGGCTACATCAATAGGAAACAAACCATAGAGATAGAACTTGGAACTACTTTATTGTGTCAAGTTTCAAAGAGCTAGCAAAAAGCGTGTTTGATTTAGAGTTCAAACTACATGTATCCATATAGGAGAAAACAGAGTGAAACCTAAAAATTAAAACTGTTACTGACAACGAACGGTTTAACCTAGAAGAACGAAATTTGGTGAGCCAAGTGGGATTGGGGAACTGATCATAACCTGAAAGTGTCATCAAGATTGGGTGAAAAAATGTGTGCTGAGATTTCAGGAAACTCGTAGTTTTTTGGAAGCTTGGCAACCCCTTTGTATGAAAGTGATTGGCGCCAGTCTCTGCTTAGGGCTACATCAATAGGAAACAAACCATAGAGATAGAACATGGAACTACTTTATTGTGTATAGTTTCAGAGAGCTAGCACAAACGGTGTTTGATTTAGAGTTCCAACTACAGGTATCCATATAGGAGAAAACAGAGTGAAACCTAAAAATTTAAAGTGTTACTGCCAATGAACGGTTTAACCTAGAAGAACGAAATATGGTGAGCCAAATGGGATTGGGGTACTGATCTTTACCTGAAAGTGTCATGAAGATTGGGTGAAAAAATGTGTGGCGAGATTCAGGAAACTTGTAGTTTTTTGGAAACTTGGCAACCCCTTTCCATGAAAGTGATTTGCGCCAGTCTCTGCTTAGGGCTACATCAATAGGAATCAAACCATAGTGATAGAACTTGGAACTACTTTATTGTGTCAAGTTTCAAAGAGCTAGCACCAACCGTGTTTGATTTAGAGTTCCAATTACATGTATCCATATAGGAGAAAACAGAGTGAAACCTAAAAATTAAAACTGTTACTGCCAACGAATGGTTTAACCTAGAAGAACGAAATTTGGTCAGCCAAGTGGGATTGGGGTACTGATCATTACCTGAAAGTGGCATCAAGATTGGGAGAAAAAATGTGTGCTGAGATTTCAGGAAACTCGTAGTTTTTTGGAAGCTTGGCAACCCCTTTCCATGAAAGTCATTTGCGCCAGTCTCTGCTTAGGGCTACATCAATAGGAAACAAACCATAGAGATAGAACTTGGAACTACTTTATTGTGTCAAGTTTCAAAGAGCTAGCACAAACCGTGTTTGATTTAGAGTTCCAAATACATGTATCCATATAGGGGAAAACAGATTGAAACCTAAAAATTAAAACTGTTACTGCCAACGAATGGTTTAACCTAGAAGAACGAAATTTGGTGAGCCAAGTTTGATTGGGGTACATTACCTGAAAATGTCATCAAGACTGGGTGAAAAAATGTGTGGTGAGATTTCAGGAAACTCGTAGTTTTTTGGAAGCTTGACAACCCCTTTCCATGAAATTGATTTGTGACAGTCTCTGCATAGGTCTACATCAATAGGAAACAAACCATAGTGATAGAACGTGGAACTACTTTATTGTGTCAAGTTTCAAAGAGCTAGCACAAACCGTGTTTGATTTAGAGTTCCAACTACATGTATCCATATAGGAGAAAACAGTGTGAAACCTAAAAATTAAAACTCATACTGCCAATGAACGGTTTAACCTAGAAGAACGAAATTTGGAGAGGCAAGTGGGATTGGGGTACTGATCATTACCTGAAAGTGTCATCAAGATTGGGTGAAAAAATGTGTGCTGAGATTTCAGGAAACTCGTTTGTTTTTTGGAAGGTTGGCAACCCCTTTCCATGAAAGTGATTTGCTCCAGTCTGTGCTTAGGGCTACATCAATAGGAAACAAACCATAGAGATAGAACTTGGAACTACTTTATTGTGTCAAGTTTCAAAGAGCTAGCACAAACCGTGTTTGATTTAGAGTTCCAAATACATGTATCCATATAGGGGAAAACAGATTGAAACCTAAAAATTAAAACTGTTACTGCTAACGAATGGTTTAACCTAGAAGAACGAAATTTGGTGAGCCAAGTTTGATTGGGGTACATTACCTGAAAATGTCATCAAGACTGGGTGAAAAAATGTGTGGTGAGATTTCAGGAAACTCGAAGTTTTTTGGAAGCTTGACAACCCCTTTCCATGAAAGTGATTTGTGACAGTCTCTGCTTAGGGCTACATCAATAGGAAACAAACCATAGAGATAGAACTGGGAATTACTATATTGTGTCAAGTTTCAAAGAGCTAGCAAAAACCTTGTTTGATTTACACTTCCAAATACATGTATCCATATAGGAAAAAACAGAGTGAAAGCTAAAAATTAAAACTGTTACTGCAAACGAACGGTTTAACCTAGGAGAACGAAATTTGGTGAGGCAAGTGGGATTGGGGTACTCATCATTACCTGAAAGTGTCATCAAGTTTGGGAGAAAAAAATGTGTGCTGAGATTTCAGGAAACCTGTAGTTTTTGGAAGCTTGGCAAACCCTTTCCATGAACGTGATTTGTGCCAGTCTCTGCTTAGGGCTACATCAATAGGAAACAAACCATAGAGATAAAACATGGAACTACTTTATTGTGTCAAGTTTCAAAGAGGTAGCACGAACCGTGTTTGATTTAGAGTTCCAACTACATGTATCCATATGGGAGAAAACAGAGTGAAACCTAAAAATTGAAACTGTTACTGCCAATGAACGGTTTAACCTAGAAGAAAGAAATTTGGTGAGCCAAGTGGGATTGGGGTACTGATCATTACCTGAAAGTGTCATCAAGATTGGGTGAAAAAATGTGTGCTGAGATTTCAGGAAACTCGTAGTTTTTTGGAAGCTTGGCAACCCCTTTCCATGAAAGTGATTTGTGCCAGTCTCTGCTTAGGGCTACATCAATAGGAAACAAACCATAGAGATAGAACGTGGAACTACATTATTGCGTCAAGTTTCAAAGAGCTAGCACAAACCGTGTTTGGATTAGAGTTCCAACTACCTGTATCCCTAGAGGAGAAAACATAGTGAAACCTAAAAATTAAAACTGTTACTGCCAACGAACGGTTTAACCTAGAAGAACGAAATTTGGTGAGCCAAGTGGGATTGGGGTACTGATCATTACCTGAAAGTGTCATCAAGATTGGGTGAAAAAATGTGTGCTGAGATTTTAGGAAACTCGTAGTTTTGTGCAAGCTTGGCAAACCCTTTCCATGAAAGTGATTTTTGCCAGTCTCTGCTTAGGGCTACATCAATAGGAAAAAATTATAGAGACAGAACTGTGAACTACTTTATTGTGTCAAGTTTCAAAGAGCTAGCACAAACCGTGTTTGATTTAGAGTTCCAACTACATGTATCCATATAGGAGAAAACAGTGTGAAACCTAAAAATTAAAATTCATACTGCCAATGAACGGTTTAACCTAGAAGAACGAAATTTGGAGAGGCAAGTGGGATTGGGGTACTGATCATTACCTGAAAGTGTCATCAAGATTGGGTGAAAAAATGTGTGCTGAGATTTCAGGAAACTCGTAGTTTTTTGGAAGGTTGGCAACCCCTTTCCATGAAAGTGATTTGCTCCAGTCTGTGCTTAGGGCTACATCAATAGGAAACAAACCATAGAGATAGAACTTGGAACTACTTTATTGTGTCAAGTTTCAAAGAGCTAGCACAAAGCGTGTTTGATTTAGAGTTCCAACTACATGTATCCATATAGGAGAAAACAGAGTGAAATCTAAAAATTAAAACTGTTACTGCCAACGAACGCTTTAACCTAGAAGAACGAAATTTGGTGAGCCAAGAGGGATTGGGGTACTGATCATTACCTGAAAGTGTCATCAAGATTGGGTGAAAAAAAGTGTGCTGAGATTTCAGGAAACTCGTAGTTTTTGGCAGCTTGGCAACGCCTTTCCATGAAAGTGATTTGCGCCACTCTCTGCTTAGGGCTACATCAATAGGAAACAAACCATAGAGATAGAACTTGGAACTACTTTATTGTGTCAAGTTTCAAAGAGCTAGCAAAAAGCGTGTTTGATTTAGAGTTCAAACTACATGTATCCATATAGGAGAAAACAGAGTGAAACCTAAAAATTAAAACTGTTACTGACAACGAACGGTTTAACCTAGAAGAACGAAATTTGGTGAGCCAAGTGGGATTGGGGAACTGATCATAACCTGAAAGTGTCATCAAGATTGGGTGAAAAAATGTGTGCTGAGATTTCAGGAAACTCGTAGTTTTTTGGAAGCTTGGCAACCCCTTTGTATGAAAGTGATTGGCGCCAGTCTCTGCTTAGGGCTACATCAATAGGAAACAAACCATAGAGATAGAACATGGAACTACTTTATTGTGTATAGTTTCAGAGAGCTAGCACAAACGGTGTTTGATTTAGAGTTCCAACTACAGGTATCCATATAGGAGAAAACAGAGTGAAACCTAAAAATTTAAAGTGTTACTGCCAATGAACGGTTTAACCTAGAAGAACGAAATTTGGTGAGCCAAATGGGATTGGGGTACTGATCTTTACCTGAAAGTGTCATGAAGATTGGGTGAAAAAATGTGTGGCGAGATTCAGGAAACTTGTAGTTTTTTGGAAACTTGGCAACCCCTTTCCATGAAAGTGATTTGCGCCAGTCTCTGCTTAGGGCTACATCAATAGGAATCAAACCATAGTGATAGAACTTGGAACTACTTTATTGTGTCAAGTTTCAAAGAGCTAGCACCAACCGTGTTTGATTTAGAGTTCCAATTACATGTATCCATATAGGAGAAAACAGAGTGAAACCTAAAAATTAAAACTGTTACTGCCAACGAATGGTTTAACCTAGAAGAACGAAATTTGGTCAGCCAAGTGGGATTGGGGTACTGATCATTACCTGAAAGTGGCATCAAGATTGGGAGAAAAAATGTGTGCTGAGATTTCAGGAAACTCGTAGTTTTTTGGAAGCTTGGCAACCCCTTTCCATGAAAGTCATTTGCGCCAGTCTCTGCTTAGGGCTACATCAATAGGAAACAAACCATAGAGATAGAACTTGGAACTACTTTATTGTGTCAAGTTTCAAAGAGCTAGCACAAACCGTGTTTGATTTAGAGTTCCAAATACATGTATCCATATAGGGGAAAACAGATTGAAACCTAAAAATTAAAACTGTTACTGCCAACGAATGGTTTAACCTAGAAGAACGAAATTTGGTGAGCCAAGTTTGATTGGGGTACATTACCTGAAAATGTCATCAAGACTGGGTGAAAAAATGTGTGGTGAGATTTCAGGAAACTCGTAGTTTTTTGGAAGCTTGACAACCCCTTTCCATGAAATTGATTTGTGACAGTCTCTGCATAGGTCTACATCAATAGGAAACAAACCATAGTGATAGAACGTGGAACTACTTTATTGTGTCAAGTTTCAAAGAGCTAGCACAAACCGTGTTTGATTTAGAGTTCCAACTACATGTATCCATATAGGAGAAAACAGTGTGAAACCTAAAAATTAAAACTCATACTGCCAATGAACGGTTTAACCTAGAAGAACGAAATTTGGAGAGGCAAGTGGGATTGGGGTACTGATCATTACCTGAAAGTGTCATCAAGATTGGGTGAAAAAATGTGTGCTGAGATTTCAGGAAACTCGTTTGTTTTTTGGAAGGTTGGCAACCCCTTTCCATGAAAGTGATTTGCTCCAGTCTGTGCTTAGGGCTACATCAATAGGAAACAAACCATAGAGATAGAACTTGGAACTACTTTATTGTGTCAAGTTTCAAAGAGCTAGCACAAACCGTGTTTGATTTAGAGTTCCAAATACATGTATCCATATAGGGGAAAACAGATTGAAACCTAAAAATTAAAACTGTTACTGCTAACGAATGGTTTAACCTAGAAGAACGAAATTTGGTGAGCCAAGTTTGATTGGGGTACATTACCTGAAAATGTCATCAAGACTGGGTGAAAAAATGTGTGGTGAGATTTCAGGAAACTCGTAGTTTTTTGGAAGCTTGACAACCCCTTTCCATGAAAGTGATTTGTGACAGTCTCTGCATAGGGCTACATCAATAGGAAACAAACCATAGTGATAGAACGTGGAACTACTTTATTGTGTCAAGTTTCAAAGAGCTAGCACAAACCGTGTTTGATTTAGAGTTCCAACTACATGTATCCATATAGGAGAAAACAGTGTGAAACCTAAAAATTAAAACTCATACTGCCAATGAACGGTTTAACCTAGAAGAACGAAATTTGGAGAGGCAAGTGGGATTGGGGTACTGATCATTACCTGAAAGTGTCATCAAGATTGGGTGAAAAAATGTGTGCTGAGATTTCAGGAAACTCGTAGTTTTTTGGAAGGTTGGCAACCCCTTTCCATGAAAGTGATTTGCTCCAGTCTGTGCTTAGGGCTACATCAATAGGAAACAAACCATAGAGATAGAACTTGGAACTACTTTATTGTGTCAAGTTTCAAAGAGCTAGCACAAAGCGTGTTTGATTTAGAGTTCCAACTACATGTATCCATATAGGAGAAAACGGAGTGAAATATAAAAATTAAAACTGTTACTGCCAACGAACTCTTTAACCTAGAAGAACGAAATTTGGTGAGCCAAGAGGGATTGGGGTACTGATCATTACCTGAAAGTGTCATCAAGATTGGCTGAAAAAAAGTGTGCTCAGATTTCAGGAAACTCGTAGTTTTTGGCAGCTTGGCAACACCTTTCCATGAAAGTGATTTGCGCCACTCTCTGCTTAGGGCTACATCAATAGGAAACAAACCATAGAGATAGAACTTGGAACTACTTTATTGTGTCAAGTTTCAAAGAGCTAGCAAAAAGCGTGTTTGATTTAGAGTTCAAACTACATGTATCCATATAGGAGAAAACAGAGTGAAACCTAAAAATTAAAACTGTTACTGACAACGAACGGTTTAACCTAGAAGAACGAAATTTGGTGAGCCAAGTGGGATTGGGGAACTGATCATAACCTGAAAGTGTCATCAAGATTGGGTGAAAAAATGTGTGCTGAGATTTCAGGAAACTCGTAGTTTTTTGGAAGCTTGGCAACCCCTTTGTATGAAAGTGATTGGCGCCAGTCTCTGCTTAGGGCTACATCAATAGGAAACAAACCATAGAGATAGAACATGGAACTACTTTATTGTGTATAGTTTCAGAGAGCTAGCACAAACGGTGTTTGATTTAGAGTTCCAACTACAGGTATCCATATAGGAGAAAACAGAGTGAAACCTAAAAATTTAAAGTGTTACTGCCAATGAACGGTTTAACCTAGAAGAACGAAATTTATTGAGCCAAATGGGATTGGGGTACTGATCTTTACCTGAAAGTGTCATGAAGATTGGGTGAAAAAATGTGTGGCGAGATTCAGGACTTGTAGTTTTTTGGAAACTTGGCAACCCCTTTCCATGAAAGTGATTTGCGCCAGTCTCTGCTTAGGGCTACATCAATAGGAATCAAACCATAGTGATAGAACTTGGAACTACTTTATTGTGTCAAGTTTCAAACAGCTAGCACCAACCGTGTTTGATTTAGAGTTCCAATTACATGTATCCATATAGGAGAAAACAGAGTGAAACCTAAAAATTAAAACTGTTACTGCCAACGAATGGTTTAACCTAGAAGAACGAAATTTGGTGAGCCAAGTTTGATTGGGGTACATTACCTGAAAATGTCATCAAGACTGGGTGAAAAAATGTGTGGTGAGATTTCATGAAACTCGTAGTTTTTTGGAAGCTTGACAACCCCTTTCCATGAAAGTGATTTGTGACAGTCTCTGCATAGGGCTACATCAATAGGAAACAAACCATAGAGATAGAACGTGGAACTACTTTATTGTGTCAAGTTTCAAAGAGCTAGCACAAACCGTGTTTGATTTAGAGTTCCAACTACATGTATCCCTAGAGGAGAAAACAGAGTGAAACCTAAAAATTAAAACTGTTACTGCCAATGAACGGTTTAACCTAGAAGAACGAAATTTGGTGAGCCAAGTGGGATTGGGGTTCTGATCATTACCTGAAAGTGTCATCAAGATTGGGTGAAAAAATGTGTGCTGAGGTTTCAGGAAACTCGTAGTTTTTTGGAAGCTTGGCAACCACTATCCATGAAAGTGATTTGCTCCAGTCTCTGCTTAGGGCTACATCAATAGGAAACAAACCATAGAGATAGAACGTGGAGCTACTTTATTGTGTCAAGTTTCAAAGAGCTAGCACAAACCGTGTTTGATTTAGAGTTCCAACTACATGTATCCATATAGGAGAAAACAGTGAAACCTAAAAATTAAAACTGTTACTGCCAATGAACGGTTTAACTTAGAAGTACGAAATTTGGTGAGCCAAGTGGGATTGGGGTACTGATCATTACCTGAAATTGTCATCAAGATTGGGTGAAAAAATGTGTGGTGTGATTTCAGGAAACTCGTAGTTTTTTGGAAGCTTGGCAACCCCTTTCCATGAAAGTGATTTGCTCCAGTCTCTGCTTAGGGCTACATCAATAGGAATCAAACCATAGTGATAGAACTTGTAACTACTTTATTGTGTCAAGTTTCAACGAGCTATCACAAACAGTGTTTGATTTAGTGTTCCAACTACATGTATCCATATAGGAGAAAACAGAGTGAAACCTAAAAATTAAAACTGTTACTGCCAACGAACGGTTTAACCTAGAAGAACGATATTTGGTGAGCCCAGTGGGATTGGTGTACATTACCTGAAAATGTCATCAAGACTGGCTTAAAAAATGTGTGCTGAGATATCAGGAAACTCATAGTTTTTTGGAAGCTTGGCAACCCCTTTATATGAAAGTGATTTGCGACAGTCTCTGCTTAGGTCTACATCAATACGAAACAAACCATAGAGATACAACTGGGAATTACTTTATTGTGTCAAGTTTCAAAGAGCTAGAAAAAACCGTGTTTGATTTAGAGTTCCAACTACATGTATCCATATATGAGAAAACAGAGTGAAAGCTAAAAATTAAAACTGTTACTGCCAACGAACGGTTTATCCTAGATGAACGAAATTTGGTGAGCCAAGTGGGATTTGGGTACATAACCTGAAAGTGTCTTCAAGATTGGGTGAAAATGTTTGCTGAGATTTCAGAAAACTCGTAGATTTTTGGAAGCTTGGCAACCCCTTTCCATGAAAGTTATTTGTGCCAGTCTCTGCTTAACGCTACATCAATAGGATACAAACCATAGAGACAGAACTTGGAACTACTTTATTGTGTCAAGTTTCAAAGAGCTAGCACAAATCGTGTTTGATTTAGAGTTCCAAATACATGTATCCTTATGGGAGAAAACAGAGTGAAACCTAAAAATTAAAACTGTTACTGCCAGTGAACGGTTTAACCTAGAAAAACGAAATTTGGTGAGCCAAGTGGGATTGGGGTAGTGATCATTACCTAAAAATGTCATCAAGATTGGGTGAAAAAATGTGTGCTGAGATTTCAGGAAACTCGTAGTTTTTTGGAGGCTTGGCAACCCCTTTCAATGAAACTGATTTGTTCCCGTCTCTGCTTAGGGCTACATCAATATGAAACAAACCATAGAGATAGAACGTGGAACTGCTTTATTGTGTCAAGTTTCAAAGAGCTAGCACAAACCGTGTTTGATTTAGAGTTCCAACTAAAAGTATCCATATAGGAGAAAACAGAGTGAAACCTAAAAATTAAAAATGTTACTTCCAACGAACGGTTTAACCTAGAAGAACGAAATTTGGTGAGCCAAGTGGGATTGGGGTACTGATCATTACCTGAAAGTGTCATCAAGTTTGGGTGAAAAAATGTGTGCTGAGATTTCAGAAATCTCGTAGGTTTTGGAAGCTTGGCAACCCCTTTCCATGAAAGTGATTTGTGCCAGTCTCTGCTTAGGGCTACATCAATAGGAAACAACCCATAGAGATAGAACGTGGAACTACTTTATTGTGTCACATTTCAAAGAGCTAGCACAAACCGTGTTTGATTTAGAGTTCCAACTACATGTATCCATATATTAGAAAACAGAGAAAAATCTAAAAATTAAAACTGTTACTGCCAACGAACGGTTTAACCTAGAAGAACGAAATTTGGTGAGCCAAGTGGGATTGGGGTACTGATCATTACTGAAAGTGTCCTCAAGATTGGG
Organism: Spermophilus citellus; assembly: GCF_964194105.1. Taxonomy (NCBI): domain Eukaryota; kingdom Metazoa; phylum Chordata; class Mammalia; order Rodentia; family Sciuridae; genus Spermophilus; species Spermophilus citellus. Next base: position 18,581,656 of record NC_138197.1, on the reverse strand, counting down.
TGAAAAAATGTGTGCTGAAATTACAGGAAACTCGTAGTTTTTGGAAGCTTGGCAACACCTTTCCATGAAAGTGATTTGCGCCAGTCTCTGCTTAGGGCTACATCAATAGGATACAAACCATAGAGATAGACCTTGGAACTACTTTATTGTGTCAAGTTTCAAAGAACTAGCCCAAACCCTGTTTGATTTAGAGTTCCAACTACATGTATCCCTATAGGAGAAAACAGAGTGAAACCTAAAAATTTAAACTGTTACTGCCAACCAACGGTTTAACCTAGAAGAAGGAAATTTGGTGAGCCAAGTGGGATTGGGCTACTGATCATTACCTGAAAGTGTCATCAAGATTGGATGAAAAAATGTGTGCGGAGATTTCAGGCAACTCGTAATTTTTTGGAAGCTTGGCAACCCCTTTCCATGAAAGTGATTTGCGCCAGTCTCTGCTTAGGGCTACATCAATAGGAATCAAACCATAGAGATAGAACTTGGAAATACTTATTGTGTCAAGTTTCAAAGAGCTATCACAAACCGTGTTTGATTTAGAGTTCCAAATACATGTATCCATATAGGAGAAAACAGAGTGAAACCTAAAAATTAAAACTGTTACTGCCAATGAACGGTTTAAACTAGAAGAACGAAATTTGGAGAGGAAAGTGAGATTGGGGTACTGATCATTACCTGACAGTATCATCAAGAATGGGTGAAAAAATGTGTGCTGAGATTTTAGGAAACTCGTAGTTTTTTGGAAGCTTGGCAACCCCTTTCCATGAAAGTGATTTGCGCCAGTCTCTGCTTAGGGCTACATCAATAGGAAACAACCCATGCAGATAGAACGTGGAACTACTTTATTGTGTCAAGTTTCAAAGAGCTAGCAAAAAACCGTGTTTGATTTAGAGTTCCAACTACATGTATCCATATAGGAGAAAACAGAGTGAAACCTAAAAATTAAAACTGTTACTGCCAACGAACGGTTTAACCTAGAAGAACGAAATTTGGTGAGCCAAGTGGGATTGGGGTACTGATCATTACCTGAAAGTGTCATCAAGTTTGGGTAAAAAAATGTGTGCTGAGATTTCAGAAATCTCGTAGTTGTTGGAAGCTTGGCAACCCCTTTCCATGAAAGTGATTTGCGCCACTCTCTGCTTAGGGCTACATCAATAAAAAACAAACCATAGAGATAGAACTTGGAACTACTTTATTGTGTCAATTTTCAAAGAGCTACCACAAAGCGTGTTTGATTTAGAGTTCCAACTACATGTATCCATATAGGAGAAAACAGAGTGAAACCTAAAAATTAAAACTGTTACTGCCAAAGAACAGTTTAACCTAGGAGAACGAAATTTGGTGAGCCAAGTTGGATTGGGGTACATTACCTGAAAGTGTCATCAAGACTGGCTGAAAAAATATGTGCTGAGATTTCAGGAAACTCCTAATTTTTTGGAAGCTTGGCAACCCCTTTCCATGAAAGTGATTTGTGACAGTCTCTGCTTAGGGCTACATCAATAGGAAACAAATCATAGAGATAGAACTGGGAACTATTTATTGTGTCAACTTTCAAAGAGCTAGCAAAAACAGTGTTTGATTTAGAGTTCCAACTACATTTATCCATAGAGGAGAAAACAGAGTGAATGCTAAAAATTAAAACTCTTACTGCAAACTAACGGTTTAACCTAGAAGAACGAAATTTGGTGAGCCAAGTGGGATTGGGGTACTGATCATTACTGAGAGTGTCATCAAGATTGGGTGAAAAAAATGTGTGCTGAGATTACAGGAAACTCGTAGTTTTTGGAAGCTTGGCAACCCCTTTCCATGAAAGTGATTTGCGCCACTCTGTGCTTAGGGCTACATCAATAGGAAACAAACCATAGAGATAGAACTTGGAACTACTTTATTGTGTCAAGTTTCAAAGAGCTAGCACAAACCGAGTTTGATTTAGAGTTCCTACTACATTTATCCATATAGGAGAAAACAGAGTGAAACCTAAAAATTAAAACTGTTACTGCCAACGAACGGTTTAACCTAGAAGAACGAAATTTGGTCATCCAAGTGGGATTGGGGTACTGATCATTACCTGAAAGTGTCATCAAGATTGGGTGAAAAAATATGTTCTGAGATTTCAGGAAACTCGTAGTTTTTGGAAACTGTTCAATCCCTTCCATGAAAGTGATTTGCGCCAGTCTCTGCTTAGGGCTACATCAATAGGAAACAAACCATAGAGATAGAACTTGGAACTACTTTATTGTGTCAGGTTTCAATGAGCTAGCACAAACCGTGTTTGATTTAGAGTTCAAAAGACATGTATCCATATAGGAGAAAACAGAGTGAAACCTAAATATTAAAACTGTTACTGCCAACGAACGGTTTAACCTTGAAGAACGAAATTTGGTGAGCCAAGTGAGATTGGGGTACATTAGCTGAAAATTTCGTCAAGACTTGGTGAAAAAATGTGTGCTGAGATTTCAGGAAACTCGTAGTTTTTTTGAAGCTTGGCAACCCCTTTCCATGAAAGTAATTTGCGCCAGTCTCTTCTTAGGACTACATCAATAGGAACAAAACCATAGAGATATAACTTGGAACTACTTTATTGTGTCAAGTTTCAAAGAGCTAGCACAAAGCGTGTTTGATTTAGAGTTCCAACTACATGTATCCATATAGGAGAAAAGAGAGTGAAACCTAAAAATTAAAACTGTTACTGCCAACGAACGGTTTAACCTAGAAGAACAAAATTTGGTGAGCCAAGTGAGATTGGGGTACTGATCATTACCTGAAAGTGTCATCAAGATTGGGTGAAAAAATGTGTGCTGTGATTTCAGGAAACTCGTAGTTTTTTCGAAGCTGGGCAACCCCTTTCCATGAAAGTGATTGGCGCAGGTCTCTGCTTAGGGCTACATCATTAGGAAACAAACCATAGAGATAGAACTTGTAATTACTTTATTGTGTCAACTTTCAAAGAGCTAGCACAAACCGTGTTTGATTTAGAGTTCCAACTACATATATCCATATAGGAGAAAACAGAGTGAAACCTGAAAATTAAAACAGTTAATACCAACGAACGGTTTAACCTAGAAGAACTAAATTTGGTGAGCCAAGTGGGATTGGTGTCCTGATCATTACCTGAAAGTGTCATCAAGATTGGGTGAAAAAATATGTGCTTAGATTTCAGGAAACTCATAGTTTTTTGGAAGGTTGGCAACGCATTTTCCATGATTTGCATCAGTCTCTGCTTAGGGCTACATCAATAGGAAACAAACCATAGAGATAGAACTTTGAACTAATTTATTGTGTCAAGTTTCAAAGAGCTAGCACCAACCGTGTTTGATTTGGAGTTCCAACTACATGTATCCCTATAGGAGAAAACAGAGTGAAACGTAAAATCTAGAACAGTTACTGCCAACGAACAGATTTAGAGTTCCAACTACATGTATCCATATAGGAGAAAACAGATTGAAACCTAAAAATTAAAACAGTTACTGCCAACGAACGGTTTCACCTAGAAGAAAGAAATTTGGTGAGCCAAGTGGGATTGGGGTACTGATCATTACCTGAAAGTGTCATCAAGATTGGGTGAAAAAATGTGTGCTGAGATTTTAGGAAACTCGTAGTTTTTTGGAAGCTTGGCAACGCCTTTCCATGAAAGAGATTTGCGCCAGTCTCTGCTTAGGGCTACATCAATAGGAAACAAACCATAGAGATAGAACTTGGAACTACTTTATTTTGTCAAGTTTCAAAGAGCTAGCTCCAACAGTGTTTGATTTAGTGTTCCAACTACATATATCCCTATTGGAGAAAACAGAGGGAAAATTTAAAAAAATAGAACATTTACTGCCAACGAACAGTTTATCGTAGAAGAACGAAATTTGGTGAGGCAAGTGAGATTCCGGTACTCATCATTATCTGAACGTGTCATTAACATTGGGCGAAAACACGTGTGCTGAGATTTCAGGAAACTCGTAGTTTTTTGGAAGCTTGGCCAAACCTTTCCATGAAAGTGATTTGCGCCAGTCTCTGCTTAGGGCTACATCAATAGGAAACAAACCATAGAGACAGAACTTGGAACTACCTTATTGTGTCAAGTTTCAAAGAGCTAGCACAAACCGTGTTTGATTTAGAGTTCGAGCGACATGTATCCATACAGGAGAAAACAGAGTGAAACATAAAAATTAAAACTGTTACTGCCAACGAACGGTTTCACCTAGAAGAACGAAATTTGGTCAGCCAAGTGGGATTGGGGTACGAATCATTACCAAAAAGTGTCATTAAGATTGGTTGAAAAAATGTGTGCTGAGATTTCAGGAAACTCGAAGTTTTTGGAAGCTTGGCAACCCCTTTCCATGCAAGTGATTTGCGCCAGTCTCTGCTTAGGGCTACATCAATAGGAAACAAATCATAGAGATAGAACTTGGAACTACATTATTGTGTCAAGTTTCAAAGAGCTAGCAAAAACCGTGTTTGATTTAGAGTTCCAACTACATGTATCCCTATAGGAGAAAAGAGAGTGAAACCTAAAAATTAAAACAGTTACTGCTAACGAACGGTTTAACCTAGAAGAAAGAAATTTGGTGAGCCAATTGGGATTGGCGTGCTGATCATTACCTTAAAGTTTCATGAAGTTTGGGTGAAAAAATGTGTGCTGAGATTTCAGGAAACTCGTAGTTTTTTGGAAGCTTGGCAACCCCTTTCCATGAAAGTGATTTGCGCCAGTCTCTGCTTAGGGCTACATCAATAGGAAACAAACCATAGAGATAGAACTTGGAATTACTTTATTGTGTCAAGTTTCAAAGAGCTACCACAAACCGTGTTTGATTTAGAGTTCCAACAACATGTATCCATATAAAAGAAAACAGAGTGAAACCTAAAAATTAAAACTGTAGGAAATTTGGTGAGCCAAGTGGGATTGGGGTACTGATCATTACCTGAAAGTGACATCAAGATTGGGTGAAAAGGTATGTGCTGAGTTTTCAGGAAACTCGAAGTTTTTGGAAGCTTAGCAACCCCTATCCATGAAAGTGATTTGCGCCAGTCTCTGCTTAGGGCTACATCATTAGGAAGCAAACCATAGAGATAGAACTTGGAACTACATTATTGTGTCAAGTTTCAAAGAGCTAGAACAAACCGTGTTTGATTTAGAGTTCCAACTACATGTATCCGTATAGGAGAAAAGAGAGTGAAACCTAAAAATTAAAACAGTTACTGCCAACGAACGGTTTAACCTAGAAGAAGGGAATTTGGTGAGCCAAGTGGGATTGGGGTACTGATCATTAACTGAAAGTGTCTTCAAGATTGGGTGAAAAAATGTGTGCTGAGTTCAGGAAACTCGTAGTTTTTTGGAAGCATGGCAACCCCTTTCCATGAAAGTGATTTGCGCCAGTCTCTGCTTAGGGCTACATCAATAGGAAACAAACCATAGAGATAGAACTTGGAACTACTTTATTGTGTCAAGATTCAAAGAGCTAGCACAAACCGTGTTTGATTTAGAGTTCCAACTACATATATACATATAGGAGAAAACAGAGTGAAAGCTAAAAATTCAAACTGTTACTGCAAAAGAACGGTTTAACCTAGAAGAACGAAATTTGGTGAGCCAAGTGGGATTCGGGTACTGATCATTACCTGAAAGTGTCATCAAGTTTGGATGAAAAAATGTGTGCTGAGATTTCAGAAAACTTGTAGTTTTTGGAAGCTTGGCAACCTGTTTCCATGAAAGTGATTGCGCCTGTCTCTGCTTAAGGCTACATCAATAGGAAACAAACCATAGATATAGGACTTGGAACTACTTTATTGTGTCAAGTTTCAAGGAGCTAGCAGAAACCGTGTTTGATTTAGAGTTCCAACTACATGTATCCCTATAGGAGAAAACAGAGTGAAACCTAAAAATTAAAACTGTTACTGCCAACCAACGGTTTAACCTAGAAGAACTAAATTTGGTGAGACAAGTGGGATTGGGGTACTGATCATTATCTGAAAGTGTCTTCAAGATTGGGTGAAAAAATGTGTGCTGAGATTTCAGGAAACTCGTAGTTTTTGGAAGATTGGCAACCCCTTTCCATGAGAGTGATTTGCGCCCGTCTCTGCTTTGGGCTACAACAATAGGAAACAAATCATAGAGATAGAAATTGGAACTACATTACTGTGTCAAGTGTCAAAGGGCTAGTACAAACCGTGTTTGATTTAGAGTTCCAACTACATGTATCCCTATAGGAGAAAACAGAGTGAAACCTAAAAATTAAAAATGTTACTTCGAACGAACGGTTTAACCTAGAAGAACGAAATTGGGTGAGCCAAGTGGGATTGGAGTACTGATCATTACCTGAAAGTGTCACCAAGATTGGGTGAAAAAATGTGTGCTGAGATTTCAGGAAATCGTAGTTTTTAGAAGCTTGGCCACCCCTTTCCATGAAAGTGATTTGCGCCAGTCTCTGCTTAGGGCTACATCAATAGGAAACAAATCATAGAGATAGAACTTGGAACTATATTATTCTATCAAGTTTCAAAGAGCTAGCACAAACCGTGTTTGATTTAGAGTTCCAACAACATGTATCCCTATAAGAGAAAACGGAGTGTAACATAAAAATTTAAACTGTTACTGCCAACGAACGGTTTAACCTAGAAGAACGAAATTTGGTGAGCCAAGTGGGATTGGGGTACTGATCATTACCTGAAAGTGTCATCAAGATTGGGGAAAAAATGTGTGCTGGGATTTCAGGAAACTCTTAGTTTTTTGGAAGCTTGGCAACCCCTTTCCATGAAAGTGATTTGCGCCAGTCTCTGCTTAGGGCTACATCAAGAGGAAACAAACCATAGAGATAGAACTTGGAACTTCTTTATTGTGTCAAGTTTCAAAGAGCTAGCACAATCCGTGTTTTATTTAGAGTTCCAACAACATGTATCCATATAAAAGAAAACAGAGTGAAACCTAAAAAATGAAAACAGTTACTGCCAACGAACGGTTTAACCTAGAAGAAGGAAATTTTGTGAGCCAACTGGGATTGGGTTACTGATCATTACCTGAATGTGTCATCAAGATTGGGTGAAAAAATGTTTGCTGAGATTTCAGGAAACTCGTAGATTTTTGGAAGCCTGGCATACCATTTCCATGAAAGTGATTTGTGCCTGTCTCTACTTAGGGCTACATCAATAGGATACAAACCATAGAGATAGAACTTGGAACTAATTTATTGTGTCAATTTTCAAAGAGCTAGCACAAAGCGTGTTTGATTTAGAGTTCCAACTACATGTATCCATATAGGAGAAAACAGAGTGAAACCTAAAAATTAAAACTGTTACTGCCAAAGAATTGTTTAACCTAGAAGAACGAAATTTGGTGAGCCAAATGGGATTGGGGTACTGATCATTACTTGAAATTGTCATCAAGATTGGGTGAAAAAATGTGTGCTGAGATTTCAGGAAACTCGTAGTTTTTTGGAAGCTTGGCAACCCCTTTCCATGAAACTGATTTGTTCCCGTCTCTGCTTAGGGCTACATCAATATGAAACAAACCATAGAGATAGAACGTGGAACTGCTTTATTGTGTCAAGTTTCAAAGAGCTAGCACAAACCGTGTTTGATTTAGAGTTCCAACTAAAAGTATCCATATAGGAGAAAACAGAGTGAAACCTAAAAATTAAAAATGTTACTTCCAACGAACGGTTTAACCTAGAAGAACGAAATTTGGTGAGCCAAGTGGGATTGGGGTACTGATCATTACCTGAAAGTGTCATCAAGTTTGGGTGAAAAAATGTGTGCTGAGATTTCAGAAATCTCGTAGGTTTTGGAAGCTTGGCAACCCCTTTCCATGAAAGTGATTTGTGCCAGTCTCTGCTTAGGGCTACATCAATAGGAAACAACCCATAGAGATAGAACGTGGAACTACTTTATTGTGTCACATTTCAAAGAGCTAGCACAAACCGTGTTTGATTTAGAGTTCCAAATACATGTATCCATATATTAGAAAACAGAGAAAAATCTAAAAATTAAAACTGTTACTGCCAACGAACGGTTTAACCTAGAAGAACGAAATTTGGTGAGCCAAGTGAGATTGGGGTACTGATCATTACTGAAAGTGTCCTCAAGATTGGGTGAAAAAATGTGTGCTGAAATTACAGGAAACTCGTAGTTTTTGGAAGCTTGGCAACCCCTTTCCATGAAAGTGATTTGCGCCAGTCTCTGCTTAGGGCTACATCAATAGGATACAAACCATAGAGATAGACCTTGGAACTACTTTATTGTGTCAAGTTTCAAAGAACTAGCCCAAACCCTGTTTGATTTAGAGTTCCAACTACATGTATCCATATGGGAGAAACAGAGTGAAACCTAAAAATTAAAACTTACTGCCAGTGAACGGTTTAACATAGAAAAACGAAATTTGGTGAGCCAAGTGGGTTTGGGGTACTGATCATTACCTGAAAGTGTCATCAAGATTGGATGAAAAAATGTGTGCGGAGATTTCAGGCAACTCGTAATTTTTTGGAAGCTTGGCAACCCCTTTCCATGAAAGTGATTTGCGCCAGTCTCTGCTTAGGGCTACATCAATAGGAATCAAACCATAGAGATAGAACTTGGAACTACTTATTGTGTCAAGTTTCAAAGAGCTATCACAAACCGTGTTTGATTTAGAGTTCCAAATACATGTATCCATATAGGAGAAAACAGAGTGAAACCTAAAAATTAAAACTGTTACTGCCAATGAACGGTTTAAACTAGAAGAACGAAATTTGGAGAGGAAAGTGAGATTGGGGTACTGATCATTACCTGACAGTATCATCAAGAATGGGTGAAAAAATGTGTGCTGAGATTTTAGGAAACTCGTAGTTTTTTGGAAGCTTGGCAACCCCTTTCCATGAAAGTGATTTGCGCCAGTCTCTGCTTAGGGCTACATCAATAGGAAACAACCCATGCAGATAGAACGTGGAACTACTTTATTGTGTCAAGTTTCAAAGAGCTAGCAAAAAACCGTGTTTGATTTAGAGTTCCAACTACATGTATCCATATAGGAGAAAACAGAGTGAAACCTAAAAATTAAAACTGTTACTGCCAACGAACGGTTTAACTTAGAAGAAAGAAATTTGGTGATCCAAGTGGGATTGGGGTACTGATCATTACCTGAAAGTGTCATCAAGTTTGGGTAAAAAAATGTGTGCTGAGATTTCAGAAATCTCGTAGTTGTTGGAAGCTTGGCAACCCCTTTCCATGAAAGTGATTTGCGCCACTCTCTGCTTAGGGCTACATCAATAAAAAACAAACCATAGAGATAGAACTTGGAACTACTTTATTGTGTCAATTTTCAAAGAGCTAGCACAAAGCGTGTTTGATTTAGAGTTCCAACTACATGTATCCATATAGGAGAAAACAGAGTGAAACCTAAAAATTAAAACTGTTACTGCCAAAGAACAGTTTAACATAGGAGAACGAAATTTGGTGAGCCAAGTTGGATTGGGGTACATTACCTGAAAGTGTCATCAAGACTGGCTGAAAAAATATGTGCTGAGATTTCAGGAAACTCCTAATTTTTTGGAAGCTTGGCAACCCCTTTCCATGAAAGAGATTTGGGACAGTCTCTGCTTAGGGCTACATCAATAGGAAACAAATCATAGAGATAGAACTGGGAACTATTTATTGTGTCAACTTTCAAAGAGCTAGCAAAAACAGTGTTTGATTTAGAGTTCCAACTACATTTATCCATAGAGGAGAAAACAGAGTGAATGCTAAAAATTAAAACTCTTACTGCAAACTAACGGTTTAACCTAGAAGAACGAAATTTGGTGAGCCAAGTGGGATTGGGGTACTGATCATTACTGAGAGTGTCATCAAGATTGGGTGAAAAAAATGTGTGCTGAGATTACAGGAAACTCGTAGTTTTTGGAAGCTTGGCAACCCCTTTCCATGAAAGTGATTTGCGCCACTCTCTGCTTAGGGCTACATCAATAGGAAACAAACCGTAGAGATAGAACTTGGAACTACTTTATTGTGTCAAGTTTCAAAGAGCTAGCACAAACAGAGTTTGATTTAGAGTTCCTACTACATTTATCCATATAGGAGAAAACAGAGTGAAACCTAAAAATTAAAACTGTTACTGCCAACGAACGGTTTAACCTAGAAGAACGAAATTTGGTCATCCAAGTGGGATTGGGGTACTGATCATTACCTGAAAGTGTCATCAAGATTGGGTGAAAAAATATGTTCTGAGATTTCAGGAAACTCGTAGTTTTTGGAAGCTGGGCAATCCCTTCCATGAAAGTGATTTGCGCCAGTCTCTGCTTAGGGCTACATCAATAGGAAACAAACCATAGAGATAGAACTTGGAACTACTTTATTGTGTCAGGTTTCAAGGAGCTAGCACAAACCGTGTTTGATTTAGAGTTCAAAAGACATGTATCCATATAGGAGAAAACAGAGTGAAACCTAAATATTAAAACTGTTACTGCCAACGAACGGTTTAACCTTGAAGAACGAAATTTGGTGAGCCAAGTGGGATTGGGGTACATTAGCTGAAAATTTCGTCAAGACTGGGTGAAAAAATATGTGCTGAGATTTCAGGAAACTCGTAGTTTTTTTGAAGCTTGGCAACCCCTTTCCATGAAAGTAATTTGCGCCAGTCTCTTCTTAGGACTACATCAATAGGAACAAAACCATAGAGATATAACGTGGAACTACTTTATTGTGTCAAGTTTCAAAGAGCTAGCACAAAGCGTGTTTGATTTAGAGTTCCAACTACATGTATCCATATAGGAGAAAAGAGAGTGAAACCTAAAAATTAAAACTGTTACTGCCAACGAACGGTTTAAGCTAGAAGAACAAAATTTGGTGAGCCAAGTGGGATTGGGGTACTGATCATTACCTGAAAGTGTCATCAAGATTGGGTGAAAAAATGTGTGCTGTGATTTCAGGAAACTCGTAGTTTTTTCGAAGCTTGGCAACCCCTTTCCATGAAAGTGATTGGCGCAGGTCTCTGCTTAGGGCTACATCATTAGGAAACAAACCATAGAGATAGAACTTGTAATTACTTTATTGTGTCATCTTTCAAAGAGCTAGCACAAACCGTGTTTGATTTAGAGTTCCAACTACATATATCCATATAGGAGAAAACAGAGTGAAACCTGAAAATTAAAACAGTTAATACCAATGAACGGTTTAACCTAGAAGAACTAAATTTGGTGAGCCAAGTGGGATTGGTGTACTGATCATTACCTGAAAGTGTCATCAAGATTGGGTGAAAAAATATGTGCTTAGATTTCAGGAAACTCATAGTTTTTTGGAAGGTTGGCAACGCATTTTCCATGATTTGCATCAGTCTCTGCGTAGGGCTACATCAATAGGAAACAAACCATAGAGATAGAACTTTGAACTAATTTATTGTGTCAAGTTTCAAAGAGCTAGCACCAACCGTGTTTGATTTGGAGTTCCAACTACATGTATCCCTATAGGAGAAAAGAGAGTGAAACGTAAAATCTAGAACAGTTACTGCCAACGAACAGATTTCGAGTTCCAACTACATGTATCCATATAGGAGAAAACAGATTGAAACCTAAAAATTAAAACAGTTACTGCCAACGAACGGTTTCACCTAGAAGAACGAAATTTGGTGAGCCAAGTGGGATTGGGGTACTGATCATTACCTGAAAGTGTCATCAAGATTGGGTGAAAAAATGTGTGCTGAGATTTTAGGAAACTCGTAGTTTTTTGGAAGCTTGGCAACGCCTTTCCATGAAAGAGATTTGCGCCAGTCTCTGCTTAGGGCTACATCAATAGGAAACAAACCATAGAGATAGAACTTGGAACTACTTTATTTTGTCAAGTTTCAAAGACCTAGCTCCAACAGTGTTTGATTTAGTGTTCCAACTACATATATCCCTATTGGAGAAAACAGAGGGAAAATTAAAAAATATAGAACATTTACTGCCAATGAACAGTTTATCGTAGAAGAACGAAATTTGGTGAGGCAAGTGAGATTCGGGTACTCATCATTATCTGAACGTGTCATCAACATTGGGCGAAAAAACGTGTGCTGAGATTTCAGGAAACTCGTAGTTTTTTGGAAGCTTGGCCAAACCTTTCCATGAAAGTGATTTGCGCCAGTCTCTGCTTAGGGCTACATCAATAGGAAACAAACCATAGAGACAGAACTTGGAACTACCTTATTGTGTCAAGTTTCAAAGAGCTAGCACAAACCGTGTTTGATTTAGAGTTCGAACGACATGTATCCATACAGGAGAAAACAGAGTGAAACATAAAAATTAAAACTGTTACTGCCAACGAACGGTTTCACCTAGAAGAACGAAATTTGGTCAGCCAAGTGGGATTGGGGTACGAATCATTACCAAAAAGTGTCATTAAGATTGGTTGAAAAAATGTGTGCTGAGATTTCAGGAAACTCGAAGTTTTTGGAAGCTTGGCAACCCCTTTCCATGCAAGTGATTTGCGCCAGTCTCTGCTTAGGGCTACATCAATAGGAAACAAATCATAGAGATAGAACTTGGAACTACATTATTGTGTCAAGTTTCAAAGAGCTAGCAAAAACCGTGTTTGATTTAGAGTTCCAACTACATGTATCCCTATAGGAGAAAAGAGAGTGAAACCTAAAAATTAAAACAGTTACTGCTAACGAACGGTTTAACCTAGAAGAAAGAAATTTGGTGAGCCAATTGGGATTGGCGTGCTGATCATTACCTGAAAGTTTCATGAAGTTTGGGTGAAAAAATGTGTGCTGAGATTTCAGGAAACTCGTAGTTTTTTGGAAGCTTGGCAACCCCTTTCCATGAAAGTGATTTGCGCCAGTCTCTGCTTAGGGCTACATCAATAGGAAACAAACCATAGAGATAGAACTTGGAATTACTTTATTGTGTCAAGTTTCAAAGAGCTACCACAAACCGTGTTTGATTTAGAGTTCCAACAACATGTATCCATATAAAAGAAAACAGAGTGAAACCTAAAAATTAAAACTGTAGGAAATTTGGTGAGCCAAGTGGGATTGGGGTACTGATCATTACCTGAAAGTGACATCAAGATTGGGTGAAAAAGTATGTGCTGAGTTTTCAGGAAACTCGAAGTTTTTGGAAGCTTAGCAACCCCTATCCATGAAAGTGATTTGCGCCAGTCTCTGCTTAGGGCTACATCATTAGGAAGCAAACCATAGAGATAGAACTTGGAACTACATTATTGTGTCAAGTTTCAAAGAGCTAGAACAAACCGTGTTTGATTTAGAGTTCCAACTACATGTATCCGTATAGGAGAAAAGAGAGTGAAACCTAAAAATTAAAACAGTTACTGCCAACGAACGGTTTAACCTAGAAGAAGGAAATTTGGTGAGCCAAGTGGGATTGTGGTACTGATCATTAACTGAAAGTGTCTTCAAGATTGGGTGAAAAAATGTGTGCTGAGTTCAGGAAACTCGTAGTTTTTTGGAAGCATGGCAACCCCTTTCCATGAAAGTGATTTGCGCCAGTCTCTGCTTAGGGCTACATCAATAGGAAACAAACCATAGAGATAGAACTTGGAACTACTTTATTGTGTCAAGATTCAAAGAGCTAGCACAAACCGTGTTTGATTTAGAGTTCCAACTACATATATACATATAGGAGAAAACAGAGTGAAAGCTAAAAATTCAAACTGTTACTGCAAAAGAACGGTTTAACCTAGAAGAACGAAATTTGGTGAGCCAAGTGGGATTCGGGTACTGATCATTACCTGAAAGTGTCATCAAGTTTGGATGAAAAAATGTGTGCTGAGATTTCAGAAAACTTGTAGTTTTTGGAAGCTTGGCAACCTGTTTCCATGAAAGTGATTGCGCCTGTCTCTGCTTAAGGCTACATCAATAGGAAACAAACCATAGATATAGGACTTGGAACTACTTTATTGTGTCAAGTTTCAAGGAGCTAGCAGAAACCGTGTTTGATTTAGAGTTCCAACTACATGTATCCCTATAGGAGAAAACAGAGTGAAACCTAAAAATTAAAACTGTTACTGCCAACCAACGGTTTAACCTAGAAGAACTAAATTTGGTGAGACAAGTGGGATTGGGGTACTGATCATTATCTGAAAGTGTCTTCAAGATTGGGTGAAAAAATGTGTGCTGAGATTTCAGGAAACTCGTAGTTTTTGGAAGATTGGCAACCCCTTTCCATGAGAGTGATTTGCGCCCGTCTCTGCTTTGGGCTACAACAATAGGAAACAAATCATAGAGATAGAAATTGGAACTACATTACTGTGTCAAGTGTCAAAGGGCTAGTACAAACCGTGTTTGATTTAGAGTTCCAACTACATGTATCCCTATAGGAGAAAACAGAGTGAAACCTAAAAATTAAAAATGTTACTTCGAACGAACGGTTTAACCTAGAAGAACGAAATTGGGTGAGCCAAGTGGGATTGGAGTACTGATCATTACCTGAAAGTGTCATCAAGATTGGGTGAAAAAATGTGTGCTGAGATTTCAGGAAATCGTAGTTTTTAGAAGCTTGGCCACCCCTTTCCATGAAAGTGATTTGCGCCAGTCTCTGCTTAGGGCTACATCAATAGGAAACAAATCATAGAGATAGAACTTGGAACTACATTATTCTATCAAGTTTCAAAGAGCTAGCACAAACCGTGTTTGATTTAGAGTTCCAACAACATGTATCCCTATAAGAGAAAACGGAGTGTAACATAAAAATTTAAACTGTTACTGCCAAAGAACGGCTTAACCTAGAAGAACGAAATTTGGTGAGCCAAGTGGGATTGGGGTACTGATCATTACCTGAAAGTGTCATCAAGATTGGGGGAAAAATGTGTGCTGGGATTTCAGGAAACTCTTAGTTTTTTGGAAGCTTGGCAACCCCTTTCCATGAAAGTGATTTGCGCCAGTCTCTGCTTAGGGCTACATCAAGAGGAAACAAACCATAGAGATAGAACTTGGAACTTCTTTATTGTGTCAAGTTTCAAAGAGCTAGCACAATCCGTGTTTTATTTAGAGTTCCAACAACATGTATCCATATAAAAGAAAACAGAGTGAAACCTAAAAAATGAAAACAGTTACTGCCAACGAACGGTTTAACCTAGAAGAAGGAAATTTGGTGAGCCAACTGGGATTGGGTTACTGATCATTACCTGAATGTGTCATCAAGATTGGGTGAAAAAATGTTTGCTGAGATTTCAGGAAACTCGTACTTTTTTGGAAGCTTGGCAACCCCTTTCCATGAAAGTGATTTGCGCCAGTCTATTCTTAGGGCTACATCAATAGGAAACAAACCATAGAGATAGAACTTGGAACTACTTTATTGTGTCAAGTTTCAAAGAGCTAGCACAAACCGTGTTTGATTTACAGTTCCAACTACATGTATCCATATAGAAGAAAACAGAGTGAAAGCTAAAAATTTAAACTGTTACTGCAAAGGAACGGTTTAACCTAGAAGAATAAAATTTGGTGAGCCAAGTGGGATTGGGTACTGATCATTACCTGAAAGTGTCATGAAGATTGGGTGAAAAAATGTGTGCTGAGATTTCAGGAAACTCGTAGTTTTTTGGAAGCTTGGCAACCGCTTTCCTTGAAAGTGATTTGCGCCAGTCTCTGCTTAGCGCTACATCAATAGGAAACAAACCATAGAGATAGAACTTGGAACTACTTTATTGTGTCAAGTTTCAAAGAGCTAGCACAAACCGTGTTTGATTTAGAGTTCCAAATACATGTATCCATATAGGAGATAAGAGAGTGAAACCTAAAAATTAAAACTGTTCCTGCAAACGAACGGTTTAACCTAGAATAACGAAATCTGGTAAGCCAAGTGGGATTGGGGTACTGATCATTACCTGAAAGTGTCATCAAGATTGGGTGAGAAAATGTGTGCAGAGATTTCAGGAAACTCGTAGTTTTTTGGAAGCTTGGCAACCCCTTTCCATGAAAGTGATTTGTGCCAGTCTCTGCTTAGTGCTACATCAACAGGAAACAAACCATAGAGATAGAACTTGGAACTACTTTATTGTGTCAAGTTTCAAAGAGCTAGCACTAACCGTGTTTGATTTAGAGTTCCATATATATGTATCCCTATAGGAGAAAACAGAGTGAAACCTAAAAATATAAACAGTTACTGCCAACAAACTCTTTAACCTAGAAGAACGAAATTTGGAGAGCCAAGTGGGATTGGGTACTGATCATTACCTAAAAGTGTCATCAAGATTGGGTGAAAAAATGTGTGCTGAATTTTCAGGAAACTCGTAGTTTTTTGGAAGCCTGGCAACACTTTTCCATGGAAGTGATTTGCGACAGACTCTGCTTAGGGCTACATCAATAGGAAAGAAACCATAGAGAAAGAAAATGGAACTACTTTATTCTGTCAAGTTTCAAAGAGCTAGCACAAACCGTGTTTGATTTAGAGTTCCAACTACATGTATCCATATAGGAGAAAACAGAGTGAAACCTAAAAATTAAAACTGTTACTGCCAACGAACGGTTTAACCAAGAAGAACGAAATATGGAGAGGCAGTGGGAATGGGGTATTGATCATTATGTGAAAGTTTCATCAAGATTAGGTGAAAAAATGTGTGCTGAATTTTCAGGAAACTCGTAGTTTTTTGGAAGCCTGGCAACACCTTTCCATGGAAGTGATTTGCGCCAGTCTCTGCTTAGGGCTACATCAATAGGAAACAAACCATAGAGATAGAACTTGGAAATATTTTATTGTTTCAAGTTTCAAAGAGCTAGCACAAACCGTGTTTGATTTAGAGTTCCAACTACATGTATCCATATAGGAAAAAAACAGAGTGAAACCTAAAAATTAATACTGTTACTGCCAATGAACGGTTTAACCTAGAAGAACGAAATTTGGTGTTCCAAGTGGGATTGGGGTACTGATCATTACCTGAAAGTGTCATCAAGATTGGGTGAAAAAATGTGTGCTGAGATTTCTGGAAACTCGTAGTTTTTTGGAAGGTTGGAAACCCCTTTCCATTAAAGTGATTTGTTCCAGTCTCTCCTTATGGCTACATCAATAGGAAACAAAACATAGAGACAGAACGTGGAACTACTTTATTGTGTCAAGTTTCAAAGAGCTAGCACAAACCGTGTTTGATTTAGAGTTCCAACTACATGTATCCATATACGAGAAAACAGAGTGAAACCTAAAAATTAAAACTGTTAGTGCCAACGAACGGTTTTAACTAGAAGAACGAAATTTGGTGAGCCAAGTGGGATTGGGGTCCTGATCATTACCTGAAAGTGTCATCAAGATTGGGTGAAAAAATGTGTGCGGATATTTTAGGAAACTCTTAGTTTTTTGGAAGCTTGGCAACCACTGTCCATGAAAGTGATTTGTGCCAGTCTCTGCTTAGGGCTACATCAATAGGAAACAAATCATAGAGATAGAACTTGGAACTACTTTATTGTGTCAAGTTTCAAAGACCTTGCACAAACCGTGTTTGATTTAGAGTTCCAACTACATGTATCCATATAGGAGAAAACAGAGTGAAACCTAAAAATTAAAACTGTTACTGCCAATGAACGGTTTAACCTAGAAGAACGAAATTTGGTGAGCCAAGTGGGATTGGGGTACTGATAATTACCTGAAAGTGTCATCAAGATTGGGTGAAAAAATGTGTGCTGAGTTTTCAGGAAACTCATAGTTTTTTTGGAAGTTTGGCAACCCCTTTCCATGAAAGTGATTTGCGCCAGTCTCTGCTTAGGGCTACATCAATAGGAAACAAACCATAGTGATAGAACTGGGAACTTCTTTATTGTGTCAAGTTTCAACGAGCTAGCACCAACCGTGTTTGATTGAGAGTTCCAAATACATATATCCATATAGGAGAAATTAGAGTGAAACCTAAAAATTAAAACTGTTACTGCCAACGAACGGTTTAACCTAGAAGAACGAAATTTGGTGAGCCAAGTTTGATTGGGGTACATTACCTGAAACTGTCATCAAGACTGGGTGAAAAAATGTGTGCTGAGATTTGAGGAAACTCGTAGTTTTTTGGAAGCTTGACAACCCCTTTCCATGAAAGTTATTTGTGACAGTCTCTGCTTAGGGCTACATCAATAGGAAACAAACCATAGAGATAGAACGTGGAACTACTTTATTGTGTCAAGTTTCAAAGAGCTAGCACAAACCGTGTTTGGATTAGAGTTCCAACTACATGTATCCCTAGAGGAGAAAACAGAGTGAAACCTAAAAATTAAAACTGTTACTGCCAACGAACGGTTTAACCTAGAAGAACGAAATTTGGTGAGCCAAGTGGGATTCGGGTACTGATCATTACCTGAAAGTGTCATCAAGATTGGGTGAAACAATGTGTGCTGAGATTTTAGGAAACTCGTAGTTTTGTGCAAGCTTGGCAAACCCTTTCCATGAAAGTGATTTTTGCCAGTCTCTGCTTAGGGCTACATCAATAGGAAACAAACCATAGAGACAGAACTGTGAACTACTTTATTGTGTCAAGTTTCAAAGAGCTAGCACAAACCGTGTTTGATTTAGAGTTCCAACTACATGTATCCATATAAGAGAAAACAGTGTGAAACCTAAAAATTAAAACTCATACTGCCAATGAACGGTTTAACCTAGAAGAACGAAATTTGGAGAGGCAAGTGGGATTGGGGTACTGATCATTACCTGAAAGTGTCATCAAGATTGGGTGAAAAAATGTGTGCCTAGATTTCAGGAAACTCGTAGTTTTTTGGAAGGTTGGCAACCCCTTTCCATGAAAGTGATTTGCTCCAGTCTGTGCTTAGGGCTACATCAATAGGAAACAATCCATAGAGATAGAACTTGGAACTACTTTATTGTGTCAAGTTTCAAAGAGCTAGCAAAAAGCGTGTTTGATTTAGAGTTCAAACTACATGTATCCATATAGGAGAAATCAGAGTGAAACCTAAAAATTAAAACTGTTACTGCCAACGAACGGTTTAACCTAGAAGAACAAAATTTGGTGAGCCAAGTTTGATTGGGGTACATTACCTGAAACTGTCATCAAGACTGGGTGAAAAAATGTGTGCTGAGATTTCAGGAAACTCGTAGTTTTTTGGAAGCTTGACAACCCCTTTCCATGAAAGTGATTTGTGACAGTCTCTGCTTAGGGCTACATCAATAGGAAACAAACCATAGAGATAGAACTGGGAATTACTATATTGTGTCAAGTTTCAAAGAGCTAGCAAAAACCTTGTTTGATTTACAGTTCCAAATACATGTATCCATATAGGAAAAAACAGAGTGAAAGCTAAAAATTAAAACTGTTACTGCAAACGAACGGTTTAACCTAGGAGAACGAAATTTGGTGAGGCAAGTGGGATTGGGGTACTCATCATTACCTGAAAGTGTCATCAAGTTTGGGAGAAAAAAATGTGTGCTGAGATTTCAGGAAACCTGTAGTTTTTGGAAGCTTGGCAAACCCTTTCCATGAACGTGATTTGTGCCAGTCTCTGCTTAGGGCTACATCAATAGGAAACAAACCATAGAGATAAAACATGGAACTACTTTATTGTGTCAAGTTTCAAAGAGGTAGCACGAACCGTGTTTGATTTAGAGTTCCAACTACATGTATCCATATGGGAGAAAACAGAGTGAAACCTAAAAATTGAAACTGTTACTGCCAATGAACGGTTTAACCTAGAAGAAAGAAATTTGGTGAGCCAAGTGGGATTGGGGTACTGATCATTACCTGAAAGTGTCATCAAGATTGGGTGAAAAAATGTGTGCTGAGATTTCAGGAAACTCGTAGTTTTTTGGAAGCTTGGCAACCCCTTTCCATGAAAGTGATTTGTGCCAGTCTCTGCTTAGGGCTACATCAATAGGAAACAAACCATAGAGATAGAACGTGGAACTACTTTATTGCGTCAAGTTTCAAAGAGCTAGCACAAACCGTGTTTGGATTAGAGTTCCAACTACCTGTATCCCTAGAGGAGAAAACATAGTGAAACCTAAAAATTAAAACTGTTACTGCCAACGAACGGTTTAACCTAGAAGAACGAAATTTGGTGAGCCAAGTGGGATTGGGGTACTGATCATTACCTGAAAGTGTCATCAAGATTGGGTGAAAAAATGTGTGCTGAGATTTTAGGAAACTCGTAGTTTTGTGCAAGCTTGGCAAACCCTTTCCATGAAAGTGATTTTTGCCAGTCTCTGCTTAGGGCTACATCAATAGGAAAAAATTATAGAGACAGAACTGTGAACTACTTTATTGTGTCAAGTTTCAAAGAGCTAGCACAAACCGTGTTTGATTTAGAGTTCCAACTACATGTATCCATATAGGAGAAAACAGTGTGAAACCTAAAAATTAAAATTCATACTGCCAATGAACGGTTTAACCTAGAAGAACGAAATTTGGAGAGGCAAGTGGGATTGGGGTACTGATCATTACCTGAAAGTGTCATCAAGATTGGGTGAAAAAATGTGTGCTGAGATTTCAGGAAACTCGTAGTTTTTTGGAAGGTTGGCAACCCCTTTCCATGAAAGTGATTTGCTCCAGTCTGTGCTTAGGGCTACATCAATAGGAAACAAACCATAGAGATAGAACTTGGAACTACTTTATTGTGTCAAGTTTCAAAGAGCTAGCACAAAGCGTGTTTGATTTAGAGTTCCAACTACATGTATCCATATAGGAGAAAACAGAGTGTAATCTAAAAATTAAAACTATTACTGCCAACGAACGCTTTAACCTAGAAGAACGAAATTTGGTGAGCCAAGAGGGATTGGGGTACTGATCATTACCTGAAAGTGTCATCAAGATTGGGTGAAAAAAAGTGTGCTGAGATTTCAGGAAACTCGTAGTTTTTGGCAGCTTGGCAACGCCTTTCCATGAAAGTGATTTGCGCCACTCTCTGCTTAGGGCTACATCAATAGGAAACAAACCATAGAGATAGAACTTGGAACTACTTTATTGTGTCAAGTTTCAAAGAGCTAGCAAAAAGCGTGTTTGATTTAGAGTTCAAACTACATGTATCCATATAGGAGAAAACAGAGTGAAACCTAAAAATTAAAACTGTTACTGACAACGAACGGTTTAACCTAGAAGAACGAAATTTGGTGAGCCAAGTGGGATTGGGGAACTGATCATAACCTGAAAGTGTCATCAAGATTGGGTGAAAAAATGTGTGCTGAGATTTCAGGAAACTCGTAGTTTTTTGGAAGCTTGGCAACCCCTTTGTATGAAAGTGATTGGCGCCAGTCTCTGCTTAGGGCTACATCAATAGGAAACAAACCATAGAGATAGAACATGGAACTACTTTATTGTGTATAGTTTCAGAGAGCTAGCACAAACGGTGTTTGATTTAGAGTTCCAACTACAGGTATCCATATAGGAGAAAACAGAGTGAAACCTAAAAATTTAAAGTGTTACTGCCAATGAACAGTTTAACCTAGAAGAACGAAATTTGGTGAGCCAAATGGGATTGGGGTACTGATCTTTACCTGAAAGTGTCATGAAGATTGGGTGAAAAAATGTGTGGCGAGATTCAGGAAACTTGTAGTTTTTTGGAAACTTGGCAACCCCTTTCCATGAAAGTGATTTGCGCCAGTCTCTGCTTAGGGCTACATCAATAGGAATCAAACCATAGTGATAGAACTTGGAACTACTTTATTGTGTCAAGTTTCAAAGAGCTAGCACCAACCGTGTTTGATTTAGAGTTCCAATTACATGTATCCATATAGGAGAAAACAGAGTGAAACCTAAAAATTAAAACTGTTACTGCCAACGAATGGTTTAACCTAGAAGAACGAAATTTGGTCAGCCAAGTGGGATTGGGGTACTGATCATTACCTGAAAGTGGCATCAAGATTGGGAGAAAAAATGTGTGCTGAGATTTCAGGAAACTCGTAGTTTTTTGGAAGCTTGGCAACCCCTTTCCATGAAAGTCATTTGCGCCAGTCTCTGCTTAGGGCTACATCAATAGGAAACAAACCATAGAGATAGAACTTGGAACTACTTTATTGTGTCAAGTTTCAAAGAGCTAGCACAAACCGTGTTTGATTTAGAGTTCCAAATACATGTATCCATATAGGGGAAAACAGATTGAAACCTAAAAATTAAAACTGTTACTGCCAACGAATGGTTTAACCTAGAAGAACGAAATTTGGTGAGCCAAGTTTGATTGGGGTACATTACCTGAAAATGTCATCAAGACTGGGTGAAAAAATGTGTGGTGAGATTTCAGGAAACTCGTAGTTTTTTGGAAGCTTGACAACCCCTTTCCATGAAATTGATTTGTGACAGTCTCTGCATAGGTCTACATCAATAGGAAACAAACCATAGTGATAGAACGTGGAACTACTTTATTGTGTCAAGTTTCAAAGAGCTAGCACAAACCGTGTTTGATTTAGAGTTCCAACTACATGTATCCATATAGGAGAAAACAGTGTGAAACCTAAAAATTAAAACTCATACTGCCAATGAACGGTTTAACCTAGAAGAACGAAATTTGGAGAGGCAAGTGGGATTGGGGTACTGATCATTACCTGAAAGTGTCATCAAGATTGGGTGAAAAAATGTGTGCTGAGATTTCAGGAAACTCGTAGTTTTTTGGAAGGTTGGCAACCCCTTTCCATGAAAGTGATTTGCTCCAGTCTGTGCTTAGGGCTACATCAATAGGAAACAAACCATAGAGATAGAACTTGGAACTACTTTATTGTGTCAAGTTTCAAAGAGCTAGCACAAACCGTGTTTGATTTAGAGTTCCAAATACATGTATCCATATAGGGGAAAACAGATTGAAACCTAAAAATTAAAACTGTTACTGCTAACGAATGGTTTAACCTAGAAGAACGAAATTTGGTGAGCCAAGTTTGATTGGGGTACATTACCTGAAAATGTCATCAAGACTGGGTGAAAAAATGTGTGGTGAGATTTCAGGAAACTCGTAGTTTTTTGGAAGCTTGACAACCCCTTTCCATGAAAGTGATTTGTGACAGTCTCTGCATAGGGCTACATCAATAGGAAACAAACCATAGTGATAGAACGTGGAACTACTTTATTGTGTCAAGTTTCAAAGAGCTAGCACAAACCGTGTTTGATTTAGAGTTCCAACTACATGTATCCATATAGGAGAAAACAGTGTGAAACCTAAAAATTAAAACTCATACTGCCAATGAACGGTTTAACCTAGAAGAACGAAATTTGGAGAGGCAAGTGGGATTGGGGTACTGATCATTACCTGAAAGTGTCATCAAGATTGGGTGAAAAAATGTGTGCTGAGATTTCAGGAAACTCGTAGTTTTTTGAAAGGTTGGCAACCCCTTTCCATGAAAGTGATTTGCTCCAGTCTGTGCTTAGGGCTACATCAATAGGAAACAAACCATAGAGATAGAACTTGGAACTACTTTATTGTGTCAAGTTTCAAAGAGCTAGCACAAAGCGTGTTTGATTTAGAGTTCCAACTACATGTATCCATATAGGAGAAAACGGAGTGAAATATAAAAATTAAAACTGTTACTGCCAACGAACTCTTTAACCTAGAAGAACGAAATTTGGTGAGCCAAGAGGGATTGGGGTACTGATCATTACCTGAAAGTGTCATCAAGATTGGGTGAAAAAAAGTGTGCTCAGATTTCAGGAAACTCGTAGTTTTTGGCAGCTTGGCAACACCTTTCCATGAAAGTGATTTGCGCCACTCTCTGCTTAGGGCTACATCAATAGGAAACAAACCATAGAGATAGAACTTGGAACTACTTTATTGTGTCAAGTTTCAAAGAGCTAGCAAAAAGCGTGTTTGATTTAGAGTTCAAACTACATGTATCCATATAGGAGAAAACAGAGTGAAACCTAAAAATTAAAACTGTTACTGACAACGAACGGTTTAACCTAGAAGAACGAAATTTGGTGAGCCAAGTGGGATTGGGGAACTGATCATAACCTGAAAGTGTCATCAAGATTGGGTGAAAAAATGTGTGCTGAGATTTCAGGAAACTCGTAGTTTTTTGGAAGCTTGGCAACCCCTTTGTATGAAAGTGATTGGCGCCAGTCTCTGCTTAGGGCTACATCAATAGGAAACAAACCATAGAGATAGAACATGGAACTACTTTATTGTGTATAGTTTCAGAGAGCTAGCACAAACGGTGTTTGATTTAGAGTTCCAACTACAGGTATCCATATAGGAGAAAACAGAGTGAAACCTAAAAATTAAAACTGTTACTGCCAACGAATGGTTTAACCTAGAAGAACGAAATTTGGTCAGCCAAGTGGGATTGGGGTACAGATCATTACCTGAAAGTGGCATCAAGATTGGGAGAAAAAATGTGTGCTGAGATTTCAGGAAACTCGTAGTGTTTTGGAAGCTTGGCAACCCCTTTCCATGAAAGTCATTTGCGCCAGTCTCTGCTTAGGGCTACATCAATAGGAAACAAACCATAGAGATAGAACTTGGAACTACTTTATTGTGTCAAGTTTCAAAGAGCTAGCACAAACCGTGTTTGATTTAGAGTTCCAAATACATGTATCCATATAGGGGAAAACAGATTGAAACCTAAAAATTAAAACTGTTACTGCCAACGAATGGTTTAACCTAGAAGAACGAAATTTGGTGAGCCAAGTTTGATTGGGGTACATTACCTGAAAATGTCATCAAGACTGGGTGAAAAAATGTGTGGTGAGATTTCAGGAAACTCGTAGTTTTTTGGAAGCTTTACAACCCCTTTCCATGAAAGTGATTTGTGACAGTCTCTGCATAGGGCTACATCAATAGGAAACAAACCATAGTGATAGAACGTGGAACTACTTTATTGTGTCAAGTTTCAAAGAGCTAGCACAAACCGTGTTTGATTTAGAGTTCCAACTACATGTATCCATATAGGAGAAAACAGTGTGAAACCTAAAAATTAAAACTCATACTGCCAATGAACGGTTTAACCTAGAAGAACGAAATTTGGAGAGGCAAGTGGGATTGGGGTACTGATCATTACCTGAAAGTGTCATCAAGATTGGGTGAAAAAATGTGTGCTGAGATTTCAGGAAACTCGTAGTTTTTTGGAAGGTTGGCAACCCCTTTCCATGAAAGTGATTTGCTCCAGTCTGTGCTTAGGGCTACATCAATAGGAAACAAACCATAGAGATAGAACTTGGAACTACTTTATTGTGTCAAGTTTCAAAGAGCTAGCACAAAGCGTGTTTGATTTAGAGTTCCAACTACATGTATCCATATAGGAGAAAACGGAGTGAAATCTAAAAATTAAAACTGTTACTGCCAACGAACGCTTTAACCTAGAAGAACGAAATTTGGTGAGCCAAGAGGGATTGGGGTACTGATCATTACCTGAAAGTGTCATCAAGATTGGGTGAAAAAAAGTGTGCTCAGATTTCAGGAAACTCGTAGTTTTTGGCAGCTTGGCAACGCCTTTCCATGAAAGTGATTTGCGCCACTCTCTGCTTAGGGCTACATCAATAGGAAACAAACCATAGAGATAGAACTTGGAACTACTTTATTGTGTCAAGTTTCAAAGAGCTAGCAAAAAGCGTGTTTGATTTAGAGTTCAAACTACATGTATCCATATAGGAGAAAACAGAGTGAAACCTAAAAATTAAAACTGTTACTGACAACGAACGGTTTAACCTAGAAGAACGAAATTTGGTGAGCGAAGTGGGATTGGGGAACTGATCATAACCTGAAAGTGTCATCAAGATTGGGTGAAAAAATGTGTGCTGAGATTTCAGGAAACTCGTAGTTTTTTGGAAGCTTGGCAACCCCTTTGTATGAAAGTGATTGGCGCCAGTCTCTGCTTAGGGCTACATCAATAGGAAACAAACCATAGAGATAGAACATGGAACTACTTTATTGTGTATAGTTTCAGAGAGCTAGCACAAACGGTGTTTGATTTAGAGTTCCAACTACAGGTATCCATATAGGAGAAAACAGAGTGAAACCTAAAAATTTAAAGTGTTACTGCCAATGAACGGTTTAACCTAGAAGAACGAAATTTATTGAGCCAAATGGGATTGGGGTACTGATCTTTACCTGAAAGTGTCATGAAGATTGGGTGAAAAAATGTGTGGCGAGATTCAGGACTTGTAGTTTTTTGGAAACTTGGCAACCCCTTTCCATGAAAGTGATTTGCGCCAGTCTCTGCTTAGGGCTACATCAATAGGAATCAAACCATAGTGATAGAACTTGGAACTACTTTATTGTGTCAAGTTTCAAACAGCTAGCACCAACCGTGTTTGATTTAGAGTTCCAATTACATGTATCCATATAGGAGAAAACAGAGTGAAACCTAAAAATTAAAACTGTTACTGCCAACGAATGGTTTAACCTAGAAGAACGAAATTTGGTGAGCCAAGTTTGATTGGGGTACATTACCTGAAAATGTCATCAAGACTGGGTGAAAAAATGTGTGGTGAGATTTCATGAAACTCGTAGTTTTTTGGAAGCTTGACAACCCCTTTCCATGAAAGTGATTTGTGACAGTCTCTGCATAGGGCTACATCAATAGGAAACAAACCATAGAGATAGAACGTGGAACTACTTTATTGTGTCAAGTTTCAAAGAGCTAGCACAAACCGTGTTTGATTTAGAGTTCCAACTACATGTATCCCTAGAGGAGAAAACAGAGTGAAACCTAAAAATTAAAACTGTTACTGCCAATGAACGGTTTAACCTAGAAGAACGAAATTTGGTGAGCCAAGTGGGATTGGGGTTCTGATCATTACCTGAAAGTGTCATCAAGATTGGGTGAAAAAATGTGTGCTGAGGTTTCAGGAAACTCGTAGTTTTTTGGAAGCTTGGCAACCACTATCCATGAAAGTGATTTGCTCCAGTCTCTGCTTAGGGCTACATCAATAGGAAACAAACCATAGAGATAGAACGTGGAGCTACTTTATTGTGTCAAGTTTCAAAGAGCTAGCACAAACCGTGTTTGATTTAGAGTTCCAACTACATGTATCCATATAGGAGAAAACAGTGAAACCTAAAAATTAAAACTGTTACTGCCAATGAACGGTTTAACTTAGAAGTACGAAATTTGGTGAGCCAAGTGGGATTGGGGTACTGATCATTACCTGAAATTGTCATCAAGATTGGGTGAAAAAATGTGTGGTGTGATTTCAGGAAACTCGTAGTTTTTTGGAAGCTTGGCAACCCCTTTCCATGAAAGTGATTTGCTCCAGTCTCTGCTTAGGGCTACATCAATAGGAATCAAACCATAGTGATAGAACTTGTAACTACTTTATTGTGTCAAGTTTCAACGAGCTATCACAAACAGTGTTTGATTTAGTGTTCCAACTACATGTATCCATATAGGAGAAAACAGAGTGAAACCTAAAAATTAAAACTGTTACTGCCAACGAACGGTTTAACCTAGAAGAACGATATTTGGTGAGCCCAGTGGGATTGGTGTACATTACCTGAAAATGTCATCAAGACTGGCTTAAAAAATGTGTGCTGAGATATCAGGAAACTCATAGTTTTTTGGAAGCTTGGCAACCCCTTTATATGAAAGTGATTTGCGACAGTCTCTGCTTAGGTCTACATCAATACGAAACAAACCATAGAGATACAACTGGGAATTACTTTATTGTGTCAAGTTTCAAAGAGCTAGAAAAAACCGTGTTTGATTTAGAGTTCCAACTACATGTATCCATATATGAGAAAACAGAGTGAAAGCTAAAAATTAAAACTGTTACTGCCAACGAACGGTTTATCCTAGATGAACGAAATTTGGTGAGCCAAGTGGGATTTGGGTACATTACCTGAAAGTGTCTTCAAGATTGGGTGAAAATGTTTGCTGAGATTTCAGAAAACTCGTAGATTTTTGGAAGCTTGGCAACCCCTTTCCATGAAAGTGATTTGTGCCAGTCTCTGCTTAACGCTACATCAATAGGATACAAACCATAGAGACAGAACTTGGAACTACTTTATTGTGTCAAGTTTCAAAGAGCTAGCACAAATCGTGTTTGATTTAGAGTTCCAAATACATGTATCCTTATGGGAGAAAACAGAGTGAAACCTAAAAATTAAAACTGTTACTGCCAGTGAACGGTTTAACCTAGAAAAACGAAATTTGGTGAGCCAAGTGGGATTGGGGTAGTGATCATTACCTAAAAATGTCATCAAGATTGGGTGAAAAAATGTGTGCTGAGATTTCAGGAAACTCGTAGTTTTTTGGAGGCTTGGCAACCCCTTTCCATGAAACTGATTTGTTCCCGTCTCTGCTTAGGGCTACATCAATATGAAACAAACCATAGAGATAGAACGTGGAACTGCTTTATTGTGTCAAGTTTCAAAGAGCTAGCACAAACCGTGTTTGATTTAGAGTTCCAACTAAAAGTATCCATATAGGAGAAAACAGAGTGAAACCTAAAAATTAAAAATGTTACTTCCAACGAACGGTTTAACCTAGAAGAACGAAATTTGGTGAGCCAAGTGGGATTGGGGTACTGATCATTACCTGAAAGTGTCATCAAGTTTGGGTGAAAAAATGTGTGCTGAGATTTCAGAAATCTCGTAGGTTTTGGAAGCTTGGCAACCCCTTTCCATGAAAGTGATTTGTGCCAGTCTCTGCTTAGGGCTACATCAATAGGAAACAACCCATAGAGATAGAACGTGGAACTACTTTATTGTGTCACATTTCAAAGAGCTAGCACAAACCGTGTTTGATTTAGAGTTCCAACTACATGTATCCATATATTAGAAAACAGAGAAAAATCTAAAAATTAAAACTGTTACTGCCAACGAACGGTTTAACCTAGAAGAACGAAATTTGGTGAGCCAAGTGGGATTGGGGTACTGATCATTACTGAAAGTGTCCTCAAGATTGGGTGAAAAAATGTGTGCTGAAATTACAGGAAACTCGTAGTTTTTGGAAGCTTGGCAACACCTTTCCATGAAAGTGATTTGCGCCAGTCTCTGCTTAGGGCTACATCAATAGGATACAAACCATAGAGATAGACCTTGGAACTACTTTATTGTGTCAAGTTTCAAAGAACTAGCCCAAACCCTGTTTGATTTAGAGTTCCAACTACATGTATCCCTATAGGAGAAAACAGAGTGAAACCTAAAAATTTAAACTGTTACTGCCAACCAACGGTTTAACCTAGAAGAAGGAAATTTGGTGAGCCAAGTGGGATTGGGCTACTGATCATTACCTGAAAGTGTCATCAAGATTGGATGAAAAAATGTGTGCGGAGATTTCAGGCAACTCGTAATTTTTTGGAAGCTTGGCAACCCCTTTCCATGAAAGTGATTTGCGCCAGTCTCTGCTTAGGGCTACATCAATAGGAATCAAACCATAGAGATAGAACTTGGAACTACTTATTGTGTCAAGTTTCAAAGAGCTATCACAAACCGTGTTTGATTTAGAGTTCCAAATACATGTATCCATATAGGAGAAAACAGAGTGAAACCTAAAAATTAAAACTGTTACTGCCAATGAACGGTTTAAACTAGAAGAACGAAATTTGGAGAGGAAAGTGAGATTGGGGTACTGATCATTACCTGACAGTATCATCAAGAATGGGTGAAAAAATGTGTGCTGAGATTTTAGGAAACTCGTAGTTTTTTGGAAGCTTGGCAACCCCTTTCCATGAAAGTGATTTGCGCCAGTCTCTGCTTAGGGCTACATCAATAGGAAACAACCCATGCAGATAGAACGTGGAACTACTTTATTGTGTCAAGTTTCAAAGAGCTAGCAAAAAACCGTGTTTGATTTAGAGTTCCAACTACATGTATCCATATAGGAGAAAACAGAGTGAAACCTAAAAATTAAAACTGTTACTGCCAACGAACGGTTTAACCTAGAAGAACGAAATTTGGTGAGCCAAGTGGGATTGGGGTACTGATCATTACCTGAAAGTGTCATCAAGTTTGGGTAAAAAAATGTGTGCTGAGATTTCAGAAATCTCGTAGTTGTTGGAAGCTTGGCAACCCCTTTCCATGAAAGTGATTTGCGCCACTCTCTGCTTAGGGCTACATCAATAAAAAACAAACCATAGAGATAGAACTTGGAACTACTTTATTGTGTCAATTTTCAAAGAGCTAGCACAAAGCGTGTTTGATTTAGAGTTCCAACTACATGTATCCATATAGGAGAAAACAGAGTGAAACCTAAAAATTAAAACTGTTACTGCCAAAGAACAGTTTAACCTAGGAGAACGAAATTTGGTGAGCCAAGTTGGATTGGGGTACATTACCTGAAAGTGTCATCAAGACTGGCTGAAAAAATATGTGCTGAGATTTCAGGAAACTCCTAATTTTTTGGAAGCTTGGCAACCCCTTTCCATGAAAGTGATTTGTGACAGTCTCTGCTTAGGGCTACATCAATAGGAAACAAATCATAGAGATAGAACTGGGAACTATTTATTGTGTCAACTTTCAAAGAGCTAGCAAAAACAGTGTTTGATTTAGAGTTCCAACTACATTTATCCATAGAGAAGAAAACAGAGTGAATGCTAAAAATTAAAACTCTTACTGCAAACTAACGGTTTAACCTAGAAGAACGAAATTTGGTGAGCCAAGTGGGATTGGGGTACTGATCATTACTGAGAGTGTCATCAAGATTGGGTGAAAAAAATGTGTGCTGAGATTACAGGAAACTCGTAGTTTTTGGAAGCTTGGCAACCCCTTTCCATGAAAGTGATTTGCGCCACTCTGTGCTTAGGGCTACATCAATAGGAAACAAACCATAGAGATAGAACTTGGAACTACTTTATTGTGTCAAGTTTCAAAGAGCTAGCACAAACCGAGTTTGATTTAGAGTTCCTACTACATTTATCCATATAGGAGAAAACAGAGTGAAACCTAAAAATTAAAACTGTTACTGCCAACGAACGGTTTAACCTAGAAGAACGAAATTTGGTCATCCAAGTGGGATTGGGGTACTGATCATTACCTGAAAGTGTCATCAAGATTGGGTGAAAAAATATGTTCTGAGATTTCAGGAAACTCGTAGTTTTTGGAAACTGTTCAATCCCTTCCATGAAAGTGATTTGCGCCAGTCTCTGCTTAGGGCTACATCAATAGGAAACAAACCATAGAGATAGAACTTGGAACTACTTTATTGTGTCAGGTTTCAATGAGCTAGCACAAACCGTGTTTGATTTAGAGTTCAAAAGACATGTATCCATATAGGAGAAAACAGAGTGAAACCTAAATATTAAAACTGTTACTGCCAACGAACGGTTTAACCTTGAAGAACGAAATTTGGTGAGCCAAGTGAGATTGGGGTACATTAGCTGAAAATTTCGTCAAGACTGGGTGAAAAAATGTGTGCTGAGATTTCAGGAAACTCGTAGTTTTTTTGAAGCTTGGCAACCCCTTTCCATGAAAGTAATTTGCGCCAGTCTCTTCTTAGGACTACATCAATAGGAACAAAACCATAGAGATATAACTTGGAACTACTTTATTGTGTCAAGTTTCAAAGAGCTAGCACAAAGCGTGTTTGATTTAGAGTTCCAACTACATGTATCCATATAGGAGAAAAGAGAGTGAAACCTAAAAATTAAAACTGTTACTGCCAACGAACGGTTTAACCTAGAAGAACAAAATTTGGTGAGCCAAGTGAGATTGGGGTACTGATCATTACCTGAAAGTGTCATCAAGATTGGGTGAAAAAATGTGTGCTGTGATTTCAGGAAACTCGTAGTTTTTTCGAAGCTGGGCAACCCCTTTCCATGAAAGTGATTGGCGCAGGTCTCTGCTTAGGGCTACATCATTAGGAAACAAACCATAGAGATAGAACTTGTAATTACTTTATTGTGTCAACTTTCAAAGAGCTAGCACAAACCGTGTTTGATTTAGAGTTCCAACTACATATATCCATATAGGAGAAAACAGAGTGAAACCTGAAAATTAAAACAGTTAATACCAACGAACGGTTTAACCTAGAAGAACTAAATTTGGTGAGCCAAGTGGGATTGGTGTCCTGATCATTACCTGAAAGTGTCATCAAGATTGGGTGAAAAAATATGTGCTTAGATTTCAGGAAACTCATAGTTTTTTGGAAGGTTGGCAACGCATTTTCCATGATTTGCATCAGTCTCTGCTTAGGGCTACATCAATAGGAAACAAACCATAGAGATAGAACTTTGAACTAATTTATTGTGTCAAGTTTCAAAGAGCTAGCACCAACCGTGTTTGATTTGGAGTTCCAACTACATGTATCCCTATAGGAGAAAACAGAGTGAAACGTAAAATCTAGAACAGTTACTGCCAACGAACAGATTTAGAGTTCCAACTACATGTATCCATATAGGAGAAAACAGATTGAAACCTAAAAATTAAAACAGTTACTGCCAACGAACGGTTTCACCTAGAAGAAAGAAATTTGGTGAGCCAAGTGGGATTGGGGTACTGATCATTACCTGAAAGTGTCATCAAGATTCGGTGAAAAAATGTGTGCTGAGATTTTAGGAAACTCGTAGTTTTTTGGAAGCTTGGCAACGCCTTTCCATGAAAGAGATTTGCGCCAGTCTCTGCTTAGGGCTACATCAATAGGAAACAAACCATAGAGATAGAACTTGGAACTACTTTATTTTGTCAAGTTTCAAAGAGCTAGCTCCAACAGTGTTTGATTTAGTGTTCCAACTACATATATCCCTATTGGAGAAAACAGAGGGAAAATTTAAAAAAATAGAACATTTACTGCCAACGAACAGTTTATCGTAGAAGAACGAAATTTGGTGAGGCAAGTGAGATTCGGGTACTCATCATTATCTGAACGTGTCATCAACATTGGGCGAAAACACGTGTGCTGAGATTTCAGGAAACTCGTAGTTTTTTGGAAGCTTGGCCAAACCTTTCCATGAAAGTGATTTGCGCCAGTCTCTGCTTAGGGCTACATCAATAGGAAACAAACCATAGAGACAGAACTTGGAACTACCTTATTGTGTCAAGTTTCAAAGAGCTAGCACAAACCGTGTTTGATTTAGAGTTCGAGCGACATGTATCCATACAGGAGAAAACAGAGTGAAACATAAAAATTAAAACTGTTACTGCCAACGAACGGTTTCACCTAGAAGAACGAAATTTGGTCAGCCAAGTGGGATTGGGGTACGAATCATTACCAAAAAGTGTCATTAAGATTGGTTGAAAAAATGTGTGCTGAGATTTCAGGAAACTCGAAGTTTTTGGAAGCTTGGCAACCCCTTTCCATGCAAGTGATTTGCGCCAGTCTCTGCTTAGGGCTACATCAATAGGAAACAAATCATAGAGATAGAACTTGGAACTACATTATTGTGTCAAGTTTCAAAGAGCTAGCAAAAACCGTGTTTGATTTAGAGTTCCAACTACATGTATCCCTATAGGAGAAAAGAGAGTGAAACCTAAAAATTAAAACAGTTACTGCTAACGAACGGTTTAACCTAGAAGAAAGAAATTTGGTGAGCCAATTGGGATTGGCGTGCTGATCATTACCTTAAAGTTTCATGAAGTTTGGGTGAAAAAATGTGTGCTGAGATTTCAGGAAACTCGTAGTTTTTTGGAAGCTTGGCAACCCCTTTCCATGAAAGTGATTTGCGCCAGTCTCTGCTTAGGGCTACATCAATAGGAAACAAACCATAGAGATAGAACTTGGAATTACTTTATTGTGTCAAGTTTCAAAGAGCTACCACAAACCGTGTTTGATTTAGAGTTCCAACAACATGTATCCATATAAAAGAAAACAGAGTGAAACCTAAAAATTAAAACTGTAGGAAATTTGGTGAGCCAAGTGGGATTGGGGTACTGATCATTACCTGAAAGTGACATCAAGATTGGGTGAAAAAGTATGTGCTGAGTTTTCAGGAAACTCGAAGTTTTTGGAAGCTTAGCAACCCCTATCCATGAAAGTGATTTGCGCCAGTCTCTGCTTAGGGCTACATCATTAGGAAGCAAACCATAGAGATAGAACTTGGAACTACATTATTGTGTCAAGTTTCAAAGAGCTAGAACAAACCGTGTTTGATTTAGAGTTCCAACTACATGTATCCGTATAGGAGAAAAGAGAGTGAAACCTAAAAATTAAAACAGTTACTGCCAACGAACGGTTTAACCTAGAAGAAGGGAATTTGGTGAGCCAAGTGGGATTGGGGTACTGATCATTAACTGAAAGTGTCTTCAAGATTGGGTGAAAAAATGTGTGCTGAGTTCAGGAAACTCGTAGTTTTTTGGAAGCATGGCAACCCCTTTCCATGAAAGTGATTTGCGCCAGTCTCTGCTTAGGGCTACATCAATAGGAAACAAACCATAGAGATAGAACTTGGAACTACTTTATTGTGTCAAGATTCAAAGAGCTAGCACAAACCGTGTTTGATTTAGAGTTCCAACTACATATATACATATAGGAGAAAACAGAGTGAAAGCTAAAAATTCAAACTGTTACTGCAAAAGAACGGTTTAACCTAGAAGAACGAAATTTGGTGAGCCAAGTGGGATTCGGGTACTGATCATTACCTGAAAGTGTCATCAAGTTTGGATGAAAAAATGTGTGCTGAGATTTCAGAAAACTTGTAGTTTTTGGAAGCTTGGCAACCTGTTTCCATGAAAGTGATTGCGCCTGTCTCTGCTTAAGGCTACATCAATAGGAAACAAACCATAGATATAGGACTTGGAACTACTTTATTGTGTCAAGTTTCAAGGAGCTAGCAGAAACCGTGTTTGATTTAGAGTTCCAACTACATGTATCCCTATAGGAGAAAACAGAGTGAAACCTAAAAATTAAAACTGTTACTGCCAACCAACGGTTTAACCTAGAAGAACTAAATTTGGTGAGACAAGTGGGATTGGGGTACTGATCATTATCTGAAAGTGTCTTCAAGATTGGGTGAAAAAATGTGTGCTTAGATTTCAGGAAACTCGTAGTTTTTGGAAGATTGGCAACCCCTTTCGATGAGAGTGATTTGCGCCCGTCTCTGCTTTGGGCTACAACAATAGGAAACAAATCATAGAGATAGAAATTGGAACTACATTACTGTGTCAAGTGTCAAAGGGCTAGTACAAACCGTGTTTGATTTAGAGTTCCAACTACATGTATCCCTATAGGAGAAAACAGAGTGAAACCTAAAAATTAAAAATGTTACTTCGAACGAACGGTTTAACCTAGAAGAACGAAATTGGGTGAGCCAAGTGGGATTGGAGTACTGATCATTACCTGAAAGTGTCACCAAGATTGGGTGAAAAAATGTGTGCTGAGATTTCAGGAAATCGTAGTTTTTAGAAGCTTGGCCACCCCTTTCCATGAAAGTGATTTGCGCCAGTCTCTGCTTAGGGCTACATCAATAGGAAACAAATCATAGAGATAGAACTTGGAACTATATTATTCTATCAAGTTTCAAAGAGCTAGCACAAACCGTGTTTGATTTAGAGTTCCAACAACATGTATCCCTATAAGAGAAAACGGAGTGTAACATAAAAATTTAAACTGTTACTGCCAACGAACGGTTTAACCTAGAAGAACGAAATTTGGTGAGCCAAGTGGGATTGGGGTACTGATCATTACCTGAAAGTGTCATCAAGATTGGGGAAAAAATGTGTGCTGGGATTTCAGGAAACTCTTAGTTTTTTGGAAGCTTGGCAACCCCTTTCCATGAAAGTGATTTGCGCCAGTCTCTGCTTAGGGCTACATCAAGAGGAAACAAACCATAGAGATAGAACTTGGAACTTCTTTATTGTGTCAAGTTTCAAAGAGCTAGCACAATCCGTGTTTTATTTAGAGTTCCAACAACATGTATCCATATAAAAGAAAACAGAGTGAAACCTAAAAAATGAAAACAGTTACTGCCAACGAACGGTTTAACCTAGAAGAAGGAAATTTTGTGAGCCAACTGGGATTGGGTTACTGATCATTACCTGAATGTGTCATCAAGATTGGGTGAAAAAATGTTTGCTGAGATTTCAGGAAACTCGTAGATTTTTGGAAGCCTGGCATACCATTTCCATGAAAGTGATTTGTGCCTGTCTCTACTTAGGGCTACATCAATAGGATACAAACCATAGAGATAGAACTTGGAACTAATTTATTGTGTCAATTTTCAAAGAGCTAGCACAAAGCGTGTTTGATTTAGAGTTCCAACTACATGTATCCATATAGGAGAAAACAGAGTGAAACCTAAAAATTAAAACTGTTACTGCCAAAGAATTGTTTAACCTAGAAGAACGAAATTTGGTGAGCCAAATGGGATTGGGGTACTGATCATTACTTGAAATTGTCATCAAGATTGGGTGAAAAAATGTGTGCTGAGATTTCAGGAAACTCGTAGTTTTTTGGAAGCTTGGCAACCCCTTTCCATGAAACTGATTTGTTCCCGTCTCTGCTTAGGGCTACATCAATATGAAACAAACCATAGAGATAGAACGTGGAACTGCTTTATTGTGTCAAGTTTCAAAGAGCTAGCACAAACCGTGTTTGATTTAGAGTTCCAACTAAAAGTATCCATATAGGAGAAAACAGAGTGAAACCTAAAAATTAAAAATGTTACTTCCAACGAACGGTTTAACCTAGAAGAACGAAATTTGGTGAGCCAAGTGGGATTGGGGTACTGATCATTACCTGAAAGTGTCATCAAGTTTGGGTGAAAAAATGTGTGCTGAGATTTCAGAAATCTCGTAGGTTTTGGAAGCTTGGCAACCCCTTTCCATGAAAGTGATTTGTGCCAGTCTCTGCTTAGGGCTACATCAATAGGAAACAACCCATAGAGATAGAACGTGGAACTACTTTATTGTGTCACATTTCAAAGAGCTAGCACAAACCGTGTTTGATTTAGAGTTCCAAATACATGTATCCATATATTAGAAAACAGAGAAAAATCTAAAAATTAAAACTGTTACTGCCAACGAACGGTTTAACCTAGAAGAACGAAATTTGGTGAGCCAAGTGAGATTGGGGTACTGATAATTACTGAAAGTGTCCTCAAGATTGGGTGAAAAAATGTGTGCTGAAATTACAGGAAACTCGTAGTTTTTGGAAGCTTGGCAACCCCTTTCCATGAAAGTGATTTGCGCCAGTCTCTGCTTAGGGCTACATCAATAGGATACAAACCATAGAGATAGACCTTGGAACTACTTTATTGTGTCAAGTTTCAAAGAACTAGCCCAAACCCTGTTTGATTTAGAGTTCCAACTACATGTATCCATATGGGAGAAACAGAGTGAAACCTAAAAATTAAAACTTACTGCCAGTGAACGGTTTAACATAGAAAAACGAAATTTGGTGAGCCAAGTGGGTTTGGGGTACTGATCATTACCTGAAAGTGTCATCAAGATTGGATGAAAAAATGTGTGCGGAGATTTCAGGCAACTCGTAATTTTTTGGAAGCTTGGCAACCCCTTTCCATGAAAGTGATTTGTGCCAGTCTCTGCTTAGGGCTACATCAATAGGAATCAAACCATAGAGATAGAACTTGGAACTACTTATTGTGTCAAGTTTCAAAGAGCTATCACAAACCGTGTTTGATTTAGAGTTCCAAATACATGTATCCATATAGGAGAAAACAGAGTGAAACCTAAAAATTAAAACTGTTACTGCCAATGAACGGTTTAAACTAGAAGAACGAAATTTGGAGAGGAAAGTGAGATTGGGGTACTGATCATTACCTGACAGTATCATCAAGAATGGGTGAAAAAATGTGTGCTGAGATTTTAGGAAACTCGTAGTTTTTTGGAAGCTTGGCAACCCCTTTCCATGAAAGTGATTTGCGCCAGTCTCTGCTTAGGGCTACATCAATAGGAAACAACCCATGCAGATAGAACGTGGAACTACTTTATTGTGTCAAGTTTCAAAGAGCTAGCAAAAAACCGTGTTTGATTTAGAGTTCCAACTACATGTATCCATATAGGAGAAAACAGAGTGAAACCTAAAAATTAAAACTGTTACTGCCAACGAACGGTTTAACTTAGAAGAAAGAAATTTGGTGATCCAAGTGGGATTGGGGTACTGATCATTACCTGAAAGTGTCATCAAGTTTGGGTAAAAAAATGTGTGCTGAGATTTCAGAAATCTCGTAGTTGTTGGAAGCTTGGCAACCCCTTTCCATGAAAGTGATTTGCGAGACTCTCTGCTTAGGGCTACATCAATAAAAAACAAACCATAGAGATAGAACTTGGAACTACTTTATTGTGTCAATTTTCAAAGAGCTAGCACAAAGCGTGTTTGATTTAGAGTTCCAACTACATGTATCCATATAGGAGAAAACAGAGTGAAACCTAAAAATTAAAACTGTTACTGCCAAAGAACAGTTTAACATAGGAGAACGAAATTTGGTGAGCCAAGTTGGATTGGGGTACATTACCTGAAAGTGTCATCAAGACTGGCTGAAAAAATATGTGCTGAGATTTCAGGAAACTCCTAATTTTTTGGAAGCTTGGCAACCCCTTTCCATGAAAGTGATTTGGGACAGTCTCTGCTTAGGGCTACATCAATAGGAAACAAATCATAGAGATAGAACTGGGAACTATTTATTGTGTCAACTTTCAAAGAGCTAGCAAAAACAGTGTTTGATTTAGAGTTCCAACTACATTTATCCATAGAGGAGAAAACAGAGTGAATGCTAAAAATTAAAACTCTTACTGCAAACTAACGGTTTAACCTAGAAGAACGAAATTTGGTGAGCCAAGTGGGATTGGGGTACTGATCATTACTGAGAGTGTCATCAAGATTGGGTGAAAAAAATGTGTGCTGAGATTACAGGAAACTCGTAGTTTTTGGAAGCTTGGCAACCCCTTTCCATGAAAGTGATTTGCGCCACTCTCTGCTTAGGGCTACATCAATAGGAAACAAACCATAGAGATAGAACTTGGAACTACTTTATTGTGTCAAGTTTCAAAGAGCTAGCACAAACAGAGTTTGATTTAGAGTTCCTACTACATTTATCCATATAGGAGAAAACAGAGTGAAACCTAAAAATTAAAACTGTTACTGCCAACGAACGGTTTAACCTAGAAGAACGAAATTTGGTCATCCAAGTGGGATTGGGGTACTGATCATTACCTGAAAGTGTCATCAAGATTGGGTGAAAAAATATGTTCTGAGATTTCAGGAAACTCGTAGTTTTTGGAAGCTGGGCAATCCCTTCCATGAAAGTGATTTGCGCCAGTCTCTGCTTAGGGCTACATCAATAGGAAACAAACCATAGAGATAGAACTTGGAACTACTTTATTGTGTCAGGTTTCAAGGAGCTAGCACAAACCGTGTTTGATTTAGAGTTCAAAAGACATGTATCCATATAGGAGAAAACAGAGTGAAACCTAAATATTAAAACTGTTACTGCCAACGAACGGTTTAACCTTGAAGAACGAAATTTGGTGAGCCAAGTGGGATTGGGGTACATTAGCTGAAAATTTCGTCAAGACTGGGTGAAAAAATATGTGCTGAGATTTCAGGAAACTCGTAGTTTTTTTGAAGCTTGGCAACCCCTTTCCATGAAAGTAATTTGCGCCAGTCTCTTCTTAGGACTACATCAATAGGAACAAAACCATAGAGATATAACGTGGAACTACTTTATTGTGTCAAGTTTCAAAGAGCTAGCACAAAGCGTGTTTGATTTAGAGTTCCAACTACATGTATCCATATAGGAGAAAAGAGAGTGAAACCTAAAAATTAAAACTGTTACTGCCAACGAACGGTTTAAGCTAGAAGAACAAAATTTGGTGAGCCAAGTGGGATTGGGGTACTGATCATTACCTGAAAGTGTCATCAAGATTGGGTGAAAAAATGTGTGCTGTGATTTCAGGAAACTCGTAGTTTTTTCGAAGCTTGGCAACCCCTTTCCATGAAAGTGATTGGCGCAGGTCTCTGCTTAGGGCTACATCATTAGGAAACAAACCATAGAGATAGAACTTGTAATTACTTTATTGTGTCAACTTTCAAAGAGCTAGCACAAACCGTGTTTGATTTAGAGTTCCAACTACATATATCCATATAGGAGAAAACAGAGTGAAACCTGAAAATTAAAACAGTTAATACCAATGAACGGTTTAACCTAGAAGAACTAAATTTGGTGAGCCAAGTGGGATTGGTGTACTGATCATTACCTGAAAGTGTCATCAAGATTGGGTGAAAAAATATGTGCTTAGATTTCAGGAAACTCATAGTTTTTTGGAAGGTTGGCAACGCATTTTCCATGATTTGCATCAGTCTCTGCGTAGGGCTACATCAATAGGAAACAAACCATAGAGATAGAACTTTGAACTAATTTATTGTGTCAAGTTTCAAAGAGCTAGCACCAACCGTGTTTGATTTGGAGTTCCAACTACATGTATCCCTATAGGAGAAAAGAGAGTGAAACGTAAAATCTAGAACAGTTACTGCCAACGAACAGATTTAGAGTTCCAACTACATGTATCCATATAGGAGAAAACAGATTGAAACCTAAAAATTAAAACAGTTACTGCCAACGAACGGTTTCACCTAGAAGAACGAAATTTGGTGAGCCAAGTGGGATTGGGGTACTGATCATTACCTGAAAGTGTCATCAAGATTGGGTGAAAAAATGTGTGCTGAGATTTTGGGAACTCATAGTTTTTTGGAAGCTTGGCAACGCCTTTCCATGAAAGAGATTTGCGACAGTCTCTGCTTAGGGCTACATCAATAGGAAACAAACCATAGAGATAGAACTTGGAACTACTTTATTTTGTCAAGTTTCAAAGACCTAGCTCCAACAGTGTTTGATTTAGTGTTCCAACTACATATATCCCTATTGGAGAAAACAGAGGGAAAATTAAAAAATATAGAACATTTACTGCCAACGAACAGCTTATCGTAGAAGAACGAAATTTGGTGAGGCAAGTGAGATTCGGGTACTCATCATTATCTGAACGTGTCATCAACATTGGGCGAAAAAACGTGTGCTGAGATTTCAGGAAACTCGTAGTTTTTTGGAAGCTTGGCCAAACCTTTCCATGAAAGTGATTTGCGCCAGTCTCTGCTTAGGGCTACATCAATAGGAAACAAACCATAGAGACAGAACTTGGAACTACCTTATTGTGTCAAGTTTCAAAGAGCTAGCACAAACCGTGTTTGATTTAGAGTTCGAACGACATGTATCCATACAGGAGAAAACAGAGTGAAACATAAAAATTAAAACTGTTACTGCCAACGAACGGTTTCACCTAGAAGAACGAAATTTGGTCAGCCAAGTGGGATTGGGGTACGAATCATTACCAAAAAGTGTCATTAAGATTGGTTGAAAAAATGTGTGCTGAGATTTCAGGAAACTCGAAGTTTTTGGAAGCTTGGCAACCCCTTTCCATGAAAGTGATTTGCGCCAGTCTCTGCTTAGGGCTACATCAATAGGAAACAAATCATAGAGATAGAACTTGGAACTACATTATTGTGTCAAGTTTCAAAGAGCTAGCAAAAACCGTGTTTGATTTAGAGTTCCAACTACATGTATCCCTATAGGAGAAAAGAGAGTGAAACCTAAAAATTAAAACAGTTACTGCTAACGAACGGTTTAACCTAGAAGAAAGAAATTTGGTGAGCCAATTGGGATTGGCGTGCTGATCATTACCTGAAAGTTTCATGAAGTTTGGGTGAAAAAATGTGTGCTGAGATTTCAGGAAACTCGTAGTTTTTTGGAAGCTTGGCAACCCCTTTCCATGAAAGTGATTTGCGCCAGTCTCTGCTTAGGGCTACATCAATAGGAAACAAACCATAGAGATAGAACTTGGAATTACTTTATTGTGTCAAGTTTCAAAGAGCTACCACAAACCGTGTTTGATTTAGAGTTCCAACAACATGTATCCATATAAAAGAAAACAGAGTGAAACCTAAAAATTAAAACTGTAGGAAATTTGGTGAGCCAAGTGGGATTGGGGTACTGATCATTACC
Organism: Spermophilus citellus; assembly: GCF_964194105.1. NCBI lineage: Eukaryota > Metazoa > Chordata > Mammalia > Rodentia > Sciuridae > Spermophilus > Spermophilus citellus. Next base: position 18,539,986 of record NC_138197.1, on the reverse strand, counting down.
TGAAAGTGACATCAAGATTGGGTGAAAAAGTATGTGCTGAGTTTTCAGGAAACTCGAAGTTTTTGGAAGCTTAGCAACCCCTATCCATGAAAGTGATTTGCGCCAGTCTCTGCTTAGGGCTACATCATTAGGAAGCAAACCATAGAGATAGAACTTGGAACTACATTATTGTGTCAAGTTTCAAAGAGCTAGAACAAACCGTGTTTGATTTAGAGTTCCAACTACATGTATCCGTATAGGAGAAAAGAGAGTGAAACCTAAAAATTAAAACAGTTACTGCCAACGAACGGTTTAACCTAGAAGAAGGGAATTTGGTGAGCCAAGTGGGATTGGGGTACTGATCATTAACTGAAAGTGTCTTCAAGATTGGGTGAAAAAATGTGTGCTGAGTTCAGGAAACTCGTAGTTTTTTGGAAGCATGGCAACCCCTTTCCATGAAAGTGATTTGCGCCAGTCTCTGCTTAGGGCTACATCAATAGGAAACAAACCATAGAGATAGAACTTGGAACTACTTTATTGTGTCAAGATTCAAAGAGCTAGCACAAACCGTGTTTGATTTAGAGTTCCAACTACATATATACATATAGGAGAAAACAGAGTGAAAGCTAAAAATTCAAACTGTTACTGCAAAAGAACGGTTTAACCTAGAAGAACGAAATTTGGTGAGCCAAGTGGGATTCGGGTACTGATCATTACCTGAAAGTGTCATCAAGTTTGGATGAAAAAATGTGTGCTGAGATTTCAGAAAACTTGTAGTTTTTGGAAGCTTGGCAACCTGTTTCCATGAAAGTGATTGCGCCTGTCTCTGCTTAAGGCTACATCAATAGGAAAGAAACCATAGATATAGGACTTGGAACTACTTTATTGTGTCAAGTTTCAAGGAGCTAGCAGAAACCGTGTTTGATTTAGAGTTCCAACTACATGTATCCCTATAGGAGAAAACAGAGTGAAACCTAAAAATTAAAACTGTTACTGCCAACCAACGGTTTAACCTAGAAGAACTAAATTTGGTGAGACAAGTGGGATTGGGGTACTGATCATTATCTGAAAGTGTCTTCAAGATTGGGTGAAAAAATGTGTGCTGAGATTTCAGGAAACTCGTAGTTTTTGGAAGATTGGCAACCCCTTTCCATGAGAGTGATTTGCGCCCGTCTCTGCTTTGGGCTACAACAATAGGAAACAAATCATAGAGATAGAAATTGGAACTACATTACTGTGTCAAGTGTCAAAGGGCTAGTACAAACCGTGTTTGATTTAGAGTTCCAACTACATGTATCCCTATAGGAGAAAACAGAGTGAAACCTAAAAATTAAAAATGTTACTTCGAACGAACGGTTTAACCTAGAAGAACGAAATTGGGTGAGCCAAGTGGGATTGGAGTACTGATCATTACCTGAAAGTGTCATCAAGATTGGGTGAAAAAATGTGTGCTGAGATTTCAGGAAATCGTAGTTTTTAGAAGCTTGGCCACCCCTTTCCATGAAAGTGATTTGCGCCAGTCTCTGCTTAGGGCTACATCAATAGGAAACAAATCATAGAGATAGAACTTGGAACTACATTATTCTATCAAGTTTCAAAGAGCTAGCACAAACCGTGTTTGATTTAGAGTTCCAACAACATGTATCCCTATAAGAGAAAACGGAGTGTAACATAAAAATTTAAACTGTTACTGCCAACGAACGGCTTAACCTAGAAGAACGAAATTTGGTGAGCCAAGTGGGATTGGGGTACTGATCATTACCTGAAAGTGTCATCAAGATTGGGGGAAAAATGTGTGCTGGGATTTCAGGAAACTCTTAGTTTTTTGGAAGCTTGGCAACCCCTTTCCATGAAAGTGATTTGCGCCAGTCTCTGCTTAGGGCTACATCAAGAGGAAACAAACCATAGAGATAGAACTTGGAACTTCTTTATTGTGTCAAGTTTCAAAGAGCTAGCACAATCCGTGTTTTATTTAGAGTTCCAACAACATGTATCCATATAAAAGAAAACAGAGTGAAACCTAAAAAATGAAAACAGTTACTGCCAACGAACGGTTTAACCTAGAAGAAGGAAATTTGGTGAGCCAACTGGGATTGGGTTACTGATCATTACCTGAATGTGTCATCAAGATTGGGTGAAAAAATGTTTGGTGAGATTTCAGGAAACTCGTACTTTTTTGGAAGCTTGGCAACCCCTTTCCATGAAAGTGATTTGCGCCAGTCTATTCTTAGGGCTACATCAATAGGAAACAAACCATAGAGATAGAACTTGGAACTACTTTATTGTGTCAAGTTTCAAAGAGCTAGCACAAACCGTGTTTGATTTACAGTTCCAACTACATGTATCCATATAGAAGAAAACAGAGTGAAAGCTAAAAATTTAAACTGTTACTGCAAAGGAACGGTTTAACCTAGAAGAATAAAATTTGGTGAGCCAAGTGGGATTGGGTACTGATCATTACCTGAAAGTGTCATGAAGATTGGGTGAAAAAATGTGTGCTGAGATTTCAGGAAACTCGTAGTTTTTTGGAAGCTTGGCAACCGCTTTCCTTGAAAGTGATTTGCGCCAGTCTCTGCTTAGCGCTACATCAATAGGAAACAAACCATAGAGATAGAACTTGGAACTACTTTATTGTGTCAAGTTTCAAAGAGCTACCACAAACCGTGTTTGATTTAGAGTTTCAACAACATGTATCCATATAGGAGAAAACAGAGTGAAACCTAAAAATTAAAACTGTTACTTCCAACGAATGGTTTTACCTAGAAGAACGAAATTTGGTGAGCCAAGTGGGATTGGGGTACTGATCATTACCTCAAAGTGTCATCAAGATTGGATTAAAAAATATGTGCTGAGATTTGAGGAAACACGTAGTTTTTAAAGCTTGGAAACCCCTTTCCATGAAAGTGATTTGCGCCAGTCTCTGCTTAGGGCTACATCATTAGGAAACAAACCATAGAGATAGAACATGGAACTACATTATTGTGTCACGTTTCAAAGAGCTAGGAGAAACCGTGTTTGATTTAGAGTTCCAACTACATGTATCCGTATAGGAGAAAGAGAGTGAAACCTAAAAATTAAAACAGTTACTGCCAATGAACGGTTTAACCTAGAAGAAGGAAATTTTGTGAGCCAAGTGGGATTGGGGTACTGATCATTACCTGAAAGTGTCTTCAAGACTGGGTGAAAAAATGTGTGCTTAGATTTCAGGAAACTCGTAGTTTTTTGGAAGCTTGGCAACCCCTTTCCATGAAAGTAATTTGCGCCAGTCTCTGCTTAGGGCTACATCAATAGGAAGCAAATCATAGAGATAGAACTTGGAACTACATTATTGTGTCAAGTTTCAAAAAGCTAGCACAAACCGTGTTTGATTTAGCGTTCCAAATACATGTATCCATATAGGAGAAAACAGAGTGAAACCTAAAAATTAAAACAGTTGGGGCTGGGGATGTGGCTCAAGCGGTAGCGCGCTCGCCTGGCATGCGTGCGGCCTGGGTTCGATCCTCAGCACCACATACCAACAAAGATGTTGTGTCCGCCGAGAACTAAAAAATAAATATTAAAAAAAAATCTCTGTCTCTCTCTCTCCTCTCTCTTACTCTCTCTTTAAAAAAAAAAATTAAAACAGTTACTGCCAACGAACGGTTTAACCCAGAAGAACGAAATTTGGTTAGCCAAGTGGGATTGGGGTACTGATCATTACCTGAAAGTGTCATCAAGATTGGGTGAAAAAATGTGTGCTGAGATTTCAAAAAACTTGTAGTTTTTGGTAGCTTGGCAACCCCTTTCCATGAAAGTGATTTGCGCAGTCTCTGCTTAGGGCTACATCAATAGGAAACAAACGATAGAGATTGAACTTGGAAATACTTTATTGTGTCATGTTTCAAAGAGCTAGCGCAATACGTGTTTGATTTAGAGTTCCAACTACATGTATCCCTATAGGAGAAAACAGAGTGAAACCAAAAAATTAAAACTGTTACTTCCAACGAACGGTTTAAACTAGAAGAATGAAATTTTGTGATCCAAGTGGGATTGGGGTACTGATCATTACCTGAAAGTGTCATCAAGATTGGATGAAAAAATGTGTCCTGAGATTTCAGGAAAATCGTAGTTTTTGGAAGCTTGGCAACCCCTTTCCATGAAAGTGATTTGCGCCAGTCTCTGCTTCGGGCTACATCAATAGGAAACAAACCATAGAGATAGAACTTGGAACTACTTTATTGTGTCAAGTTTCACAGAGCTAGCACACACCGTGTTTGATTTAGAGTTCCAACTACATGTATCCGTATAGGAGAAAACAGAGTGAAAGCTAAAAATTAAAACTGTTACTGCAAACGAACGGTTTAACATAGAAGAAGGAAATTTGGTGAGCCAAGTGGAATGGGGGTACTGATCATTACCTGAAAGTGTCATCAAGATTGGGTGAAAAAATGTGTGCTGAGATTTCAGGAAACTCGTAATTTTTGGAAGCTTGGCAACCCCTTTCCATGAAAGTGATTTGCGCCAGTCTCTGCTTAGGGCTACATCAATAGGAAACAAACCATAGATATAGAACATGGAACTACTTTATTCTGTCAAGTTTCAAAGAGCTAGCACAAACCGTGTTTGATTTAGAGTTCCAACTACATGTATCCATATAGGAGAAAACACAGTGAAAGCTAAAAATTAAAACTGTTACTGCAAACGAACGGTTTAACGTAGAAGAAGGAAATTTGGTGAGCCAAGTGGGAATGGGGTACTGATCATTACCTGAATGTGTCATCAATATTGGCTGAAAAAATATGTGCTGACATTTCAGGAAACTCGTAGTGTTTTGGAAGCCTGGCAACACCATTCCATGAAAGTGATTTGAGCCAGTCTCTGCTTAGGGCTACAACAATAGGAAACAAACCATAGAGATAGAACTTGGAACTACTTTATTGTGTCAAGTTTCAAAGAGCTACCACAAACCGTGTTTGATTTAGAGTTCCAACAACATGAATCCATATAGGAGAAAACAGAGGGAAACCTTAAAATTAAAACATTTACTGCCAACGAACGATTTAACCTAGAAGAACGAAATTTGCTGAGCCAAGTGGGATTGGGGTACTGATCATTACCTGAAAGTGTCATCAAGATTGGGTGAAAAAATTTGTGCTGAGAATCAGGAAACTCGTAGTTTTTTGGAAGCTTAGCAACCCCTTTCCATGAAAGAGATTTGCTCCAGTCTCTGCTTAGGTTTACATCAATAGGAAACAAACCATAGAGATAGAACTTGGAACTACATTATTGTGTCAAGTTTCAAAGAGCTAGAACAAACCATGTTTGATTTTGAGTTCCAATTACATGTATGCCTATAGGAGAAAACAGAGTGAAACCTAAAAATTAAAAGTATTACTGCCAAAGAACGGTTTAACCTACTAGAAGGAAAATTGGTGAGCCAAGTGGGATTAGGGTACTGATCACTACCTGAAAGTGTCATCAAGATTGGGTGAAAAAATGTGTGCTGAGAATTCAGGAAACTCGTAGTTTTTTGGAAGCCTGGCAACACCTTTCCATGAAAGTGATTTGCGCCAGTCTCTGCTTAGGGCTACATCAATAGGAAACAAACCATAGAAATAGAACTCGGAACTACTTTATTGTGTCAAGTTTCAAAGAGCTAGCACAAACCGTGTATGTTTTAGAGATCCAACTACATGTATCCCTATTGGAGAAAACAGAGTGAAACCTAAAAATTGAAACAGTTACTGCCAACGAACGGTTTAACCTAGAAGAACAAAATTTGGTGAGCCAAGTGGGATTGGGGTACTGATCATTACCTGAAAGTGTCATCAAGATTGGGTGAAAAAATGTGTGCTGAGAATCAGGAAACTCGTAGTTTTTTGGAAGCTTGGCAACCCCTTTCCATGAAAGTGATTTGCGCCATTCTCTGCTTAGGGCTACATCAATAGGAAACAAACCATAGAGATAGAACTTGGACCTACTTTATTGTGTCAAGTTTCAAAGAGCTAACACAAACCGTGTTTGATTTAGACTTCCAACTACATGTATCCCTTTGGAGAAAACAGAGTGAAACCTAAAAATCAAAACTATTACTGCCAACGAACGGTTTAACCTAGAAGAACGAAATTTGGTGAGCCAAGTGGGATTGGGGTACTGATCATTACCTGAAAGAGGCATCACGATTGGGTGAAAAAATGTGTGCTGAGATTTCAGGAAACTCGTAGTTTTTTGGAAGCTGGCAACCCCTTTCCATGAAAGTGATTTGCGCCGGTCTCTACTTATTGCTACATCAATAGGAAACAAACCATAGAGATAGAACATGGAACTACTTTATTCTGTCAAGTTTCAAAGAGCTAGCACAAACCGTGTTTGATTCAGAGTTCCAACTATATGTATCCATATAGGAGAAAGCAGAGTGAAAGCTAAAAATTAAAACAGTTACTGCAAACGAACGGTTTAACCTAGAAGAATGAAATTTGGTGAGCCAAGTGGGATTGGGGTACTGATTATTCCCTGAAAGTGTCATCAAGATTGGGTGAAAAAATATGTGCTGAGATTTCTGGAAACTCGTAGTTTTTGGAAGCTTTGCAAACTCTTTCCATGAAAGTGATTTGCGCAAGTCTCTGCTTAGGGCTACATCAATAGGAAACAAACTATAGAGATAGAACTTGGAACTACTTTATTCTGTCAAGTTTCAAAGAGCTAGCACAAACCGTGTTTGATTTACAGTTCCAACTACATGTATACATATAGGAGAAAACAGAGTGAAACCTAAAAATTTAAAGTGTTACTGCCAACAAACGGTTTAACCTAGAAGAAGGAAATTTGGTGAGCCAAGTGGGATTGGGGTACTGATAATTACCTGAAAGTGTCATCAAGATTGGGTGAAAAAATGTGTTCTGAGATTTAAGGAAACTTGTAGTTTTTGGAATCTTGGCAACCCCTTTCCATGAAAGTGATTTGCACCAGTCTCTGCTTAGGGTTACATCAATAGGAAACAAACCATTGAGATAGAACTTGCAACTACTTTATTCTGTAAAGTTTCAAAGAGCTAGCACAAACCGTGTTTGATTTAGAGTTCCAACTACATGTATCCCTATGGGAGAAAACAGAGTGAAACCTAAAAATTAAAAGTTTTACTGCCAACAACGGTGTAACCTAGAAGAAGGAAATTAGGTGACCCAAGTGGGATTGGGGTACTGATCATTACCTGAAAGTGTCATCAAGATTGGGTGAAAAAATGTGTGTTGAGATTTCAGGAAACTCGTACTTTTTTGGAAGCTTGGCAACCCCTTATCATGAAAGTGATTTGCGACCGTCTCTGCTTAGGGCTACAAAAATAGGAAACAAACCATAGAGATAGAACTTGGAACTACTTTATTGTGTCAAGTTTTAAAGACCTAGCACAATCCGTGTTTGATTTACAGTTCCAACTACATGTATCCCTATAAAAGAAAACAGAGTGAAACCTAAAAATTAAAACAGTTACTGCCAAGGAACGGTTTAACCCAGAAAAACGAAATATGGAGAGGCAAGTGGGAATGGGGTACTGATCATTATCTGAAAGTGTCATCAATATTGGCTGAAAAAATGTGTGCTGAGATTTCAGGAAACTCGTAGTGTTTTGGAAGCCTGGCAACACCTTTCCATGAAAGTGATTTGTGCCAGTCTTTGTTAGGGCTACATCAATAGGAATCAACCCTAGAGGTAGAACTTGGAACTACTTTATTGTGTGAAGTTTCAAAGAGCTAGCGCAAACCGTGTTTGATTTCGAGTTCCAAATACATGTATCCCTATAGGAGAAAACAGAGTGTAACCTAAAAATTAAAGCTGTTACTGCTAACGAACGGTTTAACCTAGAATAACGAAATTTGGTGAGCCAAGTGGGATTGTGGTACCAATCATTATCTGAAACTGTCATCAAGATTGGGTGAAAAAAATGTGTGCTGAGATTGGAGGAAACTCGTAGTTTTTTGGAAGCTTGGCAACCCCTTTCCATGTAAGTGATTTTCGCCAGTCTCTGCTTAGGACTACATCAATAGGAAACAAACCATAGAGATAGGACTTGGAACTACTTTATTGTGTCAAGTTTCAAAGAGCTAGCACAAACCGTGTTTGATTTAGAGTTCCAAATACATATATCCCTATAGGAGAAAACAGAGTGAAACCTAAAATTTAAAACACTTACTGCCAACGAACGGTTTAACCTAGAAGAACAAAATTTGTTGAGACAAGTGGGATTGGGGTACTGATCATTATCTGAAAGTGTCATCAAGATTGGGTGAAAAAATGTGTGCTGAGATTTCAGGAAACTTGTAGTTTTTTGGAAGCTTGGCAACCCCTTTCCATGAAAGTGATTGCGCCAGTCTTTGTTACGGCTACATCAATAGGAAACCACCATAGAGGTAGAACTTGGAAACACATTATTGTGTGAAGTTTCAAAGAGCTAGCGCAAACCGTGTTTGATTTCGAGTTCCAAATACATGTATCCCTATAGGAGAAAACAGAGTGAAACCTAAAAATTTAAACTGTTACTTCCAACGAACGGTTTAACCTAGAAGAACGTAATTTGGTGTGCCAAGTGGGATTGGGGTACTGATCATTACCTGAAAGTGTCATCAAGATTGGGTGAAAAAATGTGTGCTGAGATTTCAGGATACTCTTAGTTTTTTGGAAGCTTGGCAACCCCTTTCGATGAAAGTGATTTGCGCCAGTCTCTGCTTAGGGCTACATCAATAGGAAACAAACCATAGAGATAGAACTTGGAACTCTTTTATTGTGTCAAGTTTCAAAGAGCTAGCACAAACCGTGTTTGATTTAGAGTTCCAACTACATGTATCCCTATAGGAGAAAACAGAGTGTAACCTAAAAATTAAAGTTGTTACTGCTAACGAACTGTTTAACCTAGAAGAACGAAATTTGGTGAGACAAGTGGGATTGGGGTACTGATCATTATCTGAAAGTGTCATCAAATTGGGTGAAAAAATGTGTGCTGAGATTGCAGGAAACTCATACTTTTTTGGAAGCTTGTCAACCCCTTTCCACTAAAGTGATTTACGCCAGTCTCTGCTTATGGCTACATCAATAGGAAACACACCATAGATCCAGGACTTGGAACTACTTTATTGTGTCAAGTTTCAAAGAGCTAGCACAAACCGTGTTTGATTTAGAGTTCCAACTACATGTATCCCTATAGGAGAAAACAGAGTGAAACCTAAAAATTAAAACTGTTACTGCCAATGAACGGTTTAAACTAGAAGAACGAAATTTGGTGAGCCAAGTGGCATTGGGGAACTGATCATTACCTGAAAGTGTCATCAAGATTGGGTGAAAAAATGTGTGCTGAGATTTCAGGAAACTCGTAGTTTTTTGGAAGCTTGGCAACCCCTTTCCATGAAAGTGATTTGCGCCAGTCTCTGCTTAGGGCTACATCAATAGGAAACAAACCATAGAGATAGAACTTGGAACTACTTTATTGTGTCAAGTTTCAAAGAGGTAGCACAAACCGTGTTTGATTTAGATTTCCAACTACATGTATCCCTATAGGAGAAAACAGAGTGAAACCTAAAAATTAAAACAGTTACTGCGAACGAACGGTTTAACCTAGAAGAACGAAGTTTGGTGAGCCAAGTGGGATTGGGGTACTGATCATTATCTGAAAGTGTCATCAAGATTGGGTGAAAAAATGTGTGCTGAGATTTCAGGAAACTCGTAGTTTTTTGGAAGCTTGGCAACCCCTTTCCATGAAAGTGATTTGCGCCAGTCTTTGTTAGGGCTACATCAATAGGAAACAAACAATCTAGATAGAACTTGGAACTACTTTATTGTGTCAAGTTTCAAAGAGCTAGCACAAACCGTGTTTGATTTCGAGTTCCAAACACATGTATCCCTATAGGAGAAAACAGAGTGAAACCTAAAAATTAAAACTGTTACTTCCAACGAATGGTTTAAACTAGAAGAACGTAATTTGGTGAGCCAAGTGGGATTGGGGTACTGATCATTACCTGAAAGTGTCATCAAGTTTGGGTGAAAAAATGTGTGCTGAGATTTCAGGAAACTCTTAGTTTTTTGGAAGCTTGGCAACCACTTTCAATGAAAGTGATTTGCGCCAGTCTCTGCTTAGGGCTACATCAATAGGAAACAAACCATAGAGATAGAACTTGGAACTACTTTATTGTGTCAAGTTTCAAAGAGCTAGCGCAAACCGTGTTTTATTTAGAGTTCCAACTACATGTATCCCTATAGGAGAAAACAGAGTGTAACCTAAAAATTAAAGCTGTTACTGCTAACGAACAGTTTAACCTAGAATAACGAAATTTGGTTAGCCAAGTGGGATTGTGGTACTGATCTTTATCTGAAACTGTCATCAAGATTGGGTGAAAAAAATGTGTCCTGAGATTGGAGGAAACTCGTAGTTTTTTGGAAGCTTGGCAACCCCTTTCCATTAAAGTGATTTACGCCAGTCTCTGCTTACGGCTACATCAATAGGAATCACACCATAGATCCAGGACTTGGAACTACTTTATTGTGTCAAGTTTCAAAGAGGTAGCACAAACCGTGTTTGATTTAGAGTTCCAAATACATGTATCCCTATAGGAGAAAACAGAGTGAAACCTAAAAATTAAAACTGTTACTGCCAACAAACGTTTAACCTAGAAGAACGAAATTTGGTGAGCCAAGTGGGATTGGGGACTGATCATTATCTGAAAGTGTCATCAAGATTGGGTGAAAAAATGTGTGCTGAGATTTCAGGAAACTCGTAGTTTTTTGGAAGCTTGGCAACCCCTTACCATGAAAGTGATTTGCGCCAGTCGCTGCTTAGGGCTACTTCAATAGGAAACAAACCATAGGGATAGAACTCGGAACTACTTTATTGTGTCAAGTTTCAAAGAGCTAGCACAAACCGTGTATATTTTAGAGATCCAACTACATGTATCAATATAGGAGAAAACAGAGTGAAAACTAAAAATTGAAACAGTTACTGCCAACGAACGGTTTAACCTAGAAGAACGAAATTTGGTGAGCCAAGTGGGATTGGGGTACTGATCATTATCTGAAAGTGTCATCAAGATTGGGTGAAAAAATGTGTGCTGAGAATCAGGAAACTCGTAGTTTTTTGGAAGATTGGCAACCCCTTTCCATGAAAGTGATTTGCGCCAGTCTCTGCTTAGGGCTACATCAATAGGAAACAAACCATAGAGATAGAACATGGAACTACTTTATTGTGTCAAGTTTCAAAGAGCTAACACAAACCGTGTTTGATTTACAGTTCCAACTACATGTATCCCTTTGGAGAAAACAGAGTGAAACCTAAAAATTAAAACTATTACTGCCAACGAACGGTTTAATCTAGAAGAACAAATTTGGTGAGCCAAGTGGCATTGGGGTACTGATCATTACCTGAAAGTGTCATCAAGATTGGGTGAAAAAATGTGTTCTGTGATTTCAAGAAACTTGGAGTTTTTGTAATATTGGCAACCCCTTTCCATGAAAGTGATTTGCACCAGTCTCTGCTTAGGGTTACATCAATAGGAAACAAACCATTGAGATAGAACTTGCAACTACGTTATTCTGTAAAGTTTCAAAGAGCTAGCACAAACCGTGTTTGATTTAGAGTTCCAAATACATGTATCCCTATAGGAGAAAACAGAGTGAAACCTAAAAATTAAAAGTATTACTGCCAACAACGGTGTAACCTAGAAGAAGGAAATTAGGTGACCCAAGTGGGATTGGGGTACTGATCATTACCTGAAAGTGTCATCAAGATTGGGTGAAAAAATGTGTGTTGAGATTTCAGGAAACTCGTAGTTTTTTGGAAGCTTGGCAACCCCTTTCCATGAAAGTGATTTGCGACCCTGTCTGCTTAGGGCTACATCAATAGGAAACAAACCATACAGATAGAACTTGGAACTACTTTATTGTGTCAAGTTTCACAGAGCTAGCACAAACCGTGTTTGATTTAGAGTTCCAACTACATGTATCCCTATAGGAGAAAACGGAGTGAAACCTAAAAATTAAAACAGTTACTGCCAACGAACGGTTTAACCTAGAGAACGAAATTTGGTGAGCCAAGTGGGATTGGGGTACTGATCATTACCTGAAAGTGTCATCAAGATTGGGTGAAAAAATGTGTGCTGATATTTCAGGAAACTCGTAATTTTTTGGAAGATTGGCAACCACTTTCCATGAAAGAGATTTTCGCCAGTCTCTGCTTACGGCTACATAAATAGGAAACGAACCATAAATATAGGACTTGGAACTACTTTATTGTGTCATGTTTCAAAGAGCTAGCACAAACCGTGTTTGATTTAGAGTTCCAACTACGTGTATCCCTATAGTAGAAAACAGAGTGAAACCTAAAAATTAAAACTGTTACTGCCAACGAACGGTTTAACCTAGAAGAACGAAATTTGGTGAGCCAAGAGTGATTGGGGTACTGATCATTATCTGAAAGTGTCATCAAGATTAGGTGAAAAAATGTGTGCTTATATTTCAGGAAACTCGTAGTTTTTTGGAAGCTTCCAAACCCCTTTCCATGAAAGTGATTTGCGCCAGTCTCTGCTTAGGTCTACAGCAATAGGAAACAAACCATGGAGATAGAACTTGGAAATACTTTATTGTGTCAAGTTTCAAAGAGCTAGAGCAAACCCTGTTTGATTTAGAGTTCCAACTACATGTATCCCTATAGGAGAAAACAGAATGAAACCTAAAAATTAAAACTGTTACTGCCAACGAACGGTTTAACCTAGAAGAACGAAATTTGGTGATCCAAGTGGGATTGGGGTACTGATCATTAACTGAAAGTGTCATCAAGATTGGGTGAAAAAATGTGTGCTGAGAATTCAGGAAACTCGTAGTTTTTTGGAAGCCTGGCAACCCCTTTCCATGAAAGTGATTTGCGCCAGTCTCTGCTTAGGGCTACATCAATAGGAAACAAACCATAGAGATAGAACTTGGAACTCCTTTATTGTGTCAAGTTTCAAAGAGCTAGCACAAACTGTGTTTGATTTAGAGTTCCAATTACATGTATGCCTATAGGAGAAAAGAGAGTGAAACCTAAAAATTAAAACAGTTACTGCCAACGAACGGTTTAACCTAGAAGAACGAAATTTGGTGAGCCAAGTGGTATTGGGGTACTGATCCTTATCGGAAAGTGTCATCAAGATTGGGTGAAAAAATGTGTGCTGAGATTTCAGAAACTCGTAGTTTTTTGGAATTTGGCAACCCCTTGCCATGAAAGTGATTTGCGCCAGTCTCTGCTTAGGGCTACATCAATAGGAAAAAAGCCATAGAGATAGAACTTGAAAGTGCTTTATTGTGTCAAGTTTCCAAGAGCTAGCACAAACCGTGTTTGATTTAGAGTTCCAACTACATATATACATATAGGAGAAAACAGAGTGAAAGCTAAAAATTAAAACAGTTACTGCCAACGAACGGTTTAACCTAGAAGAACGAAATTTGGTGAGACAAGTGGGATTGGAGTACTAATCATTATCTGAATGTGTCATCAAGATTGGGTGACAAAATGTGTGCTGAGATTTCAGGAAACTCGTAGTTTTTTGGAAGCTTGGCAACTCCTTTCCATGAAAGTGATTTGCGCCAGTCTCTGCTTAGGGCTACATCAATAGGAAACAAACAATAAAGATAGAACTTGGAACTACTTTATTGTGTCAAGTTTCAAAGAGCTAGCACAAACCGTGTTTGATTTAGAGTTTCAACACCATGTATCCCTATAGGAGAAAAGAGAGTGAAATCTAAAAATTAAAACAGTTACTGCCAACGAACGGTTTAACCTAGAAGAAGGAAATTTGGTGAGCCAAGTGGGATTGGGGTACTGATCATTACCTGAAAGTGTCATCAAGATTGGGTGAAAAAGTATGTGCTGAGATTTCAGGAAACTCGTAGTTTTTGGAAGCTTGGCAACCCCTTTCCATGAAAGTGATTTGCGCCAGTCTCCGCTTAGGGCTTCATCATTAGGAAGCAAACCATAGAGATAGAACGTGGAACTACTTTATTGTGTCATGTTTCAAAGAGCTAGCTAGCACAAACCGTGTTTGATTTAGAGTTTCAACTACATGTATCCATATAGGAGAAAACAGAGTGAAACCTAAAAATTAAAACAGTTACTGCCAACGAACGGTTTAACCTAGAAGAAGGAAATTTGGTGAGCCACGTGGGATTGGGGTACTGTCATTACCTGAAAGTGTCATCAAGATTGGGTGAAAAAATATGTGCTGAGATTTCAGGAAACTCGTAGTTTTTTGGAAGCTTGGCAACCTATTTCCATGAAAGTGATTTGCGCCAGTCTCTGATTAGGGCTACATCAATAGGAAACAAACCATAGAGATAGAACTTGGAACTACATTATTGTGTCAAGTTTCAAAGAGCTAGCACAAACCGTGTTTGATTTAGAGTTCCAACTACATGTATCCCTAAAGGAGAAAAGAGAGTGAAACCTAAAAATTAAAACAGTTACTGCCAACGAACGGTTTAACCTAGAAGAAGGAATTTTGGTGAGCCAAGTGGGATTGGGGTACTGATCATTACCTGAAAGTGTCATCAAGATTGGGTGAAAAAATGTGTGCTGAGATTTCAGGAATCTCGTAGTTTTTTGGAAGCTTGGCAACCCCTTTCCATGAAAGTGATTTGCGCCAGTTTCTGCTTATGGCTACATCAATAGGAAACAAACAGTAAAGATAGAACTTGGAACTACTTTATTGTGTCAAGTTTCAAAGAGCTACCAAAAACCGTGTTTGATTTAGAGTTCCAACTACATATATCCCTATAGGAGAAAAGAGAGTGAAACCTAAAAATTAAAACAGTTACTGCCAACGAACGGTTTACCTAGAAGAAAGAAATTTGGTGGGCCAATTGGGATTGGGGTACTGATCATTACCTGAAAGTGTCATCAAGTTTGGGTGAAAAAATGTGTGCTGAGATTTCAGGAAACTCGTAGTTTTTTGGAAGCTTGGCAACCAATTTCCAAGAAAGTGATTTGCGCCAGTCTGTGCTTAGGGCTACATCAATAGGAAACAAACCATAGAGATAGAACTTGGAATTACTTTATTGTGTCAAGTTTCAAAGAGCTACCACAAACCGTGTTTGATTTAGAATTCCAACAACATGTATCCATATAAAAGAAAACAGAGTGAAACCTAAAAATTAAAACTGTTACTTCCAACGAACGGTTTAACCTAGAAGAAGGAAATTTGGTGAGCCAAGTGGGAATGTTGTACTGATCATTACCTGAAAGTGTCATCAAGATTGGGTGAAAAAATGTGTGCTGAGATTTCAGGAAACTCGTAGTTTTTTGGAAGCTTGGCAACCCCTTTCCATGAAAGTGATTTGTGCCAGTCTCTGCTTAGGGCTACATCAATAGGAAACAAACCATAGAGATAGAACGTGGAACTACTTTATTGTGTCAAGTTTCAAAGAGCTAGCACAAACCGTGTTTGGATTAGAGTTCCAACTACCTGTATCCCAGAGGAGAAAACAGAGTGAAACCTAAAAATTAAAACTGTTACTGCCAACGAAATTTGGTGAGCAAAGTGGGATTGGGGTACTGATCATTACCTGAAAGTGTCATCAAGATTGGGTGAAAAAATGTGTGCTGAGATTTTAGGAAACTCGTAGTTTTGTGCAAGCTTGGCAAACCCTTTCCATGAAAGTGATTTTTGCCAGTCTCTGCTTAGAGCTACATCAATAGGAAACAAATTATAGAGACAGAACTGTGAACTACTTTATTGTGTCAAGATTCAAAGAGCTAGCACAAACCGTGTTTGATTTAGAGTTCCAACTACATGTATCCATATAGGAGAAAACAGTGTGAAACCTAAAAATTAAAATTCATACTGCGAATGAACGATTTAACCTAGAAGAACGAAATTTGGAGAGGCAAGTGGGATTGGGGTACTGATCATTACCTGAAAGTGTCATCAAGATTGGGTGAAAAAATGTGTGCTGAGATTTCAGGAAACTCGTAGTTTTTTTGGAAGGTTGGCAACCCCTTTCCATGAAAGTGATTTGCTCCAGTCTGTGCTTAGGGCTACATCAATAGGAAACAAACCATAGAGATAGAACTTGGAACTACTTTATTGTGTCAAGTTTCAAAGAGCTAGCACAAAGCGTGTTTGATTTAGAGTTCCAACTACATGTATCCATATAGGAGAAAACAGAGTGAAATCTAAAAATTAAAACTGTTACTGCCAACGAACGCTTTAATCTAGAAGAACGAAATTTGGTGAGCCAAGAGGGAATGGGATACTGATCATTACCTGAAAGTGTCATCAAGATTGGGTGAAAAAAAGTGTGCTGAGGTTTCAGGAAACTCGTAGTTTTTTGGAAGCTTGGCAACCCCTTTCCATGAAAGTGATTTGCGCCAGTCTCTGCTTAGGGCTACATCAATAGGAAACAAACCATAGAGATAGAACGTGGAACTACTTTATTGTGTCATGTTTCAAAGAGCTAGCAAAAAGCGTGTTTGATTTAGATTTCAAACTACATGTATCCATATAGGAGAAAACAGAGTGAAACCTAAAAATTAAAACTGTTACTGACAACGAACGGTTTAACCTAGAAGAACGAAATTTGGTGAGCCAAGTGGGATTGGGGAACTGATCATAACCTGAAAGTGTCATCAAGATTGGGTGAAAAAATGTGTGCTGAGATTTCAGGAAACTCGTAGTTTTTTGGAAGCTTGGCAACCCCTTTGTATGAAAGTGATTGGCGCCAGTCTCTGCTTAGGGCTACATCAATAGGAAACAAACCATAGAGATAGAACATGGAACTACTTTATTGTGTATAGTTTCAGAGAGCTAGCACAAACGGTGTTTGATTTAGAGTTCCAACTACAGGTATCCATATAGGAGAAAACAGAGTGAAACCTAAAAATTTAAAGTGTTACTGCCAATGAACGGTTTAACCTAGAAGAACGAAATTTGGTGAGCCAAATGGGATTGGGGTACTGATCTTTACCTGAAAGTGTCATGAAGATTGGGTGAAAAAATGTGTGGCGAGATTCAGGAAACTTGTAGTTTTTTGGAAACTTGGCAACCCCTTTCCATGAAAGTGATTTGCGCCAGTCTCTGCTTAGGGCTACATCAATAGGAATCAAACCATAGTGATAGAACTTGGAACTACTTTATTGTGTCAAGTTTCAAAGAGCTAGCACCAACCGTGTTTGAT
Source organism: Spermophilus citellus (assembly GCF_964194105.1). Classification (NCBI taxonomy): domain Eukaryota; kingdom Metazoa; phylum Chordata; class Mammalia; order Rodentia; family Sciuridae; genus Spermophilus; species Spermophilus citellus. The sequence goes on along the minus strand of NC_138197.1, from coordinate 18,522,844 downwards.
TTAGAGTTCCAATTACATGTATCCATATAGGAGAAAACAGAGTGAAACCTAAAAATTAAAACTGTTACTGCCAACGAATGGTTTAACCTAGAAGAACGAAATTTGGTCAGCCAAGTGGGTTTGGGGTACTGATCATTACCTGAAAGTGGCATCAAGATTGGGAGAAAAAATGTGTGCTGAGATTTCAGGAAACTCGTAGTGTTTTGGAAGCTTGGCAACCCCTTTCCATGAAAGTCATTTGCGCCAGTCTCTGCTTAGGGCTACATCAATAGGAAACAAACCATAGAGATAGAACTTGGAACTACTTTATTGTGTCAAGTTTCAAAGAGCTAGCACAAACCGTGTTTGATTTAGAGTTCCAAATACATGTATCCATATAGGGGAAAACAGATTGAAACCTAAAAATTAAAACTGTTACTTCCAACGAATGGTTTAACCTAGAAGAACGAAATTTGGTGAGCCAAGATTGATTGGGGTACATTACCTGAAAATGTCATCAAGACTGGGTGAAAAAATGTGTGGTGAGATTTCAGGAAACTCGTAGTTTTTTGGAAGCTTGACAACCCCTTTCCATGAAAGTGATTTGTGACAGTCTCTGCATAGGGCTACATCAATAGGAAACAAACCATGGTGATAGAACGTGGAACTACTTTATTGTGTCAAGTTTCAAAGAGCAAGCACAAACCGTGTTTGATTTAGAGTTCCAACTACATGTATCCATATAGGAGAAAACAGTGTGAAACCTAAAAATTTAAACTCATACTGCCAATGAACGGTTTAACCTAGAAGAACGAAATTTGGAGAGGCAAGTGGGATTGGGGTACTGATCATTACCTGAAAGTGTCATCAAGATTTGGTGAAAAAATATGTGCTGAGATTTCAGGAAACTCGTAGTTTTTTGGAAGGTTGGCAACCCCTTTCCATGAAAGTGATTTGCTCCAGTCTGTGCTTAGGGCTACATCAATAGGAAACAAACCATAGAGATAGAACTTGGAACTACTTTATTGTGTCAAGTTTCAAAGAGCTAGAACAAAGCGTGTTTGATTTAGAGTTCCAAATACATGTATCCATATAGGAGAAAACGGAGTGAAATCTAAAAATTAAAACTGTTACTGCCAACGAACGCTTTAACCTAGAAGAACGAAATTTGGTGAGCCAAGAGGGATTGGGGTACTGATCATTACCTAAAAGTGTCATCAAGATTGGGTGAAAAAAATTGTGCTCAGATTTCAGGAAACTCGTAGTTTTTGGCAGCTTGGCAACGCCTTTCCATGAAAGTGATTTGCGCCACTCTCTGCATAGGGCTACATCAATAGGAAACAAACCATAGAGATAGAACTTGGAACTAGTTTATTGTGTCAATTTTCAAAGAGCTAGCAAAAAGCGTGTTTGATTTAGAGTTCAAACTACATGTATCCATATAGGAGAAAACAGAGTGAAACCTAAAAATTAAAACTGTTACTGACAACGAACGGTTTAACTTAGAAGAACGAAATTTGGTGAGCCAAGTGGGATTGGGGAACTGATCATAACCTGAAAGTGTCATCAAGATTGGGTGAAAAAATGTGTGCTGAGATTTCAGGAAACTCGTAGTTTTTTGGAAGCTTGGCAACCCCTTTGTATGAACGTGATTGGCGCCAGTCTCTGCTTAGGGCTACATCAATAGGAAACAAACCATAGAGATAGAACATGGAACTACTTTATTGTGTATAGTTTCAGAGAGCGAGCACAAACGGTGTTTGATTTAGAGTTCCAACTACAGGTATCCATATAGGAGAAAACAGAGTGAAACCTAAAAATTTAAAGTGTTACTGCCAATGAACGGTTTAACCTAGAAGAACGAAATTTGGTGAGCCAAATGGGATTGGGGTACTGATCTTTACCTGAAAGTGTCATGAAGATTGGGTGAAAAAATGTGTGGCGAGATTCAGGAAACTTGTAGTTTTTTGGAAACTTGGCAACCCCTTTCCATGAAAGTGATTTGCGCCAGTCTCTGCTTAGGGCTACATCAATAGGAATCAAACCATAGTGATAGAACTTGGAACTACTTTATTGTGTCAAGTTTCAAAGAGCTAGCACCAACCGTGTTTGATTTAGAGTTCCAATTACATGTATCCATATAGGAGAAAACAGAGTGAAACCTAAAAATTAAAACTGTTACTGCCAACGAATGGTTTAACCTAGAAGAACGAAATTTGGTCAGCCAAGTGGGATTGGGGTACTGATCATTACCTGAAAGTGGCATCAAGATTGGGAGAAAAAATTTGTGCTGAGATTTCAGGAAACTCGTAGTGTTTTGGAAGCTTGGCAACCCCTTTCCATGAAAGTCATTTGCGCCAGTCTCTGCTTAGGGCTACATCAATAGGAAACAAACCATAGAGATAGAACTTGGAACTACTTTATTGTGTCAAGTTTCAAAGAGCTAGCACAAACCGTGTTTGATTTAGAGTTCCAAATACATGTATCCATATAGGGGAAAACAGATTGAAACCTAAAAATTAAATCTGTTACTGCCAACGAATGGTTTAACCTAGAAGAACGTAATTTGGTGAGCCAAGTTTGATTGGGGTACATTACCTGAAAGTGTCATCAAGATTGGGTGAAAAAGTGTGTGCTGAGATTTCAGGAAACTCGTACTTTTTTGGAAGCTTGGCAAACCCTTTCCATGAAAGTGATTTGCGCCAGTCTCTGCTTAGGGCTACATCAATAGGAAACAAACCATAGAGATAGAACGTGGAACTACTTTATTGTGTCAAGTTTCAAAGAGCTAGCACAAACCGTGTTTGATTTAGAGTTCCAACTACATGTATCCCTACAGGAGAAAACAGAGTGAAACCTAAAAATTAAAACTGTTACTGCCAACGAACGGTTTAACCTAGAAGAACGAAATTTGGTGAGCCAAGTGGGTTTGGGTTACTGATCATTACCTGAAAGTGTCATCAAGATTGGATGAAAAAATGTGTGCGGAGATTTCAGGAAACTCGTAGTTTTTTGGAATCTTGGCAACCCCTTTTCATGAAAGTGATTTGTGCCAGTCTCTGCTTAGGGCTACATCAATAGGAAACAATCCATAGAGATAGAACTTGGAACTACTTTATTGTGTCAAGTTTCAAAGAGCTAGCACACACCGTGTTTGATTTAGAGTACCAACTACATGTATCCATATAGGAGAAAACAGAGTGAAACCTAAAAATTAAAACAGTAACTGCCAACGAATGGTTTAACCTAGAAGGACGAAATTTGGTGAGCCAAGTGGCATTGGGGTACTGATCATTATCTGAATATGTCATCAAGATTGGGTGAAAAAATATGTGCTGTGATTTCAGGAAACTCGTAGTTTTTTGGAAGCTTGGCAACCCCTTTCCATGAAAGTGATTTGCGCCAGTCTCTGCTTAGGGCTACATCAGTAGGAAACAAACAATAAAAATAGAACTTGGAACTACTTTATTGTGTCAAGTTTCCAAGAGCTAGCACAAACCGTGTTTGATTTAGTGTGCCAACTACATGTATCCATATAGGAGAAAACAGAGTGAAACCTAAAAATTAATACTGTTACTGCCAACGAACGGTTTAACCTAGAAGAACGAAATTTGGTGAGCCAAGTGGGATTGGGGTACTGATCATCACATGAAAGTGTCATCAAGATTGGGTGAAAAAATGTGTGCTGAGATTTCAGGAAACTCGTAGTTTTTGGAAGCATGGCAACCCCTTTCCATGAAAGAGATTTAGGCCAGTCTCTGCTTAGGGCTACATCAATAGGAAACAAACCATAGAGATAGAACTTGGAACTACATTATTGTGTCAAGTTTCAACGAACTAGCACAAACCGTGTTTCATTTAGTGTTCCAACTACATGTATCCCTATAGGAGAAAACAGAGTGAAACCTAAAAATTAAAACTGTTATTGACAACAAACGGTTTAACCTAGAAGAACAAAATTGGAATTGGGGAGTGATCATTATCTGAAAGTGACATCAAGATTGGGTGAAAAAATATGTGCTGAGATTTCAGGAAACTCGTAGTTTTTTGGAAGCTTGGCAACCCCTTTCCATGAAAGTGATTTTCGCCAGTCTCTGCTAAGGGCTACATCAATAGGAAACAAACCATAGAGATAGAACTTGGAACTACTTTATTGTGTCAAGTTTCAAAGAGCTAGCACACACCGTGTTTGATTTAGAGTACCAACTACATGTATCCATATAGGAGAAAACAGAGTGAAACCTAAAAATTAAAACAGTAACTGCCAACGAATGGTTTAACCTAGAAGGACGAAATTTGGTGAGCCAAGTGGCATTGGGGTACTGATCATTATCTGAATATGTCATCAAGATTGGGTGAAAAAATATGTGCTGTGATTTCAGGAAACTCGTAGTTTTTTGGAAGCTTGGCAACCCCTTTCCATGAAAGTGATTTGTGCCAGTCTCTGCTTAGGGCTACATCAATAGGAAACAAACAATAAAAATATAACTTGGAACTACTTTATTGTGTCAAGTTTCCAAGAGCTAGCACAAACCGTTTTTGATTTAGTGTGCCAACTACATGTATCCATATAGGAGAAAACAGAGTGAAACCTAAAAATTAATACTGTTACTGCCAACGAACGGTTTAACCTAGAAGAACGAAATTTGGTGAGCCAAGTGGGATTGGGGTACTGATCATCACATGAAAGTGTCATCAAGATTGGGTGAAAAAATGTGTTCTGAGATTTCAGGAAACTCGTAGTTTTTTGGAATCTTGGCAACCCCTTTTCATGAAAGTGATTTGTGCCAGTCTCTGCATAGGGCTACATCAATAGGAAATAAACAATAACGATAGAACTTGGAACTACTTTATTGTGTCAAGTTTCAAAGAGCTAGCACAAACCTTGTTTGATTTAGAGATCCAACTACATGTATACATATAGGAGAAAACAGAGTAAAAGCTAAAAATTAAAACTGTTACTGCAAACGAACGGTTTAACCTTGAAGAACGAAATTTGGTGAGCCAAGTGGGATTGGGGTACTCATCATTACCTGAAAGTGTTATCAAGTTTGGGTGAAAAAATGTGTGCTGCGATTTCAGAAAACTTGTAGATTTTAGAAGCTTGGCAACCCCTTTCCATGAAAGTGATTTGCGCCAGTCTCTGCTTAGGGCTACATCAATAGGAAACACACCATAGATACAGGACTTGGAACTACTTTATTGTGTCAAGTTTCACAGAGCTAGCACAAACTGTGTTTGATTTAGAGTTCCAACTACATGTATCCCTGTAGGAGAAAACAGAGTGAAAGCTAAAAATTAAAACTGTTACTGCCAACAAATGGTTTAACCTAGAAGAACGAAATTTGGTGAGCCAAGTGGGATTCGTGACTGATCATTATCTGAAAGTGTCATGAAGATTTGGTGGAAAAATATGTGCTGAGATTTCAGGAAACTCGTAGTTTTTTGGAAGCTTGGCAACCCCTTTCCATGAAAGTGATTTGCGCAAGTCTCTGCTTAGGGCTACATCAATAGGAAAAAAACCATAGAGATAGAACTTGGAAGTACTTTATTGTGTCAAGTTTCAAGGAGCTAGCACAAACCGTGTTTCATTTAGAGTTCCAAGGACATGTATCCCCATAGGAGAAAACAGAGTGAAACCTAAAAATTAAAACTGTTACTGCCAACAAACGGTTTAACCTACAAGAACAAAATTGGAATTGGGGAGTGATCATTACCTGAAAGTGTCATCAAGATTGGGTGAAAAAATATGTGGTGAGATTTCAGGAAACTCGTAGTTTTTTGGAAGCTTGGCAACCCCTTTCCATGAAAGTCATTTGCGCCAGTCTCTGCTAAGGGCTACATCAATAGGAAACAAACCATAGAGATAGAACTTGGAACTACTTTATTGTGTCAAGTTTCAAAGAGCTAGCACACACCGTGTTTGATTTAGAGTTCCAACTACATGTATCCATATAGGAGAAAACAGAGTGAAACCTAAAATTTAAAACAGTAACTGCCAACGAACGGTTTAACCTAGAAGGACGAAATTTGGTGAGCCAAGTGGCATTGGGGTACTGATCATTATCTGAATATGTCATCAAGATTGGGTGAAAAAATATGTGCTGAGATTTCAGGCAACTCGTAGTTTTTTGGAAGCTTGGCAACCCCTTTCCATGAAAGTGATTTGCGCCAGTCTCTGCTTAGGGCTACATCAATAGGAAACAAACCATGGAGATAGAACTTGGAACTATTTTATTGTGTCAAGTTTCAAAGAGCTAGCACAAACCGTGTTTGAATTAGAGTTCAAACTACATGTATCCATATAGGAGAAAATACAGTGAAACCTAAAAATTAAAACTGTTACTTCCAACGAACGGTTTAACCTAGAAGAACGAAATTTGGTGATCCAAGTGGGATTGGGGTACTGATCATTACCTGAAAGTGTCATCAAGATTGGGTGAAAAAATGTGTGCTGAGATTTCAGGAAACTCGTAGTTTTTTGGAAGCATGGCAACCCCTTTCCATGAAAGAGATTTAGGCCAGTCTCTGCTTCGGGCTACATCAATAGGAAACAAATCATAGAGATAGAACTTGGAACTACATTATTGTGTCAAGTTTCAACGAACTAGCACAAACCGTGTTTCATTTAGAGTTCCAACTACATGTATCCCTATAGGAGAAAACAGAGTGAAACCTAAAAATTAAAACTGTTACTGACAACAAACGGTTTAACCTAGAAGAACAAAATTGGAATTGGGGAGTGATCATTATCTGAAAGTGACATCAAGATTGGGTGAAAAAATATGTGCTGAGATTTCAGGAAACTCGTAGTTTTTTGGAAGCTTGGCAACCCCTTTCCATGAAAGTGATTTTCGCCAGTCTCTGCTAAGGGCTACATCAATAGGAAACAAACCATAGAGATAGAACTTGGAACTACTTTATTGTGTCAAGTTTCAAAGAGCTAGCACACACCGTGTTTGATTTAGAGTACCAACTACATGTATCCATATAGGAGAAAACAGAGTGAAACCTAAAAATTAAAACAGTAACTGCCAACGAATGGTTTAACCTAGAAGGACGAAATTTGGTGAGCCAAGTGGCATTGGGGTACTGATCATTATCTGAATATGTCATCAAGATTGGGTGAAAAAATATGTGCTGTGATTTCAGGAAACTCGTAGTTTTTTGGAAGTTTGGCAACCCCTTTCCATGAAAGTGATTTGCGCCAGTCTCTGCTTAGGGCTACATCAGTAGGAAACAAACAATAAAAATAGAACTTGGAACTACTTTATTGTGTCAAGTTTCCAAGAGCTAGCACAAACCGTGTTTGATTTAGTGTGCCAACTACATGTATCCATATAGGAGAAAACAGAGTGAAACCTAAAAATTAATACTGTTACTGCCAACGAACGGTTTAACCTAGAAGAACAAAATTTGGTGAGCCAAGTGGGATTGGGGTACTGATCATCACATGAAAGTGTCATCAAGATTGGGTGAAAAAATGTGTGCTGAGATTTCAGGAAACTCGTAGTTTTTGGAAGCATGGCAACCCCTTTCCATGAAAGAGATTTAGGCCAGTCTCTGCTTAGGGCTATATCAATAATAAACAAACCATAGAGATAGAACTTGGAACTACATTATTGTGTCAAGTTTCAACGAACTAGCACAAACCGTGTTTCATTTAGAGTTCCAACTACATGTATCCCTATAGGAGAAAACAGAGTGAAACCTAAAAATTAAAACTGTTACTGACAACAAACGGTTTAACCTAGAAGAACAAAATTGGAATAGGGGAGTGATCATTATCTGAAAGTGTCATCAAGATTGGGTGAAAAAATGTGTGGTGAGATTTCAGGAAACTCGTAGTTTTTTGGAAGCTTGGCAACCCCTTTCCATGAAAGTGATTTGCGCCAGTCTCTGCTAAGGGCTACAACAATAGGAAACAAACCATAGAGATAGAACTTGGAACTACTTTATTGTGTCAAGTTTCAAAGAGCTAGCACACACTGTGTTTGATTTAGAGTTCCAACTACATGTATCCATATAGGAGAAAACAGAGTGAAACCTAAAAATTAAAACTGTTACTTCCAACGAACGGTTTAACCTAGAAGAAGGAAATTTGGTGAGCCAAGTGGGATTGGGGTACGTTTCATTACCTGAAAATGTCATCAAGATTGGTTGACAAAATGTGTGCTGAGATTTCAGGAAACTCGTAGTTTTTTGGAATCTTGGCATCCCCTTTTAATGAAAATGATTTGTGCCAGTCTCTGCTTAGGGCTACATCAATAGGAAACAAACAATAAAAATAGAACTTGGAACTACTTTATTGTGTCAAGTTTCCAAGAGCTAGCACAAACCGTGTTTGATTTAGTGTACCAACTACATGTATCCATATAGGAGAAAACAGAGTGAAACCTAAAAATTAATACTGTTACTGCCAACGAACGGTTTAACCTAGAAGAACGAAATTTGGTGAGCCAAGTGGGATTGGGGTACTGATCATCACATGAAAGTGTTATCAAGATTGGGTGAAAAAATGTGTGCTGAGATTTCAGGAAACTCATAGTTTTTTGGAATCTTGGCAACCCCTTTTCATGAAAGTGATTTGTGCCAGTCTCTGCTTAGGGCTACATCAATAGGAAACAAACAATAAAGATAGAACTTGGAACTACTTTATTGTGTCAAGTTTCAAAGAGCTAGCACAAACCTTGTTTGATTTAGAGTTCCAACGACATGTATACATATAGGAGAAAAAAGAGTAAAAGCTAAAAATTAAAACTGTTACTGCAAACGAACGGTTTAAGCTTGAAGAACGAAATTTGGTGAGCCAAGTGGGATAGGGGTACTCATCATTACCTGAAAATGTTATCAAGTTTGGGTGAAAAAATGTGTGCTGCGATTTCAGAAAACTTGTAGTTTTTAGAAGCTTGGCAACCCCTTTCCATGAAAGTGATTTGCGCCAGTCTCTGCTTAGGGCTACATCAATAGGAAACACACCATAGATACAGGACTTGGAACTACTTTATTGTGTCAAGTTTCACAGAGCTAGCACTAACTGTGTTTGATTTAGAGTTCCAACTACATGTATCCCTATAGGAGAAAACAGAGTGAAAGCTAAAAATTAAAACTGTTAATGCCAACAAACGGTTTAAACTAGAAGAACGAAATTTGTGAGCCAATTGGGATTAGTGACTGATCATTATCTGAAAGTGTCATGAAGATTTGGTGGAAAAATGTGTGCTGAGATTTCAGGAAAATCGTAGTTTTTTGGAAGCTTGGCAACCCCTTTCCATGAATGTGATTTGCGCAAGTCTCTGCTTAGGGCTACATCAATAGGAAACAAACCATAGAGATAGAACTTGGAACTACTTTATTGTGTCATGTTTCAAAGAGCTAGCACAAACCGTGTTTGATTTAGAGTTCCAACTACATGTATCCCTATAGGAGAAAACAGAGTGAAACCTAAAAATTAAAACTGTTACTGCCAACAAACGGTTTAACCTACAAAAACAAAATTGGAATTGGAGTACTGATCATTACCTGAAAGTGTCATCAAGATTGGGTGAAAATTGTGTGCTGAGATTTCAGGAAACTCGTAGTTTTTTGGAAGCTTGGCAACCCCTTTCCATGAAAGTCATTTGCGCCAGTCTCTGCTAAGGGCTACATCAATAGGAAACAAACCATGGAGATAGAACTTGGAACTACTTTATTGTGTCAAGTTCCAAAGAGCTAGCACACACCGTGTTTGATTTAGAGTTCCAACTACATGTATCCATATAGGAGAAAACAGAGTGAAACCTAAAAATTAAAACAGTAACTGCCAACGAACGGTTTAACCTAGAAGGACGAAATTTGGTGAGCCAAGTGCCAATGGGGTACTGATCATTATCTGAATATGTCATCAAGATTGGGTGAAAAAATATGTGCTGAGATATCAGGAAACTCGTAGTTTTTTGGAAGCTTGGCAACCCATTTCCATGAAAGTGATTTGCGCCAGTCTCTGCTTAGGTCTACATCAATAGGAAACAAACCATGGAGATAGAACTTGGAACTATTTTATTGTGTCAAGTTTCAAAGAGCTAGCACAAACCGTGTTTGATTTAGAGTTCAAACTACATGTATCCATATAGGAGAAAATACAGTGAAACCTAAAAATTAAAACTGTTACTTCCAACGAACGGTTTAACCTAGAAGAACGAAATTTGGTGATCCAAGTGGGATTGGGGTACTGATCATTACCTGAAAGTGTCATCAAGATTGGGTGAAAAAATGTGTGCTGAGATTTCAGGAAACTCGTAGTTTTTTGGAAGCATGGCAACCCCTTTCCATGAAAGAGATTTAGGCCAGTCTCTGCTTAGGGCTACATCAATAGGAAACAAATCATAGAGATAGAACTTGGAACTACATTATTGTGTCAAGTTTCAACGAACTAGCACAAACCGTGTTTCATTTAGAGTTCCAACTACATGTATCCCTATAGGAGAAAACAGAGTGAAACCTAAAAATTAAAACTGTTACTGACAACAAACGGTTTAACCTAGAAGAACAAAATTGGAATAGGGGAGTGATCATTATCTGAAAGTGTCATCAAGATTGCGTGAAAAAATGTGTGGTGAGATTTCAGGAAACTCGTAGTTTTTTGGAAGCTTGGCAACCCCTTTCCATGAAAGTGATTTGCGCCAGTCTCTGCAAAGGGCTACATCAATAGGAAACAAACCATAGAGATAGAACTTGGAACTACTTTATTGTGTCAAGTTTCAAAGAGCTAGCACAAACCGTGTTTGATTTAGAGTTCCAACTACATGTATCCCTATAGGAGAAAACAGAGTGAAACCTAAAAATTAAAACTGTTACTTCCAACGAACGGTTTAACCTAGAAGTAGGAAATTTGGTGAGCCAAGTGGGATTGGGGTACTGATCATTACCTGAAAGTGTCATCAAGATTGGTTGAAAAATGTGTGCTGAGAATTCAGGAAACTCGTAGTTTTTTGGAAGCTTGGCAACCCCTTTCCATTAAAGTGATTTGTGCCAGTCTCTGCTTCGGGCTACATCAATAGCAAACAAATCATAGATATAGGACTTGGATCTACTTTATTGTGTCAAGTTTCAAAGAGCTAGCACAAACCGTGTTTGATTTAGAGTCCAACTACATGTAACCCTATAGGAGAAAAGAGATTGAAACCTAAAAGTTAAAACTGTTACTGCCAAGCAACGGTTTAACCTAGAAGAACGAATTTTGTTGAGACAAGTGGGATTGGGGTACTGATCATTATCTGAAAGTGTCATCAAGATTGGGTGAAAAAATATGTGCTGAGATTTCAGGAACCACATAGTTTTTTGGAAGCTTGGCAACCCCTTTCCATGAAAGTGATTTGCGCCAGTCTCTGCTTAGGGCTACATCAATAGGAAACAAACCATAGAGATAGAACTTGGAACTACTTTATTGTGTCAAGTTTCAAAGAGCTAGCACAAACCGTGTTTGATTTTGAGTTCCAACTACAGGTATCCCTATAGGAGAAAACAGAGTGAAACCTAAAAATTAAAACTGTTACTTCCAACGAACGGTTTAACCTAGAAGAAGGAAATTTGGTGAGCCAAGTGGGATTGGGGTACTGATCATTACCTGAAAGTGTCATCAAGATTGGGTGAAAAAATATGTGCTGAGATTTCAGGAAACTCGAAGATTTTTGGAAGCTTGGCAACCCGTTTCATTAAAGTGATTTGTGCCAGTCTCTGCTTAGGGCTACATCAACAGGAAACACACCATAGAGATAGAACTTGGAACTACTTTATTGTGTCAAGTTTCAAAGAGCTAGCACACACCGTGTTTGATTTAGAGTTCCAACTACATGTATCCCTATAGGAGAAAACAGAGTGAAACCTAAAAATTGAAACAGTTACTGCCAACGAACGGTTTAAATTAGAAGAACGAAATTTGGTGAGCGAAGTGGGATTGGGGTACTGATCATTACCTGAAAGGGACATCAAGATTGGGTGAAAAAATATGTGCTGAGATTTCAGGAAACTCCTAGTTTTTTGGAAGCTTGGCAACCCCTTTCCATGAAAGAGATTTTTGCCAGTCTCTGCTTATGGCTACATCAATAGGAAACAAACCATAGATATAGAACTTGGAACTACTTTATTGTATCATGTTTCAAAGAGCTAGCACAAACCGTGTTTAATTTAGAGTTCCAACTACATGTATCCCTATAGTAGAAAACAGAGTGAAACCTAAAAATTAAAACTGTTACTGTCAAACAACGGTTTAACCTAGAAGAAAAAATTTGGTGAGACAAGTGGGATTGGGGTACTGAACATTATCTGAAAGTGTCATCAAGATTGGGTGAAAAAATGTGTGCTGAGATTTCAGGAAACTCGTAGTTTTTTGGAAGCTAGGCAACCCCTTTCCATGAAAGTGATTTGCGCCAGTCACTGCTTAGGGCTACATCATTAGGATACAAACCATAGAGGTAGAACTTAGAACTACTTTATTGTGTCAAGTTTCAAAGAGCTACCACAAACAGTGTTTGATTTAGAGTTCCAACTATATATTTCCCTATACGAGAAAACAGAGTGAAACCTAAAAATTAAAACTGTTACTGACAACGAACGGTTTAACCTAGAAGGACGAAATTTGGTGAGCCAAGAGGGATTGGGGTACATTACCTGAAAGTGTTATCAAGATTGGGTGAAAAAATGTGTGCTGAGATTTCAGGAAACTCGTAATTTTTGGAACCTTGGCAACCCCTTTCCATGAAAGTCATTTGCGCCAGTCTCTGCTTAGGGCTACATCAATAGGAAACAAACCATAGAGATAGAACTTGGAACTACTTTATTGTGTCAAGTTTCAAAGAGCTAGCACAAACTGTGTTTGATTTAGAGTTCCAACTACATGTATCCCTACAGGGAAAACAGAGTGAAACCAAAAAATTAAAACTGTTACTTCGAACGAACGGTTTAACCTAGAAGAACGAAATTTGGTGATCCAAGTGGGATTGGGGTACTGATCATTATCTGAAAATGTCATCAAGATTGGGTGAAAAAATGTGTGCTGAGATTTCAGGAAACTCGTAGTTTTTTGGAAGCTTGGCAACCCCTTTCCATGAAAGAGATTTGCACCAGTCTCTGCTTAGGTCTACATCAATAGGAAACAAACGATAGATATAGAACTTGGAAGTACTTTATTGTATCAGGTTTCAAAGAGATAGCACAAACCATGTTTGATTTAGAGTTCCAACTACATGTATCCATATAGGAGAAAAGAGCTTGAAAGCTAAAAATCAAAACTGTTACTGCAAACAAATGGTTTAACCTAGAAGAACGAAATATGGTGAGCCAATTGAGATTGGGGTACTGATCATTACCTAAAGTGTCATCAAGATTGGATGTAAAAATGTGTGCTGAGATTTAAGGAAACTCGTAGTTTTTGGAAGCTTGGCAACCCCTTTCCATGAAAGTGATTTGCGCCAATCTCTGCTTAGGGCTACATCAACAGGAAACAAACCATAGAGATAGAACTTGGAACTACTTTATTTTGTCAAGTTTCAAAGAGCTAGCACAAACCGTGTTTGATTTAGAGTTCCAACTACATGTATCCCTATAGGAGAAAACAGAGTGAAACCTAAAAATTAAAACTGTTACTGCCAACAAACGGTTTAACCTACAAGAACAAAATTGGAATTGGGGAGTGATCATTATCTGAAAGTGTCATCAAGATTGGGTGAAAAAATATGTGGTGAGATTTCAGGAAACTCGTAGTATTTTGGAAGCTTGGCAACCCCTTTCCATGAAAGTGATTTGCGCCATTCTCTGCTAAGGGCTACATCAATAGGAAACAAACCATAGAGATAGAACTTGGAACTACTTTATTGTGTCAAGTTTCAAAGAGCTAGCACACACCGTGTTTCATTTAGAGTTCAAACTACATGTATCCATATAGGAGAAAATACAGTGAAACCTAAAAATTAAAACTGTTACTTCCAATGAACGGTTTAACCTAGAAGAACGAAATTTGGTGATCCAAGTGGGATTGGGGTACTGATCATTACATGAAAGAGTCATCAAGATTGGGTGAAAAAATGTGTGCTGAGATTTCAGGAAACTCGTAGTTTTTTGGAAGCATGGCAACCCCTTTCCATGAAAGAGATTTAGGCCAGTCTCTGCTTAGGGCTACATCAATAGGAAACAAACCATAGAGATAGAACTTGGAACTACATTATTGTGTCAAGTTTCAACGAACTAGCACAAACCGTGTTTCATTTAGAGTTTCAACTACATGTATCCCTATAGGAGAAAACAGAGGGAAACCTAAAAATTAAAACTATTACTGACAACAAACGGTTTAACCTAGAAGAACAAAATTGGAATTGGGGAGTGATCATTATCTGAAAGTGTCATCAAGATTGGGTGAACAAATGTGTGGTGAGATTTCAGGAAACTCGTAGTTTTTTGGAAGCTTGGCAACCCCTTTCCATGAAAGTGATTTGCGCCAGTCTCTGCTAAGGGCTACATCAATAGGAAACAAACCATAGAGATAGAACTTGGAACTACTTTATTGTGTCAAGTTTCAAAGAGCTAGCACAAACCGTGTTTGATTTAGAGTTCCAACTACATGTATCCCTATAGGAGAAAACAGAGTGAAACCTAAAAATTAAAACTGTTACTTCCAATGAACGGTTTAACCTAGAAGAAGGAAATTTGGTGAGCCAAGTGGGATTGGAGTACTGATCATTACCTGAAAGTGTCATCAAGATTGGGTGAAAATTGTGTGCTGAGATTTCAGGAAACTCGTAGTTTTTTGGAAGCTTGGCAACCCATTTCCATTAAAGTGATTTGTGCCAGTCTCTGCTTAGGGCTACATCAATAGCAAACAAATCATAGATATAGGACTTGGATCTACTTTATTGTGTCAAGTTTCAAAGAGCTAGCACAAACCGTGTTTGATTTAGAGTCCAACTACATGTAACCCTATAGGAGAAAAGAGATTGAAACCTAAAAGTTAAAACTGTTACTGCCAAGCAACGGTTTAACCTAGAAGAACGAATTTTGTTGAGACAAGTGGGATTGGGGTACTGATCATTATCTGAAACTGTCATCAAGATTGGGTGAAAAAATATGTGCTGAGATTTCAGGAACCACGTAGTATTTTGGAAGCTTGGCAACCCCTTTCCATGAAAGTGATTTGCGCCAGTCTCTGCTTAGGGCTACATCAATAGGAAACAAACCATAGAGATAGAACTTGGAACTTCTTTATTGTGTCAAGTTTCAAAGAGCTAGCACACACCGTGTTTGATTTAGAGTTCCAACTACATGTATCCCTATAGGAGAAAACAGAGTGAAACCTAAAAATTGAAACAGTTACTGCCAACGAACGGTTTAAATTAGAAGAATGAAAATTGGTGAGCGAATTGGGATTGGGGTATTGATCATTACCTGAAAGGGACATCAAGATTGGGTGAAAAAATATGTGCTGAGATTTCAGGAAACTCGTAGTTTTTTGGAAGCTTGGCAACCCCTTTCCATGAGAGTGATTTGCGCCAGTCTCTGCTTAGGGCTACGTCAATAGGAAACAAACCTTAGAGATAGAACTTGGAACTACTTTATTGTGTCAAGTTTCACAGAGCTATCACAAACCGTGTTTGATTTAGAGTTCCAACAACATGAATCCACATAGGAGAAAACAGAGTGAAACCTAAAAATTAAAACTATTACTGCCAACGAACGGTTTAACCTAGAAGAAGGAAATTTGGTGAGGCAAGTGGGATTGGGGTACTGATCACTACCTGAAAGTGTCAGCAAGATTGGGTGAAAAAATGTGTGCTGAGAATTCAGGAAACTCGTAGTTTTTTGGAAGCTTGGCAACAACTTTCCATGAAAGTGATTTGCGCCAGTCTCTGCTTAGGGCTACATCAATAGGAAACAAACCATAGAGATGGAACTTGGAACTACTTTATTGTGTCAAGTTTCAAAGAGCTAGCACAAACCGTGTTTGATTTAGAGTTCCAACTAAATGTATCCATATAGGAGAAAAGAGAGTGAAACGTAAAATTAAAACTGTTACTGCAAACGAACGGTTTAACCTAGAAGAACGAAATTTGGTAAGCCAAGTAGGATTGGGGTACTGATCATTACCTGAAAGTGCCATCAAGATTGGGAGAAAAAATATGTGCTGAGATTTCAGGAAACTCGTAGTTTTTTGGAAGCTTGGCAACCCCTTTCCATGAAAGTGATTTGCGCCAGTCTCTGCTTAGGGCTATATCAATAGGAAACAAACCATAGAGATAGAACTTGGATCTACTTTATTGTGTCAAGTTTCAAAGGGCTAGCACAAACCATGTTTGATTTAGTGTTCCAACTACATGTATCCCTATAGGAGAAAACAGAGTGAAACCTTAAAATTAAAACTGTTACTTCCAACGAACGGTTTAACCTAGAAGAAGGAAATTTGGTGAGCCAAGTGGGATTGGGGTACTGATCATTACCTGAAAGTGTCATCAAGATTGGGTGAAAAAATATGTGCTGAGATTTCAGGAAACTCGTAGATTTTTGGAAGCTTGGCAACCTGTTTCATTAAAGTGATTTGTGCCAGTCTCTGCTTAGGGCTACATCAACAGGAAACACACCATAGAGATAGAACTTGGAACTACTTTATTGTGTCAAGTTTCAAAGAGCTAGCACAAACCGTGTTTGATTTAGAGTTTTAACTATATGTATCCCTTTGGAGAAAACAGAGTGAAACCTAAAAATTAAAACTCTTACTGCCAACGAACGGTTTAACCTAGAAGAAGGAAATTTAGTGAGCCAAGTGGGATTGGGGTACTGATCACTACCTGAAAGTATCAGCAAGATTGGGTGAAAATTGTGTGCTGAGATTTCAGGAAACTCGTAGTTTTTTGGAAGCTTGGCAAGAACTTTCCATGAAAGTGATTTGTGCCATTCTCTGCTAAGGGCTACATCAATAGGAAACAAACCATAGAGATAGAACTTGGAACTACTTTATTGTGTCAAGTTTCAAAGAGCTAGCACAAACCGTGTTTGATTTTGAGTTCCAACTACAGGTATCCCTTAGGAGAAAACAGAGTGAAACCTAAAAATTAAAACTGTTACTTCCAACGAACGGTTTAACCTAGAAGAAGGAAATTTGGTGAGCCAAGTGGGATTGGGGTACTGATCATTACCTGAAAGTGTCATCAAGATTGGGTGAAAAAATATGTGCTGAGATTTCAGGAAACTCATAGTTTTTTGAAGCCTGGCAACCCCTTTCCATGAAAGTGATTTGCGCCAGTCTCTGCTTAGGCTACATCAATAGGAAACAAACCATAGAGATAGAACATGGAACTACTTTATTGTGTCAAGTTTCAAAGAGCTAGCACAAACCGTGTTTGATTTAGAGTTCCAACTACATGTATCCCTATAGGAGAAAACAGAGTGAAACCAAAAAATTAAAACTGTTGCTGCCAATGAACGGTTTAACCTAGAGGAACAAAATTTGGTGATCCAAGTAAGATTGGGGTACTGATCATTACCTGAAAATGTCATCAAGTTTGGGTGAAAAAATGTGTGCTGAGATTTCAGGAAACTCGTAGTTTTTTGAAGCTTGTCAACCCCTTTCCATGAAAGTGAGTTGCGCCAGTCTCTGCTTAAGGCTACATCAATACAAAATAAACCATAGAGATACAACTTGGAACTATTTTACTGTGTCAAGTTTCAAAGAGCTAGCACAAACCGTGTTTGATTTAGAGTTCCAACTACATGTATCCCTATAGGAGAAAACAGAGTGAAACCAAAAAATTAAAACTGTTACTGCCAACGAACGGTTTAACTTAGAAGAACGAAATATGTTGAGCCATGTGGGAATGGGCTACTGATCATTATCTGAAAGTGTCAGCAAGATTGGGTGAAAAAATGTGTGCTGAGATTTCAGGAAATTCGTAGTTTTTTGGAAACTTGGCAACCTCTTTCCATGAAAGTGATTTGTGCCAGTCTCTGCTTAGGGCTATGTCAATAGGAAACAATCCATAGAGATAGAACTTGGAACTACTTTATTGTGTCAAGTTTCATAGAGCTAGCACAAACCGTGTTTGATTTAGAGTTCCAACTACATGTATCCCTGTAGGAGAAAACAGAGTGAAACCTAAAAATTAAAACGATTACTACCAATGAACGATTTAACCTAGAAGAAGGAAATTTGGTGAGCCAACTTGATTGGGGTACTGATCATTACCTGAAAGTGTTATCAAGATTGGGTGAAAAAATGTGTGCTGAGATTTCAGGACTCGTAGATTTTTGGAAGCTTGGCAACTCCTTTTTATGAAAGTGATTTGCGCCAGTCTCTGCTTAGGGCTACATCAATAGGAAACAAACCATAGAGATAGAACTTGGAACTACTTTATTGTGTCAAGTTTCAAAGAGCTAGCACAAACCGTGTTTGATTTAGTGTTCCAAATACATGTATCCCTATAGGAGAAAACAGAGTGAAACCTAAAAATTTAAACTGTTACTGCCAATGAACGGTTTAACCTAGAAGAATGAAATTTGGAGAGCCAAGTGGGATTGGGTACTGATCATTACCTTAAAGTGTCATCAAGATTGGGTGAAAAAATGTGTGTTGAGATTTCAGGAAACTCGTAGTTTTTGGAAGCTTGGCAACCCCTTTCAATCAAAGTGATTTGCGCCAGTCTCTGCTTAGGGCTACATCAATAGGAAACAAACCATAGAGATAGAACTTGGAACTACATTATTGTGTCAAGTTTCAAAGAGCTAGCACAAACCGTGTTTGATTTAGAGTTCCAACTACATGTATCCCTATAGGAGAAAACAGAGTGAAACCAAAAAATTTAAACAGTTACAGCCAACGAACGGTTTAACTTAGAAGAACGAAATTTGGTGAGCCAAGTGGGATTGGGGTACTGATCATTACCTGAAAGTGTCATCAAGATTGGGTGAAAAAATGTGTGCTGAGATTTCAGGAAACTCGTAGTTTTTTGGAAGCTTGGCAACCCCTTTCCATCAAAGTGATTTGCGCCAGTCTCTGCTTAGGGCTACATCAATAGGAAACAAACCATAGAGATAGAACTTGGAACTACTTTATTGTGTCAAGTTTCAAAGAGCTAGCACAAACCGTTTTGATTTAGAGTTCCAACTATATGTATCCAAATAGGAGAAAAAAGGGTGAAAGTTAAAAATTAAAACTGTTACTGCAAACGAACGGTTTGACCTAGAAGAACGAAATATGTTGAGCCAAGTGGGATTGGGGTACTGATCATTACCTGAAAGTGTCATCAAGATTGGGTGAAAAAATGTGTGCTGAGATTTCAGGAAACTCGTAGTTTTTTGGAAGCTTAACAACCCCTTTCCATGAAAGTGAATTCCGCCAGTCTCTGCTTACTTCTACATCAATAGGAAACAAACCATAGAGATAGAACTTGGAACTACTTTATTGTGTCAAGTTTCAAAGAGCTAGCACAAACCGTGTTTGATTTAGAGTTCCAAATACATGTATCCCTATAGGAGAAAACAGAGTGTAACCTAAAAATTAAAACTGTTACTGCCAACGAACGGTTTAACCTAGAAGAACAAAATTTGGAGAGCCAAATGAAATTGGGTACTGATCATTACCTGAAAGTGTCATCAAGATTGGGTGAAAAAATGTGTGCTGAGATTTCAGGAACATCGTAGTTTTTTGGAAGCTTGGCAACCCCTTTCCATGAATGTGATATCTGCCAGTCTCTTCTAAGGGCTACATCAATAGGAAACAAGCGATAGAGATAGAACTTGGAACTACTTTATTGTGTCAAATTTCAAAGAGCTAGCACAAACCGTGTTTGATTTAGAGTTCCAACTACATGTATCCATATAGGAGAAAACAGAGTGAAACCTAAAAATTAAAACAGTTACTGCCAACGAACAGTTTAACCAAGAAGAACGAAATTTGGTGACCCAAGTGGGATTGGGTTACTGATCCTTATCTGAAAGTGTCATCAAGATTGGGTGAAAAATGTGTGCTGAGATTTCAGGAAACTCGTAGTTTTTTGGAAGCTTGGCAACCCCATTCCATGAAAGTGATTTGCGCCAGCCTCTGCTTAGGGCTACATCAATAGGAAACAAGCCATAGAGATAGAACTTGAAACTACTATATTGTGTCATGTTTCAAAGAGCTAGAATAAACCGTGTTTGATTTAGAGTTCCAGATACATGTATCCCTATAGGAGAAAACAGAGTGTAACCTAAAAATTAAAACTATTACTGCCAATTAACGGTTTAACCTAGAAGAACGAAATTTGGTGAGTCAAGTGGGATTGGGGTACTGATCATTACCTGAAAGTGTCATCATGATTGGGTGAAAAAATGTGTGCTGAGATTTCAGGAAACTCGTAGTTTTTTGGAAGCTTGGCAACCCCTTTCCATGAAAGTGATTTGCTCCAGTCTCTGCTTAGGGATACATCAATAGAAAACAAACCATAGAGATAGAACTTGGAACTACTTTATTGTGTCAAGTTTCAAAGAGTTAGCACAAACCGTGTTTGATTTAGAGTTCCAACTACATGTATCCATATGGGAGAAAACAGAGTGAAACCTAAAAATTAAAACAGTTACTGCCAACGAACGGTTTAACCTAGAAGATAAAAATTTGGTGAGCCAAGTGGGATAGGGGTACTGATCCATATCTGAAAGTTTCATCAAGATTGGGTGAAAAAATGTGTGCTGAGATTTCAGGAAACTCGTAGTTTTTTGGAAGCTTGGCAACCCCTTTCTTGAAAGTGATTTGCGCCAGTCTCTGATTAGGGCTACATCAATAGGAAACAAACCATAGAGAGAGTACTTGGAACTACTTTATTGTGTCAAGTTTCAAAGAGCCTGCACAAACCGTGTTTGATTTAGAGTCCCAAATACATGTATCCCTATAGAAGAAAACGGAGTATAACCTAAATATTAAAACTGTTACTGCCAGCGAACGGTTTAACCTAGAAGAACGAAATTTGGTGAGCCAAGTGGGATTGGGGACTGATCATTATCTGAATGTGTCATCAAGATTGGGTGAAAAAATTTGTGCTGAGATTTCAGGAGACTCTTAATTTTTTGGAAGCTTGGCAATCCCTTTCCATGAAAGTGATTTGCGCCAGTCTCTGCTTAGGGCAACATCAATAGGAAACAAACCATAGAGATATAACTTGGAACTACATTATTGTGTCAAGTTTCAACAAGGTAGCACAAACTGTGTTTGATTTAGAGTTCCAACTACATGTATCCTTATAGGAGAAAACAGAGTGAAACCTTAATATTAAAACTGTTACTGCCAACCAACTGTTTAACCTAGAAGAACGAAATTTGTTGAGACAAGTGGGAATGGGCTACTGATCATTATCTGAAAGTGTCATCATGATTGGGTGAAAAAATGTGTGCTGAGATTTCAGGAAACTTGTAGTTTTTTGGAACTTGGCAACCCCTTTCCATGAAAGTGATTTGCGCCAGTCTCTGGTTAGAGCTACATCAATAGGAAACAAACCATAGAGATAGAACGTGGAACTACTTTATTTTGTCAAGTTTCAAAGAGCTAGCATAAACCGTGTTTGATTTAGAGGTCCAACTACATGTATCCATATAGGAGAAAACAGAGTGAAACCTTAAAATTAAAACTGTTACTGACAATGAAAGGTTTAACCTAGAAGAAGGAAATTTGGTGAGCCAAGTGGGATTGGGGTACTGATCATTACCAGAAAGTGTCATCAAGATTGGGTGAAAAAATGTGTGCTGATATTTCAGGAAACTCGTAGATTTTTGGAAGCTTGGCAACCCCTTTTTATGAAAGTGATTTGCGCAAGTCTCTGCTTAGGGCTACATCAATAGGAAACAAATCATAGAGATAGAACTTGGAACTACATTATTGTGTCAAGTTTCAAAGAGCTAGCACAAACCGTGTTTGATTTAGAGTTCCAAATACATGTATCCCTATAGGAGAAAACAGAGTGAAACCTAAAAATTAAAACAGTTACTGCCAACGTACGGTTTTACCTTGAAAACGGAAATTTGGTGAGCCAAGTGGGATTGGGGTACTGATCATTATCTGAAAGTGTCATCAAGATTGGGTGAAAAAATGTGTGCTGAGATTTCAGGAAACTCTTATTTTTTTGGAAGCTTGGCAACCCCTTTCAATGAAAGTGATTAAGCCAGTCTCTGCTTAGGGCTACATCAATAGGAAACAAACCATAGAGATAGAACTTGGAACTACTTTATTGTGTCAAGTTTCAAAGAGCTAGCACAAACCGTGTTTGATTTAGAGTTCCAACTACATGTATCCCTATAGGAGAAAACAGAGTGAAAGCTAAAAATTAATACTGTTACTGCAAACAAACGGTTTAACCTAGAAGAACGAAATATGGTGAGCCAATTGAGTTTGGGGTACTGATCATTACCTGAAAGTGTCATCAAGTTTGGGTGAAAAAATGTGTGCTGAGATTTCAGAAAACTTGTAGTTTTTGGAAGCATGGAAACCCCTTTCCATGAAAGTGATTGCGCCAGTCTCTGCTTATGGCTAAATCAATATTAAACAAACCATAGATATAGGACTTGGAACTACTTTATTGTATCATGTTTCAAAGAGCTAGCACAAACCGTGTTTAATTTAGAGTTCCAACTACATGTATCCCTATAGGAGAAAACAGAGTGAAACCTAAAAATTAAAACTGTTACTGCCAACAAACGGTTTAACCTAGAAGAACAAAATTTGGTGAGACAAGTGGGATTGGGGTACTGATCATTATCTGAGTGTCATCAAGATTCGGTGAAAAAATGTGTGCTGAGATTTCAGGAAACTCGTAGTTTTTTGGAAGCTTGGCAACCCCTTTCAATGAAAGTGATTTGCGCCAGTCACTGCTTAGGGGTACATCATTAGGAAACAAACCATAGAGATAGAACATGGAACTCCTTTATTGTGTCAAATTTCAAAGAGCTACCACAAACCGTGTTTGATTTAGAGTTCCAAATACATATATCCCTATAGGAGAAAACAGAGTGAAACCTAAAAATTAAAACTGTTACTGCCAACGAATGGTTTTACCTAGAAGAACGAAATTTGGTGAGCCAAGAGGGATTGGGGTACATTATCTGAAAGTGTTATCAAGATTGGGTGAAAAAATGTGTGCTGAGATTTCAGGAAACTCGTAATTTTTTGGAAGCTTGTCAACACCTTTCCATGATACTGATTTGTGCCAGTCTCTGCTTAGGGCTACATCAATAGGAAACAAACCATAGAGATAGAACTAGGAACTACTTTATTGTGTCAAGTTTCAAAGAGCTAGCACAAACCGTGTTTGATTTAGAGTTCCAACTACATGTATCCATATAGGAGAAAACAGTGAAAGCTAAAAATTAAAACTGTTACTGCAAACGAACGGTTTAACCTAGAAGAACGAAATTTGGTGAAACAAGTGGGATTGGGGTACTGATCATTACCTGAAAGTGTCATCAAGATTGGGTGAAAAAATGTGTGCTGAGATTTCAGGAAACTCGTAGTTTTTTGTAAGCTTGGCAACCCCTTTCCATGAAAGTGATTTGCGCCACTCTCTGCTTAGGGCTACATCAATAGGAAATATACCATAGAGATAGAACTTGGAACTACTTTATTGTGTCAAGTTTCAAAAATCTAGCGCAAACCGTGTTTGATTTAGAGTTCCAACTACATGTATCCCTATAGGAGAAAACAGAGTGAAAACAAAAAATTAAATCTGTTACTTCGAACGAACGGTTTAACCTAGAAGAACGAAATTTGGTGATCCAAGTGGGATTGGGGTACTGATCATTACCTGAAAGTGTCATCAAGATTGGGTGAAAAAAAATGTGCTGAGATTTCAGGAAACTCGTAGTTTTTTGGAAGCTTAGCAACCCCTTTCCATGAAAGTGATTTGCGCCAGTCTCTGCTTAGAGCTACATCAATAGGAAACAAATCATAGAAATAGAACTTGGAACTATATTATTGTGTGAAGTTTCATAAAGCTAGCACAAACACTGTTTGATTTAGTGTTCCAACTACATGTATCCCTATAGGAGAAAACAGAGTGAAACCTAAAAATTAAAACAGTTACTGCCAACGAACGGTTTTACCTAGAAGAAGGAAATTTGGTGAGCCGAGTGGGATTGGGGTACTGATCATTACCTGGAAGTGTCATCAAGATTGGGTGAAAAAATGTGTGCTGAGATTTCAGGAAACTCTTGTTTTTTGGAAGCTTGGCAACCCCTTTCCATGAAAGACATTTGCACCAGTCTCTGCTTAGGGCTACCTCAATAGGAAACAAGGCATAGAGATAGAACTTGGAACTACTTTATTGTGTCAAGTTTCAAAGAGCTAGCACAAACCGTGTTTGATTTAGAGTTCCAACTACATGTATCCCTATAGGAGAAAAGAGAGTGAAACCTAAAAATTAAAACACTTACTGCCAATGAACGGTTTAACCTAGAAGAAGGAAATTTGGTGAGCCAAGTGGGATTGGTGTAGTGATCATTACCTGAAACTGTCATCAAGATTGGGTGAAAAAATGTGTGCTGTGATTTCAGGAAAATCGTAGTTTTTGGAACCTTGGCAACCCCTTTCCATGAAAGTGATTTACGCCAGTCTCTGCTTAGGTCTACATCAATAGGAAACACACCATAGAGATAGAACTTGGAACTACTTTATTGTGTCAAGTTTCAAAGAGCTATCACAAACCGTGTTTGATTTAGAGTTCCAACAACATGAATCCACATAGGAGAAAACAGAGTGAAACCTAAAAATTAAAACAGTTACTGCCAACGAACGGTTTAACCTAGAAGAAGAAAATTTGGTGAGCCAAGTGGGATTGGTGTACTGGTCATTACCTGAAAGTGTCATCAAGATTGGTTGAAAAAATGTGTGCTGAGATATCAGGAAACTCGTAGTTTTTTGGAAGCTTAGCAACCCCTTTCCATGAAAGTGATTTGCGCCAGTCTCTGCTTAGGGCTACATCAATAGGAGACAAACTATAGAGATAGAACTTGGAACTACTTTATTGTGTCAAGTTTCAAAGAGCTATCACAAACCGTGTTTGATTTAGAGTTCCAACAACATGAATCCACATAGGAGAAAACAGAGTGAAACCTAAAAATTAAAACTGTTACTGCCAACGAATGGTTTAACCTAGAAGAACGAAATTTGGTGAGCCAAGTGGGATTGGGGTACTGATCATTACCTGAAAGTGTCATCAAGATTGGGTGAAAAAATGTTTGCTGAGATTTCAGGAAACTCGTAGTTTTTTGGAAGCTTGGCAACCCCTTTCCATGAAAGTGATTTGCGTCAGTCTCTGCTTAGGGCTAAATTAAAAGGAAACAAACCATAGAGATAGAACTTGAAACTACTTTATTGTGTCAAGTTTCAAAGAGCTAGCACAAACCGTGTTTGATTTAGAGTTCCAAAAACATGTATCCATATAGGAGAAAACAGAGTGAAACCTAAAAATTAAAACTGTTACTTCCAATGAACGGTTTAACCTAGAAGAATGAAATTTGGTGAGCCAAGTGGGATTGGGGTACTGATCATTACCTGAAAGTGTCATCAAGATTGGGTGAAAAAATGTGTGCTGAGATTTCAGGAAACTCGTAGTTTTTTGGAAGCTTGGCAAACCCTTTTCATGAAAGTGATTTGTGCCAGTCTCTGCTTAGGGCTACATCAATAGGAAACAAACAATAAAGATAGAACTTGGAACTACTTTATTGTGTCAAGTTTCAAAGAGCTAGCACAAACCGTGTTTGATTTAGAGTTCCAACTACATGTATACATATAGGAGAAAACAGAGTAAAAGCTAAAAATTCAAACTGTTATTGCAAACGAACGGTTTTACCTAGAAGAACGAAATTTGGTGAGCAAAGTGGGAATGGGGTACTCATCATTACCTGAAAGTGTTATCAAGTTTGGGTGAAAAAATGTGTGCTGCGATTTCAGAAAACTTGTAGTTTTTAGAAGCTTGGCAACCCCTTTCCATGAAAGAGATTTAGGCCAGTCTCTGCTTAGGGCTACATCAATAGGAAACAAACCATAGAGATAGAACTTGGATCTACATTATTGTGTCAAGTTTCAACGAACTAGCACAAACCGTGTTTCATTTAGAGTTCCAACTACATTTATCCCTATAGGAGAAAACAGAGTGAAACCTAAACATTAAAACTGTTACTGACAACAAACGGTTTAACCTAGAAGAACAAAATTGGAATTGGGGAGTGATCATTATCTGAAAGTGTCATCAAGATTGGGAGAAAAAATGTGTGGTGAGATTTCAGGAAACTCGTAGTTTTTTGGAAGCTTGGCAACCCCTTTCCATGAAAGTGATTTGCGCCAGTCTCTGCTAAGGGCTACATCAATAGGAAACAAACGATAGAGATAGAACTTGGAACTACTTTATTGTGTCATGTTTCAAAGAGCTAGCACACACCGTGTTTGATTTAGAGTTCCAACTACATGTATCCATATAGAAGAAAACAGAGTGAAACCTAAAAATTAAAACAGTAACTGCCAACGAACGGTTTAACCTAGAAGGACAAAATTTGGTGAGCCAAGTGGCATTGGGGTACTGATCATTATCTGAATATGTCATCAAGATTGGGTGAAAAAATATGTGCTGAGATTTCAGGAAACTCGTAGTTTTTTGGAAGTTTGGCACCCCTTTCCATGAAAGTGATTTGCGCCAGTCTCTGCTTAGGGCTCCATCAATAGGAAACAAACCATGGAGATAGAACTTGGAACTATTTTATTGTGTCAAGTTTCAAAGAGCTAGCAAAAACCGTGTTTGATTTAGAGTTCAAACTACATGTATCCATATAGGAGAAAATACAGTGAAACCTAAAAATTAAAACTGTTACTTCCAACAAACGGTTTAAACTAGAAGAACGAAATTTGGTGATCCAAGTGGGATTGGGGTACTGATCATTACCTGAAAGTGTCATCAAGATTGGGTGAAAAAATGTGTGCTGAGATTTCAGGAAACTCGTAGTTTTTTGGAAGCATGGCAACCCCTTTCCATGAAAGAGATTTAGGCCAGTCTCTGCTTAGGGCTACATCAATAGGAAACAAATCATAGAAATAGAACTTGGAACTACATTATTGTGTCAAGTTTCAACGAACTAGCACAAACCGTGTTTCATTTAGAGTTCCAACTACATGTATCCCTATAGGAGAAAACAGAGTGAAACCTAAAAATTAAAACTGTTACTGACAACAAACGGTTTAACCTAGAAGAACAAAATTGGAATTGGGGAGTGATCATTATCTGAAAGTGTCATCAAGATTGGGTGAAAAAATATGTGGTGAGATTTCAGGAAACTCGTAGTTTTTTGGAAGCTTGGCAACCCCTTTCCATGAAAGTGATTTTCGCCAGTCTCTGCTAAGGGCTACATCAATAGGAAACAAACCATAGAGATAGAACTTGGAACTACTTTATTGTGTCAAGTTTCAAAGAGCTAGCACACACCGTGTTTGATTTAGAGTTCCAACTACATGTATCCATATAGGAGAAAACAGAGTGAAACCTAAAAATTAAAACTGTTACTTCCAACCAACGGTTTAACCTAGAAGAAGGAAATTTGGTGAGCCAAGTGGGATTGGGGTACGTGTCATTACCTGAAAGTGTCATCAAGATTGGTTGAAAAAATGTGTGCTGAGATTTCAGGAAACTCGTAGTTTTTTGGAAGCTTGGCATCCCCTTTTCATGAAAGTGATTTGTGCCAGTCTCAGCTTAGGGCTACATCAATAGGAAACAAACAATAAAAATAGAACTTGGAACTACTTTATTGTTTCAAGTTTCCAAGAGCTAGCACAAACCGTGTTTGATTTAGTGTGCCAACTACATGTATCCATATAGGAGAAAACAGATTTAAACCTAAAAATTAATACTGTTACTGCCAACGAACGGTTTAACCTAGAAGAACGAAATTTGGTGAGCCAAGTGGTATTGGGGTACTGATCATCACATGAAAGTGTCATCAAGATTGGGTGAAAAAATGTGTGCTGAGATTTCAGGAAACTCGTAGTTTTTTGGAATCTTGGCAACCCCTTTTCATGAAAGTGATTTGTGCCAGTCTCTGCTTAGGGCTACATCAATAGGAAACAAACAATAAAGATAGAACTTGGAACTACTTTATTGTGTCAAGTTTCAAAGAGCTAGCACAAACCTTGTTTGATTTAGAGTTCCAACTACATGTATACATATGGGAGAAAACAGAGTAAAAGCTAAAAATTAAAACTGTTACTGCAAACGAACGGTTTAACCTTGAAGAAGCAAATTTGGTGAGCCAAGGGAAATTGGGGTACTCATCATTACCTGAAAGTGTTATCAAGTTTGGGTAAAAAAATGTGTGCTACGATTTCAGAAAACTTGTAGTTTTTAGAAGCTTGGCAACCCCTTTCCATGAAAGTGATTTGCGCCAGTCTCTGCTTAGGGCTACATCAATAGGAAACACACCATAGATACAGGACTTGGTACTACTTTATTGTGTCAAGTTTCACAGAGCTGGCACAAACTGTGTTTGATTTAGAGTTCCAACTACATGTATCCCTATAGGAGAAAACAGAGTGAAAGCTAAAAATTAAAACTGTTAATGCCAACAAACTGTTTAACCTAGAAGAACGAAATTTGGTGAGCCAAGTGGGATTCGTGACTGATCATTATCTGAAAGTGTCATGAAGATTTGGTGGAAAAATGTGTGCTGAGATTTCAGGAAACTCGTAGTTTTTTGGAAGCTTGGCAATCCCTTTACATGAAAGTGATTTGCGCAAGTCTCTGCTTAGGGCTACATCAATAGGAAACAAACCATAGAGATATAACTTGGAACTACATTATTGTGTCAAGTTTCAACAAGGTAGCACAAACTGTGTTTGATTTAGAGTTCCAACTACATGTATCCTTATAGGAGAAAACAGAGTGAAACCTTAATATTAAAACTGTTACTGCCAACCAACTGTTTAACCTAGAAGAACGAAATTTGTTGAGACAAGTGGGAATGGGCTACTGATCATTATCTGAAAGTGTCATCATGATTGGGTGAAAAAATGTGTGCTGAGATTTCAGGAAACTTGTAGTTTTTTGGAACTTGGCAACCCCTTTCCATGAAAGTGATTTGCGCCAGTCTCTGGTTAGAGCTACATCAATAGGAAACAAACAATAAAGATAGAACTTGGAACTACTTTATTGTGTCAAGTTTCAAAGAGCTAGCACAAACCGTGTTTGATTTAGAGTTCCAACTACATGTATACATATAGGAGAAAACAGAGTAAAAGCTAAAAATTCAAACTGTTACTGAAAACGAACGGTTTAACCTAGAAGAACGAAATTTGGTGAGCAAAGTGGGAATGGGGTACTCATCATTACCTGAAAGTGTTATCAAGTTTGGGTGAAAAAATGTGTGCTGCGATTTCAGAAAACTTGTAGTTTTTAGAAGCTTGGCAACCCCTTTCCATGAAAGAGATTTAGGCCAGTCTCTGCTTAGGGCTACATCAATAGGAAACAAACCATAGAGATAGAACTTGGATCTACATTATTGTGTCAAGTTTCAACGAACTAGCACAAACCGTGTTTCATTTAGAGTTCCAACTACATTTATCCCTATAGGAGAAAACAGAGTGAAACCTAAAAATTAAAACAGTTACTGCCAACGTACGGTTTTACCTTGAAAAAGGAAATTTGGTGAGCCAAGTGGGATTGGGGTACTGATCATTATCTGAAAGTGTCATCAAGATTGGGTGAAAAAATGTGTGCTGAGATTTCAGGAAACTCTTATTTTTTTGGAAGCTTGGCAACCCCTTTCAATGAAAGTGATTAAGCCAGTCTCTGCTTAGGGCTACATCAATAGGAAACAAACCATAGAGATAGAACTTGGAACTACTTTATTGTGTCAAGTTTCAAAGAGCTAGCACAAACCGTGTTTGATTTAGAGTTCCAACTACATGTATCCCTATAGGAGAAAACAGAGTGAAAGCTAAAAATTAATACTGTTACTGCAAACAAACGGTTTAACCTAGAAGAACGAAATATGGTGAGCCAATTGAGTTTGGGGTACTGATCATTACCTGAAAGTGTCATCAAGTTTGGGTGAAAAAATGTGTGCTGAGATTTCAGAAAACTTGTAGTTTTTGGAAGCATGGAAACCCCTTTCCATGAAAGTGATTGCGCCAGTCTCTGCTTATGGCTAAATCAATATTAAACAAACCATAGATATAGGACTTGGAACTACTTTATTGTATCATGTTTCAAAGAGCTAGCACAAACCGTGTTTAATTTAGAGTTCCAACTACATGTATCCCTATAGGAGAAAACAGAGTGAAACCTAAAAATTAAAACTGTTACTGCCAACAAACGGTTTAACCTAGAAGAACAAAATTTGGTGAGACAAGTGGGATTGGGGTACTGATCATTATCTGAGTGTCATCAAGATTCGGTGAAAAAATGTGTGCTGAGATTTCAGGAAACTCGTAGTTTTTTGGAAGCTTGGCAACCCCTTTCAATGAAAGTGATTTGCGCCAGTCACTGCTTAGGGGTACATCATTAGGAAACAAACCATAGAGATAGAACATGGAACTCCTTTATTGTGTCAAATTTCAAAGAGCTACCACAAACCGTGTTTGATTTAGAGTTCCAAATACATATATCCCTATAGGAGAAAACAGAGTGAAACCTAAAAATTAAAACTGTTACTGCCAACGAATGGTTTTACCTAGAAGAACGAAATTTGGTGAGCCAAGAGGGATTGGGGTACATTATCTGAAAGTGTTATCAAGATTGGGTGAAAAAATGTGTGCTGAGATTTCAGGAAACTCGTAATTTTTTGGAAGCTTGTCAACACCTTTCCATGAAACTGATTTGTGCCAGTCTCTGCTTAGGGCTACATCAATAGGAAACAAACCATAGAGATAGAACTAGGAACTACTTTATTGTGTCAAGTTTCAAAGAGCTAGCACAAACCGTGTTTGATTTAGAGTTCCAACTACATGTATCCATATAGGAGAAAACAGTGAAAGCTAAAAATTAAAACTGTTACTGCAAACGAACGGTTTAACCTAGAAGAACGAAATTTGGTGAAACAAGTGGGATTGGGGTACTGATCATTACCTGAAAGTGTCATCAAGATTGGGTGAAAAAATGTGTGCTGAGATTTCAGGAAACTCGTAGTTTTTTGTAAGCTTGGCAACCCCTTTCCATGAAAGTGATTTGCGCCAGTCTCTGCTTAGGGCTACATCAATAGGAAATATACCATAGAGATAGAACTTGGAAGTACTTTATTGTGTCAAGTTTCAAAAATCTAGCGCAAACCGTGTTTGATTTAGAGTTCCAACTACATGTATCCCTATAGGAGAAAACAGTGTGAAAACAAAAAATTAAATCTGTTACTTCGAACGAACGGTTTAACCTAGAAGAACGAAATTTGGTGATCCAAGTGGGATTGGGGTACTGATCATTACCTGAAAGTGTCATCAAGATGGGTGAAAAAAAATGTGCTGAGATTTCAGGAAACTCGTAGTTTTTTGGAAGCTTAGCAACCCCTTTCCATGAAAGTGATTTGCGCCAGTCTCTGCTTAGAGCTACATCAATAGGAAACAAATCATAGAAATAGAACTTGGAACTATATTATTGTGTGAAGTTTCATAAAGCTAGCACAAACACTGTTTGATTTAGTGTTCCTACTACATGTATCCCTATAGGAGAAAACAGAGTGAAACCTAAAAATTAAAACAGTTACTGCCAACGAACGGTTTTACCTAGAAGAAGGAAATTTGGTGAGCCGAGTGGGATTGGGGTACTGATCATTACCTGGAAGTGTCATCAAGATTGGGTGAAAAAATGTGTGCTGAGATTTCAGGAAACTCTTGTTTTTTGGAAGCTTGGCAACCCCTTTCCATGAAAGACATTTGCACCAGTCTCTGCTTAGGGCTACCTCAATAGGAAACAAGGCATAGAGATAGAACTTGGAACTACTTTATTGTGTCAAGTTTCAAAGAGCTAGCACAAACCGTGTTTGATTTAGAGTTCCAACTACATGTATCCCTATAGGAGAAAAGAGAGTGAAACCTAAAAATTAAAACACTTACTGCCAATGAACGGTTTAACCTAGAAGAAGGAAATTTGGTGAGCCAAGTGGGATTGGTGTAGTGATCATTACCTGAAACTGTCATCAAGATTGGGTGAAAAAATGTGTGCTGTGATTTCAGGAAAATCGTAGTTTTTGGAACCTTGGCAACCCCTTTCCATGAAAGTGATTTACGCCAGACTCTGCTTAGGTCTACATCAATAGGAAACACACCATAGAGATAGAACTTGGAACTACTTTATTGTGTCAAGTTTCAAAGAGCTAGGACAAACCGTGTTTGATTTAGAGTTCCAACTACATGTATCCAAATAGGAAAAAACAGTGTGAAAGCTAAAAATTAAAACTGTTACTGCAAACGAACGGTTTAACCTAGAAGAACGAAATTTGGTGATCCAAGTGGGATTGGGGTACTGATCATTAATTTCCTGAAACTGTCATCAAGATTGGGTGTAAAAATGTGTGCTGAGATTTCAGGAAACTCGTAGTTTTTTGGAAGCTTGGCAACCCCTTACCATGAAAGTGATTTCCACCAGTCTCTGCTTAGGGCTACATCAATAGGAAACAAACCGTAGAGATAGAACTTGGAACTACTTTATTGTGTCAAGTTTCAAAGAGCTAGCACAAACCGTGTTTGACTTAGAATTCCAACTACATGTATCCATATAGGAGAAAACAGAGTGACAGCTATAAATTAAAACTGTTACTGCAAACGAACCGTTTAACTTAGAAGAACAAAATTTGGTGATCCAAGTGGGATTGGGTTACTGATCATTACCTGAAAGTGTCATCAAGATTGGGTGAAAAAATGTGTGCTGAGATTTCAGGAAACTCGTAGTTTTTTGGAAGCTTAACAACCCCTTTCCATCAAAGTGATTTGCGCCAGTCTCTGCTTCGGGCTACATCAATAGGAAACAAACCATAGAGAGAGAACTTGGAACTACTTTATTGTGTCAAGTTTCAAAGAGCTAGCACAAACCGTGTTTGATTTAGAGTTCCAAATACATGTATCCCTATAGGAGAAAACAGAGTGAAACCTAAAAATGAAAACTGTTACTGCCAACGAACGGTTTAACCTAGAAGAACAAAATTAGAGAGCCAAGTGAAATTGGGTACTGATCATTACCTGAAAGTGTCATCAAGATTGGGTGAAAAAATATGTGCTGAAATTTCAGGAGCATCGTAGTTTTTTGGAAGCTTGGCAACCCCTTTCCATGAAAGTGATTTCCACCAGTCTCTGCTTAGGGCTACATCAATAGGAAACAAACCGTAGAGATAGAACTTGGAACTACTTTATTGTGTCAAGTTTCAAAGAGCTAGCACAAACCGTGTTTGATTTAGAGTTCCAACTACATGTATCCCTATAGGAGAAAACAGAGTGAAGCCAAAAAATAAAAACTGTTACTGCCAACGAACGGTTTAACCTAGAGCAACGAAATTTGGTGATCCAAGTGGGATTGGGGTACTGATCATTACCTGAAAATGTCATCAAGATTGGGTGAAAAAATGTGTGCTGAGATTTCAGGAAACTCGTAGTTTTTGGAAGCTTGGCAACCCCTTTCCATGAAAGTGATTTGCGCCAGTCTCAGCTTACGGCTACATCAATACAAAAGAAACCATAGAGATAGAACTTGGAACTACTTTATTTTGTCAAGTTTCAAAGAGCTAGCACAAACCGTGTTTGATTTAGTGTTCCAACTACATGTATCCATATAGGAGAAAACAGAGTGACAGGTATAAATTAAAACTGTTACTGCAAACGAACGGTTTAACTTAGAAGAACAAAATTTGGTGAGCCAAGAGGGATTGGGTTACTGATCATTACCTGAAAGTGTCATCAAGATTGGGTGATAAAATGTGTGCTGAGGTTTCAGGAAACTCGTAGTTTTTTGGAAGCTTGGCAACCCCTTTCCATGAAAGTGATTTGCGCCAGAATCTGAATAGGGCTACATCAATAGGAAACAAACCATAGAGATAGAACTTGGAACTAGTTAATTGTGTCAACTTTCAAAGAGCTAGCACAAACCGTGTTTGATTTAGAGTTCCAAATACATGTATCCCTATAGGAGAAAACAGAGTGAAGCCAAAAAATTAAAACTGTTACTGCCAACGAACGGTTTAACCTAGAAGAATGAAATTTGGTGATCCAAGTGGAATTGGGGTACTGATCATTACCTGAAAATGTCATCAAGATTGGGTGAAAAAATGTGTGCTGAGATTTCAGGAAACTCGTAGTTTTTGGAAGCTTGGCAACCCCTTTCCATGAAAGTGATTTGCGCCAGTCTCTGCTTACGGCTACATCAATACAAAAGAAACCATAGAGATAGAACTTGTAACTACTTTACTGTGTCAAGTTTCAAAGAGCTAGCACAAACCGTGTTTGATTTAGAGTTCCAACTACTTGTATCCATATAGGAGAAAACAGAGTGAAAGCTAATAATTAAAACTGTTACTGCAAACGAACGGTTTAACCTAGAAGAACGAAATTTGGTGATCCAAGTGGGATTGGGGTACTGATCATTACCTGAAAGTGTCATCAAGATTGGGTGAAAAAATGTGTGCTGAGATTTCAGGAAACTCGTAGTTTTTTGGAAGCTTGGAAACCCCTTTCATGAAAGTGATATGCGCCAGTCTCTGCTTAGGTCTACATCAATAGGAAACAAACAATGGAGATAAAACTTGGAACTACTTTATTGTGTCAAGTTTCAAAGAGCTAGCACAAACCGTGTTTGATTTAGAGTTCCAACTACATGTATCCCTATAGGAGAAAACAGAGTGAAACCTAAAAATTAAAACAGTTATTGCCAACGAACGGTTTAACTTAGAAGAACAAAATTTGGTGATCCAAGTGGGATTGGGTAATTGATCATTACCTGAAAGTGTCATCAACATTGGGTGAAAAAATGTGTGTTGAGATTTCAGGAAACACGTAGTTTTTGGAAGCTTGGCAACCCCTTTCCATGAAAGTGATTTGCGCCAGTCTCTGCTTGGGGCTACGTCAATAGGAAACAAACCATAGAGATAGAACATGGAACTACTTTATTGTGTCAAGTTTCAATGAGCTAGCACAAACCGTGTTTGATTTAGAGTTTCAACTACATGTATCCATATAGGAGAAAACAGAGTGAAAGTTAAAAATTAAAACTGTTACTGCAAACGAACAGTTTAACATAGAAGAAAGAAATTTGGTGAGCCAAGTGGGATTGGGGTACTGATCATGACCTGAAAGTGTCATCAAGATTGGGTGAAAAAATGTGTGGTGAGATTTCAGGAAACTCGTAGTTTTTTGGAAGCTTGGCAACCCCTTTCCATGAAAGTGATTTGCACCAGTCTCTGCTTAGGGCTACATCAATAGGAAACAAACCATAGAGATAGAACTTGGAACTACTTTATTGTGTCAAGTTTCAAAGAGCTAGCACAAACCGGGTTTGATTTAGAGTTCCAACTACATGTATCCCTATAGGAGAAAACAGAGTGAAGGCTAAAAATTAAAACTGTTACTGCCAATGAACGGTTTAACCTAGAAGATCGAAATTTGGAGAGCCAAGTGGGATTAGGTACTGATCAGTATCTTAAAGTATCACCAAGTTGGGTGAAAAAGTGTGTGCTGAGATTTCAGGAAACTCATAGTTTTTGGAAGCTTGGCAACCCCTTTCCATCAAAGTGGTTTGCGCCAGTCTCTGCTTAGGGCTACATCAATAGGAAACAAACCATAGAGATAGAACTTGGAACTACTTTATTGTGTCAAGTTTCAAAGAGCTAGCACAAACCGTGTTTGATTTAGAGTTCCAACAACATGTATCCATATAGGAGAAAACAGTGAAACCTAAAAATTAAAACTGTTACTGCCAACGAACGGTTTAACCTAGAAGAACAAAATTTGGAGAGCCAAGTGGGATTGGGTACTGATCATTACCTGAAAGTGTCATCAAGATTGGGTGAAAAAATATGTGTTGAGATTTCTGGAAACTTTTAGTTTTTGAAAGCTTGGCAACCCCTTTCCATGAAAGTGATTTGTGCCAGTCTCTGCTTAGGGCTACATCAATAGGAAACAAACCATAGAGATTGAACTTGGAACTATTTATTGTGTCAAGTTTCAAAGAGCTAGCACAAACCGTGTTTGATTTAGAGTTCCAACTACATGTATCCAAATAGGAGAAAACAGTGTGAAAGCTAAAAATTAAAACTATTACTGCAAACGAACGGTTTAACCTAGAAGAACGAAATTTGGTGATCCAAGTGGGATTGGGGTACTGATCATTCATTACCTGAAAGTGTCATCAAGATTGGGTGTAAAAATGTGTGCTGAGATTTCAGGAAACTCGTAGTTTTTTGGAAGCTTGGCAACCCCTTTCCATGAAAGTGATTTGCGCCAGTCTCTGCTTAGGGCTATATCAATAGGAAACAAACCATAGAGATAGAACTTGGAACTACTTTATTGTGTCAAGTTTCAAAGAGCTAGCACAAACCGTTTTGATTTAGAGTTTCAACTACATGTATCCATATAAGAGAAAACAGAGTGAAAGTTAAAAATTAAAACTGTTACTGCAAACGAACGTTTTGACTTAGAAGAACGAAATAAGTTTAGCCAAGTGGGATTGGGGTACTGATCATTACCTGAAAGTGTCATCAAGTTTGGGTGAAAAAATGTGTGCTGAGATTTCAGGAAACTCATAGTGTTTTGGAAGCTTGGCAACCCCTTTTCATGTAAGTGATTTGAGACAGTCTCTGCTTATGGCTACATCAATAGGAAACAAACCATAGAGATAGAACTTGGAATTACTTTATTGTGTCAAGTTTCAAAGAGCTAGCACAAACCGTGTTTGATTTAGAGTTCCAAATACATGTATCCCTATAGGAGAAAACAGAGTGTAACCTAAAAATTAAAACTGTTACTGCAAACGAACGGTTTAACCTAGAAGAACAAAATTTGGAGAGCCAAGTGAAATTGGGTACTGATCATTATCTGAAAGTGTCATCAAGATTGGGTGAAAAAATGTGTGCTGAGATTTCAGGAAACTCGTAGGTTTTGGAAGCTTGGCAACCCCTTTCCATGAAAGTGATTTGCGCCAGTCTCTGCTTACAGCTACATCAATACAAAACAAACCATAGAGATAGAACTTGGAACTACTTTACTGTGTCAAGTTTCAAAGAGCTAGCACAAACCGTGTTTGATTTAGAGTTCCAACTACATGTATCCCTATAGGAGAAAACAGAGTGAAACCAAAAAATTAAAACTCTTACTGCCAACGAACGGTTTAACCTAGAAGAACGAAATTTGGAGAGCCAAGTGAAATTGGGTACTGATAATTACCTGAAAGTGTCATCAAGATTGGGTGAAAAAATGTGTGCTGAGATTTCAGGAACAACGTAGTTTTTGGAAGCTTGGCAACCCCTTTTCATGAAAGTGATTTGCGCCAGTCTCTGCTTAGGGCTACATCAATAGGAAACAAACCATAGAGATAGAACTAGGAACTACTTTATTGTGTCAATTTTCAAAGAGCTAGCACAAACCGTGTTTGATTTAGAGTTCCAACTACATGTATCCAAATAGGAGAAAACAGTGTGAAAGCTAAAGATTAAAACTGTTACCGCAAACGAACGGTTTAACCTAGAAGAACGAAATTTGGTGATCCAAGTGGGATTGGGGTACTGATCATTCATTACCTGAAAGTGTCATCAAGATTGGGTTTAAAAATGTGTGCTGAGATTACAGGAAACTCGTGGTTTTTGGAAGCTTGGCAACCCCTTTCCATGAAAATGATTTGTGCCAGACTCTGCTTAGTGCTACATCAATAGGAAACAAACCATAGAGATAGGACTTGGAACTACTTTATTGTGTCAAGTTTCTTACAGCGAGCAAAAATCTTTTTGATTTAGAGTTCCAACT
Organism: Spermophilus citellus; assembly: GCF_964194105.1. Lineage (NCBI taxonomy): Eukaryota > Metazoa > Chordata > Mammalia > Rodentia > Sciuridae > Spermophilus > Spermophilus citellus. The sequence goes on along the minus strand of NC_138197.1, from coordinate 18,484,917 downwards.
ACATGTATCCATATAGGAGAAAACAGAGTGAAAGTTAAAAATTAAAACTGTTACTGGAAACGAACGGTTTAACTTAGAAGAACGAAATATGGTTAGCCAAGTGGGATTGGTGTACTGATCATGACCTGATAGTGTCATCAAGATTGGGTGAAAAAATGCGTGCTGAGATTTCAGGAAACTCGTAGTTTTTTGGAAGCTTGGCAACCCCTTTCCATGAAAGTGATTTGCGCCAGTCTCTGCTTAGGGCTACATCAATAGGAAACAAACCATAGAGATAGAACTTGGAACTACTTTATTGTGTCAAGTTTCAAAGAGCTAGCACAAACCGTGTTTGATTTAGAGTTCCAAATACATGTATCCATATAGGAGAAAACAGAGTGAAACCTACAAATTAAAACAGTTACTGCCAACGAACGGTCTAACCTAGAAGAACAAAATTTGGAGAGCCAAGTGAAATTGGGTACTATTCATTACCTGAAAGTGTCATCAAGATTGGGTGAAAAAATGTGTGCTGAGATTTCAGGAACAACGTAGTTTTTGGAAGCTTGGCAACCCCTTTCCATGAAAGTGATTTGCGCCAGTCTCTGCTTAGGGCTACATCAATAGGAAACAAACCATAGAGATAGAACTTGGAACTACTTTATTGTGTCAAGTTTCAAAGAGCTAGCACAAACCGTGTTTGATTTAGAGTTCCAACTACATGTATCCCTATAGGAGAAAACAGAGTGAAACCAAAAAATTCAAACTGTTACTGCCAACGAACGGTTTAACCTAGAAGAACGAAATTTGGTGATCCAAGTGGGATTGGGGTACTGATCATTACCTGAAAATGTCATCAAGATTGGGTGAAAAAATGTGTGCTGAGATTTCAGGAACAACGTAGTTTTTGGAAGCTTGGCAACCCCTTTCCATGAAAGTGATTTGCGCCAGTCTCTGCTTAGGGCTACATCAATAGGAAACAAACCATAGAGATAGAACTTGGAACTACTTTATTGTGTTAAGTTTCAAAGAGCTAGCACAAACCGTGTTTGATTTAGAGTTCCAAATACATGTATCCGTATAGGAGAAAACAGAGTGTAACCTAAAAATTAAAACTGTTACTGCCAATGAACGGTTTAACCTAGAAGAACGAAATTTGGAGAGCCAAGTGGGATTGGGTACTGATCATTACCTGAAAGTGTCATCAAGATTGGGTGAAAAAATGTGTGCTGAGATTTCAGGAAACTCGTAGTTTTTGGAAGATTGGCATCCCCTTTCCATGAAAGTGATTTGCGCCAGTCTCTGCTTAGGGCTACATAAATAGGAAAAAAAACAATAGAGATAGATCTTGCAACTATTTATTGTGTCAAGTTTCAAAGAGCTAGCACAAACCGTGTTTGATTTAGAGTTCCAACTACATGTATCCCTATAGGAGAAAACAGAGTGAAACCTAAAACTTGAAACAGTTACTGCCAACGAACGGTTTAACTTAGAAGAACGAAATTTGGTGATCCAAGTGGGATTGGGTTCCTGATCATTACCTGAAAGTGTCATCAAGATTGGGTGAAAAAATGTGTGCTGAGATTTCAGGAAACTCATAGTTCTTTGGAAGCTTGGCAACCCCTTTCCATGTAAGTGATTTGCGCCAGTCTCTGCTTACTGCTACATCAATAGGAAACAAACTATAGAGATAGAACTTGGAACTACTTTATTGTGTCAAGTTTCAAAGAGCTAGCACAAACCGTGTTTGATTTAGAGTTCCAACTACATGTATCCAAATAGGAAAAAACAGTGTGAAAGCTAAAAATTAAAACTGTTACTGCAAATGAACGGTTTAACCTAGAAGAACGAAATTTGGTGATCCAAGTGGGATTGGGGTACTGATCATTAATTTCCTGAAACTGTCATCAAGATTGGGTGTAAAAATGTGTGCTGAGATTTCAGGAAACTCGTACTTTTTTGGAAGCATGGCAACCCCTTTCCATGAAAGTGATTTCCACCAGTCTCTGCTTAGGGCTACATCAATAGGAAACAAACCATAGAGATAGAACTTGGAACTACTTTATTGTGTCATGTTTCAAAGAGCTAGCACAAATGTATTTGAATTATAGTTCCAACTACATGTATCCATATAGGAGAAAACAGAGTGACAGCTATAAATTAAAACTGTTACTGCAAACGAACGGTTTAACTTAGAAGAACGAAATTTGGTGAGCCAAGTGGGATTGGGTTACTGATCATAACCTGAAAGTGTCATCAAGTTTGGGTGAAAAAATGTGTGCTGAGATTTCAGGAAACTCATAGTTTTTTGGAAGCTTGGCAACCCCTTTCCATGTAAGTGATTTGCGCCAGTCTCTGCTTACTGCTACATCAATAGGAAACAAACAATAGAGATAGAACTTGGAACTACTTTATTGTGTCAAGTTTCAAAGAGCTAGCACAAACCGTGTTTGATTTAGAGTTCCAAATACATGTATCCCTATAGGAGAAAACAGAGTGTAACCTAAAAATTAAAACTGTTACTGCCAACGAACGGTTTAACCTAGAAGAACAAAATTTGGAGAGCCAAGAGAAATTGGGTACTGATCATTACCTGAAAGTGTCATCAAGATTGGGTGAAAAAATGTGTGCTGAGATTTCAGGAACATCGTAGTTTTTGGAAGCTTGGCAACCCCTTTCCATGAAAGTGATTTGCGCCAGTCTCTGCTTAGGGCTACATCAATAGGAAACAAACCATAGAGATAGAACTTGGAACTACTTTATTGTGTCAAGTTTCAAAGAGCTAGCACAAACCGTGTTTGATTTAGAGTTCCAACTACATGTATCCCTATAGGAGAAAACAGAGTGAAACCAAAAAATTCAAACTGTTACTGCCAACGAACGGTTTAACCTAGAAGAACGAAATTTGGTGATCCAAGTGGGATTGGGGTACTGATCATTACCTGAAAATGTCATCAAGATTGGGTGAAAAAATGTGTGCTGAGATTTCAGGAACAACGTAGTTTTTGGAAGCTTGGCAACCCCTTTCCATGAAAGTGATTTGCGCCAGTCTCTGCTTAGGGCTACATCAATAGGAAACAAACCATAGAGATAGAACTTGGAACTACTTTATTGTGTCAAGTTTCAAAGAGCTAGCACAAACCGTGTTTGATTTAGAGTTCCAAATACATGTATCCGTATAGGAGAAAACAGAGTGTAACCTAAAAATTAAAACTGTTACTGCCAATGAACGGTTTAACCTAAAAGAACGAAATTTGGAGAGCCAAGTGGGATTGGGTACTGATCATTACCTGAAAGTGTCATCAAGATTGGGTGAAAAAATGTGTGCTGAGATTTCAGGAAACTCGTAGTTTTTGGAAGCTTGGCAACCCCTTTCCATGAAAGTGATTTGCGCCAGTCTCTGCTTAGGGCTACATAAATAGGAAAAAAACAATAGAGATAGATCTTGCAACTATTTATTGTGTCAAGTTTCAAAGAGCTAGCACAAACCGTGTTTGATTTAGAGTTCCAACTACATGTATCCCTATAGGAGAAAACAGAGTGAAACCTAAAACTTGAAACAGTTACTGCCAACGAACGGTTTAACTTAGAAGAACGAAATTTGGTGATCCAAGTGGGATTGGGTTCCTGATCATTACCTGAAAGTGTCATCAAGATTGGGTGAAAAAATGTGTGCTGAGATTTCAGGAAACTCATAGTTTTTTGGAAGCTTGGCAACCCCTTTCCATGTAAGTGATTTGTGCCAGTCTCTGCTTACTGCTACATCAATAGGAAACAAACTATAGAGATAGAACTTGGAACTACTTTATTGTGTCAAGTTTCAAAGAGCTAGCACAAACCGTGTTTGATTTAGAGTTCCAACTACATGTATCCAAATAGGAAAAAACAGTGTGAAAGCTAAAAATTAAAACTGTTACTGCAAACGAACGATTTAACCTAGAAGAACGAAATTTGGTGATCCAAGTGGGATTGGGGTACTGATCATTAATTTCCTGAAACTGTCATCAAGATTGGGTGTAAAAATGTGTGCTGAGATTTCAGGAAACTCGTACTTTTTTGGAAGCATGGCAACCCCTTTCCATGAAAGTGATTTCCACCAGTCTCTGCTTAGGGCTACATCAATAGGAAACAAACCATAGAGATAGAACTTGGAACTACTTTATTGTGTCAAGTTTCAAAGAGCTAGCACAAATGTATTTGAATTATAGTTCCAACTACATGTATCCATATAGGAGAAAACAGAGTGACAGCTATAAATTAAAACTGTTACTGCAAACGAACGGTTTAACTTAGAAGAACGAAATTTGGTGAGCCAAGTGGGATTGGGTTACTGATCATAACCTGAAAGTGTCATCTAGTTTGGGTGAAAAAATGTGTGCTGAGATTTCAGGAAACTCATAGTTTTTTGGAAGCTTGGCAACCCCTTTCCATATAAGTGATTTGCGCCAGTCTCTGCTTACTGCTACATCAATAGGAAACAAACAATAGAGATAGAACTTGGAACTACTTTATTGTGTCAAGTTTCAAAGAGCTAGCACAAACCGTGTTTGATTTAGAGTTCCAAATACATGTATCCCTATAGGAGAAAACAGAGTGTAACCTAAAAATTAAAACTGTTACTGCCAACGAACGGTTTAACCTAGAAGAACAAACTTTGGAGAGCCAAGAGAAATTGGGTACTGATCATTACCTGAAAGTGTCATCAAGATTGGGTGAAAAAATGTGTGCTGAGATTTCAGGAACATCGTAGTTTTTGGAAGCTTGGCAACCCCTTTCCATGAAAGTGATTTGCGCCAGTCTCTGCTTAGGGCTACATCAATAGGAAACAAACCATAGAGATAGAACTTGGAACTACTTTATTGTGTCAAGTTTCAAAGAGCTAGCACAAACCGTGTTTGATTTAGAGTTCCAACTACATGTATCCCTATAGGAGAAAACAGAGTGAAACCAAAAAATTCAAACTGTTACTGCCAACGAACGGTTTAACCTAGAAGAACGAAATTTGGTGATCCAAGTGGGATTGGGTTCCTGATCATTACCTGAAAGTGTCATCAAGATTGGGTGAAAAAATGTGTGCTGAGATTTCAGGAAACTCATAGTTTTTTGGAAGCTTGGCAACCCCTTTCCATGTAAGTGATTTGTGCCAGTCTCTGCTTACTGCTACATCAATAGGAAACAAACTATAGAGATAGAACTTGGAACTACTTTATTGTGTCAAGTTTCAAAGAGCTAGCACAAACCGTGTTTGATTTAGAGTTCCAACTACATGTATCCAAATAGGAAAAAACAGTGTGAAAGCTAAAAATTAAAACTGTTACTGCAAACGAACGATTTAACCTAGAAGAACGAAATTTGGTGATCCAAGTGGGATTGGGGTACTGATCATTAATTTCCTGAAACTGTCATCAAGATTGGGTGTAAAAATGTGTGCTGAGATTTCAGGAAACTCGTACTTTTTTGGAAGCATGGCAACCCCTTTCCATGAAAGTGATTTCCACCAGTCTCTGCTTAGGGCTACATCAATAGGAAACAAACCATAGAGATAGAACTTGGAACTACTTTATTGTGTCAAGTTTCAAAGAGCTAGCACAAATGTATTTGAATTATAGTTCCAACTACATGTATCCATATAGGAGAAAACAGAGTGACAGCTATAAATTAAAACTGTTACTGCAAACGAACGGTTTAACTTAGAAGAACGAAATTTGGTGAGCCAAGTGGGATTGGGTTACTGATCATAACCTGAAAGTGTCATCTAGTTTGGGTGAAAAAATGTGTGCTGAGATTTCAGGAAACTCATAGTTTTTTGGAAGCTTGGCAACCCCTTTCCATATAAGTGATTTGCGCCAGTCTCTGCTTACTGCTACATCAATAGGAAACAAACAATAGAGATAGAACTTGGAACTACTTTATTGTGTCAAGTTTCAAAGAGCTAGCACAAACCGTGTTTGATTTAGAGTTCCAAATACATGTATCCCTATAGGAGAAAACAGAGTGTAACCTAAAAATTAAAACTGTTACTGCCAACGAACGGTTTAACCTAGAAGAACAAACTTTGGAGAGCCAAGAGAAATTGGGTACTGATCATTACCTGAAAGTGTCATCAAGATTGGGTGAAAAAATGTGTGCTGAGATTTCAGGAACATCGTAGTTTTTGGAAGCTTGGCAACCCCTTTCCATGAAAGTGATTTGCGCCAGTCTCTGCTTAGGGCTACATCAATAGGAAACAAACCATAGAGATAGAACTTGGAACTACTTTATTGTGTCAAGTTTCAAAGAGCTAGCACAAACCGTGTTTGATTTAGAGTTCCAACTACATGTATCCCTATAGGAGAAAACAGAGTGAAACCAAAAAATTCAAACTGTTACTGCCAACGAACGGTTTAACCTAGAAGAACGAAATTTGGTGATCCAAGTGGGATTGGGGTACTGATCATTACCTGAAAATGTCATCAAGATTGGGTGAAAAAATGTGTGCTGAGATTTCAGGAACAACGTAGTTTTTGGAAGCTTGGCAACCCCTTTCCATGAAAGTGATTTGCGCCAGTCTCTGCTTAGGGCTACATCAATAGGAAACAAACCATAGAGATAGAACTTGGAACTACTTTATTGTGTCAAGTTTCAAAGAGCTAGCACAAACCGTGTTTGATTTAGAGTTCCAAATACATGTATCCGTATAGGAGAAAACAGAGTGTAACCTAAAAATTAAAACTGTTACTGCCAATGAACGGTTTAACCTAGAAGAACGAAATTTGGAGAGCCAAGTGGGATTGGGTACTGATCATTACCTGAAAGTGTCATCAAGATTGGGTGAAAAAATGTGTGCTGAGATTTCAGGAAACTCGTAGTTTTTGGAAGCTTGGCAACCCCTTTCCATGAAAGTGATTTGCGCCAGTCTCTGCTTAGGGCTACATAAATAGGAAAAAAACAATAGAGATAGATCTTGCAACTATTTATTGTGTCAAGTTTCAAAGAGCTAGCACAAACCGTGTTTGATTTAGAGTTCCAACTACATGTATCCCTATAGGAGAAAACAGAGTGAAACCTAAAACTTGAAACAGTTACTGCCAACGAACGGTTTAACTTAGAAGAACGAAATTTGGTGATCCAAGTGCGATTGGGTTACTGATCATTACCTGAAAGTGTCATCAAGATTGGGTGAAAAAATGTGTGCTGAGATTTCAGGAAACTCATAGTTTTTTGGAAGCTTGGCAACCCCTTTCCATGTAAGTGATTTGCGCCAGTCTCTGCTTACTGCTACATCAATAGGAAACAAACTATAGAGATAGAACTTGGAACTACTTTATTGTGTCAAGTTTCAAAGAGCTAGCACAAACGGTATTTGATTTATAGTTCCAACTACATGTATCCATATAGGAGAAAACAGAGTGACAGCTATAAATTAAAACTGTTACTGCAAACGAACGGTTTAACTTAGAAGAACGAAATTTGGTGAGCCAAGTGGGATTGGGTTACTGATCATAACCTGAAAGTGTCATCAAGTTTGGGTGAAAAAATGTGTGCTGAGATTTCAGGAAACTCGAAGTTTTTTGGAAGCTTGGCAACCCCTTTCCATGTAAGTGATTTGCGCCAGTCTCTGCTAACTGCTACATCAATAGGAAACAAACAATAGAGATAGAACTTGGAACTACTTTATTGTGTCAATTTTCAAAGAGCTAGCACAAACCGTGTTTGATTTAGAGTTCCAAATACATGTATCCCTATAGGAGAAAACAGAGTGTAACCTAAAAATTAAAACTGTTACTGCCAACGAACGGTTTAACCTAGAAGAACAAAATTTGGAGAGCCAAGAGAAATTGGGTACTGATCATTACCTGAAAGTGTCATCAAGATTGGGTGAAAAAATGTGTGCTGAGATTTCAGGAACATCGTAGTATTTGGAAGCTTGGCAACCCCTGTCCATGAAAGTGATTTGCGCCAGTCTCTGCTTACGGCTACATCAATACAAAAGAAACCATAGAGATAGAACTTGGAACTACTTTACTGTGTCAAGTTTCAAAGAGCTAGCACAAACCGTGTTTGATTTAGAGTTCCAACTACATGTATCCATATAGGAGAAAACAGAATGAAAGCTAAAAATTAAAACTGTTACCTCAAAGGAACGGTTTAACCTAGAAGAAAGAAATGTGGTGAGCCAAGTGGGATTGGTGTACTGATCATTACCTGAAAGTGTCATCAAGATTGGGTGAAAAAATGTGCGCTGAGATTTCAGGAAACTCGTAGTTTTTTGGAAGCTTGGCAACCCCTTTCCATGAAAGTGATTTGCGCCAGTCTCTGCTTAGGTCTACATCAATAGGAAACAAATAATGGAGATAAAACTTGGAACTACATTTTTGTGTCAAGTTTCAAAGACCTAGCACAAACCGTGTTTGATTTAGAGTTCCAACTATATGTATCCTTATAGGAGAAAACAGAGTGAAACCTAAAAATTAAAACAGTTACTGCCAACGAACGGTTTAACTTAGAAGAACGAAATTTGGTGATCCAAGTGGGATTGGGTTACTGATCATTACCTGAAAGTGTCATCAATATTGGGTGGAAAAATGTGTGCTGAGATTTCAGGAAACTCGTAGTTTTTTGGAAGCTTGGCAACCCCTTTCCATGAAAGTGATTTGTGCCAGTCTCTGCTTAGGGCTACATCAATAGGAAACAAACCATAGAGATAGAACTTGGAACTACTTTATTGTGTCAAGTTTCAATGTGCTAGCACAAACCGTGTTTGATTTAGAGTTTCAACTACATGTATCCATATAGGAGAAAACAGAGTGAAAGTTAAAAATTAAAACTGTTACTGAAAACGAACAGTTTAACATAGAAGAAAAAATTTGGTGAGCCAAGTGGGATTGGGGTACTGATCATTACCTGAAAGTGTCATCAAGATTGGGTGAAAAAATGTGTGCTGATATTTCAGGAAATTCGTAGTTTTTTGGAAGCTTGGCAACCCCTTTCCATGAAAGTGATTTGCGCCAGTCTCTGCTTAGGGCTACATCAGTAGGAAACAAACCATCGAGATAGAACTTGGAACTACTTAATTGTGTCAAGTTTCAAAGAGCTAGCACAACCCGTGTTTGATTTAGAGTTCCAACTACATGTATCCATATAGGAGAAAACACAGTGAAAGCTAAAAATTAAAACTATTACTGCCAATGAACGGTTTAACCTAGAAGAACGAAATTTGGTGATCCAAGTGGGATTGGGGTACTGATCATTCATTACATGAAAGTGTCATCAAGATTGGATGTAAAAATGTGTGCTGAGATTTCAGGAAACTCGTAGTTTTTGAAGCTTGGCAACCCCTTTCCATGAAAATGATTTGTGCCAGACTCTGCTTAGGGCTAAATCAATAGGAAACAAACCTTAGAGATAGGACTTGGGACTACTATATTGTGTCAAGTTTCAAAGAGCTAGCACAAACTGTGTTTGATTTAGAGTTCCAACTACATGTATCCACATAGGAGAAAACAGAGTGAAAGCTAAAAATTAAAACTGTTACTGCCAACGAACGGTTTAACCTAGAAGAACGAAATTTGGTGAGCCAATTGAGATTGGGATAGTGATCATTACCTGAAAGTGTCATCAAGATTGGGTGAAAAATGTGTGCTGAGATTTCAGGGAACTCGTAGTTTTTGGAAGCTTGGCAACCCCTTTCCATGAAAGTGATTTGCGCCAGTCTCTGCTTAGGGCTACATAAATAGGAAACAAACCATAGAGATAGTACTTGGAACTACTTTATTGTGTCAAGTTTCAAAGAGCTAGCACAAACCGTGTTTGATTTAGAGTTCCAACTGCATGTATCCGTATAGGAGAAAACAGAGTGAAACCAAAAAATTAAAACTGTTACTGCCAACAAACGGTTTAACCTAGAAGAACGAAATTTGGTGATCCAACTGGGATTGGGGTACTGATCATTACCTGAAAGTGTCATCAAGATTGGGTGAAAAAATGTATTCTGAGATTTCAGGAAACTCGTAGATTTTTGGAATCTTGGCAACCACTTTCCATGAAAGTGATTTGCGCCAGTCTCTGCTTAGGGCTACATCAATAGGAAACAAACCATAGAGATAGAAAATGGAACTACTTTATTGTGTCAAGTTTCAAAGAGCTAGCACAAACCGTGTTTGATTTAGAGTTCCAACTACATGTATCCATATAGGAGAAAACAGAGTGAAAGCTAAAAATTAAAACTGTTACTGCAAAGGAACGGTTTAACCTAGAAGAACGAAATTTGGTGAGCCAAGTGGGATTGGGATACTGAACATTACCTGAAAATGTCATCAAGATTGGGTGAAAAAATGTGTGCTGAGATTTCAGGAAACTTGTAGTTTTCGGAAGCTTGGCAACACCTTTCCATGAAAGAGATTTGTGCCAGACTCTGCTTAGGGCTACACCAATAGGAAACAATCCATGGAGACAGAACTTGGAACTACTTTATTGTGTCAAGTTTCAAAGTGCTAGCACAAACCGTGTTTGATTTAGAGTTCCAACCACATGTATCCATATAGGATAAAACAGAGTGACAGCTATAAATTAAAACTGTTACTGCAAACGAACGGTTTAACTTAGAAGAAAGAAATTTGGTGATCCAAGTGGGATTGGGTTACTGATCATTACCTGAAAGTGTCATCAAGTTTGGGTGAAAAAAAATGTGTGCTGAGATTTCAGGAATCTCGTATTTTTTTTTGAAGCTTGGCAACCCCTTTCCATTTAAGTGATTTGCGCCAGTGTCTGCTTACTGCTACATCAATAGAAAACAAACCATAGAGATAGAACTTGGAACTACTTTATTGTGTCAAGTTTCAAAGAGCCAGCACAAACCGTGTTTGATTTAGAGTTCCAACTACATGTATCCATATAAGAGAAAACAGAGTGAAACCTAAAAATTAAAACTGTTACTGCCAACGAACGGTTGAACCTAGAAGAACAAAATTTGGAGAGCCAAGTGGGATTGGGTACTGATCATTACCTGAAAGTGTCATCAAGATTGGGTGAAAAAATGTGTGGTGAGATTTCAGGAAACTTGTAGTTTTTGAAAGCTTGGCAACCCCATTCCATGAAAGTGATTTGCACCAGTCTCTCCTTAGGGCTACATCAATAGGAAACAAACCATACAGATAGAACTTGGAACTACTTTATTGTGTCAAGTTTTAAAGAGCTAGCACAAACCGTGTTTGATTTAGAGATCCAACTACATGTATCCAAATAGGAGAAAACAGTGTGAAAGCTAAAAATTAAAACTGTTACTGCAAACGAACGGTTTAACCTTGAAGAACGAAATTTGGTGATCCAAGTCGGATTGGGGTACTGATCATTCATTACCTGAAAGTGTCATCATGATTGGGTGTAAAAATGTGTGCTGAGATTTCAGGAAACTCGTAGTTTTTGGAAGCTTGGCAACCCCTTTCCATGAAAATGATTTGTGCCAGACTCTGCTTAGGGCTACATCAATAGGAAACAAACCATAGAGATAGGACTTGGAACTACTTTATTGTGTCAAGTTTCAAAGAGCTAGCACAAACCGTGTTTGATTTAGAGTTCCAACTACATGTATCCCTATAGGAGAAAACAGAGTGTAACATGAAATTTAAAACTGTTACTGCCAAAGAACGGTTTAACCTAGAAGAACGAAATTTCGAGAGCCAAGTGGTATTGGGTACTGATCATTACCTGAAAGTGTCATCAAGATTGGGTGAAAAAATGTGTGCTGAGATTTCAGGAAACTCGTAGATTTTGGAAGCTTGGCAACCCCTTTCCATCAAAGTGATTTGCGCCAGTCTCTGCTTAGGGCTACATCAATAGGAAACAAACCATAGAGATAGAACTTGGAACTACTTTCTTGTGTCAAGTTTCAAAGAGCTAGCCCAAACCGTGTTTGATTTAGAGTTCCAACTACATGTATCCCTATATGAGAAAACAGAGTGAAACCAAAATTTAAAACTGTTACTGCAAACGAACGGTTTAACGTAGAAGAATGAAATGGTGATCCAAGTGGGAATGGGGTACTGATCATTCATTACCTGAAAGTGTCATCAAGATTGGGTGTAAAAATGTGTGCTGAGATTTCAGGAAACTCGTAGTTTTTGGAAGCTTTGCAACCCCTTTCCATGAAAATGATTTGTGCCAGACTCTGCTTAGGGCTACATCAATAGGAAACAAACCATAGAGATAGGACTTGGAACTACTTTATTCTGTCAAGTTTCAAAGAGCTAGCACAAACCGTGTTCGATTTAGAGTTCCAACTACATGTATCCCTATAGGAGAAAACAGAGTGTAACCTAAAATTTAAAACTGTTACTGCCAAAGAACGGTTTAACCTAGAAGAACGAAATTTGGAGAGCCAAGTGGGATTGGGTACTGATCATTACCTGAAAGTGTCATCAAGATTGGGTGAAAAAATGTGTGCTGAGATTTCAGGAAACTCGTCGTTTTTTTGGAATCTTGGCAACTCCTTTTCATGAAAGTGATTTGCGCCAGTCTCTGCTTATTGCTACATCAATAGGAAACAAACCATAGAGATAGAACTTGGAACTACTTTATAGTGTCAAGTTTCAAAGAGCTAGCACAAACCGTGTTTGATTTAGAGTTCCAAATACATGTATCCCTGTAGGAGAAAACAGTGTGTAACCTAAAAATTAAAACTTTTACTGCCAACCGACGGTTTAACCTAGAAGAACAAAATTTGGAAACCCAAGTGAAATTGGGTACTGATCATTACCTGAAAGTGTCATCAAGATTGGGTGAAAAAATGTGTGCTGAGATTTCAGGAACATCGTAGTTTTTGGAAGCTTGGCAACCCCTTTCCATGAAAGTGATTTGCGCAAATCTCTGCTTAGGGCAACATCAATAGGAAACAAACCATAGAGATAGAACTTGGAACTACTTAATTGTGTCAAGTTTCAAAGAGCTAGCACAAACCGTGTTTGATTTAGAGTTCAAACTACATGTATCCATATAGGAGAAAACAGAGTGAAAGCTGAAAATTAAAACAGTTACTGCCAATGAACGGTTTAACCTAGAAGAACGAAATTTGGTGAGCCAATTGAGATTTATGTACTGATCATTACCTGAAAGTGTCATCAAGATTGGGTGAAAAAATGTGTGCTGAGATTTCAGGAAACTCGTAGTTTTTGGAAGCTTGGCAACCCCTTTCCATGAAAGTGATTTGCGCCAGTCTCTGCTTAGGGCTACATCAATAGGAAACGAACCATAGAGATAGAACTTGGAACTACTGTATTGTGTCAAGTTTCAAAGAGCTAGCACAAACCGTGTTTGATTTAGAGTTCCAACTACATGTATCCACATGGGAGAAAACAGAGTGAAAGCTAAAAATTAAAACTGTTACTGCAAACGAACGGTTTAACGTAGAAGAACGAAATTTGGTGAGCCAATTGAGATTGGGATACTGATCATTACCTGAAAGTGTCATCAAGATTGGGTGAAAAAATGTGTGCTGAGATTTCAGGAAACTCGTAGTTTTTGGAAGCTTGGCAACCCCTTTCCATGAAAGGGATTTGCGCCAGTCTCTGCTTAGGGCTACATAAATAAAAAACAAACCATAGAGATAGTACTTGGAACTACTTTATTGTGTCAAGTTTCAAAGAGCTAGCACAAACCGTGTTTGATTTAGAGTTCCAACTGCATGCATCCGTATAGGATTAAACAGAGTGAAACCAAAAAATTAAAACTGTTACTGCCAACGAACGGTTTAACCTAGAAGAACGAAATTTGGTGATCCAAGTGGGATTGGGGTACTGATCATTACCTGAAAGTGTCATCAAGATTGGTTCAAAAAATGTGTTCTGAGATTTCAGGAAACTCGTAGTTTTTTGGAATCTTGGCAACCACTTTCCATGAAAGTGATTTGCGCCAGTCTCTGCTTAGGGCTACATCAATAGGAAACAAACCATAGAGATAGAACTTGGAACTACTTTATTGTGTCAAGTTCCAAAGAGCTAGCACAAACCGTGTTTGATTTAGAGTTCCAACTGCATGTATCCTTATAGGAGAAAACAGCGTGAAACCTAAAAATTAAAACTGTTACTCCCAACGAACGGTTTAACCTAGAAGAACAAAATTTGGAGAGCCAAGTGGGATTGGGTACTGATCATTACCTGAAAGTGTCATCAAGATTGGGTGAAAAAATGTGTGTTGAGATTTCAGGATACATGTAGTTTTTGAAAGCTTGGCAACCCCTTTCCATGAAAGTGATTTGCGCCAGTCTCTGCTTAGGGCTACATCATTAGGAAACAAAGCATAGAGGTAGAACTTGGAACTACTTTATTGTGTCAAGTTTAAAAGAGCTAGCACAAACCGTGTTTGATTTAGAGTTCCAACTACAGGTATCCATATAGGAGAAAACAGAGTGAAACCGAAAATTTAAAACAGTTACTGCGAACGAACGGTTTAACTTAGAAGAAAGAAATTGGTATCCAAGTGGGATTGGGTTACTGATAATTACCTGAAAGTGTCATCAAGATTGGGTGAAAAAATGTGTGCTGAGATTTCAGGAAACTCGTAGTTTTTTGGAAGCTTGGCAACCCCTTTCCATGTAAGTGATTTGCGCCAGTCTCTGCTTACTGCTACATCAATAGGAAACAAACCATAGAGATAGAACTTGGAACTACTTTATTGTGTCAAGTTTCAAAGAGCTAGCACAAACCGAGTTTGATTTAGAGTTCCAACTAATTGTATCCCTATAGGAGAAAACAGAGTGTAACCTAAAAATTAAAACTGTTACTGCCAATGAACGGTTTAACCTAGAAGAATGAAATTTGGAGAGCCAAGTGGGATTGGGTACTGATCATTACCTGAAAGTGTCATCAAGATTGGGTGAAAAAATGTATGCTGAGATTTCAGGAAACTCGTAGTTTTTTGGAAGCTTGGCAACCCCTTTCCATGAAAGTGATTTGCGCCAGTCTCTGCTTAGGGCTACATAAATAGGAAAAAAACCATAGAGATAGAACTTGCAACTATTTATTGTGTCAAGTTTCAAAGAGCTAGCACAAACCGTGTTTGATTTAGAGTTCCAATTACATGTATCCATATAGGAGAAAACAGAGTGAAACCTAAAACTTGAAACAGTTACTGCCAACGAACGGTTTAACTTAGAAGAAAGAAATTTGGTGATCCAAGTGGGATTGGGTTACTGATCATTACCTGAAAGTGTCATCAAGATTGGGTGAAAAAATGTGTGCTGAGATTTCAGAAAACTCGTAGTTTTTTGGAAGCTTGGCAACTCCTTTCCATGTAAGTGATTTGCGCCAGTCTCTGCTTACTGCTACATCAATAGGAAACAAACCATAGAGATAGAACTTGGAACTACTTTATTGTGTCAAGTTTCAAAGAGCTAGCACAAACCGTGTTTGATTTAGAGTTCCAACTACATGTATACAAATAGGAAAAAACAGTGTGAAAGCTAAAAATTAAAACTGTTACTGCAAACGAACGGTTTAACCTAGAAGAACGAAATTCGGTGATCCAAGTGGGATTGGGGTACTGATCATTAATTTCCTGAAACTGTCATCAAGATTGGGTGTAAAAATGTGTGCTGAGATTTCAGGAAACTCGTAGTTTTTTGGAAGCTTGGCAACCCCTTTCCATGAAAGTGATTTCCACCAGTCTCTGCTTAGGGCTACATCAATAGGAAACAAACCATAGAGATAGAACTTGGAACTACTTTATTGTGTCAAGTTTCAAAGAGCTACCACAAACGGTGTTTGATTTATAGTTCCAACTACATGTATCCATATAGGAGAAAACAGAGTGACAGCTATAAATTAAAACTGTTACTGCAAACGAACCGTTTAACTTAGAAGAACGAAATTTGGTGAGCCAAGTGAGATTGGGTTTCTGATCATAACCTGAAAGTGTCATCAAGTTTGGGTGAAAAAATGTGTGCTGAGATTTCAGGAAACTCGTAGTTTTTTGGAAGCTTGGCAACCCCTTTCCATGTAAGTGATTTGCGCCAGTCTCTGCTTACTGCTACATCAATAGGAAACAAACCATAGAGATAGAACTTGGAACAACTTTATTGTGTCAAGTTTCAAAGAGCTAGCACAAACCGTGTTTGATTTAGAGTTCCAAATACATGTATCCATATAGGAGAAAACAGAGTGTAACCTAAAAATTAAAACTGTTACTGCCAAAGAACGGTTTAACCTAGAAGACCAAAATTTGGAGAGCCAAGAGAAATTGGGTACTGATCATTACTGAAAGTGTCATCAAGATTGGGTGAAAAAATGTGTGCTGAGATTTCAGGAACATCGTAGTTTTTGGAATCTTGTCAACCCCTTTCCATGAAAGTGATTTGCGCCAGTCTCTGCTTAGGGCTACATCAATAGGAAACAAACCATAGAGATAGAACTTGGAACTAGTTAATTGTGTCAACTTTCAAGGAGCTAGCACAAACCGTGTTTGATTTAGAGTTCCAACTACATGTATCCCTATAGGAGAAAACAGAGTGAAGCCAAAAAATTAAAACTGTTACTGCCAACGAACGGTTTAACCTAGAAGAACGAAATTTGGTGATCCAAGTGGGATTGGGGTACTGATCATTACCTGAAAATGTCATCAAGATTGGGCAAAAAAATATGTGCTGAGATTTCAGGAAACTCGTAGTTTTTGGAAGCTTGGCAACCCCTTTCCATAAAAGTGATTTGCGCCAGTCTCTGCTTACGGCTACATCAATACAAAAAAACCATAGAGATAGAACTTGGAACTACTTTACTGTGTCAAGTTTCAAAGAGCTAGCACAAACCGTGTTTGATTTAGAGTTCCAACTACATGTATCCATATAGGAGAAAACAGAGTGAAAGCTAAAAATTAAAACTGTTACTGCCAACGAACGGTTTAACCTAGAAGAACGAAATTTGGTGATCCAAGTGGGATTGGGGTACTGATTATTACCTGAAAGTGTCATCAAGATTGGGTGAAAAAATGTGTTCTGATATTTCAGGAAACTCGTAGTTTTTTGGAATCTTGTCAACCACTTTCCATGAAAGTGATTTGCGCCAGTCTCTGCTTAGGGCTACATCAATAGGAAACAAACCATAGAGATAGAACTTGGAACTACTTTATTGTGTAAAGTTCCAAAGAGCTAGCACAAACCGTGTTTGATTTAGAGTTCCAACTATATGTATCCATATAGGAGAAAACAGATTGAAAGTTAAAAATTAAAACTGTTACTGCAAACGAACGGTTTAACCTAGAAGAACGAAATTTGGTGATCCAAGTGGGATTGGGGTACTGATCATTACCTGAAAGTGTCATCAAGATTGGGTGAAAAAATGTGTGCTGAGATTTAAGGAAACTCGTAGTTTTTTGGAAGCTTGGCAACCCCTTTCCATCAAAGTGTTTTGCGCCAGTCTCTGCTTCGGGCTACATCAATAGGAAACAAACCATAGAGAGAGAACTTGGAACTACTTTATTGTGTCAAGTTTCAAAGAGCTAGCACAAACCGTGTTTGATTTAGAGTTCCAAATACATGTATCCGTATAGGAGAAAACAGAGTGAAACCAAAAAATTAAAACTGTTACTGCAAAGGAACGGTTTAACCTAGAAGAACGAAATTTGGTGAGCCAATTGAGATTGGGATACTGATCATTACCTGAAAATGTCATCAAGATTGGGTGAAAAAATGTGTGCTGAGATTTCAAGAAACTTGTAGTTTTTGGAAGCTTGGCAACCCCTTTCCATGAAAGTGATTTGTGCCAGACTCTGCTTAGGGCTACAACAATAGGAAACAAACCATAGAGATAGAACTTGGAACTACTTTATTATGTCAAGTTTCAAAGAGCTAGCACAAACCGTGTTTGATTTAGAGTTCCAAATACATGTATCCATATTGGAGAAAAAAGAGTGAAAGTCAAAATTAAAACTGTTCCTGGAAACGAACGGTTTAACTTAGAAGAACGAAATATGGTGAGCCAAGTGGGATTGGGGTACTGATCATCACCTGAAAGTGTCATCAAGATTGGGTGAAAAAATGTGTGCTGAGATTTCAGGAAACTCGTAGTTTTTTGGAAGCTTGGCAACCCCTTTCCATGTAAGTGATTTGCGCCAGTCTCTGCTTACTGCTACATCAATAGGAAACAAACCATAGAGATAGAACTTGGAACTACTTTATTGTGTCAAGTTTCGAAGAGCTAGCACAAACCGTGTTTGATTTAGAGTTCCAAATACATGTATCCCTATAGGAAAACAGAGTGTAACCTAAAAATGAAAACTGTTACTGCCAACGAACGGTTTAACCTAGAAGACCAAAATTTGGAGAGCCAAGAGAAATTGGGTACTGATCATTACTGAAAGTGTCATCAAGATTGGATGAAAAAATGTGTGCTGAGATTTCAGGAACATCGTAGTTTTTGGAAGCTTGGCAACCCCTTTCCATGAAAGTGATTTGCGCCAGTCTCTGCTTAGGGCTACATCAATAGGAAACAAACCATAGAGATAGAACTTGGAACTAGTTAATTGTGTCAACTTTCAAAGAGCTAGCACAAACCGTGTTTTATTTAGAGTTCCAACTACATGTATCCCTA
Source organism: Spermophilus citellus (assembly GCF_964194105.1). NCBI lineage: Eukaryota > Metazoa > Chordata > Mammalia > Rodentia > Sciuridae > Spermophilus > Spermophilus citellus. Next base: position 18,466,384 of record NC_138197.1, on the reverse strand, counting down.
TAGGAGAAAACAGAGTGAAGCCAAAAAATTAAAACTGTTACTGCCAACGAACGGTTTAACCTAGAAGAACGAAATTTGGTGATCCAAGTGGGATTGGGGTACTGATCATTACCTGAAAATGTCATCAAGATTGGGCAAAAAAAATATGTGCTGAGATTTCAGGAAACTCGTAGTTTTTGGAAACTTGGCAACCCCTTTCCATGAAAGTTATTTGCGCCAGTCTCTTCTTACGGCTACATCAATACAACAAACCATAGAGATAGAACTTGGAACTACTTTACTGTGTCAAGTTTCAAAGAGCTAGCACAAACCGTGTTTGATTTAGAGTTCCAACTATATGTATCCATATAGGAGAAAACAGAGTGAAAGTTAAAAATTAAAACTGTTACTGCAAACGAACGATTTAACCTAGAAGAACGAAATTTGGTGATCCAAGTGGGATTGGGGTACGGATCATTACCTGAAAGTGTCATCAAGATTGGGTGAAAAAATGTGTGCTGAGATTTCAGGAAACTCGTAGTTTTTTGGAAGCTTGGCAACCCCTTTCCATCAAAGTGTTTTGCGCCAGTCTCTGCTTTGGGCTACATCAATAGGAAACAAACCATAGAGAGAGAACTTGGAACTACTTTATTGTGTCAAGTTTCAAAGAGCTAGCACAAACCGTGTTTGATTTAGAGTTCCAACTACATGTATCCGTATAGGAGAAAACAGAGTGAAACCAAAAAATTAAAACTGTTACTGCAAAGGAACGGTTTAACCTAGAAGAACGAAATTTGGCGAGCCAATTGAGATTGGGATACTGATCATTACCTGAAAATGTCATCAAGATTGGGTGAAAAAATGTGTGCTGAGATTTCAAGAAACTTGTAGTATTTGGAAGCTTGGCAACCCCTTTCCATGAAAGTGATTTGTGCCAGACTCTGCTTAGGGCTACACCAATAGGAAACAAACCATAGAGATAGAACTTGGAACTACTTTATTATGTCAAGTTTCAAAGAGCTAGCACAAACCGTGTTTGATTTAGAGTTGCAACTACATGTATCCATATAGGAGAAAAAAGAGTGAAAGGTAAAATTAAAACTGTTACTGGAAACGAACGGTTTAACTTAGAAGAACGAAATATAGTGAGCCAAGTGGGATTGGGGTACTGATCATGACCTGAAAGTGTCATCAAGATTGGGTGAAAAAATGTGTGCTGAGATTTCAGGAAACTTGTAGTTTTTGGAAGCTTGGCAACCCCTTTCCATCAAAGTGTTTTGTGCCAGACTCTGCTTAGGGCTACACCAATAGGAAACAAACCATAGAGATAGAACTTGGAACTACTTTATTGTGTCAAGTTTCAAAGAGCTAGCACAAACCGCGTTTGATTTACAGTTCCAAATACATGTATCCCTATAGGAAAACAGAGTGTAACCTAAAAATGAAAACTGTTACTGCCAACGAACGGTTTAACCTAGAAGAACAAAATTTGGAGAGCCAAGTGAAATTGGGTACTGATCATTACCTGAAATTGTCATCAAGATTTGGTGAAAAAATGTGTGTTGAAATTTCAGGAACAACGTAGTTTTTGAAAGCTTGGCAACCCCTTTTCATGAAAGTGATTTGCGCCAGTCTCTGCTTAGGGCTACATCAATAGAAAACAAACCATAGCGATAGAACTTGGAATTACTTTATTGTGTCAAGTTTCAAAGAGCTAGCACAAACCGTGTTTGATTTAGAGTTCCAACTACATGTATCCAAATAGGAGAAAACAGTGTGAAAGCTAAAAATTAAAACTATTACTGCCAATGAACGGTTTAACCTAGAAGAACGAAATTTGGAGGGCCAAGTGGGATTGGGGTACTGATCATTACCTGAAAGTGTCATCAAGATTTGGTGAAAAATATGTGCTGAGATTTCCGGAAACTCGTAGTTTTTGGAAGCTTGGCAACCCCTTTCCATGAAAGTGATTTGCGCCAGTCTCTGCTTAGGGCAACATAAATAGGAAACAAACCATAGAGATAGTACTTGGAACTACTTTATTGTGTCAAGTTTCAAAGAGCTAGCACAAACCGTGTTTGATTTAGAGTTCCAACTGCATGTATCCGTATAGGAGAAAACAGAGTGAAACCAAAAAATTAAAACTGTTACTGCCAACGAACGGTTTAACCTAGAAAACGAAATTTGGTAATCCAAGTGGGATTGGGGTACTGATCATTACCTGAAAGTGTCATCAAGATTGGGTGAAAAAATGTGTTCTGAGATTTCAGGAAACTCGTAGTTTTTTGGAATCTTGTCAACCACTTTCCATGAAAGTGATTTGCGCCAGTCTCTGCTTAGGGCTACATCAATAGGAAACAAACCATAGAGATAGAACTTGGAACTACTTTATTGTGTAAAGTTCCAAAGAGCTAGCACAAACCGTGTTTGATTTAGAGTTCCAACTATATGTATCCATATAGGAGAAAACAGAGTGAAAGTTAAAAATTAAAACTGTTACTGCAAATGAACGGTTTAACCTAGAAGAACGAAATTTGGTGATCCAAGTGGGATTGGGGTACTGATCATTACCTGAAAGTGTCATCAAGATTGGGTGAAAAAAATATGTGCTGAGATTTCAGGAAACTCGTAGTTATTTGGAAGCTTGGCAACCCCTTTCCATCAAAGTGTTTTGCGCCAGTCTCTGCTTCGGGCTACATCAATAGGAAACAAACCATAAAGAGAGAAATTGGAACTACTTTATTGTGTCAAGTTTCAAAGAGCTAGCATAAACCGTGTTTGATTTAGAGTTCCAACTACATGTATCCGTATAGGAGAAAACAGAGTGAAACCAAAAAATTAAAACTGTTACTGCAAACGAACGGTTTAACCTAGAAGAACGAAATTTGGTGAGCCAATTGAGATTGGGATACTGATCATTACCTGAAAATGTCATCAAGATTGGGTGAAAAAATGTGTGCTGAGATTTCAGGAAACTTGTAGTTTTTGGAAGCTTGGCAACCCCTTTCCATGAAAGTGATTTGTGCCAGACTCTAATTAGGGCTACACCAATAGGAAACAAACCATAGAGATAGAACTTGGAACTACTTTATTATGTCAAGTTTCAAAGAGCTAGCACAAACCGTGTTTGATTTAGAGTTCCAACTACATGTATCCATATAGGAGAAAACAGAGTGAAAGTTAAAAATTAAAACTGTTACTGCAAACAAACAGTTTAACATAGAAGAAAGAAATTTGGTGATCCAAGTGGGATTGGGGTACTGATCATTACTTGAAAGTGTCATCAAGATTGGGTGAAAAAATGTGTGCTGAGATTTCAGGAAAATCGTAGTTTTTTGGAAGCTTGGCAACCCCTTTCCATGAAAGTGATTTGCGCCAGTTTCTGCTTAGGGCTACATCAATAGGAAACAAACCATAGAGATAGAACTTGGAACTACTTTATTGTGTCAAGTTTCAAAGAGCTAGCACAACCCGTGTTTGATTTAGAGTTCCAACTACATGTATCCCTATAGGAGAAAACAGAGTGAAAGCTAAAAATTAAAACTATTACTGCCAACGAACGGTTTAACCTAGAAGAATGAAATTTGGTGAGCCAAGTGGGATTGGCCGTACTGATCGTTACCTGAAAGTGTCATAAGAGTGGGTGAAACAATATGTGCTGAGATTTCAGAAAACTCCTAGTTTTTTTGAAGCTTGGCAACCCCTTTCCATAAAAGTGATTTGCGCCAGTCTCTGCTTAGGGCTACTTCAATAGGAAACAATACATAGAGATAGAACTTTGAACTACTTTATTGTGTCAAGTTTCAAAGAGCTAGCACGAACCGTGTTTGATTTAGAGTTCCAACTACATGTATCCCTATAGGAGAAAACAGAGTGAAATCTAAAAATTAAAACATTTACTGCCAACGAACGGTTTAACTTAGAAGAACGAAATTTGGTGAGCCAATTTAGATTGGGGAACTGATAATTACCTGAAAGTGTCATCAAGATTCGGTGAAAAAATGTGTGTTGAGATTTCAGGAACAACGTAGTTTTTGGAAGCTTGGCAACCCCTTTTCATGAAAGTGATTTGCGCCAGTCTCTTCTTAGGGCTACATCAATAGGAAACAAACCATAGAGATAGAACTTGGAACTACTTTATTGTGTCAAGTTTCAAAGAGCTAGCACAAACCGTGTTTCATTTAGAGTTCCAACTACATGTATCCAAATAGGAGAAAACAGTGTGAAAGCTAAAAATTAAAACTGTTACTGCAAACGAACTGTTTAACCTAGAAGAACGAAATTTGGTGATCTAAGTGGGATTGGGGTACTGATCATTGATTACCTGAAAGTGTCATCAAGATTGAGTGTAAAAATGTGTGCTGAGATTTTAGGAAACTCGTGGTTTTTGGAAGCTTGGCAAACCCTTTCCATGAAAATGATTTGTGCCAGACTCTGCTTAGGGCTACATCAATAGGAAACAAACCATAGAGATAGGACGTGGAACTAGTTTATTGTGTCAAGTTTCAAACAGCGTGCAAAAACCGTTTTGATTTAGAGTTCCAACTACAAGTATCCATACAGGAGAAAACAGAGTGAAAGTTAAAAATTAAAACTGTTACTGGAAACGAACGGTTTAACTTAGAAGAACGAAATATGGTGAGCCAAGTGGGATTGGGGTACTGATCATGACCTGAAAGTGTCATCAAGATTGGGTGAAAAAATGTGTGCTGAGATTTCAGGAAATACGTAGTTTTTAGAAGCTTGGCAACCCCTTTCCATGAAAATGATTTGTGCCAGACTCTGCTTAGGGCTAAATCAATAGGAAACAAACCATAGAGATAGGACTTGGAACTACTATATTGTGTCAAGTTTCAAAGAGCTAGCACAAACCGTGTTTGATTTAGAGTTCCAAATACATGTATCCCTATAGGAGAAAACAGAGTGTAACCTAAAAATTAAAACAGTTACTGCCAACGAACGGTTTAACTTAGAAGAAAGAAATTTGGTGATCCAAGTGGGATTGGGTTACTGATAATTACCTGAAAGTGTCATCAAGATTGGGTGAAAAAATGTGTGCTGAGATTTCAAAAAACTCGTAGTTTTTTGGAAGGTTGGCAACCCCTTTCCATGTAAGTGATTTGCGCCAGTCTCTGCTTACTGCTACATCAATAGGAAACAAACCATAGAGATAGGACTTGGAACTACTATATTGTGTCAAGTTTCAAAGAGCTAGCACAAATCGTGTTTGATTTAGAGTTCCAAATACATGTATCCCTATAAGAGAAAACAGAGTGTAACCTAAAAATTAAAACTGTTACTGCCAATGAACGGTTTAACCTAGAAGAACGAAATTTGGAGGGCCAAGTGGGATTGGGGTACTATCATTACCTGAAAGTGTCATCAAGATTGGGTGAAAAATGTGTGCTGAGATTTCAGGAAACTCGTAGTTTTTGGAAGCTTGGCAACCCCTTTCCATGAAAGTGATTTGCGCCAGTCTCTGCTTAGGGCTACATAAATAGGACACAAACCATAGAGATAGTACTTGGAACTACTTTATTGTGTCAAGTGTCAAAGAGCTAGCACAAACCTTGTTTGATTTAGAGTTCCAAATACATGTATCCGTATAGGAGAAAACAGAGTGTAACCTAAAAATTGAAACTGTTACTGCCAACGAACGGTTTAACCTAGAAGAACGAAATTTGGTGATCCAAGTGGGATTGGGGTACTGATCATAACCTGAAAGTGTCATCAAGATTGGGTGAAAAAATGTGTTCTGAGATTTCAGGAAACTCGTAGTGTTTTGGAATCTTGTCAACCACTTTCCATGAAAGTGATTTGCGCCAGGCTCTGCTTAGGGCTACATCAATAGGAAACAAACCATAGAGATAGAACTTGGAACTACTTTATTGTATAAAGTTCCAAAGAGCTAGCACAAACCGTGTTTGATTTAGAGTTCCAACTACATGTATCCATATAGGAGAAAACAGAGTGAAAGCTAAAAATTAAAACTGTTACTGCAAAAGAACGGTTTAACCTAGAAGAACGAAATTTGGTGATCCAAGTGGGATTGGGGTACTGATCATTACCTGAAAGTGTCATCAAGATTGGGTGAAAAAATGTGTGCTGAGATTTCAGGAAACTCGTATTTTTTTGGAAGCTTGGCAACCCCTTTCCATCAAAGTGATTTGCGCCAGTCTCTGCTTTGGGCTACATCAATAGGAAACAAACCATAGAGCGAGAACTTGGAACTACTTTATTGTGTCAAGTTTCAAAGAGCTAGCACAAACCGTGTTTGATTTAGAGTTCCAACTACATGTATCCGTATAGGAGAAAACAGAGTGAAACCAAAAAATTAAAACTGTTACTACAAAGGAACGGTTTAACCTAGAAGAACGAAATTTGGTGAGCCAATTGAGACTGGGATACTGATCATTACCTGAAAATGTCATCAAGATTGGGTGAAAAAATGTGTGCTGAGATTTCAGGAAACTCGTATTTTTTTGGAAGCTTGGCAACCCCTTTCCATGAAAGTGATTTGTGCCAGACTCTGCTTAGGGCTACACCAATAGGAAACAAACCATAGAGATAGAACTTGGAACTACTTTATTATGTCAAGTTTCACAGAGCTAGCACAAACCGTGTTTGATTTAGAGTTCCAACTACATGTATCCATATAGGAGAAAAAAGAGTGAAAGTTAAAATTAAAACTGTTACTGGAAACGAACGGTTTAACTTAGAAGAACGAAATATGGTGAGCCAAGTGGGATTGGGGTACTGATCATGACCTGAAAGTGTCATCAAGATTGGGTGAAAAAATGTGTGCTGAGATTTCAGGAAACTCGTAGTTTTTTGGAAGCTTGGCAACCCCTTTCCATGTAAGTGATTTGCGCCAGTCTCTGCTTACTGCTACATCAATAGGAAACAAACCATAGAGATAGAACTTGGAACTACTTTATTGTGTCAAGTTTCGAAGAGCTAGCACAAACCGTGTTTGATTTAGAGTTCCAAATACATGTATCCCTATAGGAAAACAGAGTGTAACCTAAAAATGAAAACTGTTACTGCCAACGAACGGTTTAACCTAGAAGAACAAAATTTGGAGAGCCAAGTGAAATTGGGTACTGATCATTACCTGCAAGTGTCATCAAGATTGGGTGAAAAAATGTGTGTTGAGATTTCAGGAACAACGTAGTTTTTGGAAGCTTGGCAACCCCTTTTCATGAAAGTGATTTGCGCCAGTCTCTGCTTAGGGCTACATCAATAGGAAACACACCATAGGGACAGAACTTGGAACTACTTTATTGTGTCAAGTTTCAAAGAGCTAGCACAAACCGTGTTTGATTTAGAGTTCCAACTACATGTATCCAAATAGGAGAAAACAGTGTGAAAGCTAAAAATTAAAACTGTTACTGCAAACGAACGGTTTAACCTAGAAGAACGAAATTTGGTGATCCAAGTGGGATTGGGGTACTGATCATTGATTACCTGAAAGTGTCATCAAGATTGGGTGTAAAAATGTGTGCTGAGATTTCAGGAAACTCGTGGTTTTTGGAAGCTTGGCAACCCCTTTCCATGAAAATGATTTGTGCCAGACTCTGCTTAGGGCTACATCAATAGGAAACAAACCATAGAGATAGGACTTGGAACTACTTTATTGTGTCAAGTTTCAAACAGCGAGCAAAAACCGTTTTGATTTAGAGTTCCAACTACAAGTATCCATATAGGAGAAAACAGAGTGAAAGTTAAAAATTAAAACTGTTACTGGAAACGAACGGTTTAACTTAGAAGAACGAAATATGGTGAGCCAAGTGGGATTGGGGTACTGATCATGACCTGAAAGTGTCATCAAGATTGGGTGAAAAAATGTGTGCTGAGATTTCAGGAAACTCGTAGTTTTTGGAAGCTTGGCAACCCCTTTCCATGTAAAAGATTTGTGCCAGACTCTGCTTAGGGCTAAATCAATAGGAAACAAACCATAGAGATAGGACTTGGAACTACTATATTGTGTCAAGTTTCAAAGAGCTAGCACAAACCGTGTTTGATTTAGAGTTCCAAATACATGTATCCCTATAGGAGAAAACAGAGCGTAACCTAAAAATTAAAACTGTTACTGCCAATGAACGGTTTAACCTAGAAGAACGAAATTTGGAGGGCCAAGTGGGATTGGGGTACTGATCATTACCTGAAAGTGTCATCAAGATTTGGTGAAAAATGTGTGCTGAGATTTCAGGAAACTCGTAGTTTTTGGAAGATTGGCAACCCCTTTCCATGAAAGTGATTTGCGCCAGTCTCTGCTTAGGGCTACATCATTAGGAAACAAACCATCGAGATAGAACTTGGAACTACTTTATTGTGTCAAGTTTCAAAGAGCTAGCACAACCCGTGTTTGATTTAGAGTTCCAACTACATGTATCCATATAGGAGAAAACAGAGTGAAAGTTAAAAATTAAAACTGTTACTGCCAACGAACTGTTTAACCTAGAAGAATGAAATTTGGCGAGCCAAGTGGGATTGGCCGTACTGATCATTACCTGAAAATGTCATAAGATTGGGTGCAACAATATGTGCTGAAATTTCAGGAAACTCCTAGTTTTTTGGAAGCTTGGCAACCCCTTTTCATGAAAGTGATTTGCGCCAGTCTCTGCTTAGGGCTACATCAATAGGAAACAAACCATAGAGATAGAACTTGGAACTACTTTATTGTGTCAAGTTTCAAAGAGCTAGCACAAACCGTGTTTGATTTAGAGTTCCAAATACATGTATCCCTATAGGAAAACAGAGTGTAACCTAAAAATTAAAACTGTTACTGCCAACGAACGGTTTAACCTAGAAGAACGAAATTTGGAGAGCCAAGTGAAATTGGGTACTGGTCATTACCTGAAAGTGTCATCAAGATTGGGTGAAAAAATGTGTGCTGAGCTTTCAGGAACAACGTAGTTTTTGGAAGCTTGGCAACCCCTTTCCATGAAAGTGATTTGCGCCAGTCTCTGCTTAGGGCTACATCATTAGGAAACAAACCATCGAGATAGAACTTGGAACTACTTTATTGTGTCAAGTTTCAAAGAGCTAGCACAACCCGTGTTTGATTTAGAGTTCCAACTACATGTATCCATATAGGAGAAAACAGAGTGAAAGTTAAAAATTAAAACTGTTACTGCCAACGAACGGTTTAACCTAGAAGAATGAAATTTGGCGAGCCAAGTGGGATTGGCCGTACTGATCATTACCTGAAAATGTCATAAGATTGGGTGCAACAATATGTGCTGAAATTTCAGGAAACTCCTAGTTTTTTGGAAGCTTGGCAACCCCTTTCCATAAAAGAGATTTGCGCCAGTCTCTGCTTAGGGCTACATCAATAGGAAACAAACCATAGAGATAGAACTTTGAACTACTTTATTGTGTCAAGTTTCAAAGAGGTAGCACGAACCGTGTATGATTTAGAGTTCCAACTACATGTATCCATATAGGAGAAAACAGAGTGAAAATTAAAAATTAAAACTGTTACTGGAAACGAACGGTTTAACTTAGAAGAACGAAATATGGTGAGCCAAGTGGGATTGGGGTACTGATCATTACCTGAAAGTGTCATCAAGATTGGATGAAAAAATGTGTGCTGAGATTTCAGGAAACTCGTAGTTTTTTGGAAGCTTGGCAACCCCTTTCCATTAAAGTGATTTGCGCCAGTCTCTGTTTAGGGCTACATCAATAGGAAATGATCCATAGTCATATAAATTGGAACTACTTTATTGTGTCAAGTTTAAAAAGCTAGCACAAACCGTGTTTGATTTAGAGTTCCAACTACATGTATCCCTATAGGAGAAAACAGAGTGAAACCTAAAAATTAAAACAGTTATTGCCAAAGAACGGTTTAAATTAGAAGAACAAAATTTGGTGATCCAAGTGGGATTGGGTAATTGATCATTACTTGAAAGTGTCATCAAGATTGGGTGAAAAAATGTGTGCTGAGATTTCAGGAACCTCGTAGTTTTTGGAAGCTTGGCAACCCCTTTCCATGAAAGTGATTTGCGCCAGTCTCTGCTTAGGGCTATATCAATAGGAAAGAAACCATAGAGATAGAACTTGGAACTACTTTATTGTGTCAAGTATCAAAGAGCTAGCACAAACCGTTTTGATTTAGAGTTCCAACTACATGCATCCATAAAGGAGAAAACAGAGTGAAACCTAAAAATTAAAACTGTTACTGCAAACGAACGGTTTAACTTAGAAGAATGAAATATGTTGAGCCAAGTGGGATTGGGGTACTGATCATTACCTGAAAGTGTCATCAAGATTGTGTGAAAAAATGTGTGTTGAGATTTCAGGAAACTCGTAGTTTTCTGGAAGCTTGGCAACCCCTTTCCATGAAAGTGATTTGCGCCAGTCTCTGCTTAGGGCTACATCAATAGGAAACAAACCATAGAGAGAGAACTTGGAACTACTTTATTGTGTCAAGTTTCAAAGAGCTAGCACAAACCGTGTTTGATTTAGAGTTCCAACTACATGTATCCGTATAAGAGAAAACAGAGTGAAACCGAAAATTTAAAACAGTTACTGCCAACGAACGGTTTAACTTAGAAGAAAGAAATTTGGTGATCCAAGTGGGATTGGGTTACTGATAATTACCTGAAAGTGTCATCAAGATTGGGTGAAAAAATGTGTGCTGAGATTTCAGGAAACTCGTAGTTTTTTGGAAGCTTGGCAACCCCTTTCCATATAAGTGATTTGCGCCAGTCTCTGCTTACTGCTACATCAATAGGAAACAAACCATAGAGGTAGGACTTGGAACTACTATATTGTGTCAAGTTTCAAAGAGCTAGCACAAACCGTGTTTGATTTAGAGTTCCAAATACATGTATCCCTATAGGAGAAAACAGAGTGTAACCTAAAAATTAAAACTGTTACTGCCAACGAACGTTTAACCTAGAAGAACGAAATTTGGTGAACCAAGTGGGATTGGGGTACTGCTCATTACCTGAAAGTGTCATCAAGATTGGGTGAAAAAATGTGTTCTGAGATTTCAGGAAACTCGTAGTTTTTTGGAATCTTGGCAACCCCTTTCCATGAAAGTGATTTGCGCCAGTCTCTGCTTAGGGCTACATAAATAGGAAACAAACCATAGAGATAGGACTTGGAACTGCTTTATTGTGTCAAGTTTCAAACAGCGAGCAAAAACTGTGTTTGATTTAGAGTTCCAAATACATGTATCCGTATAGGAGAAAACAGAGTGTAACCTAAAAATTAAAACTGTTACTGCCAACGAACGTTTAACCTAGAAGAACGAAATTTGGTGAACCAAGTGGGATTGGGGTACTGATCATTACCTGAAAGTGTCATCAAGATTGGGTGAAAAAATGTGTTCTGAGATTTCAGGAAACTCGTAGTTTTTTGGAATCTTGGCAACCCCTTTCCATGAAAGTGATTTGCGCCAGTCTCTGCTTAGGGCTACACCAATAGGAAACAAACCATAGAGATAGAAATTGGAACTACTGTATTGTGTCAAGTTTCAAAGAGCTAGCACAAACCGTGTTTGATTTAGATTTCCAACTACATGTATCCACATAGGAGAAAACAGAGTGAAAGCTAAAAATTAAAACTGTTACTGCAAACGAACGGTTTAACCTAGAAGAACGAAATTTGGTGAGCCAATTGAGATTGGGATACTGATCATTACCTGAAAGTGTCATCAAGATTGGGTGAAAAAATGTGTGCTGAGATTTCAGGGAACTCGTAGTTTTTGGAAGCTTGGCAACCCCTTTCCATGAAAGTGATTTGCGCCAGTCTCTGCTTAGGGCTACATCAATAGGAAACAAACCATAGAGATAGAACTTGGAACTACTTTATTGTGTCAAGTTTCAAAGAACTAGCACTAACCGTGTTTGATTTAGAGTTCCAAATACATGTATCCCTATAGGAGAAAACAGAGTGTAACCTAAAAATTAAAACTGTTACTGCCAATGAACGGTTTAACCTAGAAGAACGAAATTTGGAGAGCCAAGTGGGATTGGGGTACTGATCATTACCTGAAAGTGTCATCAAGATTGGGTGAAAAAATGTGTGCTGAGATTTCAGGAAACTCGTAGTTTTTGGAAGCTTGGCAACCCCTTTCCATGAAAGGGATTTGCGCCATTCTCTGCTTAGGGCTACATAAATAGGAAACAAACCATAGAGATAATACTTGGAACTACTTTATTGTGTCAAGTTTCAAAGAGCTAGCACAAACCGTGTTTGATTTAGAGTTCCAACTGCATGCATTCGTATAGGAGAAAACAGAGTGAGACCAAAAATAAAACTGTTATTGCCAACGAACGGTTTAACCTAGAAGAACGAAATTTGGTGATCCAAATGGGATTCGGTTACTGATAATTACCTGAAAGTGTCATCAAGATTGGGTGAAAAATTGTGTGCTGAGATTTCAGGAAACTCGTAGTTTTTGGAAGCTTGGCAACCCCTTTCCATGAAAGTGATTTGCGCCAGTCTCTGCTTAGGGCTACATCAATAGGAAACAAACCATAGAGAGAGAACTTGGAACTACTTTATTGTGTGAAGTTTCAAAGAGCTAGCACAAACCGTGTTTGATTTAGAGTTCCAACTACATGTATCCGTATAGGAGAAAACAGAGTGAAACCGAAAAATTAAAAGAGTTACTGCCAACGAACGGTTTAACTTAGAAGAAAGAAATTTGGTGATCCAAATGGGATTGGGTTACTGATAATTACCTGAAAGTGTCATCAAGTTTGGGTGAAAAAATGTGTGCTGAGATTTCAGGAAACTCGTAGTTTTTGGAAGCTTGGCAAACCCTTTCCAAGAAAATGATTTGTGCCAGACTGTGCTTAGGGCTAAATCAATAGGAAACAAACCATAGAGATAGGACTTGGATCTACTATATTGTGTCAAGTTTCAAAGAGCTAGCACAAACCGTGTTTGATTTAGAGTTCCAAATACATGTATCCCTATAGGAGAAAACAGAGTGTAACCTAAAAATTAAAACTGTTACTGCCAATGAACGGTTTCACCTCGAAGAACGAAATTTGGAGGGCCAAGTGGGATTGGGGTACTGTTCATTACCTGAAAGTGTCATCCAGATTGGGTGAAAAATGTGTGCTGAGATTTCAGGAAACTCGTAGTTTTTTGGAAGCTTAGCAACCCCTTTCCATGAAAGTGATTGCGCCAGTCTCTGCTTCGGGCTACATCAATAGGAAACAAACCATAGAGAGAGAACTTGGAACTACTTTATTGTGTCAAGTTTCAAAGAGCTAGCACAAACCGTGTTTGATTTAGAGTTCCAACTACATGTATCCGTATAGGAGAAAACAGAGTGAAACCTAAAATTTAAAACAGTTACTGCTAACGAACGGTTTAACTTAGAAGAAAGAAATTTGGTGATCCAAGTGGGATTGGGTTACTGATAATCACCTGAAAGTGTCATCAAGATTGGGTGAAAAAATGTGTGCTGAGATTTCAGGAATCTCGTAGTTTTTTGGAAGCTTGGCAACCCCTTTCCATGAAAGTGATTTGCGCAAGTGTCTGCTTAGGGCGACATCAATAGGAAACAAACCATAGAGATAGAACTTGGAACTACTTTATTGTGTCAAGTTCCAAAGAGCTAGCACAAACCGTGTTTGATTTAGAGATCCAACTACATGTATCCAAATAAGAGAAAACAGTGTGAAAGCTAAAAATTAAAACTGTTACTGCAATCGAACGGTTTAACCTTGAAGAACGAAATTTGGTGATCCAAGTGGGATTGGGGTACTGATCATTCATTACCTGAAAGTGTCATCATGATTGGGTGTAAAAATGTGTGCTGAGATTTCACGAAACTCGTAGTTTTTGGAAGCTTGGCAACCCCTTTCCATGAAAATGATTTCTGCCAGACTCTGCTTAGGGCTACATCAATAGGAAACAAACCATAGAGATAGGACTTGGAACTACATTATTGTGTCAAGTTTCAAAGAGCTAGCACAAACCGTGTTTGATTTAGAGTTCCAAATACATGTATCCATATAGGAGAAAACAGAGTGAAAGCTAAAAATTAAAACTGTTACTGCAAAGGAACGGTTTAACCTAGAAGAACGAAATTTGGTGAGCCAATTGAGATTGGGATACTGATCATTACCTGAAAATGTCATCAAGATTGGGTGAAAAAATGTGTGCTGAGATTTCAGGAAACTTGTAGTTTTTGGAAGTTTGGCAACCCCTTTCCATGAAAGTGATTTGTGCCAGACTCTGCTTAGGGCTACACCAATAGGAAACAAACCATGGAGATAGAACTTGGAACTACTTTATTGTGTCAAGTTTCAAAGAGCTAGCACAAACCGTGTTTGATTTAGAGTTCCAACCACATGTATCCATATAGGAGAAAACAGAGTGACAGCTATAAATTAAAACTGTTACTGCCAACGAACGGTTTAACTTAGAAGAAAGAAATTTGGTGATCCAAGTGGGATTGGGTTACTGATAATTACCTGAAAGTGTCATCAAGATTGGGTGAAAAAATGTGTGCTGAGATTTCAGGAAACTCGTAGTTTTTTGGAAGCTTGGCAACCCCTTTCCATATAAGTGATTTGCGCCAGTCTCTGCTTACTGCTACATCAATAGGAAACAAACCATAGAGATAGGACTTGGAACTACTATATTGTGTCAAGTTTCAAAGAGCTAGCACAAACCGTGTTTGATTTAGAGTTCCAAATACATGTATCCCTATAGGAGAAAACAGAGTGTAACCTAAAATTTAAAACTGTTACTGTCAATGAACGGTTTAACCTAGAAGAACGAAATTTGGAGGGCCAAGTGGGATTGGGGTACTGATCATTACCTGAAAGTGTCATCAAGATTGGGTGAAAAATGTGTGCTGAGATTTCAGGAAACACGTAGTTTTTGGAAGCTTGGCAACCCCTTTCCATGAAAGTGATTTGCGCCAGTCTCTGCTTAGGGCTACATAAATAGGAAACAAACCATAGAGATAGGACTTGGAACTGCTTTATTGTGTCAAGTTTCAAACAGCGAGCAAAAACTGTGTTTGATTTAGAGTTCCAAATACATGTATCCGTATAGGAGAAAAAAGAGTGTAACCTAAAAATTAAAACTCTTACTGCCAACGAACGTTTAACCTAGAAGAACGAAATTTGGTGAACCAAGTGGGATTGGGGTACTGATCATTACCTGAAAGTGTCATCAAGATTGGGTGAAAAAATGTGTTCTGAGATTTCAGGAAACTCGTAGTTTTTTGGAATCTTGGCAACCCCTTTCCATGAAAGTGATTTGCGCCAGTCTCTGCTTAGGGCTACACCAATAGGAAACAAACCATAGAGATAGAACTTGGAACTACTGTATTGTGTCAAGTTTCAAAGAGCTAGCACAAACCGTGTTTGATTTAGATTTCCAACTACATGTATCCACATAGGAGAAAACAGAGTGAAAGCTAAAAATTAAAACTGTTACTGCAAACGAACGGTTTAACCTAGAAGAACGAAATTTGGAGAGCCAAGTGGGATTGGGGTACTGATCATTACCTGAAAGTGTCATCAAGATTGGGTGAAAAAATGTGTGCTGAGATTTCAGGAAACTTGTAGTTTTTGGAAGCTTGGCAACCCCTTTCCATGAAAGGGATTTGCGCCATTCTCTGCTTAGGGCTACATAAATAGGAAACAAACCATAGAGATAATACTTGGAACTACTTTATTGTGTCAAGTTTCAAAGAGCTAGCACAAACCGTGTTTGATTTAGAGTTCCAACTACATGTATCCGTATAGGAGAAAACAGAGTGAAACCGAAAAATTAAAAGAGTTACTGCCAACGAACGGTTTAACTTAGAAGAAAGAAATTTGGTGATCCAAATGGGATTGGGTTACTGATAATTACCTGAAAGTGTCATCAAGTTTGGGTGAAAAAATGTGTGCTGAGATTTCAGGAAACTTGTAGTTTTTGGAAGCTTGGCAACCCCTTTCCAAGAAAATGATTTGTGCCAGACTGTGCTTAGGGCTAAATCAATAGGAAACAAACCATAGAGATAGGACTTGGATCTACTATATTGTGTCAAGTTTCAAAGAGCTAGCACAAACCGTGTTTGATTTAGAGTTCCAAATACATGTATCCCTATAGGAGAAAACAGAGTGAAACCGAAAATTTAAAACAGTTACTGCTAACGAACGGTTTAACTTAGAAGAAAGAAATTTGGTGATCCAAGTGGGATTGGGTTACTGATAATCACCTGAAAGTGTCATCAAGATTGGGTGAAAAAATGTGTGCTGAGATTTCAGGAATCTCGTAGTTTTTTGGAAGCTTGGCAACCCCTTTCCATGAAAGTGATTTGCGCCAGGCTCTGCTTAGGGCTACATCAATAGGAAACAAACCATAGAGATAGAACTTGGAACTACTTTATTGTGTCAAGTTCCAAAGAGCTAGCACAAACCGTGTTTGATTTAGAGATCCAACTACATGTATCCAAATAAGAGAAAACAGTGTGAAAGCTAAAAATTAAAACTGTTACTGCAATCGAACGGTTTAACCTTCAGAACGAAATTTGGTGATCCAAGTGGGATTGGGATACTGATCATTACCTGAAAATGTCATCAAGATTGGGTGAAAAAATGTGTGCTGAGATTTCACGAAACTCGTAGTTTTTGGAAGCTTGGCAACCCCTTTCCATGAAAATGATTTCTGCCAGACTCTGCTTAGGGCTACATCAATAGGAAACAAACCATAGAGATAGGACTTGGAACTACATTATTGTGTCAAGTTTCAAAGAGCTAGCACAAACCGTGTTTGATTTAGAGTTCCAAATACATGTATCCATATAGGAGAAAACAGAGTGAAAGCTAAAAATTAAAACTGTTACTGCAAAGGAACGGTTTAACCTAGAAGAACGAAATTTGGTGAGCCAATTGAGATTGGGATACTGATCATTACCTGAAAATGTCATCAAGATTGGGTGAAAAAATGTGTGCTGAGATTTCAGGAAACTTGTAGTTTTTGGAAGTTTGGCAACCCCTTTCCATGAAAGTGATTTGTGCCAGACTCTGCTTAGGGCTACACCAATAGGAAACAAACCATGGAGATAGAACTTGGAACTACTTTATTGTGTCAAGTTTCAAAGAGCTAGCACAAACCGTGTTTGATTTAGAGTTCCAACCACATGTATCCATATAGGAGAAAACAGAGTGACAGCTATAAATTAAAACTGTTACTGCAAATGAACGGTTTAACTTAGAAGAACGAAATTTGGTGATCCAAGTGGGATTGGGTTACTGATCATTACCTGAAAGTGTCATCAAGTTTGGGTGAAAAAAAATGTGTCCTGAGATTTCAGGAATCTCGTAGTTTTTTGGAAGCTTGGCAACCCCTTTCCATGAAAATGATTTCTGCCAGACTCTGCTTAGGGCTACATCAATAGGAAACAAACCATAGAGATAGGACTTGGAACTACTTTATTGTGTCAAGTTTCAAAGAGCTAGGACAAACCGTGTTTTATTTAGAGTTCCAACTGCATGCATCCGTATAGGAGAAAACAGAGTGAAACCAAAAAATTAAAACTGTTACTGCCAACGAACGGTTTAACCTAGAAGAACGAAATTTGGTGATCCAAGTGGGATTGGGGTACTGATCATTACCTGAAAGTGTCATCAAGATTGGGTGAAAAAATGTGTTCTGAGATTTCAGGAAACTCGTAGTTTTTTGGAATCTTGGCAACCACTTTCCATGAAAGTGATTTGCGCCAGTCTCTGCTTAGGGCTACATCAATAGGAAACAAACCAAAGAGATAGAACTTGGAACTACTTTATTGTGTCAAGTTTCAAAGAGCTAGCACAAACTGTGTTTGATTTAGAATTCCAACTACATATATCCCTATCGGAGAAAACAGAGTGAAACCTAAAATTAAAACTCTTACTGCCAACGAACGGTTTAACCTAGAAGAAGGAAATTTGGTGAGCCAAGTGGGATTGGGGTACTGATCATTATCTGAAAGTGTCATCAAGATTGGGTGAAAAAATGTGTGCTGAGATTTCAGGAAACTCGTAGTTTTTGGAAGCTTGGCAACCCCTTTCCATGAAAGTGATTTGTGTCATCAAGATTGGGTGAAAAAATATGTGCTGTGATTTCAGGAAACTCGTAGTTTTTTGGAAGCTTGGCAACCCCTTTCCATGAAAGTGATTTGCGGCAGTCTCTGCTTGGGCTACATCAATAGGAAACAAACCATAGAGTTAGGACTTGGAACTACTTTATTGTGTCAAGTTTCAAAGAGCTAGCAGAAACCGTGTTTGATTTAGACTTCCAAATACATGTATCCCTATAGGAGAAAACAGAGTGAAACCTAAAAATTAAAACTGTTCCTGCCAACCAGTGGTTTAACCTAGAAGAACTAAATTTGGTGAGACAAGTGGGATTGGGGTACTGATCATTATCTAAAAGTGTCATCAAGATTGGGTGAAAAAATGTGTGCTGAGATTTCAGGAAACTCGTAGTTTTTTGGAAGCTTGGCAACCCCTTTCCATGAAAGTGATTTGCGCCAGTCTCTGCTTAGGGCTACATCATTAGGAAACAAACCATAGAGATAGAACTTGGAACTACATTATTGTGTCAAGTTTCAAAGAGCTAGCACAAACCGTGTTTGATTTAGAGTTCCAACTACATGTATCCCTATAGGAGAAAAGAGAGGGAAACCTAAAAATTTAAACAGTTACTGCCAATGCAGGGTTTAACTTTGAAAAACGAAATTTGGTGATCCAAGTGGGATTGGGATACTGATCATTACCTGAAAATGTCATCAAGATTGGGTGAAAAAATGTGTGCTGAGATTTCACGAAACTCGTAGTTTTTGGAAGCTTGGCAACCCCTTTCCATGAAAATGATTTCTGCCAGACTCTGCTTAGGGCTACATCAATAGGAAACAAACCATAGAGATAGGACTTGGAACTACATTATTGTGTCAAGTTTCAAAGAGCTAGCACAAACCGTGTTTGATTTAGAGTTCCAAATACATGTATCCATATAGGAGAAAACAGAGTGAAAGCTAAAAATTAAAACTGTTACTGCAAAGGAACGGTTTAACCTAGAAGAACGAAATTTGGTGAGCCAATTGAGATTGGGATACTGATCATTACCTGAAAATGTCATCAAGATTGGGTGAAAAAATGTGTGCTGAGATTTCAGGAAACTTGTAGTTTTTGGAAGTTTGGCAACCCCTTTCCATGAAAGTGATTTGTGCCAGACTCTGCTTAGGGCTACACCAATAGGAAACAAACCATGGAGATAGAACTTGGAACTACTTTATTGTGTCAAGTTTCAAAGAGCTAGCACAAACCGTGTTTGATTTAGAGTTCCAACCACATGTATCCATATAGGAGAAAACAGAGTGACAGCTATAAATTAAAACTGTTACTGCAAATGAACGGTTTAACTTAGAAGAACGAAATTTGGTGATCCAAGTGGGATTGGGTTACTGATCATTACCTGAAAGTGTCATCAAGTTTGGGTGAAAAAAAATGTGTCCTGAGATTTCAGGAATCTCGTAGTTTTTTGGAAGCTTGGCAACCCCTTTCCATGAAAATGATTTCTGCCAGACTCTGCTTAGGGCTACATCAATAGGAAACAAACCATAGAGATAGGACTTGGAACTACTTTATTGTGTCAAGTTTCAAAGAGCTAGGACAAACCGTGTTTTATTTAGAGTTCCAACTGCATGCATCCGTATAGGAGAAAACAGAGTGAAACCAAAAAATTAAAACTGTTACTGCCAACGAACGGTTTAACCTAGAAGAACGAAATTTGGTGATCCAAGTGGGATTGGGGTACTGATCATTACCTGAAAGTGTCATCAAGATTGGGTGAAAAAATGTGTTCTGAGATTTCAGGAAACTCGTAGTTTTTTGGAATCTTGGCAACCACTTTCCATGAAAGTGATTTGCGCCAGTCTCTGCTTAGGGCTACATCAATAGGAAACAAACCAAAGAGATAGAACTTGGAACTACTTTATTGTGTCAAGTTTCAAAGAGCTAGCACAAACTGTGTTTGATTTAGAATTCCAACTACATATATCCCTATCGGAGAAAACAGAGTGAAACCTAAAATTAAAACTCTTACTGCCAACGAACGGTTTAACCTAGAAGAAGGAAATTTGGTGAGCCAAGTGGGATTGGGGTACTGATCATTATCTGAAAGTGTCATCAAGATTGGGTGAAAAAATGTGTGCTGAGATTTCAGGAAACTCGTAGTTTTTGGAAGCTTGGCAACCCCTTTCCATGAAAGTGATTTGTGTCATCAAGATTGGGTGAAAAAATATGTGCTGTGATTTCAGGAAACTCGTAGTTTTTTGGAAGCTTGGCAACCCCTTTCCATGAAAGTGATTTGCGGCAGTCTCTGCTTGGGCTACATCAATAGGAAACAAACCATAGAGTTAGGACTTGGAACTACTTTATTGTGTCAAGTTTCAAAGAGCTAGCAGAAACCGTGTTTGATTTAGACTTCCAAATACATGTATCCCTATAGGAGAAAACAGAGTGAAACCTAAAAATTAAAACTGTTCCTGCCAACCAGTGGTTTAACCTAGAAGAACTAAATTTGGTGAGACAAGTGGGATTGGGGTACTGATCATTATCTAAAAGTGTCATCAAGATTGGGTGAAAAAATGTGTGCTGAGATTTCAGGAAACTCGTAGTTTTTTGGAAGCTTGGCAACCCCTTTCCATGAAAGTGATTTGCGCCAGTCTCTGCTTAGGGCTACATCATTAGGAAACAAACCATAGAGATAGAACTTGGAACTACATTATTGTGTCAAGTTTCAAAGAGCTAGCACAAACCGTGTTTGATTTAGAGTTCCAACTACATGTATCCCTATAGGAGAAAAGAGAGGGAAACCTAAAAATTTAAACAGTTACTGCCAATGCAGGGTTTAACTTTGAAAAACGAAATTTGGTGATCCAAGTGGGATTGGGATACTGATCATTACCTGAAAATGTCATCAAGATTGGGTGAAAAAATGTGTGCTGAGATTTCACGAAACTCGTAGTTTTTGGAAGCTTGGCAACCCCTTTCCATGAAAATGATTTCTGCCAGACTCTGCTTAGGGCTACATCAATAGGAAACAAACCATAGAGATAGGACTTGGAACTACATTATTGTGTCAAGTTTCAAAGAGCTAGCACAAACCGTGTTTGATTTAGAGTTCCAAATACATGTATCCATATAGGAGAAAACAGAGTGAAAGCTAAAAATTAAAACTGTTACTGCAAAGGAACGGTTTAACCTAGAAGAACGAAATTTGGTGAGCCAATTGAGATTGGGATACTGATCATTACCTGAAAATGTCATCAAGATTGGGTGAAAAAATGTGTGCTGAGATTTCAGGAAACTTGTAGTTTTTGGAAGTTTGGCAACCCCTTTCCATGAAAGTGATTTGTGCCAGACTCTGCTTAGGGCTACACCAATAGGAAACAAACCATGGAGATAGAACTTGGAACTACTTTATTGTGTCAAGTTTCAAAGAGCTAGCACAAACCGTGTTTGATTTAGAGTTCCAACCACATGTATCCATATAGGAGAAAACAGAGTGACAGCTATAAATTAAAACTGTTACTGCAAATGAACGGTTTAACTTAGAAGAACGAAATTTGGTGATCCAAGTGGGATTGGGTTACTGATCATTACCTGAAAGTGTCATCAAGTTTGGGTGAAAAAAAATGTGTCCTGAGATTTCAGGAATCTCGTAGTTTTTTGGAAGCTTGGCAACCCCTTTCCATGAAAATGATTTCTGCCAGACTCTGCTTAGGGCTACATCAATAGGAAACAAACCATAGAGATAGGACTTGGAACTACTTTATTGTGTCAAGTTTCAAAGAGCTAGGACAAACCGTGTTTTATTTAGAGTTCCAACTGCATGCATCCGTATAGGAGAAAACAGAGTGAAACCAAAAAATTAAAACTGTTACTGCCAACGAACGGTTTAACCTAGAAGAACGAAATTTGGTGATCCAAGTGGGATTGGGGTACTGATCATTACCTGAAAGTGTCATCAAGATTGGGTGAAAAAATGTGTTCTGAGATTTCAGGAAACTCGTAGTTTTTTGGAATCTTGGCAACCACTTTCCATGAAAGTGATTTGCGCCAGTCTCTGCTTAGGGCTACATCAATAGGAAACAAACCAAAGAGATAGAACTTGGAACTACTTTATTGTGTCAAGTTTCAAAGAGCTAGCACAAACTGTGTTTGATTTAGAATTCCAACTACATATATCCCTATCGGAGAAAACAGAGTGAAACCTAAAATTAAAACTCTTACTGCCAACGAACGGTTAAACCTAGAAGAAGGAAATTTGGTGAGCCAAGTGGGATTGGGGTACTGATCATTATCTGAAAGTGTCATCAAGATTGGGTGAAAAAATGTGTGCTGAGATTTCAGGAAACTCGTAGTTTTTGGAAGCTTGGCAACCCCTTTCCATGAAAGTGATTTGTGTCATCAAGATTGGGTGAAAAAATATGTGCTGTGATTTCAGGAAACTCGTAGTTTTTTGGAAGCTTGGCAACCCCTTTCCATGAAAGTGATTTGCGGCAGTCTCTGCTTGGGCTACATCAATAGGAAACAAACCATAGAGTTAGGACTTGGAACTACTTTATTGTGTCAAGTTTCAAAGAGCTAGCAGAAACCGTGTTTGATTTAGACTTCCAAATACATGTATCCCTATAGGAGAAAACAGAGTGAAACCTAAAAATTAAAACTGTTCCTGCCAACCAGTGGTTTAACCTAGAAGAACTAAATTTGGTGAGACAAGTGGGATTGGGGTACTGATCATTATCTAAAAGTGTCATCAAGATTGGGTGAAAAAATGTGTGCTGAGATTTCAGGAAACTCGTAGTTTTTTGGAAGCTTGGCAACCCCTTTCCATGAAAGTGATTTGCGCCAGTCTCTGCTTAGGGCTACATCATTAGGAAACAAACCATAGAGATAGAACTTGGAACTACATTATTGTGTCAAGTTTCAAAGAGCTAGCACAAACCGTGTTTGATTTAGAGTTCCAACTACCTGTATCCCTATAGGAGAAAAGAGAGGGAAACCTAAAAATTTAAACAGTTACTGCCAATGCAGGGTTTAACTTTGAAAAACGAAATTTGGTGATCCAAGTGGGATTGGGTTACTGATCATTACCTGAAAGTGTCATCAAGATTGTGTTAAAAAATGTGTGCTGAGATTTCAGAAAACACGTAGTTTTTTGGAAGCTTGGCAAACCCTTTCCATGAAAGTGATTTGCGCCAGTCTCTGCTTAGGGCTACAGCAATAGGAAAGAAACCATAGAGATAGAACTTGGAACTAATTTATTGTGTCAAATTTCAAAGAGCTAGCACAAACCGTGTTTGATTTAGAGTTCCAACTACATGTATCCCTATAGGAGAAAACAGAGTAAAACCTAAATATTAAAACTGTTACAGCCAACGAACGGTTTAACCTAGAAGAACGATATTTGGTGAGCCAAGTGGGATTGGGGTACTGATCATTACCTGAAATTTTCATCAAGATTGGGTGAAAATATGTGTGCTGAGATTTCAGGATCTCGTAGTTTTTTGGAAGCTTGGCAACCCCTTTCCATGAAAATGATTTGCGCCAGTCTCTGCTTAGGTCTACATCAATAGGAAACAAACCATAGAGATTGAACTTGGAACTACTTTATTGTGTCAAGTTTCCAAGAGCTTGCACAAACCGTGTTTGATTTAGTGTTCCAACTACATGTATCCATATAGGAGAAAACAGAGTGAAACCTAAAAATTTATACTGTTACTGCCAACGAACTGTTTAACCTAGAAGAACGAAATTTGGTGAGCCAAGTGGGATTGGGGTACTGATCATTATCTGAAAGTGTCATCAAGATTGGGTGAAAAAATGTGTGCTGAGATTTCAGGAAACTCGTAGTTTTTCGGAAGCTTGGTAACCCTTTTCCATGAAAGTGATTTGCGCCAGTCTCTGCTTAGGGCTACATCAATAGGAAACAAACCATAGAGATAGAACTTGGAACTACGTTATTGTGTCAGGTTTCACAGAGCTAACAAAAACCGTGTTTGATTTAGAGTTCCAACTACATGTATCCCTATAGGAGAAAACAGAGTGAAACCTAAAAATTAAAACAGTTACTGCCAACCAACGGTTTAACCTAGAAGAACTATATTTGGTGAGACAAGTGGGATTGGGGTACTGATCATTAACTGAAAGTGTCATCAAGATTGGGTGAAAAAATGTGTGCTGAGATTTCAGGAAACTCCTAATTTTTTGGAAGTTTGGCAACCCCTTTCCATGAAAGTGATTTGCGCCAGTCTCTGCTTCGTGCTACAGCAATAGGAAACAAACCATAGAGATAGAACTTGGAACTACTTTATTGTGTCAAGTTTCAAAGAGCTAGCGCAAACCGTGTTTGATTTAAAGTTCCAACTACATGTATCCATATAAGAGAAAACAGAGTGAAAGCTAAAAATTAAAACTGTTTCTTCAAAGGAATGGTTTAACCTAGAAGAACGAAATTTGGGGAGCCAATAGAGATTGGGGTACTGATCATTACCTGAAAGTGTCATCAAGATTCGTTGAAAAAATGTGTGCTGAGGTTTCAGGAAACTCATAGTTTTTGGAAGCTTGGCAACCCCTTTCCATGAAAGTGATTTGCGCCAGTCTCTGCTTGGGCTACATCAATAGGAAACAAACCATAGAGATAGGACTTGGAAGTACTTTATTGTGTCAAGTTTCAAAGAGCTAGCAGAAACCGTGTTTGATTTAGACTTCCAACTACATGTATCCCTATAGGAGAAAAGAGAGGGTAACCTAAAAATTAAAACAGTTACTGCCAATGCACGGTTTAACCTAGAAGAACGAAATTTGGTGAACCAAGTGGGATTGGGGTACTGATCATTACCTGAAAGTGTCATCAAGATTGGGTGAAAAAATGTGTGCTGAGATTTCAGGAAACTCGTAGTTTTTTGGTAGCTTGGCAACCCCTTTCCATGAAAGTGATTTGCGCCAGTCTCTGCTTAGGGCTACATCAATAGGAAACAAACCATAGAGATAGAACTTGGAAGTACTTTATTGTGTCAAGTTTCAAAGAGCTACCACAAACCGTGTTTGATTTAGAGTTCCAACAACATGTATCCATATTGGAGAAAACAGAGTGAAACCTAAAAATTAAAACAGTTACTGCCAACGAACGGTTTAACTTTGAATAACGAAATTTGGTGATCCAAGTGGGATTGGGTTACTGATCATTACCTGAAAGTGTCATCAAGATTGGGTTAAAAAATTGTGCTGAGATTTCAGAAAACACGTAGTTTTTTGGAAGCTTGGCAAACCCTTTCCATGAAAGTGATTTGCGCCAGTCTCTGCTTAGGGCTACAGCAATAGGAAACAAACCATAGAGATTGAACTTGGAACTACTTTATTGTGTCAAGTTTCCAAGAGCTAGCACAAACCGTGTTTGATTTAGTGTTCCAACTACATGTATCCATATAGGAGAAAACAGAGTGAAACCTAAAAATTTATACTGTTACTGCCAACGAACGGTTTAACCTAGAGGAACGAAATTTGGTGAGCCAAGTGGGATTGGGGTACTGATCATTATCTGAAAGTGTCATCAAGATTGGGTGAAAAAATGTGTGCTGAGATTTCAGGAAACTCGTAGTTTTTTGGAAGCTTGGCAACCCCTTTCCATGAAAGTGATTTGCGCCAGTCTCTGCTTAGGGCTACATCAATAGGAAACAAACCATAGAGATAGAAAATGGAACTACTTTATTGTGTCAAGTTTCAAAGAGCTAGCACAAACCGTGTTTGATTTAGAGTTCCAACTACATGTATCCATATAGGAGAAAACAGAGTGAAGGCTAAAAATTAAAACTCTTACTGCAGAGGAACGGTTTAACCTAGAAGAACAAAATTTGGTGAGCCAATTGAGATTGGGATACTGATCATTACCTGAAAATGTCATCAAGATTGGGTGAAAAAATGTGTGCTGAGATTTCAGGAAACTTGTAGTTTTTGGAAGCTTGGCAACCCCTTTCCATGAAAGTGATTTGTGCCAGACTCTGCTTAGGGCTACACCAATAGGAAACAAACCATGGAGATAGAACTTGGAACTACTTTATTGTGTCAAGTTTCAAAGAGCTAGCACAAACCGTGTTTGATTTAGAGTTCCAACCACATGTATCCATATAGGAGAAAACAGAGTGACAGCTATGAATTAAAACTGTTACTGCAAACGAACGGTTTAACTTAGAAGAACGAAATTTGGAGAGCCAAGTGGGATTGGGTACTGATCATTGCCTGAAAGTGTCATCAAGATTGGGTGAAAAAATATGTGTTGAGATTTCAGGAAACTTGTAGTTTTTGAAAGCTTGGCAACCCCATTCCATGAAAGTGATTTGCGCTAGTCTCTGCTTAGGGCTACATCAATAGGAAACAAACCGTAGAGATAGAACTTGGAACTACTTTATTGTGTCAAGTTTCAAAGAGCTAGCACAAACCGTGTTTGATTTAGAGATCCAACTACATGTATCCAAATAGGAGAAAACAGTGTGAAAGCTAAAAATTAAAACTGTTACTGCAAACGAACGGTTTAACCTTGAAGAACGAAATTTGGTGATCCAAGTGGGATTGGGGTACTGATCATTCATTACCAGAAAGTGTCATCATGATTGGGTGTAAAAATGTGTGCTGAGATTTCAGGAAACTCGTAGTTTTTGGAAGCTTGGCAACCCCTTTCCATGAAAATGATTTTTGCCAGACTCTGCTTAGGGCTACATCAATAGGAAACAAACCATAGAGATAGGACTTGGAACTACTTTATTGTGTCAAGTTTCAAAGAGCTAGCACAAACCGTGTTTGATTTAGAGTTCCAACTACATGTATCCCTATAGGAGAAAACAGAGTGTAACGTAAAATTTAAAACTGTTACTGCCAAAGAACGGTTTAACCTAGAAGAACGAAATTTGGAGAGCCAAGTGGAATTGGGTACTGATCATTACCTGAAAGTGTCATCAAGATTGGGTGAAAAAATGTGTGCTGAGATTTCATGAAACTCGTAGATTTTGGAAGCTTGGCAACCCCTTTCCATGAAAGTGATTTGCGCCAGTCTCTGCTTAGGGCTACATCAATCGGAAACAAACCATAGAGATAGAACTTGGAACTACTTTCTTGTGTCAAGTTTCAAAGAGCTAGCCCAAACCGTGTTTGATTTAGAGTTCCAACTACATGTATCCCTATATGAGAAAACAGAGTGAAACCAAAATTTAAAACTGTTACTGCAAACGAACGGTTTAACCTAGAAGAACGAAATTTGGTGATCCAAGTGGGATTGGGGTACTGATCCTTCATTACCTGAAAGTGTCATCAAGATTGGGTGTAAAAATGTGTGCTGAGATTTCAGGAAACTCTTAGTTTTTGGAAGCTTGGCAACCCCTTTCCATGAAAATGATTTGTGCCAGACTCTGCTTAGGGCTACATCAATAGGAAACAAACCATAGAGATAGAACTTGGAACTACTTTATTGTGTCAAGTTTCAAAGAGCTAGCACAAACCGTGTTTGATTTAGAGTTCCAAATACATGTATCCCTATAGGAGAAAACAGTGTGTAACCTAAAAATTAAAACTTTTACTGCCAACGAACGGTTTAACCTAGAAGAACAAAATTTGGAGAGCTAAGTGAAATTGGGTACTGATCATTACCTGAAAGTGTCATCAAGATTGGGTGAAAAAATGTGTGCTGATATTTCAGGAACATCGTAGTTTTTGGAAGCTTGGCAACCCCTTTCCATGAAAGTGATTTGCGCAAGTCTCTGCTTAGGGCTACATCAATAGGAAACAAACCATAGAGATAGAACTTGGAACTACTTTATTGTATCAAGTTTCAAAGAGCTAGCACAAACCGTGTTTGATTTAGAGTTCCAACTACATGTATCCCTATAGGAGGAAACAGAGTGAAACCAAAAAATTAAAACTGTTACTGCCAACGAACGGTTTAACCAAGAAGAACGAAATTTGGTGATCCAAGTGGAATTGGGGTACTCATCATTACCTGAATGTGTCATCAAGATTGGGAGAAAAAATGTATGCTGAGATTTCAGGAAACTCGTAGTTTTTGGAAGCTTGGCAACCCCTTTCCATGAAAGGGATTTTCGCCAGTCTCTGCTTAGGGCTACATCAATAGGAAACGAACCATAGAGACAGAACTTGGAACTACTGTATTGTGTCAATTTCAAAGAGCTAGCACAAACCGTGTTTGATTTAGAGTTCCAACTACATGTATCCACATGGGAGAAAACAGAGTGAAAGCTAAAAATTTAAACTGTTACTGCAAACGAAAGGTTTAACCTAGAAGAACGAAATTTGGTGAGCCAATTGAGACTGGGATACTGATCATTACCTGAAAGTGTCATCAAGATTGGGTGAAAAAATGTGTGCTGAGATTTCAGGAAACTCGTATTTTTGGAAGCTTGGCAACCCCTTTCCATGAAAGTGATTTGTGTCATCAAGATTGGGTGAAAAAATATGTGCTGTGATTTCAGGAAACTCGTAGTTTTTTGGAAGCTTGGCAACCCCTTTCCATGAAAGTGATTTGCGGCAGTCTCTGCTTGGGCTACATCAATAGGAAACAAACCATAGAGTTAGGACTTGGAACTACTTTATTGTGTCAAGTTTCAAAGAGCTAGCAGAAACCGTGTTTGATTTAGACTTCCAAATACATGTATCCCTATAGGAGAAAACAGAGTGAAACCTAAAAATTAAAACTGTTCCTGCCAACCAGTGGTTTAACCTAGAAGAACTAAATTTGGTGAGACAAGTGGGATTGGGGTACTGATCATTATCTAAAAGTGTCATCAAGATTGGGTGAAAAAATGTGTGCTGAGATTTCAGGAAACTCGTAGTTTTTTGAAGCTTGGCAACCCCTTTCCATGAAAGTGATTTGCGCCAGTCTCTGCTTAGGGCTACATCATTAGGAAACAAACCATAGAGATAGAACTTGGAACTACATTATTGTGTCAAGTTTCAAAGAGCTAGCACAAACCGTGTTTGATTTAGAGTTCCAACTACATGTATCCCTATAGGAAAAAAGAGAGGGAAACCTAAAAATTTAAACAGTTACTGCCAATGCAGGGTTTAACTTTGAAAAACGAAATTTGGTGATCCAAGTGGGATTGGGTTACTGATCATTACCTGAAAGTGTCATCAAGATTGGGTTAAAAAATTTGTGCTGAGATTTCAGAAAACACGTAGTTTTTTGGAAGCTTGGCAAACCCTTTCCATGAAAGTGATTTGCGCCAGTCTCTGCTTAGGGCTACAGCAATAGGAAACAAACCATAGAGATAGAACTTGGAACTAATTTATTGTGTCAAATTTCAAAGAGCTAGCACAAACGGTGTTTGATTTAGAGTTCCAACTACATGTATCCCTATAGGAGAAAACAGAGTTAAACCTAAATATTAAAACTGTTACAGCCAACGAACGGTTTAACCGAGAAGAACGATATTTGGTGAGCCAAGTGGGATTGGGGTACTGATCATTACCTGAAATTTTCATCAAGATTGGGTGAAAATATGTGTGCTGAGATTTCAGGAAACTCGTAGTTTTTTGGAAGCTTGGCAACCCCTTTCCATGAAAATGATTTGCGCCAGTCTCTGCTTAGGTCTACATCAATAGGAAACAAACCATAGAGATTGAACTTGGAACTACTTTATTGTGTCAAGTTTCCAAGAGCTTGCACAAACCGTGTTTGATTTAGTGTTCCAACTACATGTATCCATATAGGAGAAAACAGAGTGAAACCTAAAAATTTATACTGTTACTGCCAACGAACTGTTTAACCTAGAAGAACGAAATTTGGTGAACCAAGTGGGATTGGGGTACTGATCATTACCTGAAAGTGTCATCAAGATTGGGTGAAAAAATGTGTGCTGAGATTTCAGGAAACTCGTAGTTTTTTGGTAGCTTGGCAACCCCTTTCCATGAAAGTGATTTGCGCCAGTCTCTGCTTAGGGCTACATCAATAGGAAACAAACCATAGAGATAGAACTTGGAACTACGTTATTGTGTCAGGTTTCACAGAGCTAACAAAAACCGTGTTTGATTTAGAGTTCCAACTACATGTATCCCTATAGGAGAAAACAGAGTGAAACCTAAAAATTAAAACAGTTACTGCCAACCAACGGTTGAACCTAGAAGAACTATATTTGGTGAGACAAGTGGGATTGGGGTACTGATCATTAACTGAAAGTGTCATCAAGATTGGGTGAAAAAATGTGTGCTGAGATTTCAGGAAACTCCTAATTTTTTGGAAGTTTGGCAACCCCTTTCCATGAAAGTGATTTGCGCCAGTCTCTGCTTCGTGCTACAGCAATAGGAAACAAACCATAGAGATAGAACTTGGAACTACTTTATTGTGTCAAGTTTCAAAGAGCTAGCGCAAACCGTGTTTGATTTAAAGTTCCAACTACATGTATCCATATAAGAGAAAACAGAGTGAAAGCTAAAAATTAAAACTGTTTCTTCAAAGGAATGGTTTAACCTAGAGGAACGAAATTTGGGGAGCCAATAGAGATTGGGGTACTGATCATTACCTGAAAGTGTCATCAAGATTCGTTGAAAAAATGTGTGCTGAGGTTTCAGGAAACTCATAGTTTTTGGAAGCTTGGCAACCCCTTTCCATGAAAGTGATTTGCGCCAGTCTCTGCTTGGGCTACATCAATAGGAAACAAACCATAGAGATAGGACTTGGAAGTACTTTATTGTGTCAAGTTTCAAAGAGCTAGCAGAAACCGTGTTTGATTTAGACTTCCAACTACATGTATCCCTATAGGAGAAAAGAGAGGGTAACCTAAAAATTAAAACAGTTACTGCCAATGCACGGTTTAACCTAGAAGAACGAAATTTGGTGAACCAAGTGGGATTGGGGTACTGATCATTACCTGAAAGTGTCATCAAGATTGGGTGAAAAAATGTGTGCTGAGATTTCAGGAAACTCGTAGTTTTTTGGTAGCTTGGCAACCCCTTTCCATGAAAGTGATTTGCGCCAGTCTCTGCTTAGGGCTACATCAATAGGAAACAAACCATAGAGATAGAACTTGGAAGTACTTTATTGTGTCAAGTTTCAAAGAGCTACCACAAACCGTGTTTGATTTACAGTTCCAACAACATGTATCCATATTGGAGAAAACAGAGTGAAACCTAAAAATTAAAACAGTTACTGCCAACGAACGGTTTAACTTTGAATAACGAAATTTGGTGATCCAAGTGGGATTGGGTTACTGATCATTACCTGAAAGTGTCATCAAGATTGGGTTAAAAAATTGTGCTGAGATTTCAGAAAACACGTAGTTTTTTGGAAGCTTGGCAAACCCTTTCCATGAAAGTGATTTGCGCCAGTCTCTGCTTAGGGCTACAGCAATAGGAAACAAACCATAGAGATTGAACTTGGAACTACTTTATTGTGTCAAGTTTCCAAGAGCTAGCACAAACCGTGTTTGATTTAGTGTTCCAACTACATGTATCCATATAGGAGAAAACAGAGTGAAACCTAAAAATTTATACTGTTACTGCCAACGAACGGTTTAACCTAGAGGAACGAAATTTGGTGAGCCAAGTGGGATTGGGGTACTGATCATTCATTACCAGAAAGTGTCATCATGATTGGGTGTAAAAATGTGTGCTGAGATTTCAGGAAACTCGTAGTTTTTGGAAGCTTGGCAACCCCTTTCCATGAAAATGATTTGTGCCAGACTCTGCTTAGGGCTACATCAATAGGAAACAAACCATAGAGATAGGACTTGGAACTACTTTATTGTGTCAAGTTTCAAAGAGCTAGCACAAACCGTGTTTGATTTAGAGTTCCAACTACATGTATCCCTATAGGAGAAAACAGAGTGTAACGTAAAATTTAAAACTGTTACTGCCAAAGAACGGTTTAACCTAGAAGAACGAAATTTGGAGAGCCAAGTGGAATTGGGTACTGATCATTACCTGAAAGTGTCATCAAGATTGGGTGAAAAAATGTGTGCTGAGATTTCATGAAACTCGTAGATTTTGGAAGCTTGGCAACCCCTTTCCATGAAAGTGATTTGCGCCAGTCTCTGCTTAGGGCTACATCAATCGGAAACAAACCATAGAGATAGAACTTGGAACTACTTTCTTGTGTCAAGTTTCAAAGAGCTAGCCCAAACCGTGTTTGATTTAGAGTTCCAACTACATGTATCCCTATATGAGAAAACAGAGTGAAACCAAAATTTAAAACTGTTACTGCAAACGAACGGTTTAACCTAGAAGAACGAAATTTGGTGATCCAAGTGGGATTGGGGTACTGATCCTTCATTACCTGAAAGTGTCATCAAGATTGGGTGTAAAAATGTGTGCTGAGATTTCAGGAAACTCTTAGTTTTTGGAAGCTTGGCAACCCCTTTCCATGAAAATGATTTGTGCCAGACTCTGCTTAGGGCTACATCAATAGGAAACAAACCATAGAGATAGAACTTGGAACTACTTTATTGTGTCAAGTTTCAAAGAGCTAGCACAAACCGTGTTTGATTTAGAGTTCCAAATACATGTATCCCTATAGGAGAAAACAGTGTGTAACCTAAAAATTAAAACTTTTACTGCCAACGAACGGATTAACCTAGAAGAACAAAATTTGGAGAGCTAAGTGAAATTGGGTACTGATCATTACCTGAAAGTGTCATCAAGATTGGGTGAAAAAATGTGTGCTGATATTTCAGGAACATCGTAGTTTTTGGAAGCTTGGCAACCCCTTTCCATGAAAGTGATTTGCGCAAGTCTCTGCTTAGGGCTACATCAATAGGAAACAAACCATAGAGATAGAACTTGGAACTACTTTATTGTATCAAGTTTCAAAGAGCTAGCACAAACCGTGTTTGATTTAGAGTTCCAACTACATGTATCCCTATAGGAGGAAACAGAGTGAAACCAAAAAATTAAAACTGTTACTGCCAACGAACGGTTTAACCAAGAAGAACGAAATTTGGTGATCCAAGTGGAATTGGGGTACTCATCATTACCTGAATGTGTCATCAAGATTGGGAGAAAAAATGTATGCTGAGATTTCAGGAAACTCGTAGTTTTTGGAAGCTTGGCAACCCCTTTCCATGAAAGGGATTTTCGCCAGTCTCTGCTTAGGGCTACATCAATAGGAAACGAACCATAGAGACAGAACTTGGAACTACTGTATTGTGTCAATTTCAAAGAGCTAGCACAAACCGTGTTTGATTTAGAGTTCCAACTACATGTATCCACATGGGAGAAAACAGAGTGAAAGCTAAAAATTTAAACTGTTACTGCAAACGAAAGGTTTAACCTAGAAGAACGAAATTTGGTGAGCCAATTGAGACTGGATTACTGATCATTACCTGAAAGTGTCATCAAGATTGGGTGAAAAAATGTGTGCTGAGATTTCAGGAAACTCGTATTTTTGGAAGCTTGGCAACCCCTTTCCATGAAAGTGATTTGTGTCATCAAGATTGGGTGAAAAAATATGTGCTGTGATTTCAGGAAACTCGTAGTTTTTTGGAAGCTTGGCAACCCCTTTCCATGAAAGTGATTTGCGGCAGTCTCTGCTTGGGCTACATCAATAGGAAACAAACCATAGAGTTAGGACTTGGAACTACTTTATTGTGTCAAGTTTCAAAGAGCTAGCAGAAACCGTGTTTGATTTAGACTTCCAAATACATGTATCCCTATAGGAGAAAACAGAGTGAAACCTAAAAATTAAAACTGTTCCTGCCAACCAGTGGTTTAACCTAGAAGAACTAAATTTGGTGAGACAAGTGGGATTGGGGTACTGATCATTATCTAAAAGTGTCATCAAGATTGGGTGAAAAAATGTGTGCTGAGATTTCAGGAAACTCGTAGTTTTTTGAAGCTTGGCAACCCCTTTCCATGAAAGTGATTTGCGCCAGTCTCTGCTTAGGGCTACATCATTAGGAAACAAACCATAGAGATAGAACTTGGAACTACATTATTGTGTCAAGTTTCAAAGAGCTAGCACAAACCGTGTTTGATTTAGAGTTCCAACTACATGTATCCCTATAGGAAAAAAGAGAGGGAAACCTAAAAATTTAAACAGTTACTGCCAATGCAGGGTTTAACTTTGAAAAACGAAATTTGGTGATCCAAGTGGGATTGGGTTACTGATCATTACCTGAAAGTGTCATCAAGATTGGGTTAAAAAATGTGTGCTGAGATTTCAGAAAACACGTAGTTTTTTGGAAGCTTGGCAAACCCTTTCCATGAAAGTGATTTGCGCCAGTCTCTGCTTAGGGCTACAGCAATAGGAAACAAACCATAGAGATAGAACTTGGAACTAATTTATTGTGTCAAATTTCAAAGAGCTAGCACAAACGGTGTTTGATTTAGAGTTCCAACTACATGTATCCCTATAGGAGAAAACAGAGTTAAACCTAAATATTAAAACTGTTACAGCCAACGAACGGTTTAACCGAGAAGAACGATATTTGGTGAGCCAAGTGGGATTGGGGTACTGATCATTACCTGAAATTTTCATCAAGATTGGGTGAAAATATGTGTGCTGAGATTTCAGGAAACTCGTAGTTTTTTGGAAGCTTGGCAACCCCTTTCCATGAAAATGATTTGCGCCAGTCTCTGCTTAGGTCTACATCAATAGGAAACAAACCATAGAGATTGAACTTGGAACTACTTTATTGTGTCAAGTTTCCAAGAGCTTGCACAAACCGTGTTTGATTTAGTGTTCCAACTACATGTATCCATATAGGAGAAAACAGAGTGAAACCTAAAAATTTATACTGTTACTGCCAACGAACTGTTTAACCTAGAAGAACGAAATTTGGTGAACCAAGTGGGATTGGGGTACTGATCATTACCTGAAAGTGTCATCAAGATTGGGTGAAAAAATGTGTGCTGAGATTTCAGGAAACTCGTAGTTTTTTGGTAGCTTGGCAACCCCTTTCCATGAAAGTGATTTGCGCCAGTCTCTGCTTAGGGCTACATCAATAGGAAACAAACCATAGAGATAGAACTTGGAAGTACTTTATTGTGTCAAGTTTCAAAGAGCTACCACAAACCGTGTTTGATTTAGAGTTCCAACAACATGTATCCATATTGGAGAAAACAGAGTGAAACCTAAAAATTAAAACAGTTACTGCCAACGAACGGTTTAATTTTGAATAACGAAATTTGGTGATCCAAGTGGGATTGGGTTACTGATCATTACCTGAAAGTGTCATCAAGATTGGGTTAAAAAATTGTGCTGAGATTTCAGAAAACACGTAGTTTTTTGGAAGCTTGGCAAACCCTTTCCATGAAAGTGATTTGCGCCAGTCTCTGCTTAGGGCTACAGCAATAGGAAACAAACCATAGAGATAGAACTTGGAACTAATTTATTGTGTCAAGTTTCAAAGAGCTTGCACAAACCGTGTTTGATTTATAGTTCCAACTACAAGTATCCCTATAGGAGAAAACAGAGTGAAACCTAAAAATTAAAACTGTTACAGCCAACGAACGGTTTAACCTAGAAGAACGATATTTGGTAAGCCAAGTGGGATTGGGGTACTGATCATTACCTGAAATTGTCATCAAGATTGGGTTAAAATATGTGTGCTGAGATTTCAGGAAACTCGTAGTTTTTTTGGAAGCTTGGCAACCCCTTTCCATGGAAATGATTTGCGCCAGTCTCTGCTTAGGTCTACATCAATAAGAAACAAACCATAGAGATTGAACTTGGAACTACTTTATTGTGTCAAGTTTCCAAGAGCTAGCACAAACCGTGTTTGATTTAGTGTTCCAACTACATGTATCCATATAGGAGAAAACAGAGTGAAACCTAAAAATTTATACTGTTACTGCCAACGAACGGTTTAACCTAGAGGAACGAAATTTGGTGAGCCAAGTGGGATTGGGGTACTGATCATTATCTGAAAGTGTCATCAAGATTGGGTGAAAAAATGTGTGCTGAGATTTCAGGAAACTCGTAGTTTTTTGGAAGCTTGGCAACCCCTTTCCATGAAAGTGATTTGCGCCAGTCTCTGCTTAGGGCTACATCAATAGGACACAAACCATAGAGATAGAAAATGGAACTACTTTATTGTGTCAAGTTTCAAAGAGCTAGCACAAACCGTGTTTGATTTAGAGTTCCAACTACATGTATCCATATAGGAGAAAACAGAGTGAAGGCTAAAAATTAAAACTCTTACTGCAAAGGAACGGTTTAACCTAGAAGAACAAAATTTGGTGAGCCAATTGAGATTGGGATACTGATCATTACCTGAAAATGTCATCAAGATTGGGTGAAAAAATGTGTGCTGAGATTTCAGGAAACTTGTAGTTTTTGGACGCTTGGCAACCCCTTTCCATGAAAGTGATTTGTGCCAGACTCTGCTTAGGGCTACACCAATAGGAAACAAACCATGGAGATAGAACTTGGAACTACTTTATTGTGTCAAGTTTCAAAGAGCTAGCACAAACCGTGTTTGATTTAGAGTTCCAACCACATGTATCCATACAGGAGAAAACAGAGTGAAGGCTAAAAATTAAAACTGTTACTGCAAAGGAACGGTTTAACTTAGAAGAACGAAATTTGGAGAGCCAAGTGGGATTGGGTACTGATCTTTGCCTGAAAGTGTCATCAAGATTGGGTGAAAAAATATGTGTTGAGATTTCAGGAAACATGTAGTTTTTGAAAGCTTGGCAACCCCATTCCATGAAAGTGATTTGCGCTAGTCTCTGCTTAGGGCTACATCAATAGGAAACAAACCGTAGAGATAGAACTTGGAACTACTTTATTGTGTCAAGTTTCAAAGAGCTAGCACAAACCGTGTTTGATTTAGAGATCCAACTACATGTATCCAAATAGGAGAAAACAGTGTGAAAGCTAAAAATTAAAACTGTTACTGCAAACGAACGGTTTAACCTTGAAGAACGAAATTTGGTGATCCAAGTGGGATTGGGGTACTGATCATTCATTACCAGAAAGTTTCATCATGATTGGGTGTAAAAATGTGTGCTGAGATTTCAGGAAACTCGTAGTTTTTGGAAGCTTGGCAACCCCTTTCCATGAAAATGATTTCTGCCAGACTCTGCTTAGGGCTACATCAAGAGGAAACAAACCATAGAGATAGGACTTGGAACTACTTTATTGTGTCAAGTTTCAAAGAGCTAGCACAAACCGTGTTTGATTTAGAGTTCCAACTACATGTATCCCTATAGGAGAAAACAGAGTGTAACGTAAAATTTAAAACTGTTACTGCCAAAGAACGGTTTAACCTAGAAGAACGAAATTTGGAGAGCCAAGTGGAATTGGGTACTGATCATTACCTGAAAGTGTCATCAAGATTGGGTGAAAAAATGTGTGCTGAGATTTCATGAAACTCGTAGATTTTGGAAGCTTGGCAACCCCTTTCCATGAAAGTGATTTGCGCCAGTCTCTGCTTAGGGCTACATCAATCGGAAACAAACCATAGAGATAGAACTTGGAAATACTTTCTTGTGTCAAGTTTCAAAGAGCTAGCCCAAACCGTGGTTGATTTAGAGTTCCAACTACATGTATCCCTATATGAGAAAACAGAGTGAAACCAAAATTTAAAACTGTTACTGCAAACGAACGGTTTAACCTAGAAGAACGAAATTTGGTGATCCAAGTGGGATTGGGGTACTGATCCTTCATTACCTGAAAGTGTCATCAAGATTGGGTGTAAAAATGTGTGCTGAGATTTCAGGAAACTCTTAGTTTTTGGAAGCTTGGCAACCCCTTTCCATGAAAATGATTTGTGCCAGACTCTGCTTAGGGCTACATCAATAGGAAACAAACCATAGAGATAGAACTTGGAACTACTTTATTGTGTCAAGTTTCAAAGAGCTAGCACAAACCGTGTTTGATTTAGAGTTCCAAATACATGTATCCCTATAGGAGAAAACAGTGTGTAACCTAAAAATTAAAACTTTTACTGCCAACGAACGGTTTAACCTAGAAGAACAAAATTTGGAGAGCTAAGTGAAATTGGGTACTGATCATTACCTGAAAGTGTCATCAAGATTGGGTGAAAAAATGTGTGCTGATATTTCAGGAACATCGTAGTTTTTGGAAGCTTGGCAACCCCTTTCCATGAAAGTGATTTGCGCAAGTCTCTGCTTAGGGCTACATCAATAGGAAACAAACCATAGAGATAGAACTTGGAACTACTTTATTGTATCAAGTTTCAAAGAGCTAGCACAAACCGTGTTTGATTTAGAGTTCCAACTACATGTATCCCTATAGGAGGAAACAGAGTGAAACCAAAAAATTAAAACTGTTAATGCCAACGAACGGTTTAACCAAGGAGAACGAAATTTGGTGATCCAAGTGGAATTGGGGTACTCATCATTACCTGAATGTGTCATCAAGATTGGGAGAAAAAATGTGTGCTGAGATTTCAGGAAACTCGTAGTTTTTGGAAGCTTGGCAACCCCTTTCCATGAAAGGGATTTGCGCCAGTCTCTGCTTAGGGCTACATAAATAGGAAACAAACCATAGAGATAGTACTTGGAACTACTTTATTGTGTCAAGTTTCAAAGAGCTAGCACAAACCGTGTTTGATTTAGAGTTCCAACTGCATGCATCCGTATAGGAGAAAACAGAGTGAAACCAAAAAATTAAAACTGTTACTGCCAACGAACGGTTTAACCTAGAAGAACGAAATTTGGTGATCCAAGTGGGATTGGGGTACTGATCATTACCTGAAAGTGTCATCAAGATTGGTTGAAAAAATGTATTCTGAGATTTCAGGAAACTCGTAGTTTTTTGAAATCTTGGCAACCCCTTTCCATGAAAGTGATTTTCGCCAGTCTCTGCTTAGGGCTACATCAATAGGAAACGAACCATAGAGATAGAACTTGGAACTACTGTATTGTGTCAAGTTTCAAAGAGCTAGCACAAACCGTGTTTGATTTAGAGTTCCAACTACATGTATCCACATGGGAGAAAACAGAGTGAAAGCTAAAAATTTAAACTGTTACTGCAAACGAAAGGTTTAACCTAGAAGAACGAAATTTGGTGAGCCAATTGAGACTGGGATACTGATCATTACCTGAAAGTGTCATCAAGATTGGGTGAAAAAATGTGTGCTGAGATTTCAGAGAACTCGTAGTTTTTGGAAGCTTGGCAACCCTTTTCCATGAAAGTGATTTGCGCCAGTCTC
Organism: Spermophilus citellus; assembly: GCF_964194105.1. NCBI lineage: Eukaryota > Metazoa > Chordata > Mammalia > Rodentia > Sciuridae > Spermophilus > Spermophilus citellus. The sequence continues at coordinate 18,427,260 of NC_138197.1, read as the reverse complement.
TGCGTAGGGCTACATCAATAGGAAACAAACCATAGAGATAGAACTTGGAACTACTTTATTGTGTCAAGTTTCAAAGAACTAGCACCAACCGTGTTTTATTTAGAGTTCCAAATACATGTATCTTTATAGGAGAAAACAGAGTGTAACCTAAAATTTAAAACTGTTACTGCCAATGAACGGTTTAACCTAGAAGAAGGAAATTTGGAGAGCCAAGTGGGATTGGGGTACTGATCATTACCTGAAAGTGTCATCAAGATTGGGTGAAAAAATGTGTGCTGAGATTTCAGGGAACTCGTAGTTTTTGGAAGCTTGTCAACCCTTTCCATGAAAGTGATTTGCGCCAGTCTCTGCTTAGGGCTACATAAATAGGAAACAAACCATAGAGATAGTACTTGGAACTACTGTATTGTGTCAAGTTTCAAAGAGCTAGCACAAACCGTGTTTGATTTAGAGATCCAACTACATGTATCCAAATAGGAGAAAACAGTGTGAAAGCTAAAAATTAAAACTGTTACTGCAAACGAACGGTTTAACCTTGAAGAACGAAATTTGGTGATCCAAGTGGGATTGGGGTACTGATCATTCATTACCTGAAAGTGTCATCATGATTGGGTGTAAAAATGTGTGCTGAGATTTCAGGAAACTCGTAGTTTTAGGAAGCTTGGCAACCCCTTTCCATGAAAATGATTTGTGCCAGACTCTGCTTAGGGCTACATCAATAGGAAACAAACCATAGAGATAGGACTTGGAACTACTTTATTGTGTCAAGTTTCAAAGAGCTAGGACAAACCGTGTTTTATTTAGAGTTCCAACTGCATGCATCCGTATAGGAGAAAACAGAGTGAAACCAAAAAATTAAAACTGTTACTGCCAACGAATGGTTTAACCTAGAAGAACGAAATTTGGTGATCCAAGTGGGATTGGGGTACTGATCATTACCTGAAAGTGTCATCAAGATTGGGTGAAAAAATGTGTTCTGAGATTTCAGGAAACTCGTAGTTTTTTGGAATCTTGGCAACCACTTTCCATGAAAGTGATTTGCGCCAGTCTCTGCTTAGGGCTACATCAATAGGAAACAAACCAAAGAGATAGAACTTGGAACTACTTTATTGTGTCAAGTTTCAAACAGCTAGCACAAACTGTGTTTGATTTAGAATTCCAACTACATATATCCCTATCGGAGAAAACAGAGTGAAACCTAAAAATTAAAACTCTTACTGCCAACGAACGGTTTAAGCTAGAAGAAGGAAATTTGGTGAGCCAAGTGGGATTGGGGTACTGATCATTATCTGAAAGTGTCATCAAGATTGGGTGAAAAAATGTGTGCTGAGATTTCAGGAAACTCGTAGTTTTTGGAAGCTTGGCAACCCCTTTCCATGAAAGTGATTTGTGTCATCAAGATTGGGTGAAAAAATATGTGCTGTGATTTCAGGAAACTCGTAGTTTTTTGGAAGCTTGGCAACCCCTTTCCATGAAAGTGATTTGCGGCAGTCTCTGCTTGGGCTACATCAATAGGAAACAAACCATAGAGTTAGGACTTGGAACTACTTTATTGTGTCAAGTTTCAAAGAGCTAGCAGAAACCGTGTTTGATTTAGACTTCCAAATACATGTATCCCTATAGGAGAAAACAGAGTGAAACCTAAAAATTAAAACTGTTCCTGCCAACCAGTGGTTTAACCTAGAAGAACTAAATTTGGTGAGACAAGTGGGATTGGGGTACTGATCATTATCTAAAAGTGTCATCAAGATTGGGTGAAAAAATGTGTGCTGAGATTTCAGGAAACTCGTAGTTTTTTGGAAGCTTGGCAACCCCTTTCCATGAAAGTGATTTGCGCCAGTCTCTGCTTAGGGCTACATCAATAGGAAACAAACCATAGAGATAGAACTTGGAACTACATTATTGTGTCAAGTTTCAAAGAGCTAGCACAAACCGTGTTTGATTTAGAGTTCCAACTACATGTATCCCTATAGGAGAAAAGAGAGGGAAACCTAAAAATTTAAACAGTTACTGCCAATGCAGGGTTTAACTTTGAAAAACGAAATTTGGTGATCCAAGTGGGATTGGGTTACTGATCATTACCTGAAAGTGTCATCAAAATTGGGTTAAAAAATGTGTGCTGAGATTTCAGAAAACACGTAGTTTTTTGGAAGCTTGGCAAACCCTTTCCATGAAAGTGATTTGCGCCAGTCTCTGCTTAGGGATACAGCAATAGGAAACACACCATAGAGATAGAACTTGGAACTAATTTATTGTGTCAAATTTCAAAGAGCTAGCACAAACCGTGTTTGATTTAGAGTTCCAACTACATGTATCCCTATAGGAGAAAACAGAGTTAAACCTAAATATTAAAACTGTTACAGCCAACGAACGGTTTAACCTAGAAGAACGATATTTGGTGAGCCAAGTGGGATTGGGGTACTGATCATTACCTGAAATTTTCATCAAGATTGGGTGAAAATATGTGTGCTGAGATTTCAGGAAACTCGTAGTTTTTTGGAAGCTTGGCAACCCCTTTCCATGAAAATGATTTGCGCCAGTCTCTGCTTAGGTCTACATCAATAGGAAACAAACCATAGAGATTGAACTTGGAACTACTTTATTGTGTCAAGTTTCCAAGAGCTTGCACAAACCGTGTTTGATTTAGTGTTCCAACTACATGTATCCATATAGGAGAAAACAGAGTGAAACCTAAAAATTTATACTGTTACTGCCAACGAACGGTTTAACCTAGAAGAACGAAATTTGGTGAGCCAAGTGGGATTGGGGTACTGATCATTATCTGAAAGTGTCATCAAGATTGGGTGAAAAAATGTGTGCTGAGATTTCAGGAAACTCGTAGTTTTTCGGAAGCTTGGTAACCCTTTTCCATGAAAGTGATTTGCGCCAGTCTCTGCTTAGGGCTACATCAATAGGAAACAAACCATAGAGATAGAACTTGGAACTACGTTATTGTGTCAGGTTTCACAGAGCTAACAAAAACCGTGTTTGATTTAGAGTTCCAACTACATGTATCCCTATAGGAGAAAACAGAGTGAAACCTAAAAATTAAAACAGTTACTGCCAACCAACGGTTTAACCTAGAAGAACATTATTTGGTGAGACAAGTGGGATTGGGGTACTGATCATTAACTGAAAGTGTCATCAAGATTGGGTGAAAAAATGTGTGCTGAGATTTCAGGAAACTCCTAATTTTTTGGAAGTTTGGCAACCCCTTTCCATGAAAGTGATTTGCGCCAGTCTCTGCTTCGTGCTACAGCAATAGGAAACAAACCATAGAGATAGAACTTGGAACTACTTTATTGTGTCAAGTTTCAAAGAGCTAGCGCAAACCGTGTTTGATTTAAAGTTCCAACTACATGTATCCATATAAGAGAAAACAGAGTGAAAGCTAAAAATTAAAACTGTTTCTTCAAAGGAATGGTTTAACCTAGAAGAACGAAATTTGGGGAGCCAATAGAGATTGGGGTACTGATCATTACCTGAAAGTGTCATCAAGATTCGTTGAAAAAATGTGTGCTGAGGTTTCAGGAAACTCATAGTTTTTGGAAGCTTGGCAACCCCTTTCCATGAAAGTGATTTGCGCCAGTCTCTGCTTGGGCTACATCAATAGGAAACAAACCATAGAGATAGGACTTGGAAGTACTTTATTGTGTCAAGTTTCAAAGAGCTAGCAGAAACCGTGTTTGATTTAGACTTCCAACTACATGTATCCCTATAGGAGAAAAGAGAGGGTAACCTAAAAATTAAAACAGTTACTGCCAATGCACGGTTTAACCTAGAAGAACGAAATTTGGTGAACCAAGTGGGATTGGGGTACTGATCATTACCTGAAAGTGTCATCAAGATTGGGTGAAAACATGTGTGCTGAGATTTCAGGAAACTCGTAGTTTTTTGGAAGCTTGGCAACCCCTTTCCATGAAAGTGATTTGCGCCAGTCTCTGCTTAGGGCTACATCAATAGGAAACAAACCATAGAGATAGAACTTGGAAGTACTTTATTGTGTCAAGTTTCAAATAGCTACCACAAACCGTGTTTGATTTAGAGTTCCAACAACATGTATCCATATTGGAGAAAACAGAGTGAAACCTAAAAATTAAAACAGTTACTGCCAACGAACGGTTTAACTTTGAATAACGAAATTTGGTGATCCAAGTGGGATTGGGTTACTGATCATTACCTGAAAGTGTCATCAAGATTGGGTGAAAAAATGTGTGCTGAGATTTCAGGAATCTCGTAGTTTTTGGAAGCTTGGAAACCCCTTTCCATGAAAGTGATTTGCGCCAGTCTCTCCTTAGGGCTACATCATTAGGAAACAAACCATAGAGATAGAACTTGGAACTACTTTATTGTGTCAAGTTTCAAAGCGCTAGCACAAACCGTGTTTGATTTAGAGTTCCAACTACATGTATCCTTATAGGAGAAAAGAGAGGGAAACCTAAAAATTAAAACAGTTACTGCCAATGCACGGTTTAACCTAGAAGAATGAAATTTGGTGATACAAGTGGGATTGGGGTACTGATCATTACCTGAAAGTGTCATCAAGATTGGGTGAAAAAATGTGTGCTGAGATTTCAGGAAACTCGTAGTTTTTTGGTAGCTTGGCAACCCCTTTCCATGAAAGTGATTTGTGCCAGTCTCTGCTTAGGGCTACATCAATAGGAAACAAACCATAGAGATAGAACTTGGAACTACTTTATTGTGTCAAGTTTCAAAGAGCTACCACAAACCGTGTTTGATTTAGAGTTCCAACAACATGTATCCATATTGGAGAAAACAGAGTGAAACCTAAAAATTAAAACAGTTACTGCCAACGAACGGTTTAACTTTGAATAACGAAATTTGGTGATCCAATTGGGATTGGGTTTCTGATCATTACCTGAAAGTGTCATCAAGATTGGGTTAAAAAATGTGTGCTGAGATTTCAGAAATCACGTAGTTTTTTGGAAGCTTGGCAAACCCTTTCAATGAAAGTGATTTGCGCCAGTCTCTGCTTAGGGCTACAGCAATAGGAAACAAACCATAGAGATAGAACTTGGAACTAATTTATTGTGTCAAGTTTCAAAGAGCTTGCTCAAACCGTGTTTGATTTATAGTTCCAACTACATGTATCCCTATAGGAGAAAACAGAGTGAAACCTAAAAATTAAAACTGTTACAGCCAACGAACGGTTTAACCTAGAAGAACGATATTTGGTGAGCCAAGTGGGATTGGGGTACTGATCATTACCTGAAATTGTCATCAAGTTTGGGTTAAAATATGTGTGCTGAGATTTCAGGAAACTCGTAGTTTTTTTGGAAGCTTGGCAACCCCTTTCCATGAAAATGATTTGCGCCATTCTCTGCTTAGGTCTACATCAATAGGAAACAAACCATAGAGATTGAACTTGGAACTACTTTATTGTGTCAAGTTTCCAAGAGCTAGCACAAACTGTGTTTGATTTAGTGTTCCAACTACATGTATCCATATAGGGGAAAACAGAGTGAAACCTAAAAATTTATACTGTTACTGCCAAAGAACGGTTTAACCTAGAGGAACGAAATTTGGTGAGCCAAGTGGGATTGGGGTACTGATCATTATCTGAAAGTGTCATCAAGATTGGGTGAAAAAATGTGTGCTGAGATTTCAGGAAACTCGTAGTTTTTTGGAAGCTTGGCAACCCCTTTCCATGTAAGTGATTTGCGCCAGTCTCTGCTTCTGGCTACATCAATAGGAAACAAACCATAGAGAGAGAACTTGGAAGTACTTTATTGTGTCAAGTTTCAAAGAGCTAGCACAAACCGTGTTTGATTTAGAGTTCCAAATACATGTATCCCTATAGGAGAAAACAGAGTGAAACCTAAAAATTAAAACAGTTCCTGCCAACCAGTGGTTTAACCTAGAAGAACTAAATTTGGTGAGACAAGTGGGATTGGGGTACTGATCATTATCTGAAAGTGTCATCAAGTTTGGGTGAAAAAATGTGTGCTGAGATTTCAGGAAACTCGTAGTTTTTGGAAGCTTGGCAACCCCTTTCCATGAAAGTGATTTGCGCCAGTCTCTGCTTAGGGCTACATCATTAGGAAACAAACCATAGAGATAGAACTTGGAACTACTTTATTGCGTCAAGTTTCAAAGCGCTAGCACAACCCGTGTTTGATTTAGAGTTCCAACTACATGTATCCCTATAGGAGAAAAGAGAGGGTAACCTAAAAATTAAAACAGTTACTGCCAATGCACGGTTTAACCTAGAAGAATGAAATTTGGTGATTACAAGTGGGATTGGGGTACTGATCATTACCTGAAAGTGTCATCAAGATTGGGTGAAAAAATATGTGCTGAGATTTCAGGAAACTCGTAGTTTTTTGGTAGCTTGGCAACCCCTTTCCATGAAAGTGATTTGCGCCTGTCTCTGCTTAGGGCTACATCAATAGGAAACAAACCATAGAGATAGAACTTGGAAGTACTTTATTGTGTCAAGTTTCAAAGAGCTACCACAAACCGTGTTTGATTTAGAGTTCCAACAACATGTATCCATATTGGAGAAAACAGAGTGAAACCTAAAAATTAAAACAGTTACTGCCAACGAACGGTTTAACTTTGAATAACGAAATTTGGTGATCCAATTTGGATTGGGTTACTGATCATTACCTGAAAGTGTCATCAAGATTGGGTTAAAAAATGTGTGCTGAGATTTCAGAAAACACGTAGTTTTTTGGAAGCTTGGCAAACCCTTTCAATGAAAGTGATTTGCGCCAGTCTCTGCTTAGGGCTACAGCAATAGGAAACAAACCATAGAGATAGAACTTGGAACTAATTTATTGTGTCAAGTTTCAAAGAGCTTGCACAAACCGTGTTTGATTTATAGTTCCAACTACATGTATCCGTATAGGAGAAAACAGAGTGAAACCTAAAAATTAAAACTGTTACAGCCAACGAACGGTTTAACCTAGAAGAACGATATTTGGTGAGCCAAGTGGGATTGGGGTACTGATCATTACCTGAAATTGTAATCAAGATTGGGTTAAAATATGTGTGCTCAGATTTCAGGAAACTCGTAGTTTTTTTGGAAGCTTGGCAACCCCTTTCCATGAAAATGATTTGCGCCAGTCTCTGCTTAGGTCTACATCAATAGGAAACAAACCATAGAGATTGAACTTGGAACTACTTTATTGTGTCAAGTTTCCAAGAGCTAGCACAAACCGTGTTTGATTTAGTGTTCCAACTACATGTATCCATATAGGAGAAAACAGAGTGAAACCTAAAAATTTATACTGTTACTGCCAACGAACGGTTTAACCTAGAGGAACGAAATTTGGTGAGCCAAGTGGGATTGGGGTACTGATCATTATCTGAAAGTGTCATCAAGATTGGGTGAAAAAATGTGTGCTGAGATTTCAGGAAACTCGTAGTTTTTTGGAAGCTTGGCAACCCCTTTCCATGAAAGTGATTTGCGCCAGTCTCTGCTTCTGGCTACATCAATATGAAACAAACCATAGAGAGAGAACTTGGAAGTACTTTATTGTGTCAAGTTTCAAAGAGCTAGCACAAACCGTGTTTGATTTAGAGTTCCATCTACATGTATCCCTATAGGAGAAAACAGAGTGAAACCTAAAAATTAAAACTGTTACTGCCAACCAACGGTTTAACCTAGAAGAACTAAATTTGGTGAGACAAGTGGGATTGGGGTACTTATCATTACCTGAAAGTGTCATCAAGATTGGGTGAAAAAATGTTTGCTGAGATTTCAGGAGACTCGTAGTTTTTTGGAAGCTTGGCAACCGCTTTCCATGAAAGTGATTTGCGCCAATCTCTGCTTAGGGCTACATCAATAGGAAACAAACCATAGAGATAGAACTTGGAACTACTTTATTGTGTCAAGTTTCACAGAGCTAGCACACACCGTGTTTGATTTAGAGTTCCAACTACATGTATCCATATAGGAGAAAACAGAGTGAAAGCTAAAAATTAAAACTGTTACTGCAAACGAACCGTTTAACCTGGAAGATGGAAATTTGGTGAGCCAAGTGGGATTGGGGTACTGATCATTACCTGAAAGTGTCATCAAGATTGGGTGAAAAAATGTGTGCTGAGATTTTAGGAAACTCGTAGTTTTTGGAAGCTTGGCAACCCATTTCCATGAAAGTGATTTGTGCCATTCTCTGCTTAGGGCTACATCAATAGGAAACAAACCATAGAGATAGAAATTGGAACTACTTTATTGCGTCTAGTTTCAAAGAGCTAGCACAAACCGAGTTTGATTTAGAGTTCCAACTACATGTATCCATATAGGAGAAAACAGGGTGAAACCTAAAAATTAAAACAGTTACTGCCAACGAACGGTTTAACATAGAAGAACGAAATTTGGTGAGCCAAGTGGGATTGGGGTACTGATTATTATCTGAAAGTGTCATCAAGATTGGGTGAAAAAATGTGTGCTGATATTTCAGGAAACTGGTAGTTTTTTGGAAGCTTAACAACCCCTTTTCATCAAAGTGATTTGTGCCAGTCTCTGCTTAGGGCTACATCAATAGGAAACAAACCAAAGAGATAGAACTTGGAACTACTTTATTGTGTCAAGTTTCAAAGTGCTAGCACAAACCGTGTTTGATTTCGAGTTCCATCTACATGTATCCCTATAAAAGAAAACAGAGTGAAACCTAAAAATTAAAACTGTTACTTCCAACAAACGGTTTAACCTAGAAGAAGGAAATTTGGTGACCCAAGTGGGATTGGGGTACTGATCATTACCTGAAAGTGTCATCAAGATTGGGTGAAAAAATGTGTGCTGAGATTTCAGGAAACTCGTAGTTTTTGGAAGCTTGGCAACCCATTTCCATGAAAGTGATTTGCGCCCTTCTATGCTTAGGGCTACATCAATAGGAAACAAACCATAAGATAGAACTTGGAACTACTTTATTGCGTCTAGTTTCAAAAAGCTAGCACAAACCGAGTTTGATTTAGAGTTCCAACTACATGTATCCATATAGGAGAAAACAGGGTGAAACCTAAAAATTAAAAGAGTTACTGCCAATGAACGGTTTAACTTAGAAGAATGAAATTTGGTGATCCAAGTGGGATTGGGTTACTGATCATTACCTGAAAGTGTCATCAAGATTGGGTGAAAAAATGTGTGCTGAGATTTCAGGAAACTCGTAGTTTATTGGAAGCTTGGCAACCCCTTTCCATGAAAGTGATTTGCGCCAGTCTCTGCTTCAGGCTACATCAATAGGAAACAAACCATAGAAATAGAACTTGGAACTACTTTATTGTGTCAAGTTTCACAGAGCTAGCACACACCGTGTTTGATTTAGAGTTCCAACTACATGTATCCATATAGGAGAAAACAGAGTGAAAGCTAAAAATTAAAACTGTTACTGCAAACGAACCGTTTAACCTGGAAGATGGAAATTTGGTGAGCCAAGTGGGATTGGGGTACTGATCATTACCTGAAAGTGTCATCAAGATTGGGTGAAAAAATGTGTGCTGAGATTTGAGGAAACTCGTAGTTTTTGGAAGCTTGGCAACCCATTTCCAAGAAAGTGATTTGTGCCAGTCTCTGCTTAGGGCTACATCAATAGGAAACAAACCATAGAGATAGAACGTGGAACTACTTTATTGCATCTAGTTTCAAAGAGCTAGCACAAACCAAGTTTGATTTAGAGTTCCAACTACATGTATCCATATAGGAGAAAACAGGGTGAAACCTAAAAATTAAAACAGTTACTGCCAACGAACGGTTTAACATAGAAGAACGAAATTTGGTGAGCCAAGTGGGATTGCGGTACTGATTATTATCTGAAAGTGTCATCAAGATTGGGTGAAAAAATGTGTGCTGATATTTCAGGAAACTGGTAGTTTTTTGGAAGCTTAACAACCCCTTTTCATCAAAGTGATTTGCGCCAGTCTCTGCTTAGGGCTACATCAATAGGAAACAAACCAAAGAGATAGAACTTGGAACTACTTTATTGTGTCAAGTTTCAAAGTGCTAGAACAAACCGTGTTTGATTTCGAGTTCCATCTACATGTATCCCTATAAAAGAAAACAGAGTGAAACCTAAAAATTAAAACTGTTACTTCCAACAAACGGTTTAACCTAGAAGAAGGAAATTTGGTGAACCAAGTGGGATTGGGGTACTGATCATTACCTGAAAGTGTCATCAAGATTGGGTGAAAAAATGTGTGCTGAGATTTCAGGAAACTCGTAGTTTTTGGAAGCTTGGCAACCCATTTCCATGAAAGTGATTTGCGCCCTTCTATGCTTAGGGCTACATCAATAGGAAACAAACCATAAGATAGAACTTGGAACTACTTTATTGCGTCTAGTTTCAAAGAGCTAGCACAAACCGAGTTTGATTTAGAGTTCCAACTACATGTATCCATATAGGAGAAAACAGGGTGAAACCTAAAAATTAAAACAGTTACTGCCAATGAACGGTTTAACTTAGAAGAATGAAATTTGGTGATCCAAGTGGGATTGGGTTACTGATCATTACCTGAAAGTGTCATCAAGATTGGGTGAAAAAATGTGTGCTGAGATTTCAGGAAACTCGTAGTTTATTGGAAGCTTGGCAACCCCTTTCCATGAAAGTGATTTGCGCCAGTCTCTGCTTCAGGCTACATCAATAGGAAACAAACCATAGAAATAGAACTTGGAACTACTTTATTGTGTCAAGTTTCACAGAGCTAGCACACACCGTGTTTGATTTAGAGTTCCAACTACATGTATCCATATAGGAGAAAACAGAGTGAAAGCTAAAAATTAAAACTGTTACTGCAAACGAAAGGTTTAACCTAAAAACGAAATTTGGTGAGCCAAGTGGGTTTGGGGTACTGATCATTATCTGAAAGTGTCATCAAGATTGGGTGAAAAAATGTGTGCTGAGATTTCAGGAAACTCGTAGTTTTTTGGAAGCTTGGCAACCCCTTTCCATGCAAGTGATTTGCGCCAGTCTCTGCATAGGGCTAAATAAATAGGAAACAACCATAGAGATAGAACTTGGAACTATTTATTTGTCAAGTTTCACAGAGCTAGCACACACCGTGTTTGATTTAGAGTTCCAACTAAATGTATCCATATAGGAGAAAACAGTGTGAAAGCTAAAATTTAAAACTGTGACTGCAAACGAACGGTTTAACCTAGAAGAAGGAAATTTGGTGAGCCAAGTGAGATTGGGATACTGATCATTACCTGAAAGTGTCATCAAGATTGGGTGAAAAAATGTGTGCTGAGATTTCAGGAAACTCGTAGTTTTTTGGAAGCTTGGCAACCCATTTCCATGAAAGTGATTTGTGCAAGTCTCTGCTTAGGGCTACATCAATAGGAAACAAACCATAGAGATAGAACTTGGAACTACTTTATTGCGTCTAGTTTCAAAGAGCTAGAAAAAAACCGAGTTTGATTTAGAGTTCCAACTACATGTATCCATATAGGAGAAAACAGGGTGAAACCTAAAAATTAAAACAGTTACTGCCAACGAACGGTTTAACCTAGAAGAACGAAATTTGGTGAGCCAAGTGGGATTCGGGTACTGATCATTACCTGAAAGTGTCATCAAGATTGGGTGAAAAAATGTGTGCTGAGATTTCAGGAAACACGTAGTTTTTTGGAAGCTTGGCAACCCCTTTCCATGAAAGTGATTTGCGCCAGTCTCTGCTTATGGCTACATCAATAGGAATCACACCACAGATACAGGATTTGGAACTAATTTACAGTGTCAATTTCAAAGACCTAGGACAAACCTTGTTTGATTTTGTGTTCCAACTACATGTATCCCTATAGGAGAAAAAAGAGTGAAACCTAAAAATTAAAACTGTTACTGCAAATGAACGGTTTAACCTAGAAGAACGAAATTTGGTGAGCCAAGTGGGATTGGGGTACTGATCATTATCTGAAAGTGTCATCAAGATTGGGTGAAAAAATGTGTGCTGAGATTTCAGGAAACTCGTAGTTTTTTTGAAGCTTGTCAACCCCTTTCAATTAAAGTGATTTGCGCCAGTCTCTGCTTATGGCTACATCAATAGGAAACACACCATAGATACAGGACTTGGAACTTCTTTACTGTGTCAAGTTTCAAAAAGCTAGTACAAACCGTGTTTGATTTAGAGTTCCAACTACATATATCCCTATAGGAGAAAACAGAGTGAAACCTGAAAATTAAAACAGTTACTGCCAACGAACGGTTTAATTTAGAAGAACGAAATTTGGTGATCCAAGTTGGATTGGGTTACTGATCATTACATGAAAGTGTCGTCAAGATTGGGTGAAAAAAAGTGTGCTGAGATTTCAGGAAACTCGTAGTTTTTTTGAAGCTTGGCAAACCCTTTCCATGAAAGTGATTTGCGCCAGTCTCTGATTAGGGCTACATCAATAGGAAACAAATCATAGAGATAGAACTTGTAACTACTTTATTGTGTCTAGTTTCAAAGAGCTAGAAAAAAACCGAGTTTGATTTAGAGTTCCAACTACATGTATCCATATAGGAGAAAACAGGGTGAAACCTAAAAATTAAAACAGTTACTGCCAACGAACGGTTTAACCTAGAAGAACGAAATTTGGTGAGCCAAGTGGGATTGGGGTACTGATCATTACCTGAAAGTGTCATCAAGATTGGGTGAAAAAATGTGTGCTGAGATTTCAGGAAACACGTAGTTTTTTGGAAGCTTGGCAACCCCTTTCCATGAAAGTGATTTGCGCCAGTCTCTGCTTATGGCTACATCAATAGGAATCACACCACAGATACAGGACTTGGAACTAATTTACAGTGTCAATTTCAAAGACCTAGCACAAACCTTGTTTGATTTTGTGTTCCAACTACATGTATCCCTATAGGAGAAAAAAGAGTGAAACCTAAAAATTAAAATTGTTACTGCCAATGAACGGTTTAACATAGAAGAACGAAATTTGGTGAGCCAAGTGGGATTGGGGTACTGATCATTATCTGAAAGTGTCATCAAGATTGGGTGAAAAAATGTGTGCTGAGATTTCAGGAAACTCGTAGTTTTTTTGAAGCTTGTCAACCCCTTTCAATTAAAGTGATTTGCGCCAGTCTCTGCTTATGGCTACATCAATAGGAAACACACCATAGATACAGGACTTGGAACTTCTTTATTGTGTCAAGTTTCAAAAAGCAAGTACAAACCGTGTTTGATTTAGAGTTCCAACTACATGTATCCCTATAGGAGAAAACAGAGTGAAACCTGAAAATTAAAACAGTTACTGCCAACGAACGGTTTAATTTAGAAGAACGAAATTTGGTGATCCAAGTTGGATTGGGTTACTGATCATTACATGAAAGTGTCCTCAAGATTGGGTGAAAAAAAGTGTGCTGAGATTTCAGGAAACTCGTAGTTTTTTTGAAGCTTGGCAAACCCTTTCCATGAAAGTGATTTGCGCCAGTCTCTGATTAGGGCTACATCAATAGAAAACAAATCATAGAGATAGAACTTGGAACTACTTTATTGCGTCTAGTTTCAAAGAGCTAGAAAAAAACCGAGTTTGATTTAGAGTTCCAACTACATGTATCCATATAGGAGAAAACAGGGTGAAACCTAAAAATTAAAACAGTTACTGCCAACGAACGGTTTAACCTAGAAGAACGAAATTTGGTGAGCCAAGTGGGATTGGGGTACTGATCATTACCTGAAAGTGTCATCAAGATTGGGTGAAAAAATGTGTGCTGAGATTTCAGGAAACACGTAGTTTTTTGGAAGCTTGGCAACCCCTTTCCATGAAAGTGATTTGCGCCAGTCTCTGCTTATGGCTACATCAATAGGAATCACACCACAGATACAGGACTTGGAACTAATTTACAGTGTCAATTTCAAAGACCTAGCACAAACCTTGTTTGATTTTGTGTTCCAACTACATGTATCCCTATAGGAGAAAAAAGAGTGAAACCTAAAAATTAAAACTGGTACTGCCAATAAACGGTTTAACCTAGAAGAACGAAATTTGGTGAGCCAAGTGGGATTGGGGTACTGATCATTATCTGAAAGTGTCATCAAGATTGGGTTAAAAAATTTGTGCTGAGATTTCAGGAAACTCGTAGTTTTTTGGAAGCTTGTCAACCCCTTTCAATTAAAGTGATTTGCGCCAGTCTCTGCTTATGGCTACATCAATAGGAAACACACCATAGATACAGGACTTGGAACTTCTTTATTGTGTCAAGTTTCAAAAAGCTAGTACAAACCGTGTTTGATTTAGAGTTCCAACTACATGTATCCCTATAGGAGAAAACAGAGTGAAACCTGAAAATTAAAACAGTTACTGCCAACGAACGGTTTAATTTAGAAGAACTAAATTTGGTGATCCAAGTTGGATTGGGTTACTGATCATTACATGAAAGTGTCGTCAAGATTGGGTGAAAAAAATTGTGCTGAGATTTCAGGAAACTCGTAGTTTTTTGAAGCTTGGCAAACCCTTTCCATGAAAGTGATTTGTGCCAGTCTCAGCTTAGGGCTGCAGCAATAGGAAACAAACCATAGAGATCGAACTTGGAACTAATTTATTGTGTCAAGTTTCAAAAAGCTAGCACAAACCGTGTTTGATTGAGAGTTCCAAATACATGTATCCCTATAGGAGAAAACAGAGTGAAACCTAAAAATTAATACTGTTACTGCCAACGAACGGTTTAACCCAGAAGAACGAAATTTGGTGAGCCAAGTGGGATTGGGGTACTGATCATTATCTGAAAGTGTCATCAAGATTGGGTGAAAAAATGTGTGCTGAGATTTCAGGAAACTCGTATTTTTTTGGAAGGTGGGCAACCCCTTTCCATGAAAGTGATTTGCGCCAGTCTCTGCTTAGGGCTACATCAATAGGAAACAAACCATAGAGATAGAACTTGGAACTACTTTATTGTGTCAAGTTTCAAAGTGCTAGCACAAACCATGTTTGATTTAGAGTTCCATCTACATGTATCCCTATAGTAGAAAACAGAGTGAAAGCTAAAATTAAAACTCCTACTGCAAACGAACGGTTTGTCCTAGAAGAACGAAATTTGGTGAGCCAAGTGGGATTGGGGTACTGATCATTACCTGAAAGTGTCATCAAGATTGGGTGAAAAAATGTGTGCTGAGATTTCAGAAAACTCGTAGTTTTTTGGAAG
Source organism: Spermophilus citellus (assembly GCF_964194105.1). Taxonomy (NCBI): domain Eukaryota; kingdom Metazoa; phylum Chordata; class Mammalia; order Rodentia; family Sciuridae; genus Spermophilus; species Spermophilus citellus. The sequence continues at coordinate 18,412,171 of NC_138197.1, read as the reverse complement.
CTTGGCAACCCCTTTCAATGAAAGTGATTTGCGCTAGTCTCTGATTAGGGCTACTTCAATAGGAAACAAACCATAGAGATAGAACTTGGAACTACTTTATTGTGTCAAGTTTCACAGAGCAAGCACAAACCGTGTTTGATTTAGAGTTCCAACTACATGAATCCATATTGGAGAAAACAGAGTGAAAGCTAAAATTAAAACTGTTACTGCAAACGAACGGTTTGTCCTAGAAGAACGAAATTTGGTGAGCGAAGTGGGATTGGGGTACTGATCATTACCTGAAAGTGTCATCAAGATTGGGTGAAAAAATGTGTGCTGAGATTTCAGGAAACTCGTAGTTTTTTTGAAGCTTGTCAACCCCTTTCAATTAAAGTGATTTGCGCCAGTCTCTGCTTATGGCTACATCAATAGGAAACACACCATAGATACAGGACTTGGAACTTCTTTATTGTGTCAAGTTTCAAAAAGCTAGTACAAACCGTGTTTGATTTAGAGTTCCAACTACATGTATCCCTATAGGAGAAAACAGAGTGAAACCTGAAAATTAAAACAGTTACTGCCAACGAACGGTTTAATTTAGAAGAACGAAATTTGGTGATCCAAGTTGGATTGGGTTACTGATCATTACATGAAAGTGTCCTCAAGATTGGGTGAAAAAAAGTGTGCTGAGATTTCAGGAAACTCGTAGTTTTTTTGAAGCTTGGCAAACCCTTTCCATGAAAGTGATTTGCGCCAGTCTCTGATTAGGGCTACATCAATAGAAAACAAATCATAGAGATAGAACTTGGAACTACTTTATTGCGTCTAGTTTCAAAGAGCTAGAAAAAAACCGAGTTTGATTTAGAGTTCCAACTACATGTATCCATATAGGAGAAAACAGGGTGAAACCTAAAAATTAAAACAGTTACTGCCAACGAACGGTTTAACCTAGAAGAACGAAATTTGGTGAGCCAAGTGGGATTGGGGTACTGATCATTACCTGAAAGTGTCATCAAGATTGGGTGAAAAAATGTGTGCTGAGATTTCAGGAAACACGTAGTTTTTTGGAAGCTTGGCAACCCCTTTCCATGAAAGTGATTTGCGCCAGTCTCTGCTTATGGCTACATCAATAGGAATCACACCACAGATACAGGACTTGGAACTAATTTACAGTGTCAATTTCAAAGACCTAGCACAAACCTTGTTTGATTTTGTGTTCCAACTACATGTATCCCTATAGGAGAAAAAAGAGTGAAACCTAAAAATTAAAACTGGTACTGCCAATAAACGGTTTAACCTAGAAGAACGAAATTTGGTGAGCCAAGTGGGATTGGGGTACTGATCATTATCTGAAAGTGTCATCAAGATTGGGTTAAAAAATTTGTGCTGAGATTTCAGGAAACTCGTAGTTTTTTGGAAGCTTGTCAACCCCTTTCAATTAAAGTGATTTGCGCCAGTCTCTGCTTATGGCTACATCAATAGGAAACACACCATAGATACAGGACTTGGAACTTCTTTATTGTGTCAAGTTTCAAAAAGCTAGTACAAACCGTGTTTGATTTAGAGTTCCAACTACATGTATCCCTATAGGAGAAAACAGAGTGAAACCTGAAAATTAAAACAGTTACTGCCAACGAACGGTTTAATTTAGAAGAACTAAATTTGGTGATCCAAGTTGGATTGGGTTACTGATCATTACATGAAAGTGTCGTCAAGATTGGGTGAAAAAAATTGTGCTGAGATTTCAGGAAACTCGTAGTTTTTTGAAGCTTGGCAAACCCTTTCCATGAAAGTGATTTGTGCCAGTCTCAGCTTAGGGCTGCAGCAATAGGAAACAAACCATAGAGATCGAACTTGGAACTAATTTATTGTGTCAAGTTTCAAAAAGCTAGCACAAACCGTGTTTGATTGAGAGTTCCAAATACATGTATCCCTATAGGAGAAAACAGAGTGAAACCTAAAAATTAATACTGTTACTGCCAACGAACGGTTTAACCCAGAAGAACGAAATTTGGTGAGCCAAGTGGGATTGGGGTACTGATCATTATCTGAAAGTGTCATCAAGATTGGGTGAAAAAATGTGTGCTGAGATTTCAGGAAACTCGTATTTTTTTGGAAGGTGGGCAACCCCTTTCCATGAAAGTGATTTGCGCCAGTCTCTGCTTAGGGCTACATCAATAGGAAACAAACCATAGAGATAGAACTTGGAACTACTTTATTGTGTCAAGTTTCAAAGTGCTAGCACAAACCATGTTTGATTTAGAGTTCCATCTACATGTATCCCTATAGTAGAAAACAGAGTGAAAGCTAAAATTAAAACTCCTACTGCAAACGAACGGTTTGTCCTAGAAGAACGAAATTTGGTGAGCCAAGTGGGATTGGGGTACTGATCATTACCTGAAAGTGTCATCAAGATTGGGTGAAAAAATGTGTGCTGAGATTTCAGAAAACTCGTAGTTTTTTGGAAGCTTGGCAACCCCTTTCAATGAAAGTGATTTGCGCTAGTCTCTGATTAGGGCTACTTCAATAGGAAACAAACCATAGAGATAGAACTTGGAACTACTTTATTGTGTCAAGTTTCACAGAGCAAGCACAAACCGTGTTTGATTTAGAGTTCCAACTACATGAATCCATATTGGAGAAAACAGAGTGAAAGCTAAAATTAAAACTGTTACTGCAAACGAACGGTTTGTCCTAGAAGAACGAAATTTGGTGAGCGAAGTGGGATTGGGGTACTGATCATTACCTGAAAGTGTCATCAAGATTGGGTGAAAAAATGTGTGCTGAGATTTCAGGAAACTCGTAGTTTTTTGGCAGCTTGGAACCCCTTTCCATGAAAGGGATTCGCGCCAGTCTCTGCTTAGGGCTACAGCAATAGGAAACAAACCATAGAGATCGAACTTGGAACTACTTTATTGTGTCAAGTTTCAAAGAGCTAGCACAAACCGTGTTTGATTGAGAGTTCCAACTACATGTATCCCTATAGGAGAAAACAGAGTGAAACCTAAAAATTAATACTGTTACTGCCAACGAACGGTTTGACCCAGAAGAACGAAATTTGGTGAGCCAAGTGGGATTGGGGTACTGATCATTATCTGAAAGTGTCATCAAGATTGGGTGAAAAAATGTGTGCTGAGATTTCAGGAAACTCGTAGTTTTTTGGAAGCTTGGCAATCCCTTTCCATGAAAATGATTTGCGCCAGTCTCTGCTTAGGGCTACATCAATAGGAAACAAACCATAGAGATAGAACTTGGAACTACTTTATTGTGTCAAGTTTCAAAGTGCTAGCACAAAGTGTGTTTGATGTAGAGTTCCATCTACATGTATCCCTATAGGAGAAAACAGATTGAAACTTAAATATTAAAACTGTTACTTTCAACAAACGGTTTAACCTAGAAGAAGAAAATTTGGTGAGGCAAGTGGGATTGGGGTACTGATCATTACCTGAAAGTGTCATCAAGATGCGTGAAAAAATGTGTGCTGAGATTTCAGGAAACTCGTAGTTTTTTGGAAGCTTGGCAACCCCTTTCCATGAAAGTGATTTGCGCCTGTCTCTGCTTTGGGCTACATCAATAGGAAACAAACCATAGAGATAGAACTTGGAACTACTTTATTGTGTCAAGTTTCAAAGAGCTAGCACAAACCGTGTTGGATTTAGAGTTCCAACTACATGTATCCGTATAGGAGAAAACAGAGTGAAACCTAAAAATTAATACTGTTACTGCCAATGAATGGTTTAACCTAGAAGAACGAAATTTGGTGAGCCAAGTGGGATTTGGGTACTGATCATTATCTTAAAGTGTCATCAAGATTGGGTGAAAAAATGTGTGCTGAGATTTCAGGAAACTCGTACTTTTTTGGAAGCTTGGCAAACCCTTTCCATGAAAGTGATTTGCGCCAGTCTCTGCTTAGGGCTACATCAATAGGAAACAAACCATAGAGATAGAACTTGGAACTACTTTATTGTGTCAAGTTTCAAAGTGCTAGCACAAAGTGTGTTTGATGTAGATTTCCATCTACATGTATCCCTATAGGAGAAAACAGATTGAAACTTAAAAATTAAAACTGTTACTTCCAACAAACGGTTTAACCTAGAAGAAGGAAATTTGGTGAGCCAAGTGGGATTGGGGTACTGATCATTACCTGAAAGTGTCATCAAGATGCGTGGAAAAATGTGTGCTGAGATTTCAGGAAACTCGTAATTTTTTGGAAGCTTGGCAACCCCTTTCCATGAAAGTGATTTGCGCCAGTCTCTGCTTAGGGCTACAGCAATAGGAAACAAATCATCGAGATAGAACTTGGAATTAATTTATTGTGTCAAGTTTCAAAGAGCTAGCAGAAACCGTGTTTGATTTAGAGTTCCAACTACATGTATCCCTATAGGAGAAAACAGAGTGAAACCTAAAAATTAAAACTGTTACTACCAACGAATGGTTTAAACTTGAAGAACGAAATTTGGTTAGCCAAGTGGGATTGGGGTACTGATCATTACCTGAAAGTGTCATCAAGATTGGGTGAAAAGATGTGTGCTGAGATTTCAGAAAACTCATAGTTTTTTGGAAGCTTGGCAACCCCTTTCCATGAAAGTGATTTGCGCCAGTCTCTGCTTAAGGCTACATCAATAGGAAACAAACCATAGAGATAGAACTTGGAACTACTTTATTGTGTCCAGTTTCAAAGAGCTAGCACAAACCGTGTTTGATTTAGAGTTCCAAATACATGTATCCCAATAGGAGAAAACAGAGTGAAACCTAAATTTAAAACAGTTACTGCCAACGAACGGTTTAACCTAGAAGAACGAAATTTGGTGAGCCAAGAGGGACTGGGGTAGTGATCATTACCTGAAAGTGTCATCAAGATTGGGTGAAAAAATTTGTGCTGAGATTTCAGGAAACTCGTAGTTTTTTGGAAGCTAGGCAACCCCTTTCCATGAAAGTGATTTGCGCCAGTCTCTGCTTAGGGCTACATCAATAGGAAACAAACCATAGAGAAAGAACTTGGAACTACTTTATTGTGTCAAGTTTCACAGAGCTAGCACAAACCGTGTTTGAATGTGAGTTCCAACTACATGTATCCATATAGGAGAAAACAGAGTGAAAGCCAAAATTTAAACTGTTACTGCCAACGAACAGTTTGTCCTAGAAGAACGAAATTAGGTGAGCCAAGTGGGATTGGGGTACTGATGATTACCTGAAAGTGTCATCAACATTGGGTGAAAAAATGTGTGCTGAGATTTCAGGAAACTCGTACTCTTTTGGAAGCTTGGCAAACCCTTTCCATGAAAGTGATTTGCGCCAGTCTCTGCTTAGGGCTACATCAATAGGAAACAAACCATAGAGATAGAACTTGGAACTACTTTATTGTGTCAAGTTTCAAAGTGCTAGCACAAAGTGTGTTTGATGTAGAGTTCCATCTACATGTATCCCTATAGGAGAAAACAGATTGAAACTTAAATATTAAAACTGTTACTTTCAACAAATGGTTTAACCTAGAAGAAGGAAATTTGGTGAGGCAAGTGGGATTGGGGTACTGATCATTACCTGAAAGTGTCATCAAGATGCGTGAAAAAATGTGTGCTGAGATTTCAGGAAACTCGTAGTTTTTTGGAAGCTTGGCAACCCCTTTCCATGAAAGTGATTTGCGCCAGTCTCTGCTTTGGGCTACATCAATAGGAAACAAACCATAGAGATAGAACTTGGAACTACTTTATTGTGTCAAGTTTCAAAGAGCTAGCACAAACCGTGTTGGATTTAGAGTTCCAACTACATGTATCCGTATAGGAGAAAACAGAGTGAAACCTAAAAATTAATACTGTTACTGCCAATAAATGGTTTAACCTAGAAGAACGAAATTTGGTGAGCCAAGTGGGATTGGGGTATTGATCATTATCTTAAAGTGTCATCAAGATTGGGTGAAAAAATGTGTGCTGAGATTTCAGGAAACTCGTACTTTTTTGGAAGCTTGGCAAACCCTTTCCATGAAAGTGATTTGCGCCAGTCTCTGCTTAGGGCTACATCAATAGGAAACAAACCATAGAGATAGAACTTGGAACTACTTTATTGTGTCAAGTTTCAAAGTGCTAGCACAAAGTGTGTTTGATGTAGAGTTCCATCTACATGTATCCCTATAGGAGAAAACAGATTGAAACTTAAAAATTAAAACTGTTACTTCCAACAAACGGTTTAACCTAGAAGAAGGAAATTTGGTGAGCCAAGTGGGATTGGGGTACTGATCATTACCTGAAAGTGTCATCAAGATGCGTGAAAAAATGTGTGCTGAGATTTCAGGAAACTCGTAGTTTTTTGGAAGCTTGGCAACCCCTTTCCATGAAAGTGATTTGCGCCAGTCTCTGCTTAGGGCTACAGCAATTAGAAACAAATCATAGAGATAGAACTTGGAATTAATTCATTGTGTCAAGTTTCAAAGAGCTAGCAGAAACCGTGTTTGATTTAGAGTTCCAACTACATGTATCCCTATAGGAGAAAACAGAGTGAAACCTAAAAATTAAAACTGTTACTACCAACGAATGGTTTAAACTTGAAGAACGAAATTTGGTTAGCCAAGTGGGATTGGGGTACTGATCATTACCTGAAAGTGTCATCAAGATTGGGTGAAAAAATGTGTGCTGAGATTTCAGGAAATTCGTAGTTTTTTGGAAGCTTGGCAACCCCTTTCCATGAAAGTGATTTGCGCCAGTCTCTGCTTAGGGCTACATCAATAGGAAACAATCCATAGAGATAGAACTTGGAACTACTTTATTGTGTCAAGTTTCAAAGAGCTAGCACAAACCGTGTTTGATTTAGAGTTCCATCTACATGTATCCCTATAGGAGAAAACAGAGTGAAACCTACAAATTAAAACAATTACTGCCAAGGAACGGTTTTACTTAGAAGAACGAAATTTGGTGATCCAAGTGGGATTTGGTTACTGATCATTACAAGAAAGTGTCATCAAGATTGGGTGAAAAAATGTGTGCTGAGATTTCTGGAAACTCATAGTTTTTTGGAAGCTTGGCAACCCCTTTTCATGAAAGTGATTTGCGCCAGTCTCTGCTTAGTGCTACAGCAATAGGAAACAAACCATAGAGATAGAACTTGGAACTACTTTATTGTGTCAAGTGTCACAGAGCTAGCACACACCGTGCTTGATTTAGAGTTCCAACTACATGTATCCATATAGGAGAAAACAGAGTGAAAGCTAAAATTTAAACTGTTACTGCCAACGAACAGTTTGTCCTAGAAGAACGAAATTAGGTGAGCCAAGTGGGATTGGGGTACTGATGATTACCTGAAAGTGTCATCAAGATTGGGTGAAAAAATGTGTGCTGAGATTTCAGGAAACTCGTAGTTTTTTGGAAGCTTGGCAACCCCTTTCCATGAAAGTGATTTGTGCCAGTCTCTGCTTAGGGCTACAGCAATAGGAAACAAACCATAGAGATAGAACTTGGAACTAATTTATTGTGTCAAGTTTCAAAGAGCTAGCACAAACCGTGTTTGATTTAGAGTTCAACTACATGTATCCTTATAGGAGAAAACAGAGTGAAACCTAAAAATTAAAACTCTTACTGCCAACGAACGGTTTAAACTAGAAGAACAAAATTTGGTGAGCCAAGTGGGATTGGGGTACTGATCATTACCTGAAAGTGTCATCAAGATTGGGTGAAAAAATGTGTGCTGAGATTTCAGGAAACTCGTAGTTTTTGGAAGCTTGGCAACCCCTTTCCATGAAAGTGATTTGCACCAGTCTCTGCTTATGGCTACATCAATAGGAAACACACCATAGATACATTACTTGGAACTTCTTTATTGCGCAAGTTTCAAAAAGCTAGCACAAACCGTGTTTGATTTAGAGTTCCAACTACATGTATCCCTATAGGAGAAAACAGAGTGAAACCTAACAATTAAAACAGTTACTGCCAACGAACGGTTTAACTTATAAGAATGAAATTTGGTGATCCAAGTGGGATTAGGTTACTGATCATTACCTGAAAGTGTCATCAAGATTGGTTGAAAAAATGTGTGCTGAGATTTCAGGAAACACGTAGTTTTTTGGAAGGTTGGCAAACCCTTTCCATGAAAGTGACTTGCGCCAGTCTCTGCTTAGGGCTACAGCAATAGGAAACAAACCATAGAGATAGAACTTGGAACTACTTTATTGTGTCAAGTTTCCAAGAGCTAGCACAAACCGTGTTTGATTTAGTGTTCCAACTACATGTATCCATATAGGAGAAAACAGAGTGAAACCTAAAAATTAATACTGTTACTGCCAGCGAACGGTTTAACCTAGAAGAACGAAATTTGGTGAGCCAAATAGTTTTTTGGAAGTTGGCAAACCCTTTCCATGAAAGTGACTTGCGCCAGTCTCTGCTTAGGGCTACATCAATAGGAAACACACCATAGATACAGGACTTGGAACTTCTTTATTGTGTCAAGTTTCAAAAAGCTAGCACAAACCGTGTTTGATTTAGAGTTCCAACTACATGAATCCCTATAGGAGAAAACAGAGTGAAACCTAAAAATTAAAACTGTTACTGCCAACACACGGTTTAACCCAGAAGAACGAAATTTGGTGAGCCAAGTGGGATTGGGGTACTGATCATTACCTGAAAGTGTCATCAAGATTGGGTGAAAAAATGTGTGCTGAGATTTCAGGAAACTCGTAGTTTTTTGGAAGCTTGGCAACCCCTTTCCATGAAAGTGATTTTCACCAGTCTCTGCTTATGGCTACATCAATAGGAAACACACCATAGATATAGGACTTGGAACTACTTTATTGTGTCAAGTTTCAAAGAGCTAGCACAAACCTTGTTTGATTTAGAGTTCCATCTACATATATCCCTATAGGAGAAAACAGAGTGAAACCTAAAAATTAAAACTGTTACTTCCAACGAATGGTTTAACCTAGAAGAAGGAAATTTGGTGAACCAAGTGGGATTGGGGTACTGATCATTACCTGAAAGTGTCATCAAGATTGGGTGAAAAAATGTGTGCTGAGATTTCAGGAAACTCGTAGTTTTTTGGAAGCTTGTCAACCCCTTTCCATGAAAGTGATTTGCGCCAGTCTCTGCTTAGGGCTACATCAATAGGAAACAAACCATAGAGATAGAACTTGGAACTACTTTATTGTGTCAAGTTTCAAAGAGCTAGCACAAACCGTGTTTGATTTAGAGTTCCAACTACATGTATCCCTATAGGAGAAAACAGAGTGAACCCTAAAAATTAAAACTGTTACTGCCAACGAACGGTTTAAACTTGAAGAACGAAATTTGGTGAGCCAAGTGGGATTGGGTTACTGATCATTTCCTGAAAGTGTCATCAAGATTGGGTGAAAAAATGTGTGCTGAGATTTCAGGAAATTCGTAGTTTTTTGGAAGCTTGGCAACCCCTTTCCATGAAAGTGATTTGCGCCAGTCTCTGCTTAGGGCTACATCAATAGGAAACAATCCATAGAGATAGAACTTGGAACTACTTTATTGTGTCAAGTTTCAAAGAGCTAGCACAAACCGTGTTTGATTTAGAGTTCCATCTACATGTATCCCTATAGGAGAAAACAGAGTGAAACCTACAAATTAAAACAATTACTGCCAAGGAAAGGTTTTACTTAGAAGAACGAAATTTTGTGATCCAAGTGGGATTTGGTTACTGATCATTACAAGAAAGTGTCATCAAGTTTGGGTGAAAAAATGTGTGCTGAGATTTCTGGAAACTCATAGTTTTTTGGAAGCTTGGCAACCCCTTTTCATGAAAGTATTTTGCGCCAGTCTCTGCTTAGGGCTACAGCAATAGGAAACAAACCATAGAGATAGAACTTGGAACTACTTTATTGTGTCAAGTGTCACAGAGCTAGCACACACCGTGCTTGATTTAGAGTTCCAACTATATGTATCCATATAGGAGAAAACAGAGTGAAAGCTAAAAATTAAAACTGTTACTGCAAACGAACGGTTTAACCTAGAAGAAGGAAATTTGGTGAGCCAAGTGGGATTGGGGTACTAATCATTACCTGAAAGTGTCATCAAGATTGGGTGAAAAAATGTGTGCTGATATTTCAGGAAACTCGTAGTTTTTTGGAAGCTTGGCAACCCCCTTCCATGAAAGTGATTTGCGCAAGTCTCTGTTTAAGGCTACATCAATAGGAAACACACCATAGATACAGGACTTGTAACTGCTTTATTTTGTCAAGTTTCAAAGAGCTAGCACAAACCGTGTTTGATTTAGTGTTCCAACTACATTTATCGCTATAGGAGAAAACACAGTGAAACCTAAAAATTAAAACTGTTACTGCCAAAAAACGGATTAACCTAGAAGAAGGAAATTTGGTGAGCCAAGTGGGATTGGGGACTGATCATTATGTGAAAGTGTCATCAAGATTGGGTGAAAAAATGTGTGCTGAGATTTCAGGAAACTCCTAGATTTTTGGAAGCTTGGCAACCCCTTTCCATGAAAGTGATTTGCGCCAGTCTCTGCTTAGGGCTACATCAATAGGAAACAAACCATAGAGATAAAACTTGGAACTACTTTATTGTGTCAAGGTTCAAAGAGCTAGCACAAACCGTGTTTGATTTAGAGTTCCAACTATATGTATCCATATAGGAGAAAACAGAATGAAACCTAAAAATTAAAACAATTACTGCCAACGAACGGTTTAACCTAGAAGAACGAAATTTGGTGAGCCAAGTGGGATTGGGGTACTTATCCGTATCTGAAAGTGTCATCAAGTTTGGGTGAAAAAATGTGTGCTGAGATTTCAGAAACTAGTTGTTTTTTGGAAGCTTGGCAACCCCTTTCCATGAAAGTGATTTGTGCCAGTCTATGCTTAGGGCTACATCAATAGGAAAAAAGCCATAGAGATAGCACTTGGAACTACTTTATTGTGTCTAGTTTCAAAGAGCTAGCACAAACCTTGTATCATTTAGAGTTCCAAATGCATGTATCCCTATAGGAGAAAACAGAGTGTAACCTAAAAATTTAAACTGTTACTGCCAACAAACGGTTTAACCTAGAAGAACGAAATTTGGTGCACCAAGTGGGAATGGGGTACTGATCATTACCTGAAAGTGTCATCAAGATTGGGTGAAAAAATGTGTGCTTAGATTTCAGGAAACTCGTAGTTTTTTGGAAGCTTGGCAACCCCTTTCCATGAAAGTGATTTGCGCCAGTCTCTGCTTAGGGCTACATCAATAGGAAACAAACCATAGAGATAGAACTTGGAACTACTTTATTGTGTCAAGTTTCAAAGAGCTAGCACAAACCGTGTTTGATTTAGAGTTCCAACTACATATATACATATAGGAGAAAACAGAGTGAAAGCTAAAATTAAAACGGTTACTGCAAACGAACAGTTTAATGTAGAAAAACAAAATTTGGTGAGCCAAGTGGGATTGGGGTACTGATCATTACCTGTAAGTGTCATCAAGATTGGGTGAAAAAATGTGTGCTGAGATTTCAGGAAACTCGTAGTTTTTTGGAAGCTTGGCAACCCCTTTGTATGAAAGTGTTTTGCACCAGTCTCTGATTAGGGCTACATCAATATGAAACAAACCATAGAGATAGAACAAGGAACTACTTTATTGTGTCAAGTTTCACAGAGCAGGCACACACCGTGTTTGATTTATAGTTCCAACTACATGTATCGATATAGGAGAAAACAGAGTGAAAGCTAAAAATTAAAACTGTTACTGCAAACGAACGGTTTAACCTAGAAGAAGGAACATTGGTGAGCCAAGTGAGATTGAGGTACTGATCAGTACCTGATAGTGTCATCAAGATTGGGTGAAAAAAAGTGTGCTGAGATTTCAGGAAACACGTAGTTTTTTAAGCTTGGCAACCCATTTCCATGAAAGTTATTTGCGCCAGTCTCTGCTTCGGGCTACATCAATAGGAAACAAACCATAGAGATAGAACTTGGAACTACTTTATTGTGTCAAGTTTCACAGAGCTAGCACAAACCATGTTTGATTTAGAGTTCCAACTACATGTATCCATATAGGAGAAAACAGAGTGAAAGCTAAATTTAAAACTGTTACTGCAAACGAACGGTTTAACCTAGAAGAAGGAAATTTGGTGACCCAAGTGGGATTGGGGTACTGATCATTACCTCAAAGTGTCATCAAGATTGGTTGAAAAAATTCGAGCTGAGATTTCAGGAAACACGTAGTTTTTTGGAAGGTTGGCAAACCCTTTCCATGAAAGTGATTTGCGCCAGTCTCTGCTTAGGGCTACAGCAATAGGAAACAAACCATAGAGTTAGAACTTGGAACTACTTTATTGTGTGAAGTTTCCAAGAGCTAGCACAAACCGTGTTTGATTAAGTGTTCCAAATACATGTATCCATATAGGAGAAAACAGAGTGAAACCTAAAAATTAATACTGTTACTGCCAACGAACGGTTTAACCTAGAAGAACGAAATTTGGTGAGCCAAGTGGGATTGGGGTATTGATCATTATCTGAAAGTGTCATCAAGATTGGGTGAAAAAATGTGTGCTGAGATTTCAGGAAACTCGTAGTTTTTTGGAAGCTTGGCAACCCCTTTCCATGAAAGTGATTTGCGCCAGTCTCTGCTTAGGGCTACATCAATAGGAAACAAACCATAGAGACAGAACTTGGAACTACTTTATTGTGTCAAGTTTCAAAGAGCTAGCACAAACCGTGTTTGATTTAGAGTTCCATCTACATATATCCCTATAGGAGAAAACAGAGTGAAACCTAAAAATTAAAACTGTTACTTCCAAAGAATGGTTTAACCTAGAAGAAGGAAATTTGGTGAGCCAAGTGGGATTGGGGTACTGATCATTACCTGAAAGTGTCATCAAGATTGGGTGAAAAAATGTGTGCTGAGATTTCAGGAAACTCGTAGTTTTTTGGAAGCTTGTCAACCCCTTTCCATGAAAGTGATTTGTGCCAGTCTCTGCTTAGGGCTACATCAATAGGAAACAAACCATAGAGATAGAACTTGGAACTACTTTATTGTGTCAAGTTTCAAAGAGCTAGCACAAACCGTGTTTGATTTAGAGTTCCAACTACATGTATCCCTATAGGAGAAAACAGAGTGAACCCTAAAAATTAAAACTGTTACTGCCAACGAACGGTTTAAACTTAAAGAACGAAATTTGGTGAGCCAAGTGGGATTGGGTTACTGATCATTACCTGAAAGTGTCATCAAGATTGGGTGAAAAAATGTGTGCTGAGATTTCAGGAAATTCGTAGTTTTTTGGAAGCTTGGCAACCCCTTTCCATGAAAGTGATTTGCGCCAGTCTCTGCTTAGGGCTACATCAATAGGAAACAAACCATAGAGATAGAACTTGGAACTACTTTTTTGTGTCAAGTTTCAAAGAGCTAGCACAAACCGTGTTTGATTTAGAGTTCCAACTACATGTATCCATATAGGAGAAAACAGAGTGAAACCTAAAAATTAAAACTGTTACTTCCAACGAACGGTTTAACTTAGAAGAACGAAATTTGGTGAGCCAAGTGGGATTGGGGTATTGATCATTATCTTAAAGTGTCATCAAGATTGGGTGAAAAAATGTGTGCTGAGATTTCAGGAAACTCGTACTTTTTTGGAAGCTTGGCAAACCCTTTCCATGAAAGTGATTTGCGCCAGTCTCTGCTTAGGGCTACATCAATAGGAAACAAACCATAGAGATAGAACTTGGAACTACTTTATTGTGTCAAGTTTCAAAGTGCTAGCACAAAGTGTGTTTGATGTAGAGTTCCATCTACAGGTATCCCTATAGGAGAAAACAGATTGAAACTTAAAAATTAAAACTGTTACTTCCAACAAACGGTTTAACCTAGAAGAAGGAAATTTGGTGAGCCAAGTGGGATTGGGGTACTGATCATTACCTGAAAGTGTCATCAAGATGCGTGAAAAAATGTGTGCTGAGATTTCAGGAAACTCGTAGTTTTTTGGAAGCTTGGCAACCCCTTTCCATGAAAGTGATTTGCGCCAGTCTCTGCTTAGGGCTACAGCAATTAGAAACAATCCATAGAGATAGAACTTGGAACTACTTTATTGTGTCAAGTTTCAAAGAGCTAGCACAAACCGTGTTTGATTTAGAGTTCCATCTACATGTATCCCTATAGGAGAAAACAGAGTGAAACCTACAAATTAAAACAATTACTGCCAAGGAACGGTTTTACTTAGAAGAACGAAATTTGGTGATCCAAGTGGTATTTGGTTACTGATCATTACAAGAAAGTGTCATCAAGATTGGGTGAAAAAATGTGTGCTGAGATTTCTGGAAACTCATAGTTTTTTGGAAGCTTGGCAACCCCTTTTCATGAAAGTGATTTGCGCCAGTCTCTGCTTAGTGCTACAGCAATAGGAAACAAACCATAGAGATAGAACTTGGAACTACTTTATTGTGTCAAGTGTCACAGAGCTAGCACACACCGTGCTTGATTTAGAGTTCCAACTACATGTATCCATATAGGAGAAAACAGAGTGAAAGCTAAAATTTAAACTGTTACTGCCAACGAACAGTTTGTCCTAGAAGAACGAAATTAGGTGAGCCAAGTGGGATTGGGGTACTGATGATTACCTGAAAGTGTCATCAAGATTGGGTGAAAAAATGTGTGCTGAGATTTCAGGAAACTCATAGTTTTTTGGAAGCTTGGCAACCCCTTTCCATGAAAGTGATTTGTGCCAGTCTCTGCTTAGGGCTACAGCAATAGGAAACAAACCATAGAGATAGAACTTGGAACTAATTTATTGTGTCAAGTTTCAAAGAGCTAGCACAAACCGTGTTTGATTTAGAGTTCAACTACATGTATCCTTATAGGAGAAAACAGAGTGAAACCTAAAAATTAAAACTCTTACTGCCAACGAACGGTTTAAACTAGAAGAACAAAATTTGGTGAGCCAAGTGGGATTGGGGTACTGATCATTACCTGAAAGTGTCATCAAGATTGGGTGAAAAAATGTGTGCTGAGATTTCAGGAAACTCGTAGTTTTTGGAAGCTTGGCAACCCCTTTCCATGAAAGTGATTTGCACCAGTCTCTGCTTATGGCTACATCAATAGGAAACACACCATAGATACATTACTTGGAACTTCTTTATTGCGCAAGTTTCAAAAAGCTAGCACAAACCGTGTTTGATTTAGAGTTCCAACTACATGTATCCCTATAGGAGAAAACAGAGTGAAACCTAACAATTAAAACAGTTACTGCCAACGAACGGTTTAACTTATAAGAATGAAATTTGGTGATCCAAGTGGGATTAGGTTACTGATCATTACCTGAAAGTGTCATCAAGATTGGTTGAAAAAATGTGTGCTGAGATTTCAGGAAACACGTAGTTTTTTGGAAGGTTGGCAAACCCTTTCCATGAAAGTGACTTGCGCCAGTCTCTGCTTAGGGCTACAGCAATAGGAAACAAACCATAGAGATAGAACTTGGAACTACTTTATTGTGTCAAGTTTCCAAGAGCTAGCACAAACCGTGTTTGATTTAGTGTTCCAACTACATGTATCCATATAGGAGAAAACAGAGTGAAACCTAAAAATTAATACTGTTACTGCCAGCGAACGGTTTAACCTAGAAGAACGAAATTTGGTGAGCCAAATAGTTTTTTGGAAGTTGGCAAACCCTTTCCATGAAAGTGACTTGCGCCAGTCTCTGCTTAGGGCTACATCAATAGGAAACACACCATAGATACAGGACTTGGAACTTCTTTATTGTGTCAAGTTTCAAAAAGCTAGCACAAACCGTGTTTGATTTAGAGTTCCAACTACATGAATCCCTATAGGAGAAAACAGAGTGAAACCTAAAAATTAAAACTGTTACTGCCAACACACGGTTTAACCCAGAAGAACGAAATTTGGTGAGCCAAGTGGGATTGGGGTACTGATCATTATCTGAAAGTGTCATCAAGATTGGGTGAAAAAATGTGTGCTGAGATTTCAGGAAACTCGTAGTTTTTTGGAAGCTTGTTAACCCCTTTCCATGAAAGTGATTTGCGCCAGTCTCTGCTTAGGGCTACATCAATAGGAAACAAACCGTAGAGACAGAACTTGGAACTACTTTATTGTGTCAAGTTTCAAAGTGCTAGCAAAAACCATGTTTGATTTAGAGTTCCATCTACATGTATCCCTATAGGAGAAAACAGAGTGAAACCTAAAAATTAAAACTGTTACTTCCAACGAACGGTTTAACCTAGAAGAAGGAAATTTGGTGAACCAAGTGGGATTGGGGTACTGATCATTACCTGAAAGTGTCATCAAGATTGGGTGAAAAAATGTGTGCTGAGATTTCAGAAAACTCGTAGTTTTTTGGCAGCTTGGCAACCCCTTTCCATGAAAGACATTTGTGCCAGTCTCTGCTTAGGGCTACATCAATAGGAAACAAACCATAGAGATAGAACTTGGAACTACTTTATTGTGTCAAGTTTCAAAGAGCTAGCACAAACCGTGTTTGATTTAGAGTTCCAACTACATGTATCCCTATAGGAGAAAACAGAGTGAAACCTAAAATTAAAACTGTTACTGCCAACGAACGGTTTAACCTAGAAGAAAAAAATTTGGTGAGCCAAGTGGGATTGGGGTACTGATCATTACCTGAAAGTGTCATCAAGATTGGGTGAAAAAATGTGTGCTGAGATTTCAGGAAACTCGTAGTTTTTTGGAAGCTTGGCAACCCCTTTCCATGAAAGTGATTTTCACCAGTCTCTGCTTATGGCTACATCAATAGGAAACACACCATAGATATAGGACTTGGAACTACTTTATTGTGTCAAGTTTCAAAGAGCTAGCACAAACCGTGTTTGATTTAGAGTTCCATCTACATATATCCCTATAGGAGAAAACAGAGTGAAACCTAAAAATTAAAACTGTTACTTCCAACGAATGGTTTAACCTAGAAGAAGGAAATTTGGTGAGCCAAGTGGGATTGGGGTACTGATCATTACCTGAAAGTGTCATCAAATTGGGTGAAAAAATGTGTGCTGAGATTTCAGGAAACTCGTAGTTTTTTGGAAGCTTGTCAACCCCTTTCCATGAAAGTGATTTGCGCCAGTCTCTGCTTAGGGCTACATCAATAGGAAACAAACCATAGAGATAGAACTTGGAACTACTTTATTGTGTCAAGTTTCAAAGAGCTTGCACAAACCGTGTTTGATTTAGAGTTCCAACTACATGTATCTCTATAGGAGAAAACAGAGTGAACCCTAAAAATTAAAACTGTTACTGCCAACGAACGGTTTAAACTTGAAGAACGAAATTTGGTGAGCCAAGTGGGATTGGGTTACTGATCATTTCCTGAAAGTGTCATCAAGATTGGGTGAAAAAATGTGTGCTGAGATTTCAGGAAATTCGTAGTTTTTTGGAAGCTTGGCAACCCCTTTCCATGAAAGTGATTTGCGCCAGTCTCTGCTTAGGGCTACATCAATAGGAAACAATCCATAGAGATAGAACTTGGAACTACTTTATTGTGTCAAGTTTCAAAGAGCTAGCACAAACCGTGTTTGATTTAGAGTTCCATCTACATGTATCCCTATAGGAGAAAACAGAGTGAAACCTACAAATTAAAACAATTACTGCCAAGGAAAGGTTTTACTTAGAAGAACGAAATTTGGTGATCCAAGTGGGATTTGGTTACTGATCATTACAAGAAAGTGTCATCAAGATTGGGTGAAAAAATGTGTGCTGAGATTTCTGGAAACTCATAGTTTTTTGGAAGCTTGGCAACCCCTTTTCATGAAAGTGATTTGCGCCAGTCTCTGCTTAGGGCTACAGCAATAGGAAACAAACCATAGAGATAGAACTTGGAACTACTTTATTGTGTCAAGTGTCACAGAGCTAGCACACACCGTGCTTGATTTAGAGTTCCAACTACATGTATCCATATAGGAGAAAACAGAGTGAAAGCTAAAAATTAAAACTGTTACTGCAAACGAACGGTTTAACCTAGAAGAAGGAAATTTGGTGAGCCAAGTGGGATTGGGGTACTAATCATTACCTGAAAGTGTCATCAAGATTGGGTGAAAAAATGTGTGCTGATATTTCAGGAAACTCGTAGTTTTTTGGAAGCTTGGCAACCCCCTTCCATGAAAGTGATTTGCGCAAGTCTCTGTTTAAGGCTACATCAATAGGAAACACACCATAGATACAGGACTTGTAACTGCTTTATTTTGTCAAGTTTCAAAGAGCTAGCACAAACCGTGTTTGATTTAGTGTTCCAACTACATTTATCGCTATAGGAGAAAACACAGTGAAACCTAAAAATTAAAACTGTTACTGCCAAAAAACGGATTAACCTAGAAGAAGGAAATTTGGTGAGCCAAGTGGGATTGGGGACTGATCATTATGTGAAAGTGTCATCAAGATTGGGTGAAAAAATGTGTGCTGAGATTTCAGGAAACTCCTAGATTTTTGGAAGCTTGGCAACCCCTTTCCATGAAAGTGATTTGCGCCAGTCTCTGCTTAGGGCTACATCAATAGGAAACAAACCATAGAGATAAAACTTGGAACTACTTTATTGTGTCAAGGTTCAAAGAGCTAGCACAAACCGTGTTTGATTTAGAGTTCCAACTATATGTATCCATATAGGAGAAAACAGAATGAAACCTAAAAATTAAAACAATTACTGCCAACGAACGGTTTAACCTAGAAGAACGAAATTTGGTGAGCCAAGTGGGATTGGGGTACTTATCCGTATCTGAAAGTGTCATCAAGTTTGGGTGAAAAAATGTGTGCTGAGATTTCAGAAACTAGTTGTTTTTTGGAAGCTTGGCAACCCCTTTCCATGAAAGTGATTTGTGCCAGTCTATGCTTAGGGCTACATCAATAGGAAAAAAGCCATAGAGATAGCACTTGGAACTACTTTATTGTGTCTAGTTTCAAAGAGCTAGCACAAACCTTGTATCATTTAGAGTTCCAAATGCATGTATCCCTATAGGAGAAAACAGAGTGTAACCTAAAAATTTAAACTGTTACTGCCAACAAACGGTTTAACCTAGAAGAACGAAATTTGGTGCACCAAGTGGGAATGGGGTACTGATCATTACCTGAAAGTGTCATCAAGATTTGGTGAAAAAATGTGTGCTGAGATTTCAGGAAACTCGTAGTTTTTTGGAAGCTTGTTAACCCCTTTCCATGAAAGTGATTTGCGCCAGTCTCTGCTTAGGGCTACATCAATAGGAAACAAACCGTAGAGACAGAACTTGGAACTACTTTATTGTGTCAAGTTTCAAAGTGCTAGCAAAAACCATGTTTGATTTAGAGTTCCATCTACATGTATCCCTATAGGAGAAAACAGAGTGAAACCTAAAAATTAAAACTGTTACTTCCAACGAACGGTTTAACCTAGAAGAAGGAAATTTGGTGAACCAAGTGGGATTGGGGTACTGATCATTACCTGAAAGTGTCATCAAGATTGGGTGAAAAAATGTGTGCTGAGATTTCAGAAAACTCGTAGTTTTTTGGCAGCTTGGCAACCCCTTTCCATGAAAGACATTTGTGCCAGTCTCTGCTTAGGGCTACATCAATAGGAAACAAACCATAGAGATAGAACTTGGAACTACTTTATTGTGTCAAGTTTCAAAGAGCTAGCACAAACCGTGTTTGATTTAGAGTTCCAACTACATGTATCCCTATAGGAGAAAACAGAGTGAAACCTAAAATTAAAACTGTTACTGCCAACGAACGGTTTAACCTAGAAGAAAAAAATTTGGTGAGCCAAGTGGGATTGGGGTACTGATCATTACCTGAAAGTGTCATCAAGATTGGGTGAAAAAATGTGTGCTGAGATTTCAGGAAACTCGTAGTTTTTTGGAAGCTTGGCAACCCCTTTCCATGAAAGTGATTTTCACCAGTCTCTGCTTATGGCTACATCAATAGGAAACACACCATAGATATAGGACTTGGAACTACTTTATTGTGTCAAGTTTCAAAGAGCTAGCACAAACCGTGTTTGATTTAGAGTTCCATCTACATATATCCCTATAGGAGAAAACAGAGTGAAACCTAAAAATTAAAACTGTTACTTCCAACGAATGGTTTAACCTAGAAGAAGGAAATTTGGTGAGCCAAGTGGGATTGGGGTACTGATCATTACCTGAAAGTGTCATCAAGATTGGGTGAAAAAATGTGTGCTGAGATTTCAGGAAACTCGTAGTTTTTTGGAAGCTTGTCAACCCCTTTCCATGAAAGTGATTTGCGCCAGTCTCTGCTTAGGGCTACATCAATAGGAAACAAACCATAGAGATAGAACTTGGAACTACTTTATTGTGTCAAGTTTCAAAGAGCTAGCACAAACCGTGTTTGATTTAGAGTTCCAACTACATGTATCTCTATAGGAGAAAACAGAGTGAACCCTAAAAATTAAAACTGTTACTGCCAACGAACGGTTTAAACTTGAAGAACGAAATTTGGTGAGCCAAGTGGGATTGGGTTACTGATCATTTCCTGAAAGTGTCATCAAGTTTGGGTGAAAAAATGTGTGCTGAGATTTCAGGAAATTCGTAGTTTTTTGGAAGCTTGGCAACCCCTTTCCATGAAAGTGATTTGCGCCAGTCTCTGCTTAGGGCTACATCAATAGGAAACAATCCATAGAGATAGAACTTGGAACTACTTTATTGTGTCAAGTTTCAAAGAGCTAGCACAAACCGTGTTTGATTTAGAGTTCCATCTACATGTATCCCTATAGGAGAAAACAGAGTGAAACCTACAAATTAAAACAATTACTGCCAAGGAAAGGTTTTACTTAGAAGAACGAAATTTGGTGATCCAAGTGGGATTTGGTTACTGATCATTACAAGAAAGTGTCATCAAGATTGGGTGAAAAAATGTGTGCTGAGATTTCTGGAAACTCATAGTTTTTTGGAAGCTTGGCAACCCCTTTTCATGAAAGTGATTTGCGCCAGTCTCTGCTTAGGGCTACAGCAATAGGAAACAAACCATAGAGATAGAACTTGGAACTACTTTATTGTGTCAAGTGTCACAGAGCTAGCACACACCGTGCTTGATTTAGAGTTCCAACTACATGTATCCATATAGGAGAAAACAGAGTGAAAGCTAAAAATTAAAACTGTTACTGCAAACGAACGGTTTAACCTAGAAGAAGGAAATTTGGTGAGCCAAGTGGGATTGGGGTACTAATCATTACCTGAAAGTGTCATCAAGATTGGGTGAAAAAATGTGTGCTGATATTTCAGGAAACTCGTAGTTTTTTGGAAGCTTGGCAACCCCCTTCCATGAAAGTGATTTGCGCAAGTCTCTGTTTAAGGCTACATCAATAGGAAACACACCATAGATACAGGACTTGTAACTGCTTTATTTTGTCAAGTTTCAAAGAGCTAGCACAAACCGTGTTTGATTTAGTGTTCCAACTACATTTATCGCTATAGGAGAAAACACAGTGAAACCTAAAAATTAAAACTGTTACTGCCAAAAAACGGATTAACCTAGAAGAAGGAAATTTGGTGAGCCAAGTGGGATTGGGGACTGATCATTATGTGAAAGTGTCATCAAGATTGGGTGAAAAAATGTGTGCTGAGATTTCAGGAAACTCCTAGATTTTTGGAAGCTTGGCAACCCCTTTCCATGAAAGTGATTTGCGCCAGTCTCTGCTTAGGGCTACATCAATAGGAAACAAACCATAGAGATAAAACTTGGAACTACTTTATTGTGTCAAGGTTCAAAGAGCTAGCACAAACCGTGTTTGATTTAGAGTTCCAACTATATGTATCCATATAGGAGAAAACAGAATGAAACCTAAAAATTAAAACAATTACTGCCAACGAACGGTTTAACCTAGAAGAACGAAATTTGGTGAGCCAAGTGGGATTGGGGTACTTATCCGTATCTGAAAGTGTCATCAAGTTTGGGTGAAAAAATGTGTGCTGAGATTTCAGAAACTAGTTGTTTTTTGGAAGCTTGGCAACCCCTTTCCATGAAAGTGATTTGTGCCAGTCTATGCTTAGGGCTACATCAATAGGAAAAAAGCCATAGAGATAGCACTTGGAACTACTTTATTGTGTCTAGTTTCAAAGAGCTAGCACAAACCTTGTATCATTTAGAGTTCCAAATGCATGTATCCCTATAGGAGAAAACAGAGTGTAACCTAAAAATTTAAACTGTTACTGCCAACAAACGGTTTAACCTAGAAGAACGAAATTTGGTGCACCAAGTGGGAATGGGGTACTGATCATTACCTGAAAGTGTCATCAAGATTTGGTGAAAAAATGTGTGCTTAGATTTCAGGAAACTCGTAGTTTTTTGGAAGCTTGGCAACCCCTTTCCATGAAAGTGATTTGCACCAGTCTCTGCTTAGGGCTACATCAATAGGAAACAAACCATAGAGATAGAACTTGGAACTACTTTATTGTGTCAAGTTTCAAAGAGCTAGCACAAACCGTGTTTGATTTAGAGTTCCAACTACATATATACATATAGGAGAAAACAGAGTGAAAGCTAAAATTAAAACGGTTACTGCAAACGAACAGTTTAATGTAGAAAAACAAAATTTGGTGAGCCAAGTGGGATTGGGGTACTGATCATTACCTGTAAGTGTCATCAAGATTGGGTGAAAAAATGTGTGCTGAGATTTCAGGAAACTCGTAGTTTTTTGGAAGCTTGGCAACCCCTTTGTATGAAAGTGATTTGCACCAGTCTCTGATTAGGGCTACATCAATATGAAACAAACCATAGAGATAGAACAAGGAACTACTTTATTGTGTCAAGTTTCACAGAGCAGGCACACACCGTGTTTGATTTATAGTTCCAACTACATGTATCGATATAGGAGAAAACAGAGTGAAAGCTAAAAATTAAAACTGTTACTGCAAACGAACGGTTTAACCTAGAAGAAGGAAAATTGATGAGCCAAGTGAGATTGAGGTACTGATCAGTACCTGATAGTGTCATCAAGATTGGGTGAAAAAAAGTGTGCTGAGATTTCAGGAAACACGTAGTTTTTTAAGCTTGGCAACCCATTTCCATGAAAGTTATTTGCGCCAGTCTCTGCTTCGGGCTACATCAATAGGAAACAAACCATAGAGATAGAACTTGGAACTACTTTATTGTGTCAAGTTTCACAGAGCTAGCACAAACCATGTTTGATTTAGAGTTCCAACTACATGTATCCATATAGGAGAAAACAGAGTGAAAGCTAAATTTAAAACTGTTACTGCAAACGAACGGTTTAACCTAGAAGAAGGAAATTTGGTGACCCAAGTGGGATTGGGGTACTGATCATTACCTCAAAGTGTCATCAAGATTGGGTGAAAAAAATGTGTGCTGAGATTTCAGGAAACTCGTAGTTTTTGGAAGCTTGGCAATCCATTTCCATGAAAGTGATTTGCGCCAGTCTCTGCTTAGGGCTACATCAATAGGAAACAAACCATAGAGATAGATCTTGGAACTTCTTTATTGTGTCAAGTTTCAAAAAGCTAGCACAAACCGTGTTTGATTTAGAGTTCCAACTACATGTATCACTATAGGAGAAAACAGAGTGAAACCTAAAAATTAAAACAGTTACTGCCAACGAACGGTTTAACCGAGAAGAACGAAATTTGGTGAGCCAAGTGGGATTGGGGGTACTGATCATTACCTGAAAGTGTCATCAAGATTGAGTGAAAAAATGTGTGCTGAGATTTCAGGAAACTCGTAGTTTTTTGGAAGCTTGGCAACCCCTTTCCATGAAAGTGATTTGCGCCAGTCTCTCCCTAGGGCTACATCAATAGGAAACACACCATAGATACAGGACTTGGAACTTCTTTATTGTCTCAAGTTTCAAAAAGCTAGCACAAACCGTGTTTGATTTAGAGTTCCAACTACATGTATCCCTATAGGAGAAAACAGAGTGAAACCTAAAAATTAAAACTGTTACTGCCAACACACGGTTTAACCTAAAAGAACGAAATTTGGTGAGCCAAGTGGGATTGGGGTACTGATCATTACCTGAAAGTGTCATCAAGATTGGTTGAAAAAATTCGAGCTGAGATTTCAGGAAACACGTAGTTTTTTGGAAGGTTGGCAAACCCTTTCCATGAAAGTGATTTGCGCCAGTCTCTGCTTAGGGCTACAGCAATAGGAAACAAACCATAGAGTTAGAACTTGGAACTACTTTATTGTGTGAAGTTTCCAAGAGCTAGCACAAACCGTGTTTGATTAAGTGTTCCAAATACATGTATCCATATAGGAGAAAACAGAGTGAAACCTAAAAATTAATACTGTTACTGCCAACGAACGGTTTAACCTAGAAGAACGAAATTTGGTGAGCCAAGTGGGATTGGGGTAATGATCATTATCTGAAAGTGTCATCAAGATTGGGTGAAAAAATGTGTGCTGAGATTTCAGGAAACTCGTAGTTTTTTGGAAGCTTGGCAACCCCTTTCCATGAAAGTGATTTGCGCCAGTCTCTGCTTAGGGCTACATCAATAGGAAACAAACCATAGAGACAGAACTTGGAACTACTTTATTGTGTCAAGTTTCAAAGAGCTAGCACAAACCGTGTTTGATTTAGAGTTCCATCTACATATATCCCTATAGGAGAAAACAGAGTGAAACCTAAAAATTAAAACTGTTACTTCCAAAGAACGGTTTAACTTAGAAGAACGAAATTTGGTGAGCCAAGTGGGATTGGGGTACTGATCATTACAAGAAAGTGTCATCAAGATTGGGTGAAAAAATGTGTGCTGAGATTTCTGGAAACTCATAGTTTTTTGGAAGCTTGGCAACCCCTTTTCATGAAAGTGATTTGCGCCAGTCTCTGCTTAGGGCTAGAGCAATAGAAAACAAACCATAGAGATAGAACTTGGAACTACTTTATTGTGTCAAGTGTCACAGAGCTAGCACACACCGTGCTTGATTTAGATTTCCAACTACTTGTATCCATATAGGAGAAAACAGAGTGAAAGCTAAAAATTAAAACTGTTACTGCAAACGAACGGTTTAACCTAGAAGAAGGAAATTTGGTGAGCCAAGTGGGATTGGGGTACTAATCATTACCTGAAAGTGTCATCAAGATTGGGTGAAAAAATGTGTGCTGATATTTCAGGAAACTCGTAGTTTTTTGGAAGCTTGGCAACCCCCTTCCATGAAAGTGATTTGCGCAAGTCTCTGTTTAAGGCTACATCAATAGGAAACACACCATAGATACAGGACTTGTAACTGCTTTATTTTGTCAAGTTTCAAAGAGCTAGCACAAACCATGTTTGATTTAGAGTTCCAACTACATTTATCGCTGTAGGAGAAAACACAGTGAAACATAAAAATTAAAACTGTTACTGCCAAAAAACGGTTCAACCTATAAGAAGGAAATTTGGTGAGCCAAGTGGGATTGGGGACTGATCATTATGTGAAATTGTCATCAAGATTGGGTGAAAAAATGTGTGCTGAGATTTCAGGAAACTCCTAGATTTTTGGAAGCTTGGCAACCCCTTTCCATGAAAGTGATTTGCGCCAGTCTCTGCTTAGGGCTACATCAATAGGAAACAAACCATAGAGATAAAACTTGGAACTACTTTATTGTGTCAAGGTTCAAAGAGCTAGCACAAACCGTGTTTGATTTAGAGTTCCAACTACATGTATCCATATAGGAGAAAACAGAATGAAACCTAAAAATTAAAACAATTACTGCCAACGAACGGTTTAACCTAGAAGAACGAAATTTGGTGAGCCAAGTGGGATTGGGGTACTTATCCGTATCTGAAAGTGTCATCAAGTTTGGGTGAAAAAATGTGTGCTGAGATTTCAGAAACTAGTTGTTTTTTGGAAGCTTGGCAACCCCTTTCCATGAAAGTGATTTGTGCCAGTCTATGCTTAGGGCTACATCAATAGGAAAAAAGCCATAGAGATAGAACTTGGAACTACTTTATTGTGTCTAGTTTCAAAGAGCTAGCACAAACATTGTATCATTTAGAGTTCCAAATGCATGTATCCCTATAGGAGAAAACAGAGTGTAATCTAAAAATTTAAACTGTTACTGCCAACAAACGGTTTAACATAGAAGAACGAAATTTGGTGCACCAAGTGGGAATGGGGTACTGATCATTAGCTGAAAGTGTCATCAAGATTGGGTGAAAAAATGTGTGCTTAGATTTCAGGAAACTCGTAGTTTTTTGGAAGCTTGGCAACCCCTTTCCATGAAAGTGATTTGCGCCAGTCTCTGCTTATGGCTACATCAATAGGAAACACACCATAGATACAGGACTTGGAACTTCTTTTTGTGTCATGTTTCAAAAAGCTAGCACAAACCGTGTTTTATTTAGAGTTCCAACTACATGTATCCCTATAGGAGAAAACAGAGTGAATCCTAAAAATTAAAACAGTTAATGCCAACGAACGATTTACCTAGAAGAACGAAATTAGGTGAGCCAAGTGGGATTGGGGTACTGATACTTATCTGAAAGTGTCATCAAGATTGGGTGAAAAAATGTGTGCTGAGATTTCAGGAAACTCGTAGTTTTTTGGAATCTTGGCAACCCCTTTCCATGAAAGTGATTTGGCCAGTCTCTGCTTAGGGCTACATCAATAGGAAACAAACCATAGAGATAGAACTTGGAACTACTTTATTGTGTCAAGATTCAAAGAGCTAGCACAAACCGTGTTTGATTCAGAGATCCAAATACATGTATCCCTATAGGAGAAAACAGAGTGTAACCTAAAAATTAAAACTTTTACTGCCAACGAACGGTTTAACCTAGAAGAACAAAATTTGGTGAGCCAAGTGGGATTGGGGTACTGATCCTTATCTGAAAGTGTCATCAAGATTGGGTGAAAAAATTTTAGCTAAGATTTCAGGAAACTCGTAATTTTTTGGAAGCTTGGCAAAACCTTTCCATTAAAGTGATTTGCGCCAGTCTCTGCATACAGCTACATCAATAGGAAACACACCATAGATAAAGGAATTGGAACTAATTTATTGTGTCAAGTTTCAAAAAGCTAGCACAAACCGTGTTTGATTTAGAGTTCCAACTACATGTATCCACATAGGAGAAAACAGAGTGAAACCTAAAAATTAAAACAGTTACTGCCAACGAATGGTTTAACCTAGAAGAACGAAATTTGGTGAGTCAAGTGGGATTGGGGTACTGATCATTACCTGAAAGTGTCATCAAGATTGGGTGAAAAAATGTGTGCTGAGATTTCAAGACACTCGTAGTTTTTTGGAAGATTGGCAACCCCTTTGTATGAAAGTGATTTGCGCCAGTCACTGCTTAGGACAACATCAATAGGAAACAAACCATAGAGATAGAACTTGCAACTACTTTATTGTGACAAGTTTCAAAGAGGTAGCGCAAACCGTGTTTGATTTAGAGTTCCAAATACATGATTCCTCTAGGAGAAAGTGAGTGAAACCTAAAAATTAAAACAGTTACTGTCAACGAACGGTTTAACCTAGAAGGACAAATTTTGGTGAGCCAAGTGGGATTGGGGTACTGATCATTATCTGAAAGTGTCATCAAGTTTGGGTGAAAAAATGTGTGCTGAGATTTCAGGAAACTCTTAATTTTTTGGAAGCTTGGCAACCCCTTTCCATGAAAGTGATTTGCGCCAGTCTCTGATTAGGGCTACATCTATAGGAAAAAAAACATAGAGATAGGACTTGGAACTACTTTATTGTGTCAAGTTTCAAAGAGCTAGCACAAACCGCGTTTGATTTAGAGTTCCAACTATATGTTTCCATATAGGAGAAAACAGAGTGAAACCTAAAAATTAAAACTCTTACTGCAAACGAACTGTTTAACTTAGAAAAACGAAATATGGTGAGCCAAGTGGGATTGGGGTACTGATCATTACCTGAAAGTGTCATCAAGATTGCGTGAAAAAATGTGTGCTGAGATTTCAGGAAACTAGTAGTTTTTGGAAGCTTGGCAACCCCTTTCCATGAAAGTGATTTGCGCCAGTCTCTGCTTAGGGCTACATCATTAGGAAGCAAACCATAGAGATAGAACTTGGAACTGCATTATTGTGTCAAGTTTCAAAGAGCGAGTACAAACCGTGTTTGATTTAGAGTTCCAACTACATGTATCCGTATAGGAGAAAAGAGAGTGAAACCTAAAAATTAAAAAAGTTACTGCCAATGAACGGTTTAACCTAGAAGAAGGAAATTTGGTGAGCCAAGTGGGATTGGGGTACTGATCATTAACTGAAAGTGTCTTAAAGATTGGGTGAAAAAATGTGTGCTGAGATCAGGAAACTCGTAGTTTTTTGGAAGCTTGGCAACCCCTTTCCATGAAAGTGATTTGTGCCAGTCTCTGCTTAGGGCTATATCAATAGGAAACAAACCATAGATACAGGACTTGGAACTACTTTATTGTGTCAAGTTTCAAAGAGCTAGCACAAACCGTGTTTGATTTAGAGATCCAACTACATATATACATATAGGAGAAAACAGAGTGAAAGCTAAAAATTAAAACGGTTACTGCAAATGAACGGTTTAACCTAGAAGAAAGCAATTTGGTGAGCCAAGTGGGATTGGGGTAGTGATCATTACCTGAAAGTGTCATCAAGATTGGGTGAAAAAATGTGTGCTGAGATTTCAGGAAACTCGTAGATTCTGGAAGCTTGGCAACCCATTTCCATGAAAGTGATTTGCGCCAGTCTCTGCTTAGGGCTACATCAATAGGAAACAAATCAAAGAGATAGAACTTGGAACTACTTTATTCCGTCTAGTTCCAAGAGCTAGCACAAACCGAGTTTTATTTAGATTTCCAACTACATGTATCCATATAGGAGAAAACAGGGTGAAACCTAAAAATTAAAACAGTTACTGCCAATGAACGGTTTAACTTAGAAGAATTAAATTTGGTGATCCAAGTGGGATTGGGTTACTGATCATTACCTGAAAGTGTCATCAAGATTGGGTGAAAAAATGTGTTCTGAGATTTCAGGAAACTCGTAGTTTTTAGGAAGCTTGGCAACCCTTTTCCATGAAAGTGATTTGCTCCAGTCTCAGCTTCGGGCTACATCAATAGGAAACAAACCATAGAGATAGAACTTGGAACTAATTTATTGTGTCAAGTTTCACAGAGCTAGCACACACCGTGTTTGATTTAGAGTTCCAACTACATGTATCCATATAGGAGAAAACAGAGTGAAAGCTAAAAATTAAAACTGTTACTGCCATCGAACGTTTTAACCTAGAAGAACGAAATTTGGTGAGCCAAGTGGGATTGGGGTACTGATCATTGCCTGAAAGTGTCATCAAGATTGGGTGAAAAAATTTCTGCTGAGATTTCAGGAAACTCGTAGTTTTTTGGAAGCTTGGCAACCCCTTTGTATGAAAGTGATTAGCGCCACTCTCTGCTTGGGCTACATCAATAGGAAACAAACCATAGAGATAGGACTTGGAACTACTTTATTGTGTCAAGTGTCAAAGAGCTAGCACAAACCGTGTTTGATTTAGACTTCCAACTACATGTATCCGTATAGGAGAAAACAGAGTGAAACCTAAAAATTAAAACAGTTACTGCCAACGCACGGTTGAACTTCGAAGAATGAAATTTGGTGATCCAAGTGGGATTGGGGTACTGGTCATTACCTGAAAGTGTTTTCAAGACTGGGTGAAAAAATGTGTGCTGAGACCAGGAAACTCGTAGTTTTTTGGAAGCTTGGCAACCCCTTTCCATGAAAGTGATTTGCGCCAGTCTCTGCTTAGGGCTACATCAATAGGAAACAAACCATGGAGATAGAACTTGGAACTACTTTATTGTGTCAAGTTTCAAAGAGCTATCACACACCGTGTTTGATTTAGAGTTCCAAAAACATGTATTCATATAAAAGAAAACAGAGTGAAACCTAAGAATTAAAACTGTTACTTCCAACGAACCGTTTAACCTAGAAGAAGGAAATTTGGTGAGCCAAGTGGGATTGGGGTACTGATCATTACCTGAAAGTGTCATCAAGATTGGGTGAAAAAATGTGTGCTGATATTTCAGGAAACTCGTAGTTTTTTGGAAGCTTGGCAACCCTCTTCCATGAAAGTGATTTGCGCAAGTCTCTGCTTAAGGCTACATCAATAGGAAACACACCATAGATACAGGACTTGTAACTGCTTTATTGTGTCAAGTTTCAAAGAGCTAGCACAAACCGTGTTTGATTTAGAGTTCCAACTACATTTATCGCTATAGGAGAAAACACAGTGAAACCTAAAAATTAAAACTCTTACTGCCAAAAAACGGTTTAACCTAGAAGAACGAAATTTGGTGAGCCAAGTGGGATTGGGGTACTGATCATTAACTGAAAGTGTCTTCAAGATTGGGTGAAAAAATGTGTGCTGAGATCAGGAAACTCGTAGTTTTTTGGAAGATTGGCAACCCCTTTCCATGAAAGTGATTTCCGCCAGTCTCTGCTTAGGGCTACATCAATAGGAAACAAACCATAGAGATAGAACTTGTAACTACTTTATTGTGTCAAGTTTCAAAGAGCTAAAACAAACCGTGTTGGATTTAGAGTTCCAAATACATATATACATATAGGAGAAAACAGAGTGAAAGCTAAAAATTAAAACGGTTACTGCAAACGAACAGTTTAATGTAGAAAAACGAAATTTGGTGAGCCAAGTGGGATTGGGGTACTGATCATTACCTGTAAGTGTCATCAAGATTGGGTGAAAAAATTTCTGCTGAGATTTCAGGAAACTCGTAGTTTTTTGGAAGCTTGGCAACCCCTTTGTATGAAAGTGATTTGCACCAGTCTCTGCTTAGGGCTATATCATTAGGAAACAAACCATAGAGATAGATCTTGGAACTTCTTTATTGTGTCAAGTTTCAAAAAGCTAGCACAAACCGTGTTTGACTTAGAGTTCCAACTACATGTATCCTTATAGGAGAAAACAGAGGGAAACCTAAAAATTAAAACTGTTATTGCCAACGAATGGTTTAACCTAGAAGAAGGGAATTTGTTGAGCCAAGTGGGATTGGGGTACTGATCATTACCTGAAAGGGTCATCAAGATTGGGTGAAAAAATGTGTGATGATATTTCAGGAAACTCATAGTTTTTTGGAAGATTGGCAACCCCTTTCCATGTAAGTGATTTGCGCCAGTCTCTGCTTAGGGCTACATCAATAGGAAACAAACCATAGAGATAGAACTTGGAACTACTTTATTGTGTCAAGTTTCAAATAGCTACCACATACCGTGTTTGATTTAGAGTTCCAACAACATGTATCCATATAAAAGAAAACAGAGTGAAACCTAAAAATTAAAACTGTAGGAAATTTGGTGAGCCAAGTGGGATTGGAGTACTGATCATTACCTGAAAGTGTCATCAAGATTGCGTGAAAAAATGTGTGCTGAGATTTCAGGAAACTAGTAGTTTTTGGAAGATTGGCAACCCCTTTCCATGAAAGTGATTTGCGCCAGTCTCTGCTTAGGGCTATATCAATAGGAAACAAACCATAGATACAGGACTTGGAACTACTTTATTGTGTCAAGTTTCAAAGAGCTAGCACAAACCGTGTTTGATTTAGAGTTCCAACTACATGTATCCGTATAGGAGAAAAGAGAGTGAAACCTAAAAATTAAAACAGTTACTGCCAACGAACGGTTTAACCTAGAAGAAGGAAATTTGGTGAGCCAAGTGGGATTGGGGTACTCATCATTAACTGAAAGTGTCTCAAAGTTTGGGTGAAAAAATGTGTGCTGAGATCAGGAAACTCGTAGTTTTTTGGAAGCTTGGCAACCCCTTTCCATGAAAGTGATTTGCGCAAGTCTCTGCTTAGGGCTATATCAATAGGAAACAAACCATAGATACAGGACTTGGAACTACTTTATTGTGTCAAGTTTCAAAGAGCTAGCACAAACCGTGTTTGATTTAGAGTTCCAAATACATATATACATATAGGAGAAAACAGAGAGAAAGCTAAAAATTAAAATGGTTACTGCAAACGAACGGTTTAACCTAGAATTAAGCAATTTGGTGAGCCAAGTGGGATTGGGGTAGTGATCATTACCTAAAGTGTCATCAAGATTGGGTGAAAAAATGTGTGCTGAGATTTCAGGAAACTCGTAGTTTCTGGAAGCTTGGCAACCCATTTCCATGAAAGTATTTTGCGCCAGTCTCTGCTTAGGGCTACATCAATAGGAAAGAAACCATAGAGATAGAACTTAGAACTACTTTATTGCGTCTAGTTTCAAAGAGCTAGCACAAACCGTGTTTGATTTAGAGTTCCAAATACATGCATCCCTATAGGAGAAAACAGAGTGTAACCTAAAAATTAAAACTGTTACTGCCAACGAACGGTTTAACCTAGAAGAACGAAATTTTGTGCACCAAGTGTGACTGGGGTACTGATCATTACCTGAAAGTGTCATCAAGATTGGGTGAAAAAATGTGTGCTGAGATTTCAGGAAACTCGTAGTTTTTTGGAAGCTTGGCAACCCCTTTCCATGAAAGTGATTTGCGCCAGTCTCTGCTTATGCCTACATCAATAGGAAACACACCACAGATACAGGACTTGGAACTAATTTACAGTGTCAAGTTTCAAAGAGCTAGCACAAACCTTGTTTGATTTTGTGTTCCAAATACATGCATCCCTATAGGAGAAAACAGAGTGAAACCTAAAAATTAAAACTGTTACTGCCAACGAACGGTTTAAACTTGAAGAACGAAATTTGGTTAGCCAAGTGGGATTGGGGTACTGATCATTACCTGTAATTGTCATCAAGATTGGGTGAAAAAATGTGTGCTGAGATTTCAGGAAACTCGTAGTTTTTTGGAAGCTTGGCAACCCCTTTCCATGAAAGTGATTTGCACCAGTCTCTGCTTATGGCTACATCAATAGGAAACACACCATAGATATAGGACTTGGAACTTCTTTATTGTGCAAGTTTCAAAAAGCTAGCACAAACCGTGTTTGCTTTAGAGTTCCAACTAAATGTATCCCTATAGGAGAAAACAGAGTGAAACCTAAAAATTAAAACTGTTACTGCCAACAAACGGTTTAACCTAGAAGAACAAAATTTGGTGAGCCAAGTGGGATTGGCGTACTGATCATTACCTGAAAGTGTCATCAAGATTGGGTGAAAAAATGTGGGCTGAGATTTCAGGAAACACGTAGTTTTTTGGGAGGTTGGCAAACCCTTTCCATGAAAGTGATTTGCGCCAGTCTCTGCTTAGGGCTAGAGCAATAGGAAACAAATCATAGTGACAGAACTTGAAATTAATTTATTTTGTCAAGTTTCAAAGAGCTAGCACAAACCGTGTTTGATTTAGAGTTCCAACTACATGCATCCATATAGGAGAAAACAGAGTGAAACCTAAAAATTAAAACTGTTACTGCCAACGAACGGTTTAAACTTGAAGAACGAAATTTGGTGAGCCAAGTGGGATTGGGGTACTGATCATTACCTGAAAGTGTCATCAAGATTGGGTGAAAAAATGTGTGCTTAGATTTCAGGAAACACGTAGTTTTTTGGAAGGTTGGCAAACCCTTTCCCTGAAAGTGACTTGCGCCAGTCACTGCTTAGGGCTACAGCAATAGGAAACAAACCATAGAGATAGAACTTGGAACTACTTTATTGTGTCAAGTTTCCAAGAGCTAGCACAAACCGTGTTTGATTTAGAGTTCCATCTACATGTATCCCTATAGGAGAAAACAGAGAGAAACCTAAAAATTTAAACTGTTACTTCCAACGAACGGTTTAACCTAGAAGAAGGAAATTTGGTGAGCCAAGTGGGATTGGGGTACTGATCATTACCTGAAAGTGTCATCAAGATTGGGTGAAAAAATGTGTGCTGAGATTTCAGGAAACTCATAGTTTTTTGGAAGCTTGGCAACCCCTTTCCATGAAAGTGATTTGCGCCAGTCTCTGCTTAGGGCTACATCAATAGGAAACAAACCATAGAGATAGAACTTGGAACTACTTTATTGTGTCAAGTTTCACAGAGCTAGCACACACCGTGTTTGATTTAGAGTTCCAACTACATGTATCCATATAGGAGAAAACAGAGTGAAAGCTAAAGGTTAAAACTGTTACTGCCAACGAACGGTTTAACCTAGAAGAACGAAATTTAGTGAGCCAAGTGGGATTGGGGTACTGATCATTATCTGAAAGTGTCATCAAGATGGGGGGAAAAATGAGTGCTGAGAATTCAGGAAACTCGTAATTTTTTGGAAGCTTGGCAACCCCTTTCCATGAAAGTGATTTGCGCCAGTCTCTGCTTAGGGCTACATCAATAGGAAACACACCATAGATAGAGGACTTGGAACTTCTTTATTGTGTCAAGTTTCAAAAAGCTAGCACAAACCGTGTTTGATTTAGAGTTCCAAATACATATATACATATAGGAGAAAACAGAGAGAAAGCTAAAAATTAAAATGGTTACTGCAAACGAACGGTTTAACCTAGAATTAAGCAATTTGGTGAGCCAAGTGGGATTGGGGTAGTGATCATTACCTAAAGTGTCATCAAGATTGGGTGAAAAAATGTGTGCTGAGATTTCAGGAAACTCGTAGTTTCTGGAAGCTTGGCAACCCATTTCCATGAAAGTATTTTGCGCCAGTCTCTGCTTAGGGCTACATCAATAGGAAAGAAACCATAGAGATAGAACTTAGAACTACTTTATTGCGTCTAGTTTCAAAGAGCTAGCACAAACCGTGTTTGATTTAGAGTTCCAAATACATGCATCCCTATAGGAGAAAACAGAGTGTAACCTAAAAATTAAAACTGTTACTGCCAACGAACGGTTTAACCTAGAAGAACGAAATTTTGTGCACCAAGTGTGACTGGGGTACTGATCATTACCTGAAAGTGTCATCAAGATTGGGTGAAAAAATGTGTGCTGAGATTTCAGGAAACTCGTAGTTTTTTGGAAGCTTGGCAACCCCTTTCCATGAAAGTGATTTGCGCCAGTCTCTGCTTATGCCTACATCAATAGGAAACACACCACAGATACAGGACTTGGAACTAATTTACAGTGTCAAGTTTCAAAGAGCTAGCACAAACCTTGTTTGATTTTGTGTTCCAAATACATGCATCCCTATAGGAGAAAACAGAGTGAAACCTAAAAATTTAAACTGTTACTGCCAACGAACGGTTTAAACTTGAAGAACGAAATTTGGTTAGCCAAGTGGGATTGGGGTACTGATCATTACCTGTAATTGTCATCAAGATTGGGTGAAAAAATGTGTGCTGAGATTTCAGGAAACTCGTAGTTTTTTGGAAGCTTGGCAACCCCTTTCCATGAAAGTGATTTGCACCAGTCTCTGCTTATGGCTACATCAATAGGAAACACACCATAGATATAGGACTTGGAACTTCTTTATTGTGCAAGTTTCAAAAAGCTAGCACAAACCGTGTTTGCTTTAGAGTTCCAACTAAATGTATCCCTATAGGAGAAAACAGAGTGAAACCTAAAAATTAAAACTGTTACTGCCAACAAACGGTTTAACCTAGAAGAACAAAATTTGGTGAGCCAAGTGGGATTGGCGTACTGATCATTACCTGAAAGTGTCATCAAGATTGGGTGAAAAAATGTGGGCTGAGATTTCAGGAAACACGTAGTTTTTTGGGAGGTTGGCAAACCCTTTCCATGAAAGTGATTTGCGCCAGTCTCTGCTTAGGGCTAGAGCAATAGGAAACAAATCATAGTGACAGAACTTGAAATTAATTTATTTTGTCAAGTTTCAAAGAGCTAGCACAAACCGTGTTTGATTTAGAGTTCCAACTACATGCATCCATATAGGAGAAAACAGAGTGAAACCTAAAAATTAAAACTGTTACTGCCAACGAACGGTTTAAACTTGAAGAACGAAATTTGGTGAGCCAAGTGGGATTGGGGTACTGATCATTACCTGAAAGTGTCATCAAGATTGGGTGAAAAAATGTGTGCTTAGATTTCAGGAAACACGTAGTTTTTGGAAGGTTGGCAAACCCTTTCCCTGAAAGTGACTTGCGCCAGTCACTGCTTAGGGCTACAGCAATAGGAAACAAACCATAGAGATAGAACTTGGAACTACTTTATTGTGTCAAGTTTCCAAGAGCTAGCACAAACCGTGTTTGATTTAGAGTTCCATCTACATGTATCCCTATTGGAGAAAACAGAGAGAAACCTAAAAATTTAAACTGTTACTTCCAACGAACGGTTTAACCTAGAAGAAGGAAATTTGGTGAGCCAAGTGGGATTGGGGTACTGATCATTACCTGAAAGTGTCATCAAGATTGGGTGAAAAAATGTGTGCTGAGATTTCAGGAAACTCATAGTTTTTTGGAAGCTTGGCAACCCCTTTCCATGAAAGTGATTTGCGCCAGTCTCTGCTTAGGGCTACATCAATAGGAAACAAACCATAGAGATAGAACTTGGAACTACTTTATTGTGTCAAGTTTCACAGAGCTAGCACACACCGTGTTTGATTTAGAGTTCCAACTACATGTATCCATATAGGAGAAAACAGAGTGAAAGCTAAAGGTTAAAACTGTTACTGCCAACGAACGGTTTAACCTAGAAGAACGAAATTTAGTGAGCCAAGTGGGATTGGGGTACTGATCATTATCTGAAAGTGTCATCAAGATGGGGGGAAAAATGAGTGCTGAGATTTCAGGAAACTCGTAATTTTTTGGAAGCTTGGCAACCCCTTTCCATGAAAGTGATTTGCGCCAGTCTCTGCTTAGGGCTACATCAATAGGAAACACACCATAGATAGAGGACTTGGAACTTCTTTATTGTGTCAAGTTTCAAAAAGCTAGCACAAACCGTGTTTGCTTTAGAGTTCCAACTACATGTATCCCTATAGGAGAAAACAGAGAGAAACCTAAAAATTTAAACTGTTACTTCCAACGAACGGTTTAACCTAGAAGAAGGAAATTTGGTGAGCCAAGTGGGATTGGGGTACTGATCATTACCTGAAAGTGTCATCAAGATTGGGTGAAAAAATGTGTGCTGAGATTTCAGGAAACTCGTAGTTTTTTGGAAGCTTGGCAACCCCTTTCCATGAAAGTGATTTGCACCAGTCTCTGCTTATGGCTACATCAATAGGAAACACACCATAGATATAGGACTTGGAACTTCTTTATTGTGCAAGTTTCAAAAAGCTAGCACAAACCGTGTTTGATTTAGAGTTCCAACTACATGTATCCCTATAGGAGAAAACAGAGTGAAAGCTAAAAATTAAAACTGTTACTTCCAACGAACGGTTTAACCTAGAAGAAGGAAATTTGGTGAGCCAAGTGGGATTGGGGTACTGATCATTACCTGAAAGTGTCATCAAGATTGGGTGAAAAAATGTGTGCTGAGATTTCAGGAAACTCGTAGTTTTTTGGAAGCTTGGCAACCCATTTCCATTAAAGTGATTTCCACCAGTCTCTGATTAGGGCTACATCAATAGGAAACAAACTATAAAGATAGAACAAGGAACTACTTTATTGTGTCAAGTTTCACAGAGCAGGCACACACCGTGTTTGATTTAGAGTTCCAACTACATGTATCGATATAGGAGAAAACAGAGTGAAAGCTAAAAATTTAAACTGTTACTGCAAACGAACGGTTTAACCTAGAAGAAGGAAAATTGGTGAGCCAAGTGAGATTGAGGTACTGATCATTACCTGAAAGTGTCATCAAGATTGGGTGAAAAAATGTGTGCTGAGATTTCAGGAAACTCGTAGTTTTTCGAAGCTTGGCAACCCATTTCCATGAAAGTTATTTGCGCCAGTCTCTGCTTCGGGCTACATCTATAGGAAACAAACCATAGAGATAGAACTTGGAACTACTTTATTGTGTGAAGTTTCACAGAGCTAGCACACACCGTGTTTGATTTAGAGTTCCAACTACATGTATCCATATAGGAGAAAACAGAGTGAAAGCTAAATTTAAAACTGTTACTGCAAACGAACGGTTTAACCTAGAAGAAGGAAATTTGGTGAGCCAAGTGGGATTGGGGTACTGATCATTACCTGAAAGTGTCATCAAGATTGGGTGAAAAAATGTGTGCTGAGATTTCAGGAAACTCGTAGTTTTTGGAAGCTTGGCAACCCATTTCCATGAAAGTATTTTGCGCCAGTCTCTGCTTAGGGCTACATCAATAGGAAAGAAACCATAGAGATAGAACTTAGAACTACTTTATTGCGTCTAGTTTCAAAGAGCTAGCACAAACCGTGTTTGATTTAGAGTTCCAAATACATGCATCCCTATGGGAGAAAACAGAGTGTAACCTAAAAATTAAAACTGTTACTGCCAACGAACGGTTTAACCTAGAATTACGAAATTTTGTGCACCAAGTGTGACTGGGATACTGATCATTACCTGAAAGTGTCATCAAGATTGGGTGAAAAAATGTGTGCTGAGATTTCAGGAAACTCGTAGTTTTTTGGAAGCTTGGCAACCCCTTTCCATGAAAGTGATTTGCGCCAGTCTCTGCTTATGCCTACATCAATAGGAAACACACCACAGATACAGGACTTGGAACTAATTTACAGTGTCAAGTTTCAAAGAGCTAGCACAAACCTTGTTTGATTTTGTGTTCCAACTACATGTATCCCTATAGGAGAAAACAGAGTGAAACCTAAAAATTAAAACTGTTACTGCCAACGAACGGTTTAAACTTGAAGAACGAAATTTGGTGAGCCAAGTGGGATTGGGGTACTGATCATTACCTGAAAGTGTCATCAAGATTGGGTGAAAAAATGTGTGCTGAGATTTCAGGAAACTCGTAGTTTTTTGGAAGCTTGGCAACCCCTTTCATGAAAGTGATTTGCACCAGTATCTGCTTATGGCTACATCAATAGGAAACACACCATAGATATAGGACTTGGAACTTCTTTATTGTGCAAGTTTCAAAAAGCTAGCACAAACCGTGTTTGATTTAGAGTTCCAACTACATGTATCCCTATAGGAGAAAACTGAGTGAAACCTAAAAATTAAAACTGTTACTGCCAACAAACGGTTTAACCTAGAAGAACAAAATTTGGTGAGCCAAGTGGGATTGGCGTACTGATCATTACCTGAAAGTGTCATCAAGATTGGGTGAAAAAATGTGGGCTGAGATTTCAGGAAACACGTAGTTTTTTGGGAGGTTGGCAAACCCTTTCCATGAAAGTGATTTGCGCCAGTCTCTGCTTAGGGCTACAGCAATAGGAAACAAATCATAGTGACAGAACTTGAAATTAATTTATTGTGTCAAGTTTCAAAGAGCTAGCACAAACCGTGTTTGATTTAGAGTTCCAACTACATGTATCCCTATAGGAGAAAACAGAGTGAAACCTAAAAATTAAAACTGTTACTGCCAACGAACGGTTTAAACTTGAAGAACGAAATTTGGTGAGCCAAGTGGGATTGGGGTACTGATCATTACCTGAAAGTGTCATCAAGATTGGGTGAAAAAATGTGTGCTTAGATTTCAGGAAACACGTAGTTATTTGGAAGGTTGGCAAACCCTTTCCATGAAAGTGACTTGCGCCAGTCACTGCTTAGGGCTACAGCAATAGGAAACAAACCATAGAGATAGAACTTGGAACTACTTTATTGTGTCAAGTTTCCAAGAGCTAGCACAAACCGTGTTTGATTTAGAGTTCCATCTACATGTATCCCTATAGGGGAAAACAGAGAGAAACCTAAAAATTTAAACTGTTACTTCCAACGAACGGTTTAACCTAGAAGAAGGAAATTTGGTGAGCCAAGTGGGATTGGGGTACTGATCATTACCTGAAAGTGTCATCAAGATTGGGTGAAAAAATGTGTGCTGAGATTTCAGGAAACTCATAGTTTTTTGGAAGCTTGGCAACCCCTTTCCATGAATGTGATTTGCGCCAGTCTCTGCTTAGGGCTACATCAATAGGAAACAAACCATAGAGATAGAACTTGGAACTACTTTATTGTGTCAAGTATCAAAGAGCTAGCACAAACCGTGTTTGATTTAGAGTTCCATCTACATGTATCCCTATAGGAGAAAACAGAGTGAAACCTAAAAATTAAAACTGTTACTTCCAACGAACGGTTTAACCTAGAAGAAGGAAATTTGGTGAGCCAAGTGGGATTGGGGTACTGATCATTACCTGAAAGTGTCATCAAGATTGGGTGAAAAAATGTGTGCTGAGATTTCAGGAAACTCGTAGTTTTTTGGAAGCTTGGCAACCCCTTTCCATTAAAGTGATTTGCACCAGTCTCTGATTAGGGCTACATCAATAGGAAACAAACCATAGA
Source organism: Spermophilus citellus (assembly GCF_964194105.1). Taxonomy (NCBI): domain Eukaryota; kingdom Metazoa; phylum Chordata; class Mammalia; order Rodentia; family Sciuridae; genus Spermophilus; species Spermophilus citellus. The sequence goes on along the minus strand of NC_138197.1, from coordinate 18,372,109 downwards.
GATAGAACAAGGAACTACTTTATTGTGTCAAGTTTCACAGAGCAGGCACACACCGTGTTTGATTTAGAGTTCCAACTACATGTATCGATATAGGAGAAAACAGAGTGAAAGCTAAAAATTAAAACTGTTACTGCAAACGAACGGTTTAACCTAGAAGAAGGAAAATTGGTGAGCCAAGTGAGATTGAGGTACTGATCATTACCTGAAAGTGTCATCAAGATTGGGTGAAAAAATGTGTGCTGAGATTTCAGGAAACTCGTAGTTTTTCGAAGCTTGGCAACCCATTTCCATGAAAGTTATTTGCGCCAGTCTCTGCTTCGGGCTACATCAATAGGAAACAAACCATAGAGATAGAACTTGGAACTACTTTATTGTGTGAAGTTTCACAGAGCTAGCACACACCGTGTTTGATTTAGAGTTCCAACTACATGTATCCATATAGGAGAAAACAGAGTGAAAGCTAAATTTAAAACTGTTACTGCAAACGAACGGTTTAACCTAGAAGAAGGAAATTTGGTGAGCCAAGTGGGATTGGGGTACTGATCATTACCTGAAAGTGTCATCAAGATTGGGTGAAAAAATGTGTGCTGAGATTTCAGGAAACTCGTAGTTTTTTGGAAGCTTGGCAACCCCTTTCCATGAAAGTGATTTGCGCCAGTCTCTGCATAGGGCTACATCAATAGGAAACACACCATAGATACAGGACTTGGAACTTCTTTTGTGTCAAGTTTCCAAGAGCTAGCAAAAACCGTGTATGATTTAGTGTTCCAACTACATGTATCCATATAGGAGACAACAGAGTGAAACCTAAAAATTAATACTGTTACTGCCAACGAACGGTTTAACCTAGAAGAACGAAATTTGGTGAGCCAAGTGAGATTGGGGTACTGATCATTACCTGAAAGTGTCATCAAGATTGTGTGAAAAAATGTGTGTTGAGATTTCAGGAAACTTGTAGTTTTTGGAAGCTTGGCAACCCCTTTCCATGAAAGTGATTTGCGCCAGTCTCTGCTTAGGGCTACAGCAATAGGAAACAAATCATAGTGACAGAACTTGGAATTAAATTATTGTGTCAAGTTTCAAAGAGCTAGCACAAACCGTGTTTGATTTAGAGTTTCAACTACATGTATCCCTATAGGAGAAAACAGAGTGAAACCTAAAAATTAAAACTGTTACTGCCAACGAACGGTTTAAACTTGAAGAACGAAATTTGGTGAGCCAAGTGGGATTGTTGTACTGATCATTACCTGAAAGTGTCATCAAGATTGGGTGAAAAAATGTGTGCTGAGATTTCAGGAAACTCGTAGTTTTTTGGAAGATTGGCAACCCCTTTCCATGAAAGTGATTTGCGCCAGTCTCTGCTTAGGGCTACATCAATAGGAAACAAACCATAGAGATTGAACTTGGAACTACTTTATTGTGTCAAGTTTCAAAGAGCTAGCACAAACCGTGTTTGATTTGGAGTTCCATCTACATATATCCTTATAGGAGATTACAGAGTGAAACCTAAAAATTAAAACTGTTACTTCCAACGAACGGTTTAACCTAGAACAAGGAAATTTGGTGAGCCAAGTGGGATTGGGGTACTGATCATTACCTGTAATTGTCATCAAGATTGGGTGAAAAAATGTGTGCTGAGATTTCAGGAAACTCGTACTTTTTTGGAAGCTTGGCAACCCCTTTCAATGAAAGTGATTTGCGCCAGTCTCTGCTTAGGGCTACAGCAATAGGAAACAAATCATAGTGATAGAACTTGGAATTAATTTATTGTGTCAAGTTTCAAAGAGCTAGCACAAACCGTGTTTGATTTAGAGTTCCAACTACATGTATCCCTATAGGAGAAAACAGAGTGAAACCTAAAAATTAAAACTGTGACTGCCAACGAACGGTTTAAATTTGAAGAACGAAATTTGGTGAGCCAAGTGGGATTGGGGTACTGATCATTTCCTGAAATTGTCATCAAGATTGGGTGATAAAATGTGTGTTGAGATTTCAGGAAACTCGTAGTTTTTGGAAGCTTGGCAACCCTTTTACATGAAAGTGATTTGCACCAGTCTCTGCTTATGGCTACATCAATAGGAAACACACCACAGATACAGGACTTGGAACTAATTTACAGTGTCAAGTTTCAAAGAGCTAGCACAAACCTTGTTTGATTTTGTGTTCCAACTACATGTATCCCTATAGGAGAAAACAGAGTGAAACCTAAATTTAAAACAGTTACTGCCAACGAACGGTTTAACCTAGAAGAATGAAATTTGGTGAGCCAAGTGGGATTGGGGTACTGATCATTATCTGAAAGTGTCATCAAGATTGGGTGAAAAAATGTGTGCTGAGATTTCAAGAAACTCGTAGTTTTTTGGAAGCTTGTCAACCCCTTTCAATTAAAGTGATTTGCGCCAGTCTCTGCTTAGGGCTACAGCAATAGGAAACAAACCATAGAGATAGAACTTGGAACTACTTTATTGTGTCAAGTTTCCAAGAGCTAGCACAAACCGTGTTTGATTTAGTGTTCCAACTACATGTATCCATATAGGAGACAACAGAGTGAAACCTAAAAATTAATACTGTTACTGCCAACGAACGGTTTAACCTAGAAGAACGAAATTTGGTGAGCCAAGTGGGATTGGGGTAGTGATCATTACCTGAAATTGTCATCAAGATTGGGTGAAAAAATGTGTGCTGAGATTTCAGGAAACTCGTAGTTTTTGGAAGCTTGGCAACCCATTTCCATGAAAGTATTTTGCGCCAGTCTCTGCTTAGGGCTACATCAATAGGAAAGAAACCATAGAGATAGAACTTAGAACTACTTTATTGCGTCTAGTTTCAAAGAGCTAGCACAAACCGTGTTTGATTTAGAGTTCCAACTACATTTATCCCTATAGGAGAAAACAGAGTGTAACCTAAAAATTAAAACTGTTACTGCCAACGAACGGTTTAACCTAGAAGAATGAAATTTTGTGCACCAAGTGTGACTGGGGTACTGATCATTACCTGAAAGTGTCATCAAGATTGGGTGAAAAAATTTGTGCTGAGATTTCAGGAAACTCGTAGTTTTTTGGAAGCTTGGCAACCCCTTTCCATGAAAGTGATTTGCGCCAGTCTCTGCTTATGGCTACATCAATAGGAAACACACCACAGATACAGGACTTGGAACTAATTTACAGTGTCAAGTTTCAAAGAGCTAGCACAAACCTTGTTTGATTTTGTGTTCCAACTACATGTATCCCTATAGGAGAAAACAGAGTGAAACCTAAAAATTAAAACTGTTACTGCCAACGAACGGTTTAAACTTGAAGAACGAAATTTGGTGAGCCAAGTGGGATTGGGGTATTGATCATTACCTGAAAGTGTCATCAAGATTGGGTGAAAAAATGTGTGCTGAGATTTCAGGAAACTCGTAGTTTTTTGGAAGCTTGGCAACCCCTTTCCATGAAAGTGATTTGCACCAGTCTCTGCTTATGGCTACATCAATAGGAAACACACCATAGATATAGGACTTGGAACTTCTTTATTGTGCAAGTTTCAAAAAGCTAGCACAAACCGTGTTTGATTTAGAGTTCCAACCACATGTATCCCTATAGGAGAAAACAGAGTGAAACCTAAAAATTAAAACAGTTACTGCCAACGAACGGTTTAACCTAGAAGAACGAAATTTGGTGAGCCAAGTGGGATTGGGGTACTGATCATTATCTGAAAGTGTCATCAACATTGGGTGAAAAAATGTGTGCTGAGATTACAGGAAACTCGTAGTTTTTTGGAAGCTTGGCAACCCCTTTCCATGAATGTGATTTGCGCCAGTCTCTGCTTCGGGCTACATCAATAGGAAACAAACCATAGAGATAGAACTTGGAACTACTTTATTGTGTCAAGTTTCACAGAGCTAGCACACTACGTGTTTGATTTAGAGTTCCATCTACATGTATCCATATAGGAGAAAACAGAGTGAAATCTAAAAATTAAAACAGTTACTGCCAACGAACGGTTTAACTTATAAGAATGAAATTTGGTGATCCAAGTTGGATTGGGTTACTGATCATTACCTGAAAGTGTCATCAAGATTGGGTGAAAAAATGTGCGCTGAGATTTCAGGAAAACGTAGTTTTTTGGAAGTTGGCAAACCCTTTCCATGAAAGTGATTTGCGCCAGTCTCTGCTTAGGGCTACATCAATAGGAAACACACCACAGATACAGGACTTGGAACTAATTTACAGTGTCAAGTTTCAAAGAGCTAGCACAAACCTTGTTTGATTTTGTGTTCCAACTACATGTATCCCTATAGGAGAAAACAGAGTAAAACCTAAATTTAAAACAGTTACTGCCAAAGAACGGTTTAACCTAGAAGAATGAAATTTGGTGAGCCAAGTGGGATTGGGGTACTGATCATTATCTGAAAGTGTCATCAAGATTGGGTGAAAAAATGTGTGCTGAGATTTCAAGAAACTCATAGTTTTTTGGAAGCTTGTCAACCCCTTTCAATTAAAGTGATTTGGGCCAGTCTCTGCTTAGGGCTACAGCAATAGGAAACAAACCATAGAGATAGAACTTGGAACTACTTTATTGTGTCAAGTTTCCAAGAGCTAGCACAAACCGTGTTTGATTTAGTGTTCCAACTACATGTATCCATATAGGAGACAACAGAGTGAAACCTAAAAATTAATACTGTTACTTCCGACGAACGGTTTAACCTAGAAGAAGGAAATTTGGTGAGCCAAGTGGGATTGGGGTACTGATCATTACCTGAAAGTGTCATCAAGATTGGGTGAAAAAATGTGTGCTGAGATTTCAGGAAACTCGTAGTTTTTGGAAGCTTGGGAACCCCTTTCCATGAAAGTGATTTGCGCCAGTCTCTGCTTAGGGCTACAGCAATAGGAAACAAATCATAGTGACAGAACTTGGAATTAAATTATTGTGTCAAGTTTCAAAGAGCTAGCACAAACCGTGTTTGATTTAGAGTTCCAACTACATGTATCCCTATAGGAGAAAACAGAGTGAAACCTAAAAATTAAAACTGTTACTGCCAACGAACGGTTTAAACTTGAAGAACGAAATTTGGTGAGCCAAGTGGGATTGGGGTACTGATCATTACCTGAAAGTGTCATCAAGATTGGGTGAAAAAATGTGTGCTTAGATTTCAGGAAACACGTAGTTTTTTGGAAGGTTGGCAAACCCTTTCCATGAAAGTGACTTGCGCCAGTCACTGCTTAGGGCTACAGCAATAGGAAACAAACCATAGAGATAGAACTTGGAACTACTTTATTGTGTCAAGTTTCCAAGAGCTAGCACAAACCGTGTTTGATTTAGAGTTCCATTTACATGTATCCCTATAGGAGAAAACAGAGAGAAACCTAAAAATTTAAACTGTTACTTCCAACGAACGGTTTAACCTAGAAGAAGGAAATTTGGTGAGCCAAGTGGGATTGGGATACTGATCATTACCTGAAAGTGTCATCAAGATTGGGTGAAAAAATGTGTGCTGAGATTTCAGGAAACTCGTAGTTTTTGGAAGCTTGGCAACCCATTTCCATGAAAGTATTTTGCGCCAGTCTCTGCTTAGGGCTACATCAATAGGAAAGAAAGCATAGAGATAGAACTTGGAACTACTTTATTGCGTCTAGTTTCAAAGAGCTAGCACAAACCGTGTTTGATTTAGAGTTCCAAATACATGCATCACCATAGGAGAAAACAGAGTGTAACCTAAAAATTAAAACTCTTACTGCCAACGAACGGATTAACCTAGAAGAACGAAATTTTGTGCACCAAGTGTGACTGGGGTACTGATCATTACCTGAAAGTGTCATCAAGATTGGGTGAAAAAATGTGTGCTGAGATTTCAGGAAACTCGTAGTTTTTTGGAAGCTTGGCAACCCCTTTCCATGAAAGTGATTTGCACCAATCTCTGCTTATGGCTACATCAATAGGAAACACACCACAGGTACAGGACTTGGAACTAATTTACAGTGTCAAGTTTCAAAGAGCTAGCACAAACCTTGTTTGATTTTGTGTTCCAACTACATGTATCCCTATAGGAGAAAACAGAGTGAAACCTAAAAATTAAAACTGTTACTGCCAACGAACGGTTTAAACTTGAAGAACGAAATTTGGTGAGCCAAGTGGGATTGGGGTACTGATCATTACCTGAAAGTGTCATCAAGATTGGTTGAAAAAATGTGTGCTGAGATTTCAGGAAACTCGTAGTTTTTTGGAAGCTTGGCAACCCCTTTCCATGAAAGTGATTTGCGCCAGTCTCTGCTTATGGCTACATCAATAGGAAACACACCACAGATACAGGACTTGGAACTAATTTACAGTGTCAAGTTTCAAAGAGCTAGCACAAACCTTGTTTGATTTTGTGTTCCAACTACATGTATCCCTATAGGAGAAAACAGAGTGAAACCTAAAAATTAAAACTGTTACTGCCAACGAACGGTTTAAACTTGAAGAACGAAATTTGGTGAGCCAAGTGGGATTGGGGTATTGATCATTACCTGAAAGTGTCATCAAGATTGGGTGAAAAAATGTGTGCTGAGATTTCAGGAAACTCGTAGTTTTTTGGAAGCTTGGCAACCCCTTTCCATGAAAGTGATTTGCACCAGTCTCTGCTTATGGCTACATCAATAGGAAACACACCATAGATATAGGACTTGGAACTTCTTTATTGTGCAAGTTTCAAAAAGCTAGCACAAACCGTGTTTGATTTAGAGTTCCAACTACATGTATCCCTATAGGAGAAAACAGAGTGAAATCTAAAAATTAAAACAGTTACTGCCAACGAACGGTTTAACTTATAAGAATGAAATTTGGTGATCCAAGTTGGATTGGGTTACTGATCATTACCTGAAAGTGTCATCAAGATTGGGTGAAAAAATGTGCGCTGAGATTTCAGGAAAACGTAGTTTTTTGGAAGTTGGCAAACCCTTTCCATGAAAGTGATTTGCGCCAGTCTCTGCTTAGGGCTACATCAATAGGAAACACACCACAGATACAGGACTTGGAACTAATTTACAGTGTCAAGTTTCAAAGAGCTAGCACAAACCTTGTTTGATTTTGTGTTCCAACTACATGTATCCCTATAGGAGAAAACAGAGTGAAACCTAAATTTAAAACAGTTACTGCCAAAGAACGGTTTAACCTAGAAGAATGAAATTTGGTGAGCCAAGTGGGATTGGGGTACTGATCATTATCTGAAAGTGTCATCAAGATTGGGTGAAAAAATGTGTGCTGAGATTTCAAGAAACTCATAGTTTTTTGGAAGCTTGTCAACCCCTTTCAATTAAAGTGATTTGGGCCAGTCTCTGCTTAGGGCTACAGCAATAGGAAACAAACCATAGAGATAGAACTTGGAACTACTTTATTGTGTCAAGTTTCCAAGAGCTAGCACAAACCGTGTTTGATTTAGTGTTCCAACTACATGTATCCATATAGGAGACAACAGAGTGAAACCTAAAAATTAATACTGTTACTTCCGACGAACGGTTTAACCTAGAAGAAGGAAATTTGGTGAGCCAAGTGGGATTGGGGTACTGATCATTACCTGAAAGTGTCATCAAGATTGGGTGAAAAAATGTGTGCTGAGATTTCAGGAAACTCGTAGTTTTTGGAAGCTTGGGAACCCCTTTCCATGAAAGTGATTTGCGCCAGTCTCTGCTTAGGGCTACAGCAATAGGAAACAAATCATAGTGACAGAACTTGGAATTAAATTATTGTGTCAAGTTTCAAAGAGCTAGCACAAACCGTGTTTGATTTAGAGTTCCAACTACATGTATCCCTATAGGAGAAAACAGAGTGAAACCTAAAAATTAAAACTGTTACTGCCAACGAACGGTTTAAACTTGAAGAACGAAATTTGGTGAGCCAAGTGGGATTGGGGTACTGATCATTACCTGAAAGTGTCATCAAGATTGGGTGAAAAAATGTGTGCTTAGATTTCAGGAAACACGTAGTTTTTTGGAAGGTTGGCAAACCCTTTCCATGAAAGTGACTTGCGCCAGTCACTGCTTAGGGCTACAGCAATAGGAAACAAACCATAGAGATAGAACTTGGAACTACTTTATTGTGTCAAGTTTCCAAGAGCTAGCACAAACCGTGTTTGATTTAGAGTTCCATTTACATGTATCCCTATAGGAGAAAACAGAGAGAAACCTAAAAATTTAAACTGTTACTTCCAACGAACGGTTTAACCTAGAAGAAGGAAATTTGGTGAGCCAAGTGGGATTGGGATACTGATCATTACCTGAAAGTGTCATCAAGATTGGGTGAAAAAATGTGTGCTGAGATTTCAGGAAACTCGTAGTTTTTGGAAGCTTGGCAACCCATTTCCATGAAAGTATTTTGCGCCAGTCTCTGCTTAGGGCTACATCAATAGGAAAGAAAGCATAGAGATAGAACTTGGAACTACTTTATTGCGTCTAGTTTCAAAGAGCTAGCACAAACCGTGTTTGATTTAGAGTTCCAAATACATGCATCACTATAGGAGAAAACAGAGTGTAACCTAAAAATTAAAACTCTTACTGCCAACGAACGGTTTAACCTAGAAGAACGAAATTTTGTGCACCAAGTGTGACTGGGGTACTGATCATTACCTGAAAGTGTCATCAAGATTGGGTGAAAAAATGTGTGCTGAGATTTCAGGAAACTCGTAGTTTTTTGGAAGCTTGGCAACCCCTTTCCATGAAAGTGATTTGCACCAATCTCTGCTTATGGCTACATCAATAGGAAACACACCACAGGTACAGGACTTGGAACTAATTTACAGTGTCAAGTTTCAAAGAGCTAGCACAAACCTTGTTTGATTTTGTGTTCCAACTACATGTATCCCTATAGGAGAAAACAGAGTGAAACCTAAAAATTAAAACTGTTACTGCCAACGAACGGTTTAAACTTGAAGAACGAAATTTGGTGAGCCAAGTGGGATTGGGGTACTGATCATTACCTGAAAGTGTCATCAAGATTGGGTGAAAAAATGTGTGCTGAGATTTCAGGAAACTCGTAGTTTTTTGGAAGCTTGGCAACCCCTTTCCATGAAAGGGATTTGCACCAGTCTCTGCTTATGGCTACATCAATAGGAAACACACCATAGATATAGGACTTGGAACTTCTTTATTGTGCAAGTTTCAAAAAGCTAGCACAAACCGTGTTTGATTTAGAGTTCCAACTACATGTATCCGTATAAGAGAAAACAGAGTGAAACCTAAAAATTAAAACAGTTACTGCCAACGAACGGTTTAACCTAGAAGAACGAAATTTGGTGAGCCAAGTGGGATTGGGGTACTGATCATTACCTGAAAGTGTCATCAAGATTGGGTGAAAAAATGTGTGCTGAGATTTCAGGAAAACGTAGTTTTTTGGAAGTTGGCAAACCCTTTCCATGAAAGTGATTTGCGCCAGTCTCTGCTTCGGGCTACATCAATAGGAAACATACCATAGAGATAGAACTTGGAACTACTTTATTGTGTCAAGTTTCAGAGAGCTAGCACACACCGTGTTTGATTTAGAGTTCCAACTACATGTATCCATATAGGAGAAAACATAGTGAAAGCTAAAAATTAAAACTGTTACTGCCAACGAACGGTTTAACCTAGAAGAACGAAATTTGGTGAGCCAAGTGGGACTGGGGTACTGATCATTATCTGAAAGTGTCATCAAGTAGGGTGAAAAAATGAGTGCTGAGATTTCAGGAAATTCGTAGTTTTTTGGAAGCTTGGCAACCCCTTTCCATGAAAGTGATTTGCGCCAGTCTCTGCTTAGGGCTACATCAATAGGAAACACACCATAGATACAGGACTTGGAACTTCTTTTGTGTCAAGTTTCAAAAAGCTAGCACAAACCGTGTTTGATTTAGAGTTCCAACTACATGTATCCCTGTAGGAGAAAACAGAGTGAAACCTAAAAATTAAAACTGTTACTGCCAACAAACGGTTTAACCTAGAAGAACGAAATTTGGTGAGCCAAGTGAGATTTGGGTACTGATCTTTACCTGAAAGTGTCATCAAGATTGGGTGAAAAAATGTGTGCTGAGATTTCAGGAAACTCGTAGTTTTTGGAAGCTTGGCAACCCCTTTCCATGAAAGTGATTTGTGCCAGTCTCTGCTTAGGGCTACAGCAATAGGAAACAAATCATAGTGACAGAACTTGGAATTAAATTATTGTGTCAAGTTTCAAAGAGCTAGCACAAACCGTGTTTGATTTAGAGTTCCAACTACATGTATCCCTATAAGAGAAAACAGAGTGAAACCTAAAAATTAAAACTCTTACTGCCAACGAACGGTTTAAACTTGAAGAACGAAATTTGGTGAGCCAAGTGGGATTGGGGTACTGATCATTACCTGAAAGTGTCATCAAGATTGGGTGAAAAAATGTGTGCTGAGATTTCAGGAAACTCGTAGTTTTTTGGAAGCTTGGCAACCCCTTTCCATGAAAGTGATTTGCGCCAGTCTCTGCTTAGGGCTACATGAATAGGAAACAAACCATAGAGATAGAACTTGGAACTACTTTATTGTGTCAAGTTTCCAAGAGCTAGCACAAACCGTGTTTGATTTAGTGTTCCAACTACATGTATCCATATAGGAGACAACAGAGTGAAACCTAAAAATTAAAACTGTTACTTCCAACGAACGGTTTAACCTAGAACAAGGAAATTTGGTGAGCCAAGTGGCATTGGGGTACTGATCATTACCTGAAATTGTCATCAAGATTGGGTGAAAAAATGTGTGCTGAGATTTCAGGAAACTCGTAGTTTTTTGGAAGCTTGGCAACCCCTTTCCATGAAAGTGATTTGCGCCAGTCTCTGCTTAGGGCTATATCAATAGGAAAGAAACCATAGAGATAGAACTTGGAACTACTTTATTGCGTCTAGTTTCAAAGAGCTAGCACAAACCGTGTTTGATTTAGAGTTCCAAATACATGTATCCCTATAGGAGAAAACAGAGTGTAACTAAAATTAAAACTGTTACTGCCAACGAACGGTTTAACCTAGAAGAACGAAATTTGGAGAGCCAAGTGGGATTGTTGTACTGATCATTACCTGAAATTGTCATCAAGATTGGGTGAAAAAATGTGTGCTGAGATTTCAGGAAACTCGTAGTTTTTGGAAGCTTGGCAACCCCTTTACATGAAAGTGATTTGCACCAGTCTCTGCTTATGGCTACATCAATAGGAAACACACCACAGATACAGGACTTGGAACTAATTTACAGTGTCAAGTTTCAAAGAGCTAGCACAAACCTTGTTTGATTTTGTGTTCCAACTACATGTATCCCTATAGGAGAAAACAGAGTGAAACCTAAATTTAAAACAGTTACTGCCAACGAACGGTTTAACCTAGAAGAATGAAATTTGGTGAGCCAAGTGGGATTTGGATACTGATCATTATCTGAAAGTGTCATCAAGATTGGGTGAAAAAATGTGTGCTGAGATTTCAAGAAACTCGTAGTTTTTTGGAAGCTTGTCAACCCCTTTCAATTAAAGTGATTTGCGCCAGTCTCTGCTTAGGGCTACAGCAATAGGAAACAAACCATAGAGATAGAACATGGAACTACTTTATTGTGTCAAGTTTCCAAGAGCTAGCACAAACCGTGTTTGATTTAGTGTTCCAACTACATGTATCCATATAGGAGACAACAGAGTGAAACCTAAAAATTAATACTGTTACTGCCAACGAACGGTTTAACCTAGAAGAACGAAATTTGGTGAGCCAAGTGGGATTGGGGTACTGATCATTATCTGAAAGTGTCATCAAGATTGGGTGAAAAAATGTGTGCTGAGATTTCAGGAAACTCATAGTATTTTGGAAGCTTGGCAACCCCTTACCATGAAAGTGATTTGTGCCAGTCTCTGCTTAGGGCTACATCAATAGGAAACAAACCATAGAGATAGAACTTGGAACTACTTTATTGTGTCAAGTTTCAAAGAGCTAGCACAAACCGTGTTTGATTTAGAGTCCATCTACATGTATCCCTATAGGAGAAAACAGAGTGAAACCTAAAAATTAAAACTGTTACTTCCGACGAACGGTTTAACCTAGAAGAAGGAAATTTGGTGAGCCAAGTGGGATTGGGGTACTGATCATTACCTGAAAGTGTCATCAAGATTGGGTGAAAAAATGTGTGCTGAGATTTCAGGAAACTCGTAGTTTTTGGAAGCTTGGCAACCCCTTTCCATGTAAGTGATTTGCGCCAGTCTCTGCTTAGGGCTACAGCAATAGGAAACAAATCATAGTGACAGTACTTGGAATTAAATTATTTTGTCAAGTTTCAAAGAGCTAGCACAAACCGTGTTTGATTTAGAGTTCCAACTACATGTATCCCTATAGGAGAAAACAGAGTGAAACCTAAAAATTAAAACTGTTACTGCCAACGAACGGTTTGAACTTGAAGAATGAAATTTGGTGAGCCAAGTGGGATTGGGGTACTGATCATTTCCTGAAAGTGTCATCAAGATTGGGTGAAAAAATGTGTGCTTAGATTTCAGGAAACACGTAGTTTTTTGGAAGGTTGGCAAACCCTTTCCATGAAAGTGACTTGCGCCAGTCTCTGCTTTGGGCTACATCAATAGAAACAAACCATAGAGATAGAACTTGGAATTAATTTATTGTGTCAAGTTTCAAAGAGCTAGCACAAACCGTGTTTGATTTAGAGTTCCAAATACATATATCCCTATTGGAGAAAACAGAGTGAAACCTAAAAATTAAAACTGTTACTGCCAACGAACGGTTTAAACTTGAAGAACGAAATTTGGTGAGCCAAGTGGGATTGGGGTACTGATCATTACCTGAAAGTGTCATCAAGATTGGGTGAAAAAATGTGTGCTGAGATTTCAGGAAACTCGTAGCTTTTGGAAGCTTGGCAACCCATTTCCATGAAAGTATTTTGCGCCAGTCTCTGCTTAGGGCTACATCAATAGGAAAGAAACCATAGAGGTAGAACTTGCAACTACTTTATTGCGTCTAGTTTCAAAGAGCCAGCACAAACCGTGTTTGATTTAGAGTTCCAACTACATGTATCACTATAGGAGAAAACAGAGTGAAACCTATAAATTAAAACAGTTACTGCCAACGAACGGTTTCACCTAGAAGAACGAAATTTGGTGAGCCAATTGGGATTGGGGTACTGATCATTGCCTGAAAGTGTCATCAAGATTGGGTGAAAAAATGTGTGCTGAGATTTCAGGAAACTCGTAGTTTTTGGAAGCTTGGCAACCCATTTCCATAAAAGTGATTTGTGCCAGTCTCTGCTTAGGGCTATAACAATAGGAAACAAATCATAGAGATAGAACTTGCAACTACTTTATTGCGTCTAGTTTCAAAGAGCTAGCACAAACCAAGATTGATTTAGAGTTTCAACTACATGTATCCGTATAGGAGAAAACAGGGTGAAACCTAAAAATTAAAACAGTTACTGCCAACGAACGGTTTAACTTACAAGAATGAAATTTGGTGATCCAAGTGGGATTGGGTTACTGATCATTACCTGAAAGTGTCATCAAGATTGGGAGAAAAAATGTGTGCTGAGATTTCAAAAAAACGTAGTTTTTTGGAAGCTTGGCAAACCCTTTCCATGAAAGTGATTTGCGCCAGTCTCTGCTTCGGGCTACATCAATAGGAAACAAACCATAGAGATAGAACTTGGAACTACTTTATTGTGTCAAGTTTCAGGGAGCTAGCACACACCGTGTTTGATTTAGAGTTCCAACTACATGTATCCATATAGGAGAAAACAGAGTGAAAGCTAAAAATTAAAACTGTACTGCCAACGAACGGTTTAACCTAGAAGAACGAAATTTGGTGAGCCAAGTGGGATTCGGGTACTGATCATTATCTGAAAGTGTCATCAAGATGGGGTGAAAAAATGAGTGCTGAGATTTCAGGAAACTCGTAGTTTTTTGGAACCTTGGCAAACCCTTTCCATGAAAGTGATTTGCGCCAGTCTCTGCTTAGGGCTACAGCAATAGGAAACAAACCATAGAGATAGAACTTGGAACTACTTTATTGTGTCAAGTTTCCAAGAGCTAGCACAAACCGTCTTTGATTTAGTGTTCCAACTACATGTATACATATAGGAGAAAACAGAGTGAAACCTAAAAATTAATACTGTTACTGCCAACGAACGGTTTAACCTAGAAGAACGAAATTTGGTGAGCCAAGTGGGATTGGGGTACTGATCATTATCTGAAAGTGTCATCAAGATTGGGTGAAAAAATGTGTGCTGATATTTCAGGAAACTCGTAGTTTTTTGGAAGCTTGGCAACCCCTTTCCATGAAAGTGATTTGCGCCAGTCTCTGCTTAGGGCTACAGCAATAGGAAACAAACCATAGAGATAGAACTTGGAACTACTTTATTGTGTCAAGTTTCCAAGAGCTAGCACAAACCGTGTTTGATTTAGTGTTCCAACTACATGTATCCATATAGGAGACAACAGAGTGAAACCTAAAAATTAATACTGTTACTGCCAACGAACGGTTTAACCTAGAAGAACGAAATTTGGTGATCCGAGTGAAATTGGGTTACTGATCATTACCTGACAGTGTCATCAAGATTGGGTGAAAAAATGTGTGCTTAAATTTCAGGAAACTCGTAGTTTTTTGGAAGCTTCTCAACCCCTTTCCATGAAAGTGATTTGCGCCAGTCTCTGCTTTGGGCTACATCAATAGAAACAAACCATAGAGATGGAACTTGGAATTAATTTATTGTGTCAAGTTTCAAAGAGCTAGCACAAACCATGTTTCATTTAGAGTTCCAAATACATATATCCCTATTGGAGAAAACAGAGTGAAACCTAAAAATTAAAACTGTTACTGCCAACGAACGGTTTAAACTTGAAGAACGAAATTTGGTGAGCCAAGTGGAATTGGGGTACTGATCATTACCTGAAAGTGGCATCAAGATTGGGTGAAAAAATGTGTGCTGAGATTTCAGGAAACTCGTAGTTTTTTGGAAGCTTGGCAACCCCTTTCCATGAAAGTAATTTACACCAGTCTCTGCTTAGGGTTACATCAATAGGAAACAAACCATAGAGATAGAACTAGGAACTACTTTATTGTGTCAAGTTTCAAAGAGCTAGCACAAACCGAGTTTGATTTAGAGTTCCAACTACATGTATCCATATAGGAGAAAATAGGGTGAAACCTAAAAATTAAAATAGTTACTGCCAATGAACGGTTTAACATAGAAGAACGAAATTTGGTGATCCAAGTGGGATTGGGTTACTGATCATTACCTGAAAGTGTCATCAAGATTGGGTGAAAAAATGTGTGCTTAAATTTCAGGAAACTCGTAGTTTTTTGGAAGCTTGTCAACCCCTTTCCATGAAAGTGATTTGCGCCAGTCTCTGCTTAGGGCTACATCAATAGGAAACAAACCATAGAGATAGAACTTGGAACTATTTATTGTGTCAAGTTTCAAAGAGCTAGCACAAACCGAGTTTGATTTAGATTTCCAACTACAGGTATCCATATAGGAGAAAACAGGGTGAAATCTAAAAATTAAAACAGTTACTGCCAACGAACGGTTTAACTTAGAAGAACGAAATTTGGTGAGCCAAGTGGGATTGGGGTACTGATCATTATCTGTAAGTGTCATCAAGATTGGGTGAAAAAATGTGTGCTGATATTTCAGGAAACTCGTAGTTTTTTGGAAGCTTGGCAACCCCTTTCCATGAAAGTGATTTGCGCCAGTCTCTGCTTCGGGCTACATCAATAGGAAACAAACCATAGAGATAGAACTTGGAACTACTTTATTGTGTCACGTTTCACAGAGCTAGCACACACCGTGTTTGATTTAGAGTTCCAACTACATGTATCCATATAGGAGAAAACAGAGTGAAAGCTAAAGGTTAAAACTGTTACTGCCAACGAACGGTTTAACCTAGAAGAACAAAATTTAGTGAGCCAAGTGGGATTGGGGTACTGATCATTATCTGAAAGTGTCATCAAGATGGGGGGAAAAAATGAGTGCTGAGATTTCAGGAAACTCGTAATTTTTTGGAAGCTTGGCAACCCCTTTCCATGAAAGTGATTTGCGCCAGTCTCTGCTTAGGGCTACATCAATAGGAAACACACCATAGATAGAGGACTTGGAACTTCTTTATTGTGTCAAATTTCAAAAAGCTAGCACAAACCGTGTTTGCTTTAGAGTTCCAACTACATGTATCCCTATAGGAGAAAACAGAGTGAAACCTAAAAATTAAAACTGTTACTGCCAACAAACGGTTTAACCTAGAAGAACAAAATTTGGTGAGCCAAGTGGGATTGGGGTACTGATCATTACCTGAAAGTGTCATCAAGATTGGTTGAAAAAATGTGTGCTGAGATTTCAGGAAACACGTAGTTTTTTGGGAGGTTGGCAAACTTTTTCCATGAAAGTGATTTTCGCCAGTCTCTGCTTAGGGATACAGCAATAGGAAACAAATCATAGTGACAGAACTTGAAATTAATTTATTGTGTCAAGTTTCAAAGAGCTAGCACAAACCGTGTTTGATTTAGAGTTCCAACTACATGTATCCCTATAGGAGAAAACAGAGTGAAACCTAAAAATTAAAACTGTTACTGCCAACGAACGGTTTAAACTTGAAGAACGAAATTTGGTAAGCCAAGTGGGATTGGGGTACTGATCATTACGTGAAAGTGTCATCAAGATTGGGTGAAAAAATGTGTGCTTAAATTTCAGGAAACACGTAGTTTTTTGGAAGGTTGGCAAACCCTTTCCATGAAAGTGACTTGCGCCAGTCACTGCTTAGGGCTACAGCAATAGGAAACAAACCATAGAGATAGAACTTGGAACTACTTTATTGTGTCAAGTTTCCAAGAGCTAGCACAAACCGTGTTTGATTTAGAGTTCCATCTACATGTATCCCTATAGGAGAAAACAGAGAGAAACCTAAAAATTTAAACTGTTACTTCCAACGAACGGTTTAACCTAGAAGAAGGAAATTTGGTGAGCAAGTGGGATTGGGGTACTGATCATTACCTGAAAGTGTCATCAAGATTGGGTGAAAAAATGTGTGCTGAGATTTCAGGAAACTCGTAGTTTTTTGGAAGCTTGGCAACCCCTTTCCATGAAAGTGATTTGCGCCCATCTCTGCTTAGGGCTACATCAATAGGAAACAAACCATAGAGATAGAACTTGGAACTACTTTATTGTGTCAAGTTTCAAAGAGCTAGCACAAACCGTGTTTGATTTAGAGTTCCATCTACATGTATCCCTATAGGAGAAAACAGAGTGAAACCTAACAATTAAAACTGTTACTTCCAACGAACGGTTTAACCTAGAAGAAGGAAATTTGGTGAGCCAAGTGGGATTGGGGTACTGATCATTACCTGAAAGTGTCATCAAGATTGGGTGAAAAAATGTGTGCTGAGATTTCAGGAAACTCGTAGTTTTTTGGAAGCTTGGCAACCCCTTTCCATGAAAGTGATTTGCGCCAGTCTCTGATTAGGGCTACATCAATAGGAAACAAACCATAGAGATAGAACAAGGAACTACTTTATTGTGTTAAGTTTCACAGAGCAGGCACACACCGTGTTTGATTTAGAGTTCCAACTACATGTATCGATATAGGAGAAAACAGAGTGAAAGCTAAAAATTAAAACTGTTACTGCAAACGAACAGTTTAACCTAGAAGAAGGAAAATTGGTGAGCCAAGTGAGATTGAGGTACTGATCCTTACCTGAAAGTGTCATCAAGATTGGGTGAAAAAATGTGTGCTGAGATTTCAGGAAACTCGTAGTTTTTCGAAGCTTGGCAACCCATTTCCATGAAAGTTATTTGCGCCAGTCTCTGCTTCGGGCTACATCAATAGGAAACAAACCATAGAGATAGAACTTGGAACTACTTTATTGTGTGAAGTTTCACAGAGCTAGCACACACCGTGTTTGATTTAGAGTTCCAACTACATGTATCCATATAGGAGAAAACAGAGTGAAAGCTAAATTTAAAACTGTTACTGCAAACGAACGGTTTATCCTAGAAGAAGGAAATTTGGTGAGCCAAGTGGGATTGGGGTACTGATCATTACCTGAAAGTGTCATCAAGATTGGGTGAAAAAATGTGTGCTGAGATTTCAGGAAACTCGTAGTTTTTGGAAGCTTGGCAACCCATTTCCATGAAAGTATTTTGCGCCAGTCTCTGCTTAGGGCTACATCAATAGGAAAGAAACCATAGAGATAGAACTTAGAAATACTTTATTGCGTCTAGTTTCAAAGAGCTAGCACAAACCGTGTTTGATTTAGAGTTCCAAATACATGCATCCCTATAGGATAAAACAGAGTGTAACCTAAAAATTAAAACTGTTACTGCCAACAAACGGTTTAACCTAGAAGAACGAAATTTTGTGCACCAAGTGTGACTGGGGTACTGATCATTACCTGAAAGTGTCATCAAGATTGGTTGAAAAAATGTGTGCTGAGATTTCAGGAAATTCGTAGTTTTTTGGAAGCTTGGCAACCCCTTTCCATGAAAGTGATTTGCGCCAGTCTCTGCTTATGGCTACATCAATAGGAAACACACCACAGATACAGGACTTGGAACTAATTTACAGTGTCAAGTTTCAAAGAGCTAGCACAAACCTTGTTTGATTTTGTGTTCCAACTACATGTATCCCTATAGGAGAAAACAGAGTGAAACCTAAAAATTAAAACTGTTACTGCCAACGAACGGTTTAAACTTGAAGAACGAAATTTGGTGAGCCAAGTGGGATTGGGGTACTGATCATTACCTGAAAGTGTCATCAAGATTGGGTGAAAAAATATGTGCTGAGATTTCAGGAAACTCGTAGTTTTTTGGAAGCTTAGCAACCCCTTTCCATGAAAGTGATTTGCACCAGTCTCTGCTTATGGCTACATCAATAGGAAACAAACCATAGAGATAGAATTTGGAACTACTTTATTGTGTCAACTTTCAAAAAGCTAGCACAAACCGTGTTTGATTTAGAGTTCCAACTACATATATCCCTATAGGAGAAAACAGAGTGAAACCTAAAAATTAAAACAGTTACTGCCAACGAACGGTTTAACCTAGAAGAATGAAATTTGGTGAGCCAAGTGGGATTGGAGTACTGATCATTATCTGAAAGTGTCATCAAGATTGGTTGAAAAAATGTGTGCTGAGATTACAGGAAACTCATAGTTTTTTGGAAGCTTGGCAACCCCTTTCCATGAATGTGATTTGCGCCAGTCTCTGCTTAGGCCTACATCAATAGGAAACAAACCATAGAGATAGAACTTGGAACTACTTTATTGTGTCAAGTTTCAAAGAGCTAGCACAAACCGTGTTTGATTTAGAGTTCCAACTACATGTATCCCTATAGGAGAAAAGAGAGGGAAACCTAAAAATTTAAACAGTTACTGCCAATGCAGGGTTTAACTTTGAAAAACGAAATTTGGTGATCCAAGTGGGATTGGGTTACTGATCATTACCTGAAAGTGTCATCAAGATTGGGTGAAAAAATGTGCGCTTAGATTTCAGGAAAACGTAGTTTTTTGGAAGTTGGCAAACCCTTTCCATGAAAGTGATTTGCGCCAGTCTCTGCTTCGGGCTACATCAATAGGAAACATACCATAGAGATAGAACTTGGAACTACTTTATTGTGTCAAGTTTCAGAGAGCTAGCACACACCGTGTTTGATTTAGAGTTCCAACTACATGTATCCCTATAGGAGAAAACAGAGTGAAACCTAAAAATTAAAACTGTTACTGCCAACGAACGGTTTAAACTTGAAGAACGAAATTTGGTGAGCCAAGTGGGATTGTTGTACTGATCATTACCTGAAAGTGTCATCAAGATTGGGTGAAAAAATGTGTGCTGAGATTTCAGGAAACTCGTAGTTTTTTGGAAGCTTGGCAACCCCTTTCCATGAAAGTGATTTGCGCCAGTCTCTGCTTAGGGCTACATGAATAGGAAACAAACCATAGAGATAGAACTTGGAACTATTTTATTGTGTCAAGTTTCAAAGAGCTAGCACAAACCGTGTTTGATTTGGAGTTCCATCTACATATATCCTTATAGGAGAATACAGAGTGAAACCTAAAAATTAAAACTGTTACTTCCAACGAACGGTTTAACCTAGAACAAGGAAATTTGGTGAGCCAAGTGGGATTGGGGTACTGATCATTTCCTGAAAGTGTCATCAAGATTGGGTGAAAAAATGTGTGCTGAGATTTCAGGAAACTCGTAGTTTTTTGGAAGCTTGGCAACCCCTTTCCATGAAAGTGATTAGCGCCAGTCTCTGCTTAGGGCTATATCAATAGGAAAGAACCCATAGAGATAGAACTTGGAACTACTTTATTGCGTCTAGTTTCAAAGAGCTAGCACAAACCGTGTTTGATTTAGAGTTCCAAATACATGTATCCCTATAGGAGAAAACAGAGTGAAACCTAAAAATTAAACCTGTTACTGCCAACGAACGGTTTAACCTAGAAGAACGAAATTTGGAGAGCCAAGTGGGATTGTTGTACTGATCATTACCTGAAATTGTCATCAAGATTGGGTGAAAAAATGTGTGTTGAGATTTCAGGAAACTCGTATTTTTTGGAAGCTTGGCAACCCTTTTACATGAAAGTGATTTGCACCAGTCTCTGCTTATGGCTACATCAATAGGAAACACACCACAGATACAGGACTTGGAACTAATTTACAGTGTCAAGTTTCAAAGAGCTAGCACAAACCTTGTTTGATTTTGTGTTCCAACTACATGTATCCCTATAGGAGAAAACAGAGTGAAACCTAAATTTAAAACAGTTACTGCCAACGAACGGTTTAACCTAGAAGAATGAAATTTGGTGAGCCAAGTGGGATTGGGGTACTGATCATTATCTGAAAGTGTCATCAAGATTGGGTGAAAAAATGTGTGCTGAGATTTCAAGAAACTCGTAGTTTTTTGGAAGCTTGTCAACCCCTTTCAATTAAAGTGATTTGCGCCAGTCTCTGCTTAGGGCTACAGCAATAGGAAACAAACCATAGAGATAGAACTTGGAACTACTTTATTGTGTCAAGTTTCCAAGAGCTAGCACAAACCGTGTTTGATTTAGTGTTCCAACTACATGTATCCATATAGGAGACAACAGAGTGAAACCTAAAAATTAATACTGTTACTGCCAACGAACGGTTTAACCTAGAAGAACGAAATTTGGTGAGCCAAGTGGGATTGGGGTACTGATCATTATCTGAAAGTGTCATCAAGATTGGGTGAAAAAATGTGTGCTAAGATTTCAGGAAACTCGTAGTTTTTGGAAGCTTGGCAACCCATTTCCATGAAAGTATTTTGCGCCAGTCTCTGCTTAGGGCTACATCAATAGGAAAGAAACCATAGAGATAGAACTTAGAACTACTTTATTGCGTCTAGTTTCAAAGAGCTAGCACAAACCGTGTTTGATTTAGAGTTCCAAATACATGCATCCCTATAGGAGAAAACAGAGTGTAACCTAAAAATTAAAACTGTTCCTGCCAACGAACGGTTTAACCTAGAAGAACGAAATTTTGTGCACCAAGTGTGACTGGGGTACTGATCATTACCTGAAAGTTTCATAAAGATTGGGTGAAAAAATGTGTGCTGAGATTTCAGGAAACTCGTAGTTTTTTGGAAGCTTGGCAACCCCTTTCCATGAAAGTGATTTGCGCCAGTCTCTGCTTATGGCTACATCAATAGGAAACACACCACAGATACAGGACTTGGAACTAATTTACAGTGTCAAGTTTCAAAGAGCTAGCACAAACCTTGTTTGATTTTGTGTTCCAACTACATTTATCCCTATAGGAGAAAACAGAGTGAAACCTACAAATTAAAACTGTTACTGCCAACGAACGGTTTAAACTTGAAGAACGAAATTTGGTGAGCCAAGTGGGATTGGGGTACTGATCATTACCTGAAAGTGTCATCAAGATTGGGTGAAAAAATGTGTGCTGAGATTTCAGGAAACTCGTAGTTTTTTGGAAGCTTGGCAACCCCTTTCCATGAAAGTGATTTGCACCAGTCTCTGCTTATGGCTACATCAATAGGAAACACACCATAGATATAGGACTTGGAACTTCTTTATTGTGCAAGTTTCAAAAAGCTAGCACAAACCGTGTTTGATTTAGAGTTCCAACTACATGTATCCCTATAGGAGAAAACAGAGTGAAACCTAAAAATTAAAACAGTTACTGCCAACGAACGGTTTAACCTAGAAGAACGAAATTTGGTGAGCCAAGTGGGATTGGGGTACTGATCATTATCTGAAAGTGTCATCAACATTTGGTGAAAAAATGTGTGCTGAGATTGCAGGAAACTCGTAGTTTTTTGGAAGCTTAGCAACCCCTTTCCATGAAAGTGATTTGCACCAGTCTCTGCTTATGGCTACATCAATAGGAAACACACCATAGATATAGGACTTGGAACTTCTTTATTGTGCAAGTTTCAAAAAGCTAGCACAAACCGTGTTTGATTTAGAGTTCCAACTACATGTATCCCTATAGGAGAAAACAGAGTGAAACCTAAAAATTAAAACAGTTACTGTCAACGAACGGTTTAACCTAGAAGAATGAAATTTGGTGAGCCAAGTGGGATTGGGGTACTGATCATTATCTGAAAGTGTCATCAAGATTGGTTGAAAAAATGTGTGCTGAGATTACAGGAAACTCGTAGTTTTTGGAAGCTTGGCAACCCCTTTCCATGAATGTGATTTGCGCCAGTCTCTGCTTCGGGCTACATCAATAGGAAACAAACCATAGAGATAGAACTTGGAACTACTTTATTGTGTCAAGTTTCACAGAGCTAGCACACAACGTGTTAGATTTAGAGTTCCATCTACATGTATCCATATAGGAGAAAACAGAGTGAAATCTAAAAATTAAAACAGTTACTGCCAACGAACGGTTTAACTTTTAAGAATGAAATTTGGTGATCCAAGTGGGATTGGGTTACTGATCATTACCTGAAAGTCTCATCAAGATTGGGTGAAAAAATGTGCGCTGAGATTTCAGGAAAACATAGTTTTTTGGAAGTTGGCAAACCCTTTCCATGAAAGTGATTTGCGCCAGTCTCTGCTTCGGGCTACATCAATAGGAAACATACCATAGAGATAGAACTTGGAACTACTTTATTGTGTCAAGTTTCAGACAGCTAGCACACACCGTGTTTGATTTAGAGTTCCAACTACATGTATCCATAGAGGAGAAAACATAGTGAAAGCTAAAAATTAAAACTGTTACTGCCAACGAACGGTTTAACCTAGAAGAACGAAATTTGGTGAGCCAAGTGGGACTAAGGTACTGATCATTATCTGAAAGTGTCATCAAGTAGGGTGAAAAAATGAGTGCTGAGATTTCAGGAAATTCGTAGTTTTTTGGAAGCTTGGCAACCCCTTTCCATGAAAGTGATTTGCGCCAGTCTCTGCTTAGGGCTACATCAATAGGAAACACACCATAGATACAGGACTTGGAACTTCTTTTGTGTCAAGTTTCCAAGAGCTAGCACAAACCGTGTATGATTTAGTGTTCCAACTACATGTATCCATATAGGAGACAACAGAGTGAAACCTAAAAATTAATACTGTTACTGCCAACGAACGGTTTAACCTAGAAGAACGAAATTTGGTGAGCCAAGTGAGATTGGGGTACTGATCATTACCTGAAAGTGTCATCAAGATTGGGTGAAAAAATGTGTGCTGAGATTTCAGGAAACTCGTAGTTTTTGGAAGCTTGGCAACCCATTTCCATGAAAGTGATTAGCGCCAGTCTCTGCTTAGGGCTACAGCAATAGGAAACAAATCATAGTGACAGAACTTGGAATTAAATTATTGTGTCAAGTTTCAAAGAGCTAGCACAAACCGTGTTTGATTTAGAGTTCCAACTACATGTATGCCTATAGGAGAAAACAGAGTGAAACCTAAAAATTAAAACTGTTACTGCCAACGAACGGTTTAAACTTGAAGAAAGAAATTTGGTGAGCCAATTGGGATTGTTGTACTGATCATTACCTGAAAGTGTCATCAAGATTGGGTGAAAAAATGTGTGCTGAGATTTCAGGAAACTCGTAGTTTTTTGGAAGCTTGGCAACCCCTTTCCATGAAAGTGATTTGCGCCAGTCTCTGCTTAGGGCTACATGAATAGGAAACAAACCATAGAGATAGAACTTGGAACTACTTTATTGTGTCAAGTTTCAAAGAGCTAGCACAAACCGTGTTTGATTTGGAGTTCCATCTACATATATCCTTATAGGAGAATACAGAGTGAAACCTAAAAATTAAAACTGTTACTTCCAACGAACGGTTTAACCTAGAACAAGGAAATTTGGTGAGCCAAGTGGGATTGGGGTACTGATCATTTCCTGAAAGTGTCATCAAGATTGGGTGAAAAAATGTGTGCTGAGATTTCAGGAAACTCGTAGTTTTTTGGAAGCTTGGCAACCCCTTTCCATGAAAGTGATTAGCGCCAGTCTCTGCTTAGGGCTATATCAATAGGAAAGAAACCATAGAGATAGAACTTGGAACTACTTTATTGCGTCTAGTTTCAAAGAGCTAGCACAAACCGTGTTTGATTTAGAGTTCCAAATACATGTATCCCTATAGGAGAAAACAGAGTGAAACCTAAAAATTAAACCTGTTACTGCCAACGAACGGTTTAACCTAGAAGAACGAAATTTGGAGAGCCAAGTGGGATTGTTGTACTGATCATTACCTGAGATTGTCATCAAGATTGGGTGAAAAAATGTGTGTTGAGATTTCAGGAAACTCGTAGTTTTTGGAAGCTTGGCAACCCTTTTACATGAAAGTGATTTGCACCAGTCTCTGCTTATGGCTACATCAATAGGAAAAACACCACAGATACAGGACTTGGAACTAATTTACAGTGTCAAGTTTCAAAGAGCTAGCACAAACCTTGTTTGATTTTGTGTTCCAACTACATGTATCCCTATAGGAGAAAACAGAGTGAAACCTAAATTTAAAACAGTTACTGCCAACGAACGGTTTAACCTAGAAGAATGAAATTTGGTGAGCCAAGTGGGATTGGGGTACTGATCATTATCTGAAAGTGTCATCAAGATTGGGTGAAAAAATGTGTGCTGAGATTTCAAGAAACTCGTAGTTTTTTGGAAGCTTGTCAACCCCTTTCAATTAAAGTGATTTGCGCCAGTCTCTGCTTAGGGCTACAGCAATAGGAAACAAACCATAGAGATAGAACTTGGAACTACTTTATTGTGTCAAGTTTCCAAGAGCTAGCACAAACCGTGTTTGATTTAGTGTTCCAACTACATGTATCCATATAGGAGACAACAGAGTGAAACCTAAAAATTAATACTGTTACTGCCAACGAACGGTTTAACCTAGAAGAACGAAATTTGGTGAGCCAAGTGGGATTGGGGTACTGATCATTATCTGAAAGTGTCATCAAGATTGGGTGAAAAAATGTGTGCTAAGATTTCAGGAAACTCGTAGTTTTTGGAAGCTTGGCAACCCCTTTCCATGAAAGTGATTTGCACCAGTCTCTGCTTATGGCTACATCAATAGGAAACACACCATAATTATAGGACTTGGAACTTCTTTATTGTGCAAGTTTCAAAAAGCTAGCACAAACCGTGTTTGATTTAGAGTTCCAACTATATGTATCCCTATAGGAGAAAACAGAGTGAAACCTAAATATTAAAACAGTTACTGCCAACGAACGGTTTAACCTAGAAGAACGAAATTTGGTGAGCCAAGTGGGATTGGGGTACTGATCATTATCTGAAAGTGTCATCAACATTTGGTGAAAAAATGTGTGCTGAGATTGCAGGAAACTCGTAGTTTTTTGGAAGCTTGGCAACCCCTTTCCATGAATGTGATTTGCGCCAGTCTCTGCTTAGGCCTACATCAATAGGAAACAAACCATAGAGATAGAACTTGGAACTACTTTATTGTGTCAAGTTTCACAGAGCTAGCACACAACGTGTTTGATTTAGAGTTCCATCTACATGTATCCATATAGGAGAAAACAGAGTGAAATCTAAAAATTTAAACAGTTACTGCTAACGAACGGTTTAATTTATAAGAATGAAATTTGGTGATCCAAGTTGGATTGGGTTACTGATCATTACCTGAAAGTGTCATCAAGATTGGGTGAAAAAATGTGCGCTGAGATTTCAGGAAAACGTAGTTTTTTGGAAGTTGGCAAACCCTTTCCATGAAAGTGATTTGCGCCAGTCTCTGCTTCGGGCTACATCAATAGGAAACAAACCATAGAGATAGAACTTGGAACTACTTTATTGTGTGAAGTTTCACAGAGCTAGCACACACCGTGTTTGATTTAGAGTTCCAACTACATGTATCCATATAGGAGAAAACAGAGTGAAAGCTAAATTTAAAACTGTTACTGCAAACAAACGGTTTAACCTAGAAGAAGGAAATTTGGTGAGCCAAGTGGGATTGGGGTACTGATCATTACCTGAAAGTGTCATCAAGATTGGGTGAAAAAATGTGTGCTGAGATTTCAGGAAACTCGTAGTTTTTGGAAGCTTGGCAACCCATTTCCATGAAAGTATTTTGCGCCAGTCTCTGCTTAGGGCTACATCAATAGGAAACACACCACTGATACAGGACTTGGAACTAATTTACAGTGTCAAGTTTCAAAGAGCTAGCACAAACCTTGTTTGATTTTGTGTTCCAACTACATGTATCCCTATAGGAGAAAACAGAGTGAAACCTAAATTTAAAACAGTTACTGCCAACGAACGGTTTAACCTAAAAGAATGAAATTTGGTGAGCCAAGTGGGATTGGGGTACTGATCATTACCTGAAAGTGTCATCAAGATTGGGTGAAAAAATGTGTGCTGAGATTTCAGGAAACTCGTAGTTTTTGGAAGCTTGGCAACCCCTTTCCATGAAAGTGATTTGCGCGAGTCTCTGCTTAGGGCTACAGCAATAGGAAACAAATCATAGTGACAGAACTTGGAATTAAATTATTGTGTCAAGTTTCAAAGAGCTAGCACAAACCGTGTTTGATTTAGAGTTCCAACTACATGTATCCCTATAGGAGAAAACAGAGTGAAACCTAAAAATTTAAACTCTTACTGCCAACGAACGGTTTAAACTTGAAGAACGAAATTTGGTGAGCCAAGTGGGATTGGGGTACTGATCATTACCTGAAAGTGTCATCAAGATTGGGTGAAAAAATGTGTGCTGAGATTTCAGGAAACTCGTAGTTTTTTGGAAGCTTGGCAACCCCTTTCCATGAAAGTGATTTGCGCCAGTCTCTGCTTAGGGCTACATGAATAGGAAACAAACCATAGAGATAGAACATGGAACTACTTTATTGTGTCAAGTTTCAAAGAGCTAGCACAAACCGTGTTTGATTTAGAGTTCCATCTACATATATCCTTATAGGAGAAAACAGAGTGAAACCTAAAAATTAAAACTGTTACTTCCGACGAACGGTTTAACCTAGAAGAAGGAAATTTGGTGAGCCAAGTGGGATTGGGGTACTGATCATTACCTGAAAGTGTCATCAAGATTGGGTGAAAAAATGTGTGCTGAGATTTCAGGAAACTCGTAGTTTTTTGGAAGCTTGGCAACCCCTTTCCATGAAAGTGATTTGCACCAGTCTCTGCTTATGGCTACATCAATAGGAAACACACCATAGATATAGGACTTGGAACTTCTTTATTGTGCAAGTTTCAAAAAGCTAGCACAAACCGTGTTTGATTTAGAGTTCCAACTACATGTATCCCTATAGGAGAAAACAGAGTGAAACCTAAAAATTAAAACAGTTACTGCCAACGAACGGTTTAACCTAGAAGAACGAAATTTGGTGAGCCAAGTGGGATTGGGGTACTGATCATTATCTGAAAGTGTCATCAACATTTGGTGAAAAAATGTGTGCTGAGATTGCAGGAAACTCGTAGTTTTTTGGAAGCTTAGCAACCCCTTTCCATGAAAGTGATTTGCACCAGTCTCTGCTTATGGCTACATCAATAGGAAACACACCATAGATATAGGACTTGGAACTTCTTTATTGTGCAAGTTTCAAAAAGCTAGCACAAACCGTGTTTGATTTAGAGTTCCAACTACATGTATCCCTATAGGAGAAAACAGAGTGAAACCTAAAAATTAAAACAGTTACTGTCAACGAACGGTTTAACCTAGAAGAATGAAATTTGGTGAGCCAAGTGGGATTGGGGTACTGATCATTATCTGAAAGTGTCATCAAGATTGGTTGAAAAAATGTGTGCTGAGATTACAGGAAACTCGTAGTTTTTGGAAGCTTGGCAACCCCTTTCCATGAATGTGATTTGCGCCAGTCTCTGCTTCGGGCTACATCAATAGGAAACAAACCATAGAGATAGAACTTGGAACTACTTTATTGTGTCAAGTTTCACAGAGCTAGCACACAACGTGTTAGATTTAGAGTTCCATCTACATGTATCCATATAGGAGAAAACAGAGTGAAATCTAAAAATTAAAACAGTTACTGCCAACGAACGGTTTAACTTTTAAGAATGAAATTTGGTGATCCAAGTGGGATTGGGTTACTGATCATTACCTGAAAGTCTCATCAAGATTGGGTGAAAAAATGTGCGCTGAGATTTCAGGAAAACATAGTTTTTTGGAAGTTGGCAAACCCTTTCCATGAAAGTGATTTGCGCCAGTCTCTGCTTCGGGCTACATCAATAGGAAACATACCATAGAGATAGAACTTGGAACTACTTTATTGTGTCAAGTTTCAGACAGCTAGCACACACCGTGTTTGATTTAGAGTTCCAACTACATGTATCCATAGAGGAGAAAACATAGTGAAAGCTAAAAATTAAAACTGTTACTGCCAACGAACGGTTTAACCTAGAAGAACGAAATTTGGTGAGCCAAGTGGGACTAAGGTACTGATCATTATCTGAAAGTGTCATCAAGTAGGGTGAAAAAATGAGTGCTGAGATTTCAGGAAATTCGTAGTTTTTTGGAAGCTTGGCAACCCCTTTCCATGAAAGTGATTTGCGCCAGTCTCTGCTTAGGGCTACATCAATAGGAAACACACCATAGATACAGGACTTGGAACTTCTTTTGTGTCAAGTTTCCAAGAGCTAGCACAAACCGTGTATGATTTAGTGTTCCAACTACATGTATCCATATAGGAGACAACAGAGTGAAACCTAAAAATTAATACTGTTACTGCCAACGAACGGTTTAACCTAGAAGAACGAAATTTGGTGAGCCAAGTGAGATTGGGGTACTGATCATTACCTGAAAGTGTCATCAAGATTGGGTGAAAAAATGTGTGCTGAGATTTCAGGAAACTCGTAGTTTTTGGAAGCTTGGCAACCCATTTCCATGAAAGTGATTAGCGCCAGTCTCTGCTTAGGGCTACAGCAATAGGAAACAAATCATAGTGACAGAACTTGGAATTAAATTATTGTGTCAAGTTTCAAAGAGCTAGCACAAACCGTGTTTGATTTAGAGTTCCAACTACATGTATGCCTATAGGAGAAAACAGAGTGAAACCTAAAAATTAAAACTGTTACTGCCAACGAACGGTTTAAACTTGAAGAAAGAAATTTGGTGAGCCAATTGGGATTGTTGTACTGATCATTACCTGAAAGTGTCATCAAGATTGGGTGAAAAAATGTGTGCTGAGATTTCAGGAAACTCGTAGTTTTTTGGAAGCTTGGCAACCCCTTTCCATGAAAGTGATTTGCGCCAGTCTCTGCTTAGGGCTACATGAATAGGAAACAAACCATAGAGATAGAACTTGGAACTACTTTATTGTGTCAAGTTTCAAAGAGCTAGCACAAACCGTGTTTGATTTGGAGTTCCATCTACATATATCCTTATAGGAGAATACAGAGTGAAACCTAAAAATTAAAACTGTTACTTCCAACGAACGGTTTAACCTAGAACAAGGAAATTTGGTGAGCCAAGTGGGATTGGGGTACTGATCATTTCCTGAAAGTGTCATCAAGATTGGGTGAAAAAATGTGTGCTGAGATTTCAGGAAACTCGTAGTTTTTTGGAAGCTTGGCAACCCCTTTCCATGAAAGTGATTAGCGCCAGTCTCTGCTTAGGGCTATATCAATAGGAAAGAAACCATAGAGATAGAACTTGGAACTACTTTATTGCGTCTAGTTTCAAAGAGCTAGCACAAACCGTGTTTGATTTAGAGTTCCAAATACATGTATCCCTATAGGAGAAAACAGAGTGAAACCTAAAAATTAAACCTGTTACTGCCAACGAACGGTTTAACCTAGAAGAACGAAATTTGGAGAGCCAAGTGGGATTGTTGTACTGATCATTACCTGAGATTGTCATCAAGATTGGGTGAAAAAATGTGTGTTGAGATTTCAGGAAACTCGTAGTTTTTGGAAGCTTGGCAACCCTTTTACATGAAAGTGATTTGCACCAGTCTCTGCTTATGGCTACATCAATAGGAAAAACACCACAGATACAGGACTTGGAACTAATTTACAGTGTCAAGTTTCAAAGAGCTAGCACAAACCTTGTTTGATTTTGTGTTCCAACTACATGTATCCCTATAGGAGAAAACAGAGTGAAACCTAAATTTAAAACAGTTACTGCCAACGAACGGTTTAACCTAGAAGAATGAAATTTGGTGAGCCAAGTGGGATTGGGGTACTGATCATTATCTGAAAGTGTCATCAAGATTGGGTGAAAAAATGTGTGCTGAGATTTCAAGAAACTCGTAGTTTTTTGGAAGCTTGTCAACCCCTTTCAATTAAAGTGATTTGCGCCAGTCTCTGCTTAGGGCTACAGCAATAGGAAACAAACCATAGAGATAGAACTTGGAACTACTTTATTGTGTCAAGTTTCCAAGAGCTAGCACAAACCGTGTTTGATTTAGTGTTCCAACTACATGTATCCATATAGGAGACAACAGAGTGAAACCTAAAAATTAATACTGTTACTGCCAACGAACGGTTTAACCTAGAAGAACGAAATTTGGTGAGCCAAGTGGGATTGGGGTACTGATCATTATCTGAAAGTGTCATCAAGATTGGGTGAAAAAATGTGTGCTAAGATTTCAGGAAACTCGTAGTTTTTGGAAGCTTGGCAACCCCTTTCCATGAAAGTGATTTGCACCAGTCTCTGCTTATGGCTACATCAATAGGAAACACACCATAATTATAGGACTTGGAACTTCTTTATTGTGCAAGTTTCAAAAAGCTAGCACAAACCGTGTTTGATTTAGAGTTCCAACTATATGTATCCCTATAGGAGAAAACAGAGTGAAACCTAAATATTAAAACAGTTACTGCCAACGAACGGTTTAACCTAGAAGAACGAAATTTGGTGAGCCAAGTGGGATTGGGGTACTGATCATTATCTGAAAGTGTCATCAACATTTGGTGAAAAAATGTGTGCTGAGATTGCAGGAAACTCGTAGTTTTTTGGAAGCTTGGCAACCCCTTTCCATGAATGTGATTTGCGCCAGTCTCTGCTTAGGCCTACATCAATAGGAAACAAACCATAGAGATAGAACTTGGAACTACTTTATTGTGTCAAGTTTCACAGAGCTAGCACACAACGTGTTTGATTTAGAGTTCCATCTACATGTATCCATATAGGAGAAAACAGAGTGAAATCTAAAAATTTAAACAGTTACTGCTAACGAACGGTTTAATTTATAAGAATGAAATTTGGTGATCCAAGTTGGATTGGGTTACTGATCATTACCTGAAAGTGTCATCAAGATTGGGTGAAAAAATGTGCGCTGAGATTTCAGGAAAACGTAGTTTTTTGGAAGTTGGCAAACCCTTTCCATGAAAGTGATTTGCGCCAGTCTCTGCTTCGGGCTACATCAATAGGAAACAAACCATAGAGATAGAACTTGGAACTACTTTATTGTGTGAAGTTTCACAGAGCTAGCACACACCGTGTTTGATTTAGAGTTCCAACTACATGTATCCATATAGGAGAAAACAGAGTGAAAGCTAAATTTAAAACTGTTACTGCAAACAAACGGTTTAACCTAGAAGAAGGAAATTTGGTGAGCCAAGTGGGATTGGGGTACTGATCATTACCTGAAAGTGTCATCAAGATTGGGTGAAAAAATGTGTGCTGAGATTTCAGGAAACTCGTAGTTTTTGGAAGCTTGGCAACCCATTTCCATGAAAGTATTTTGCGCCAGTCTCTGCTTAGGGCTACATCAATAGGAAACACACCACTGATACAGGACTTGGAACTAATTTACAGTGTCAAGTTTCAAAGAGCTAGCACAAACCTTGTTTGATTTTGTGTTCCAACTACATGTATCCCTATAGGAGAAAACAGAGTGAAACCTAAATTTAAAACAGTTACTGCCAACGAACGGTTTAACCTAAAAGAATGAAATTTGGTGAGCCAAGTGGGATTGGGGTACTGATCATTACCTGAAAGTGTCATCAAGATTGGGTGAAAAAATGTGTGCTGAGATTTCAGGAAACTCGTAGTTTTTGGAAGCTTGGCAACCCCTTTCCATGAAAGTGATTTGCGCGAGTCTCTGCTTAGGGCTACAGCAATAGGAAACAAATCATAGTGACAGAACTTGGAATTAAATTATTGTGTCAAGTTTCAAAGAGCTAGCACAAACCGTGTTTGATTTAGAGTTCCAACTACATGTATCCCTATAGGAGAAAACAGAGTGAAACCTAAAAATTTAAACTCTTACTGCCAACGAACGGTTTAAACTTGAAGAACGAAATTTGGTGAGCCAAGTGGGATTGGGGTACTGATCATTACCTGAAAGTGTCATCAAGATTGGGTGAAAAAATGTGTGCTGAGATTTCAGGAAACTCGTAGTTT
This sequence comes from Spermophilus citellus, assembly GCF_964194105.1. Lineage (NCBI taxonomy): Eukaryota > Metazoa > Chordata > Mammalia > Rodentia > Sciuridae > Spermophilus > Spermophilus citellus. Next base: position 18,339,381 of record NC_138197.1, on the reverse strand, counting down.
TTTGGAAGCTTGGCAACCCCTTTCCATGAAAGTGATTTGCGCCAGTCTCTGCTTAGGGCTACATGAATAGGAAACAAACCATAGAGATAGAACATGGAACTACTTTATTGTGTCAAGTTTCAAAGAGCTAGCACAAACCGTGTTTGATTTAGAGTTCCATCTACATATATCCTTATAGGAGAAAACAGAGTGAAACCTAAAAATTAAAACTGTTACTTCCGACGAACGGTTTAACCTAGAAGAAGGAAATTTGGTGAGCCAAGTGGGATTGGGGTACTGATCATTACCTGAAAGTGTCATCAAGATTGGTTGAAAAAATGTGTGCTGAGATTTCAGGAAACACGTAGTTTTTTGGGAGGTTGGCAAACCCTTTCTATGAAAGTGATTTGCGCCAGTCTCTGCTTAGGGCTACAGCAATAGGAAAGAAACCATAGAGATAGAACTTGGAACTACTTTATTACGTCTAGTTTCAAAGAGCTAGCACAAACGGTGTTTGATTTAGAGTTCCATATACATGCATCCCTATAGGAGAAAACAGAGTGTAACCTAAAAATTAAAACTGTTACTGCCAACGAACGGTTTAACCTAGAAGAACGAAATTTTGTGCACCAAGTGTGACTGGGGTACTGATCATTACCTGAAAGTGTCATCAAGATTGGGTGAAAAAATGTGTGTTGAGATTTCAGGAAACTCGTAGTTTTTTGGAAGCTTGGCAACCCTTTTACATGAAAGTGATTTGCACCAGTCTCTGCTTATGGCTACATCAATAGGAAACACACCACAGATACAGGACTTGGAACTAATTTACAGTGTCAAGTTTCAAAGAGCTAGCACAAACCTTGTTTGATTTTGTGTTCCAACTACATGTATCCCTATAGGAGAAAACAGAGTGAAACCTAAATTTAAAACAGTTACTGCCAACGAACGGTTTAACCTAGAAGAATGAAATTTGGTGAGCCAAGTGGGATTGGGGTACTGATCATTATCTGAAAGTGTCATCAAGATTGGGTGAAAAAATGTGTGCTGAGATTTCAAGAAACTCGTAGTTTTTTGGAAGCTTGTCAACCCCTTTCAATTAAAGTGATTTGCGCCAGTCTCTGCTTAGGGCTACAGCAATAGGAAACAAACCATAGAGATAGAACTTGGAACTACTTTATTGTGTCAAGTTTCCAAGAGCTAGCACAAACCGTGTTTGATTTAGTGTTCCAACTACATGTATCCATATAGGAGACAACAGAGTGAAACCTAAAAATTAATACTGTTACTGCCAACGAACGGTTTAACCTAGAAGAACGAAATTTGGTGAGCCAAGTGGGATTGGGGTACTGATCATTATCTGAAAGTGTCATAAAGATTGGGTGAAAAAATGTGTGCTGAGATTTCAGGAAACTCGTAGTTTTTTGGAAGCTTGGCAACCCCTTTCCATGAAAGTGATTTGCGCCAGTCTCTGCTTATGGCTACATCAATAGGAAACACACCACAGATACAGGACTTGGAACTAATTTACAGTTTCAAGTTTCAAAGAGCTAGCACAAACCTTGTTTGATTTTGTGTTCCAACTACATGTATCCCTATAGGAGAAAACAGAGTGAAACCTACAAATTAAAACTGTTACTGCCAACGAACGGTTTAAACTTGAAGAACGAAATTTGGTGAGCCAAGTGGGATTGGGGTACTGATCATTACCTGAAAGTGTCATCAAGATTGGGTGAAAAAATGTGTGCTGAGATTTCAGGAAACTCGTAGTTTTTTGGAAGCTTGGCAACCCCTTTCCATGAAAGTGATTTTCACCAGTCTCTGCTTATGGCTACATCAATAGGAAACACACCATAGATATAGGACTTGGAACTTCTTTATTGTGCAAGTTTCAAAAAGCTAGCACAAACCATGTTTGATTTAGAGTTCCAACTACATGTATCCCTATAGGAGAAAACAGAGTGAAACCTAAAAATTAAAACAGTTACTGCCAACGAACGGTTTAACCTAGAAGAACGAAATTTGGTGAGCCAAGTGGGATTGGGGTACTGATCATTATCTGAAAGTGTCATCAACATTTGGTGAAAAAATGTGTGCTGAGATTGCAGGAAACTCGTAGTTTTTTGGAAGCTTAGCAACCCCTTTCCATGAAAGTGATTTGTACCAGTCTCTGCTTATGGCTACATCAATAGGAAACACACCATAGATGTAGGACTTGGAACTTCTTTATTGTGCAAGTTTCAAAAAGCTAGCACAAACCGTGTTTGATTTAGAGTTCCAACTACATGTATCCCTATAGGAGAAAACAGAGTGAAACCTAAAAATTAAAACAGTTACTGCCAACGAACGGTTTAACCTAGAAGAATGAAATTTGGTGAGCCAAGTGGGATTGGGGTACTGATCATTATCTGAAAGTGTCATCAAGATTGGTTGAAAAAATGTGTGCTGAGATTACAGGAAACTCGTAGTTTTTTGGAAGCTTGGCAACCCCTTTCCATGAATGTGATTTGCGCCAGTCTCTGCTTCGGGCTACATCAATAGGAAACATACCATAGAGATAGAACTTGGAACTACTTTATTGTGTCAAGTTTCAGACAGCTAGCACACACCGTGTTTGATTTAGAGTTCCAACTACATGTATCCATAGAGGAGAAAACATAGTGAAAGCTAAAAATTAAAACTGTTACTGCCAACAAACGGTTTAACCTAGAAGAACGAAGTTTGGTGAGCCAAGTGGGACTAAGGTACTGATCATTATCTGAAAGTGTCATCAAGTAGGGTGAAAAAATGAGTGCTGAGATTTCAGGAAATTCGTAGTTTTTTGGAAGCTTGGCAACCCCTTTCCATGAAAGTGATTTGCGCCAGTCTCTGCTTAGGGCTACATCAATAGGAAACACACCATAGATACAGGACTTGGAACTTCTTTTGTGTCAAGTTTCCAAGAGCTAGCACAAACCGTGTATGATTTAGTGTTCCAACTACATGTATCCATATAGGAGACAACAGAGTGAAACCTAAAAATTAATACTGTTACTGCCAACGAACGGTTTAACCTAGAAGAACGAAATTTGGTGAGCCAAGTGAGATTGGGGTACTGATCATTACCTGAAAGTGTCATCAAGATTGGGTGAAAAAATGTGTGCTGAGATTTCAGGAAACTCGTAGTTTTTGGAAGCTTGGCAACCCATTTCCATGAAAGTGATTAGCGCCAGTCTCTGCTTAGGGCTACAGCAATAGGAAACAAATCATAGTGACAGAACTTGGAATTAAATTATTGTGTCAAGTTTCAAAGAGCTAGCACAAACCGTGTTTGATTTAGAGTTCCAACTACATGTATGCCTATAGGAGAAAACAGAGTGAAACCTAAAAATTAAAACTGTTACTGCCAACGAACGGTTTAAACTTGAAGAAAGAAATTTGGTGAGCCAAGTGGGATTGTTGTACTGATCATTACCTGAAAGTGTCATCAAGATTGGGTGAAAAAATGTGTGCTGAGATTTCAGGAAACTAGTAGTTTTTTGGAAGCTTGGCAACCCCTTTCCATGAAAGTGATTTGCGCCAGTCTCTGCTTAGGGCTACATGAATAGGAAACAAACCATAGAGATAGAACTTGGAACTACTTTATTGTGTCAAGTTTCAAAGAGCTAGCACAAACCGTGTTTGATTTGGAGTTCCATCTACATATATCCTTATAGGAGAATACAGAGTGAAACCTAAAAATTAAAACTGTTACTTCCAACGAACGGTTTAACCTAGAACAAGGAAATTTGGTGAGCCAAGTGGGATTGGGGTACTGATCATTTCCTGAAAGTGTCATCAAGATTGGGTGAAAAAATGTGTGCTGAGTTTTCAGGAAACTCGTAGTTTTTTGGAAGCTTGGCAACCCCTTTCCATGAAAGTGATTAGCGCCAGTCTCTGCTTAGGGCTATATCAATAGGAAAGAAACCATAGAGATAGAACTTGGAACTACTTTATTGCGTCTAGTTTCAAAGAGCTAGCACAAACCGTGTTTGATTTAGAGTTCCAAATACATGTATCCCTATAGGAGAAAACAGAGTGAAACCTAAAAATTAAAACTGTTACTGCCAACGAACGGTTTAACCTAGAAGAACGAAATTTGGAGAGCCAAGTGGGATTGTTGTACTGATCATTACCTGAAATTGTCATCAAGATTGGGTGAAAAAATGTGTGTTGAGATTTCAGGAAACTCGTAGTTTTTGGAAGCTTGGCAACCCTTTTACATGAAAGTGATTTGCACCAGTCTCTGCTTATGGCTACATCAATAGGAAACACACCACAGATACAGGACTTGGAACTAATTTACAGTGTCAAGTTTCAAAGAGCTAGCACAAACCTTGTTTGATTTTGTGTTCCAACTACATGTATCCCTATAGGAGAAAACAGAGTGAAACCTAAATTTAAAACAGTTACTGCCAACGAACGGTTTAACCTAGAAGAATGAAATTTGGTGAGCCAAGTGGGATTGGGGTACTGATCATTATCTGAAAGTGTCATCAAGATTGGGTGAAAAAATGTGTGCTGAGATTTCAAGAAACTCGTAGTTTTTTGGAAGCTTGTCAACCCCTTTCAATTAAAGTGATTTGCGCCAGTCTCTGCTTAGGGCTACAGCAATAGGAAACAAACCATAGAGATAGAACTTGGAACTACTTTATTGTGTCAAGTTTCCAAGAGCTAGCACAAACCGTGTTTGATTTAGTGTTCCAACTACATGTATCCATATAGGAGACAACAGAGTGAAACCTAAAAATTAATACTGTTACTGCCAACGAACGGTTTAACCTAGAAGAACGAAATTTGGTGAGCCAAGTGGGATTGGGGTACTGATCATTATCTGAAAGTGTCATCAAGATTGCGTGAAAAAATGTGTGCTGAGATTTCAGGAAACTCGTAGTTTTTGGAAGCTTGGCAACCCCTTTCCATGAAAGTGATTTGCACCAGTCTCTGCTTATGGCTACATCAATAGGAAACACACCATAATTATAGGACTTGGAACTTCTTTATTGTGCAAGTTTCAAAAAGCTAGCACAAACCGTGTTTGATTTAGAGTTCCAACTACATGTATCCCTATAGGAGAAAACAGAGTGAAACCTAAATATTAAAACAGTTACTGCCAACGAACGGTTTAACCTAGAAGAACGAAATTTGGTGAGCCAAGTGGGATTGGGGTACTGATCATTATCTGAAAGTGTCATCAACATTTGGTGAAAAAATGTGTGCTGAGATTGCAGGAAACTCGTAGTTTTTTGGAAGCTTGGCAACCCCTTTCCATGAATGTGATTTGCGCCAGTCTCTGCTTAGGCCTACATCAATAGGAAACAAACCATAGAGATAGAACTTGGAACTACTTTATTGTGTCAAGTTTCACAGAGCTAGCACACAACGTGTTTGATTTAGAGTTCCATCTACATGTATCCATATAGGAGAAAACAGAGTGAAATCTAAAAATTTAAACAGTTACTGCTAACGAACGGTTTAATTTATAAGAATGAAATTTGGTGATCCAAGTTGGATTGGGTTACTGATCATTACCTGAAAGTGTCATCAAGATTGGGTGAAAAAATGTGCGCTGAGATTTCAGGAAAACGTAGTTTTTTGGAAGTTGGCAAACCCTTTCCATGAAAGTGATTTGCGCCAGTCTCTGCTTTGGGCTACATCAATAGGAAACAAACCATAGAGATAGAACTTGGAACTACTTTATTGTGTGAAGTTTCACAGAGCTAGCACACACCGTGTTTGATTTAGAGTTCCAACTACATGTATCCATATAGGAGAAAACAGAGTGAAAGCTAAATTTAAAACTGTTACTGCAAACAAACGGTTTAACCTAGAAGAAGGAAATTTGGTGAGCCAAGTGGGATTGGGGTACTGATCATTACCTGAAAGTGTCATCAAGATTGGGTGAAAAAATGTGTGCTGAGATTTCAGGAAACTCGTAGTTTTTGGAAGCTTGGCAACCCATTTCCATGAAAGTATTTTGCGCCAGTCTCTGCTTAGGGCTACATCAATAGGAAACACACCACTGATACAGGACTTGGAACTAATTTACAGTGTCAAGTTTCAAAGAGCTAGCACAAACCTTGTTTGATTTTGTGTTCCAACTACATGTATCCCTATAGGAGAAAACAGAGTGAAACCTAAATTTAAAACAGTTACTGCCAACGAACGGTTTAACCTAGAAGAATGAAATTTGGTGAGCCAAGTGGGATTGGGGTACTGATCATTATCTGAAAGTGTCATCAAGATTGGGTGAAAAAATGTGTGCTGAGATTTCAGAAAACTCATAGTTTTTTGGAAGCTTGGCAACCCCTTTCCATGAAAGTGATTTGCGCCAGTCTCTGCTAAGGGCTACATCAATAGGAAACAAACCATAGAGATAGAACTTGGAACTACTTTATTGTGTCAAGTTTCAAAGAGCTAGCACAAACCGTGTTTGATTTAGAGTCCATCTACATGTATCCCTATAGGAGAAAACAGAGTGAAACCTAAAAATTAAAACTGTTACTTCCGACGAACGGTTTAACCTAGAAGAAGGAAATTTGGTGAGCCAAGTGGGATTGGGGTACTGATCATTACCTGAAAGTGTCATCAAGATTGGGTGAAAAAATGTGTGCTGAGATTTCAGGAAACTCGTAGTTTTTGGAAGCTTGGCAACCCCTTTCCATGAAAGTGATTTGCGCCAGTCTCTGCTTAGGGCTACAGCAATAGGAAACAAATCATAGTGACAGAACTTGGAATTAAATTATTGTGTCAAGTTTCAAAGAGCTAGCACAAACCGTGTTTGATTTAGAGTTCCAACTACATGTATCCCTATAGGAGAAAACAGAGTGAAACCTAAAAATTTAAACTCTTACTGCCAACGAACGGTTTAAACTTGAAGAACGAAATTTGGTGAGCCAAGTGGGATTGGGGTACTGATCATTACCTGAAAGTGTCATCAAGATTGGGTGAAAAAATGTGTGCTGAGATTTCAGGAAACTCGTAGTTTTTTGGAAGCTTGGCATCCCCTTTCCCTGAAAGTGATTTGCGCCAGTCTCTGCTTAGGGCTACATGAATAGGAAACAAACCATAGAGATAGAACTTGGAACTACTTTATTGTGTCAAGTTTCAAAGAGCTAGCACAAACCGTGTTTGATTTAGAGTTCCATCTACATATATCCTTATAGGAGAAAACAGAGTGAAACCTAAAAATTAAAACTGTTACTTCCGACGAACGGTTTAACCTAGAAGAAGGAAAATTGGTGAGCCAAGTGGGATTGGGGTACTGATCATTATCTGAAAGTGTCATCAAGATTGGTTGAAAAAATGTGTGCTGAGATTTCAGGAAACACGTAGTTTTTTGGGAGGTTGGCAAACCCTTTCCATGAAAGTGATTTGCGCCAGTCTCTGCTTAGGGCTACAGCAATAGGAAAGAAACCATAGAGATAGAACTTGGAACTACTTTATTGCATCTAGTTTCAAAGAGCTAGCACAAACGGTGTTTGATTTAGAGTTCCATATACATGCATCCCTATAGGAGAAAACAGAGTGTAACCTAAAAATTAAAACTGTTACTGCCAACGAACGGTTTAACCTAGAAGAACGAAATTTTGTGCACCAAGTGTGACTGGGGTACTGATCATTACCTGAAAGTGTCATCAAGATTGGGTGAAAAAATGTGTGTTGAGATTTCAGGAAACTCGTAGTTTTTTGGAAGCTTGGCAACCCCTTTCCATGAAAGTGATTTGCACCAGTCTCTGCTTATGGCTACATCAATAGGAAACACACCATAGATATAGGACTTGGAACTTCTTTAATGTGCAAGTTTCAAAAAGCTAGCACAAGCCGTGTTTGATTTAGAGTTCCAACTACATGTATCCCTATAGGAGAAAACAGAGTGAAACCTAAAAATTAAAACAGTTACTGCCAACGAACGGTTTAACCTAGAAGAACGAAATTTGGTGAGCCAAGTGGGATTGGGGTACTGATCATTATCTGAAAGTGTCATCAAGATTGGGTGAAAAAATGTGTGCTGAGATTACAGGAAACTCGTAGTTTTTTGGAAGCTTGGCAACCCCTTTCCATGAATGTGATTTGCGCTAGTGTCTGCTTCGGGCTACATCAACAGGAAACAAACCATAGAGATAGAACTTGGAACTACTTTATTGTGTCAAGTTTCACAGAGCTAGCACACAACGTGTTTGATTTAGAGTTCCATCTACATGTATCCATATAGGAGAAAACAGAGTGAAATCTAAAAATTAAAACAGTTACTGCCAACGAACGGTTTAACTTATAAGAATGAAATTTGGTGATCCAAGTGGGATTGGGTTACTGATCATTACCTGAATGTGTCATCAAGATTGGGTGAAAAAATGTGTGCTGAGATTTCAGGAAAACGTAGTTTTTTGGAAGCTGGCAAACCCTTTCCATGAAAGTGATTTGCGCAAGTCTCTGCTTCGGGCTACATCAATAGGAAACATACCATAGAGATAGAACTTGGAACTACTTTATTGTGTCAAGTTTCAGAGAGCTAGCACACACCGTGTTTGATTTAGAGTTCCAACTACATGTATCCATATAGGAGAAAACATAGTGAAAGCTAAAAATTAATACTGTTACTGCCAACGAACTGTTTAACCTAGAAGAACGAAATTTGGTGAGCCAAGTGGGACTGGGGTACTGATCATTATCTGAAAGTGTCATCAAGTAGGGTGAAAAAATGAGTGCTGAGATTTCAGGAAATTCGTAGTTTTTTGGAAGCTTGGCAACCCCTTTCCATTAAAGTGATTTGCGCCAGTCTCTGCTTAGGGCTACATCAATAGGAAACACACCATAGATACAGGACTTGGAACTTCTTTTGTGTCCAGTTTCAAAAAGCTAGCACAAACCGTGTTTGATTTAGAGTTCCAACTACATGTATCCCTGTAGGAGAAAACAGAGTGAAACCTAAAAATTAAAACTGTTACTGCCAAGAAACGGTTTAACCTAGAAGAACAAAATTTGGTGAGCCAAGTGGGATTGGGGTACTGATCATTACCTGAAAGTGTCATCAAGTTTGGTTGAAAAAATGTGTGCTGAGATTTCAAAAAACACGTAGTTTTTTGGAAGGTTGGCAAACCCTTTCCATGAAAGTGACTTGCGCCAGTCTCTGCTTAGGGCTACAGCAATAGGAAACAAACTATAGAGATAGAACTTGGAACTACTTTATTGTGTCAAGTTTCCAAGAGCTAGCACAAACCGTGTTTGATTTAGTGTTCCAACTACATGTATCCATATAGGAGAAAACAGAGTGAAACCTAAAAATTAATACTGTTACTGCCAACGAACGGTTTAACCTAGAAGAACGAAATTTGGTGAGCCAAGTGAGATTGGGGTACTGATCTTTACCTGAAAGTGTCATCAAGATTGGGTGAAAAAATGTGTGCTGAGATTTCAGGAAACTCGTAGTTTTTGGAAGCTTGGCAACCCGTTTCCATGAAAGTGATTTGCGCCAGTCTCTGCTTAGGGCTACAGCAATAGGAAACAAATCATAGTGACAGAACTTGGAATTAAATTATTGTGTCAAGTTTCAAAGAGCTAGCACAAACCGTGTTTGATTTAGAGTTCCAACTACATGTATCCCTATAGGAGAAAACAGAGTGAAACCTAAAAATTAAAACTGTTACTGCCAACGAACGGTTTAAACTTGAAGAACGAAATTTGGTGAGCCAAGTGGGATTGGGGTACTGATCATTACCTGAAAGTGTCATCAAGATTGGGTGAAAAAATGTGTGCTGAGATTTCAGGAAACTCGTAGTTTTTTGGAAGCTTGGCAACCCATTTCCATGAAAGTGATTTGCGCCAGTCTCTGATTAGGGCTACATCAATAGGAAACAAATCATAGAGATAGAACAAGGAACTACTTTATTGTGTCAAGTTTCACAGAGCAGGCACACACCGTGTTTGATTTAGAGTTCCAACTACATGTATCGATATAGGAGAAAACAGAGTGAAACCTAAAAATTAAAACTGTTACTGCAAACGAACGGTTTAACCTAGAAGAAGGAAAATTGGTGAGCCAAGTGAGATTGAGGTACTGATCATTACCTGAGTGTGTCATCAAGATTGGGTGAAAAAATGTGTGCTGAGATTTCAGGAAACTCGTAGTTTTTCGAAGCTTGGCAACCCATTTCCATGAAAGTTATTTGCGCCAGTCTCTGCTTCGGGCTACATCAATAGGAAACAAACCATAGAGATAGAACTTGGAACTACTTTATTGTGTGAAGTTTCACAGAGCTAGCACACACCGTGTTTGATTTAGAGTTCCAACTACATGTATCCATATAGGAGAAAACAGAGTGAAAGCTAAATTTAAAACTGTTACTGCAAACAAACGGTTTAACCTAGAAGAAGGAAATTTGGTGAGCCAAGTGGGATTGGGGTACTGATCATTACCTGAAAGTGTCATCAAGATTGGGTGAAAAAATGTGTGCTGAGATTTCAGGAAACTCGTAGTTTTTGGAAGCTTGGCAACCCATTTCCATGAAAGTATTTTGCGCCAGTCTCTGCTTAGGGCTACATCAATAGGAAAGAAACCATAGAGAGAGAACTTGGAACTACTTTATTGCGTCTAGTTTCAAAGAGCTAGCACAAACGGTGTTTGATTTAGAGTTCCATATACATGCATCCCTATAGGAGAAAACAGAGTGTAACCTAATAATTAAAACTGTTACTGCCAACGAACGGTTTAACATAGAAGAACGAAATTTTGTGCACCAAGTGTGACTGGGGTACTGATCATTACCTGAAAGTGTCATCAAGATTGGGTGAAAAAAATGTGTGTTGAGATTTCAGGAAACTCGTAGTTTTTTGGAAGCTTGGCAACCCCTTTCCATGAAAGTGATTTGCACCAGTCTCTGCTTATGGCTACATCAATAGGAAACACACCATAGATATAGGACTTGGAAGTTCTTATTGTGCAAGTTTCAAAAAGCTAGCACAAGCCGTGTTTGATTTAGAGTTCCAACTACATGTATCCCTATAGGAGAAAACAGAGTGAAACCTAAAAATTAAAACAGTTACTGCCAACGAACGGTTTAACCTAGAAGAACGAAATTTGGTGAGCCAAGTGGGATTGGGGTACTGATCATTATCTGAAAGTGTCATCAAGATTGGGTGAAAAAATGTGTGCTGAGATTACAGGAAACTCGTAGTTTTTTGGAAGCTTGGCAACCCCTTTCCATGAATGTGATTTGCGCCAGTCTCTGCTTCGGGCTACATCAATAGGAAACAAACCATAGAGATAGAACTTGGAACTACTTTATTGTGTCAAGTTTCACAGAGCTAGCACACAACGTGTTTGATTTAGAGTTCCATCTACATGTATCCATATAGGAGAAAACAGAGTGAAATCTAAAAATTAAAACAGTTACTGCCAACGAACGGTTTAACTTATAAGAATGAAATTTGGTGATCCAAGTGGGATTGGGTTACTGATCATTACCTGAAAGTGTCATCAAGATTGGGTGAAAAAATGTGCACTGAGATTTCAGGAAAACGTAGTTTTTTGGAAGTTGGCAAACCCTTTCCATGAAAGTGATTTGCGCCAGTCTCTGCTTCGGGCTACATCAATAGGAAACATACCTTAGAGATAGAACTTGGAACTACTTTATTGTGTCAAGTTTCAGAGAGCTAGCACACACCGTGTTTGATTTAGAGTTCCAACTACATGTATCCATATAGGAGAAAACATAGTGAAAGCTAAAAATTAAAACTGTTACTGCCAACGAACGGTTTAACCTAGAAGAACGAAATTTGGTGAGCCAAGTGGGACTGGGGTACTGATCATTATCTGAAAGTGTCATCAAGTAGGGTGAAAAAATGAGTGCTGAGATTTCAGGAAATTCGTAGTTTTTTGGAAGCTTGGCAACCCCTTTCCATGAAAGTGATTTGCGCCAGTCTGTGCTTAGGGCTACATCAATAGGAAACACACCATAGATACAGGACTTGGAACTTCTTTTGTGTCAAGTTTCCAAGAGCTAGCACAAACCGTGTATGATTTAGTGTTCCAACTACATGTATCCATATAGGAGACAACAGAGTGAAACCAAAAAATTAATACTGTTACTGCCAACGAACGGTTTAACCTAGAAGAACGAAATTTGGTGAGCCAAGTGAGATTGGGGTACTGATCATTACCTGAAAGTGTCATCAAGATTGGGTGAAAAAATGTGTGCTGAGATTTCAGGAAACTCGTAGTTTTTGGAAGCTTGGCAACCCCTTTCCATGAAAGTGATTAGTGCCAGTCTCTGCTTAGGGCTACAGCAATAGGAAACAAATCATAGTGACAGAACTTGGAATTAAATTATTGTGTCAAGTTTCAAAGAGCTAGCACAAACCGTGTTTGATTTAGAGTTCCAACTACATGTATCCCTATAGGAGAAAACAGAGTGAAACCTAAAAATTAAAACTGTTACTGCCAACGAACGGTTTAAACTTGAAGAACGAAATTTGGTGAGCCAAGTGGGATTGTTGTACTGATCATTACCTGAAAGTGTCATCAAGATTGGGTGAAAAAATGTGTGCTGAGATTTCAGGAAACTCGTAGTTTTTTGGAAGCTTGGCAACCCCTTTCCATGAAAGTGATTTGCGCCAGTCTCTGCTTAGGGCTACATGAATAGGAAACAAACCATAGAGATAGAACTTGGAACTACTTTATTGTGTCAAGTTTCAAAGAGCTAGCACAAACCGTGTTTGATTTGGAGTTCCATCTACATATATCCTTATAGGAGAATACAGAGTGAAACCTAAAAATTAAAACTGTTACTTCCAACGAACGGTTTAACCTAGAACAAGGAAATTTGGTGAGCCAAGTGGGATTGGGGTACTGATCATTTCCTGAAAGTGTCATCAAGATTGGGTGAAAAAATGTGTGCTGAGATTTCAGGAAATTCGTAGTTTTTTGGAAGCTTGGCAACCCCTTTCCATGAAAGTGATTAGCGCCAGTCTCTGCTTAGGGCTATATCAATAGGAAAGAAACCATAGGGATAGAACTTGGAACTACTTTATTGCGTCTAGTTTCAAAGAGCTAGCACAAACCGTGTTTGATTTAGAGTTCCAAATACATGTATCCCTATAGGAGAAAACAGAGTGAAACCTAAAAATTAAAACTGTTACTGCCAAAGAACGGTTTAACCTAGAAGAACGAAATTTGGAGAGCCAAGTGGGATTGTTGTACTGATCATTACCTGAAATTGTCATCAAGATTGGGTGAAAAAATGTGTGTTGAGATTTCAGGAAACTCGTAGTTTTTGGAAGCTTGGCAACCCTTTTACATGAAAGTGATTTGCACCAGTCTCTGCTTATGGCTACATCAATAGGAAACACACAACAGATACAGGACTTGGAACTAATTTACAGTGTCAAGTTTCAAAGAGCTAGCACAAACCTTGTTTGATTTTGTGTTCCAACTACATGTATCCCTATAGGAGAAAACAGAGTGAAACCTAAATTTAAAACAGTTACTGCCAACGAACGGTTTAACCTAGAAGAATGAAATTTGGTGAGCCAAGTGGGATTGGGGTACTGATCATTATCTGAAAGTGTCATCAAGATTGGGTGAAAAAATGTGTGCTGAGATTTCAAGAAACTCGTAGTTTTTTGGAAGCTTGTCAACCCCTTTCAATTAAAGTGATTTGCGCCAGTCTCTGCTTAGGGCTACAGCAATAGGAAACAAACCATAGAGATAGAACTTGGAACTACTTTATTGTGTCAAGTTTCCAAGAGCTAGCACAAACCGTGTTTGATTTAGTGTTCCAACTACATGTATCCATATAGGAGACAACAGAGTGAAACCTAAAAATTAATACTGTTACTGCCAACGAACGGTTTAACCTAGAAGAACGAAATTTGGTGAGCCAAGTGGGATTGGGGTACTGATCATTATCTGAAAGTGTCATCAAGATTGGGTGAAAAAATGTGTGCTGAGATTTCAGGAAACTCGTAGTTTTTGGAAGCTTGGCAACCCATTTCCATGAAAGTATTTTGCGCCAGTCTCTGCTTAGGGCTACATCAATAGGAAAGAAACCATAGAGATAGAACTTAGAACTACTTTATTGCGTCTAGTTTCAAAGAGCTAGCACAAACCGTGTTTGATTTAGAGTTCCAAATACATGCATCCCTATAGGAGAAAACAGAGTGTAACCTAAAAATTAAAACTGTTACTGCCAACGAACGGTTTAACCTAGAAGAACGAAATTTTGTGCACCAAGTGTGACTGGGGTACTGATCATTACCTGAAAGTGTCATCAAGATTGGGTGAAAAAATGTGTGCTGAGATTTCAGGAAACTCGTAGTTTTTTGGAAGCTTGGCAACCCCTGTCCATGAAAGTGATTTGCGCCAGTCTCTGCTTATGGCTACATCAATAGGAAACACACCACAGATACAGGACTTGGAACTAATTTACAGTTTCAAGTTTCAAAGAGCTAGCACAAACCTTGTTTGATTTTGTGTTCCAACTACATGTATCCCTATAGGAGAAAACAGAGTGAAACCTAAAAATTAAAACTGTTACTGCCAACGAACGGTTTAAACTTGAAGAACGAAATTTGGTGAGCCAAGTGGGATTGGGGTACTGATCATTACCTGAAAGTGTCATCAAGATTGGGTGAAAAAATGTGTGCTGAGATTTCAGGAAACTCGTAGTTTTTTGGAAGCTTGGCAACCCCTTTCCATGAAAGTGATTTGCACCAGTCTCTGCTTATGGCTACATCAATAGGAAACACACCATAGATATAGGAATTGGAACTTCTTTATTGTGCAAGTTTCAAAAAGCTAGCACAAACCGTGTTTGATTTAGAGTTCCAACTACATGTATCCCTATAGGAGAAAACAGAGTGAAACCTAAAAATTAAAACAGTTACTGCCAACGAACGGTTTAACCTAGAAGAACGAAATTTGGTGAGCCAAGTGGGATTGGGGTACTGATCATTATCTGAAAGTGTCATCAACATTTGGTGAAAAAATGTGTGCTGAGATTGCAGGAAACTCGTAGTTTTTTGGAAGCTTGGCAACCCCTTTCCATGAATGTGATTTGCGCCAGTCTCTGCTTAGGCCTACATCAATAGGAAACAAACCATAGAGATAGAACTTGGAACTACTTTATTGTGTCAAGTTTCACAGAGCTAGCACACAACGTGTTTGATTTAGAGTTCCATCTACATGTATCCATATAGGAGAAAACAGAGTGAAATCTAAAAATTTAAACAGTTACTGCTAACGAATGGTTTAACTTATAAGAATGAAATTTGGTGATCCAAGTTGGATTGGGTTACTGATCATTACCTGAACGTGTCATCAAGATTGGTTGAAAAAATGTGCGCTGAGATTTCAGGAAAACGTAGTTTTTGGGAAGTTGGCAAACCCTTTCCATGAAAGTGATTTGCGCCAGTCTCTGCTTAGGGCTACATCAATAGGTAACACACCATAGATACAGGACTTGGAACTTCTTTTGTGTCAAGTTTCAAAAAGCTAGCACAAACCGTGTTTGATTTAGAGTTCCAAATACATGTATCCCTATAGGAGAAAACAGAGTGAAACCTAAAAATTAAAACTGTTACTGCCAACGAACGGTTTAACCTAGAAGAACGAAATTTGGAGAGCCAAGTAGGATTGTTGTACTGATCATTACCTGAAATTGTCATCAAGATTGGGTGAAAAAATGTGTGCTGAGATTTCAGGAAACTCGTAGTTTTTGGAAGCTTGGCAACCCCTTTCCATGAAAGTGATTTGCACCAGTCTCTGCTTATGGCTACATCAATAGGAAACACACCACTGATACAGGACTTGGAACTAATTTACAGTGTCAAGTTTCAAAGAGCTAGCACAAACCTTGTTTGATTTTGTGTTCCAACTACATGTATCCCTATAGGAGAAAACAGAGTGAAACCTAAATTTAAAACAGTTACTGCCAACGAACGGTTTAACCTACAAGAATGAAATTTGGTGAGCCAAGTGGGATTGGGGTACTGATCATTATCTGAAAGTGTCATCAAGATTGGGTGAAAAAATGTGTGCTGAGATTTCAGGAAACTCATAGTTTTTTGGAAGCTTGGCAACCCCTTTCCATGAAAGTGATTTGTGCCAGTCTCTGCTAAGGGCTACATCAATAGGAAACAAACCATAGAGATAGAACTTGGAACTACTTTATTGTGTCAAGTTTCAAAGAGCTAGCACAAACCGTGTTTGATTTAGAGTCCATCTACATGTATCCCTATAGGAGAAAACAGAGTGAAACCTAAAAATTAAAACTGTTACTTCCGACGAACGGTTTAACCTAGAAGAAGGAAATTTGGTGAGCCAAGTGGGATTGGGGTACTGATCATTACCTGAAAGTGTCATCAAGATTGGGTGAAAAAATGTGTGCTGAGATTTCAGGAAACTCGTAGTTTTTGGAAGCTTGGCAACCCCTTTCCATGAAAGTGATTTGCGCCAGTCTCTGCTTAGGGCTACAGCAATAGGAAACAAATCACAGTGACAGAACTTGGAATTAAATTATTGTGTCAAGTTTCAAAGAGCTAGCACAAACCGTGTTTGATTTAGAGTTCCAACTACATGTATCCCTATAGGAGAAAACAGAGTGAAACCTAAAAATTAAAACTCTTACTGCCAACGAACGGTTTAAACTTGAAGAACGAAATTTGGTGAGCCAAGTGGGATTGGGGTACTGATCATTACCTGAAAGTGTCATCAAGATTGGGTAAAAAAATGTGTGCTGAGATATCAGGAAACTCGTAGTTTTTTGGAAGCTTGGCAACCCCTTTCCATGAAAGTGATTTGCGCCAGTCTCTGCTTAGGGCTACATGAATAGGAAACAAACCATAGAGATAGAACTTGGAACTACTTTATTGTGTCAAGTTTCAAAGAGCTAGCACAAACCGTGTTTGATTTAGAGTTCCATCTACATATATCCTTATAGGAGAAAACAGAGTGAAACCTAAAAATTAAAACTTTTACTGCCAACGAACGGTTTAACCTAGAAGAACGAAATTTTGTGCACCAAGTGGGACTGGGGTACTGATCATTACCTGAAAGTGTCATCAAGATTGGGTGAAAAAATGTGTGTTGAGATTACAGGAAACTCGTAGTTTTTTGGAAGGTTGGCAAACCCTTTCCATGAAAGTGATTTGCACCAGTCTCTGCTTATGGCTACATCAATAGGAAACACACCATAGATATAGGACTTGGAACTTCTTTATTGTGCAAGTTTCAAAAAGCTAGCACAAGCCGTGTTTGATTTAGAGTTCCAACTACATGTATCCCTATAGGAGAAAACAGAGTGAAACCTAAAAATTAAAACAGTTACTGCCAACGAACGGTTTAACCTAGAAGAACGAAATTTGGTGAGCCAAGTGGGATTGGGGTACTGATCATTATCTGAAAGTGTCATCAAGATTGGGTGAAAAAATGTGTGCTGAGATTACAGGAAACTCGTAGTTTTTTGGAAGCTTGGCAACCCCTTTCCATGAATGTGATTTGCGCCAGTCTCTGCTTCGGGCTACATCAACAGGAAACAAACCATAGAGATAGAACTTGGAACTACTTTATTGTGTCAAGTTTCACAGAGCTAGCACACAACGTGTTTGATTTAGAGTTCCATCTACATGTATCCATATAGGAGAAAACAGAGTGAAATCTAAAAATTAAAACAGTCACTGCCAACGAACGGTTTAACTTATAAGAATGAAATTTGGTGATCCAAGTGGGATTGGGTTACTGATCATTACCTGAAAGTGTCATCAAGATTGGGTGAAAAAATGTGTGCTGAGATTTCAGGAAAACGTAGTTTTTTGGAAGCTGGCAAACCCTTTCCATGAAAGTGATTTGCACAAGTCTCTGCTTCGGGCTACATCAATAGGAAACATACCATAGAGATAGAACTTGGAACTACTTTATTGTGTCAAGTTTCAGAGAGCTAGCACACACCGTGTTTGATTTAGAGTTCCAACTACATGTATCCATATAGGAGAAAACATAGTGAAAGCTAAAAATTAATACTGTTACTGCCAACGAACGGTTTAACCTAGAAGAACGAAATTTGGTGAGCCAAGTGGGACTGGGGTACTGATCATTATCTGAAAGTGTCATCAAGTAGGGTGAAAAAATGAGTGCTGAGATTTCAGGAAATTCATAGTTTTTTGGAAGCTTGGCAACCCCTTTCCATTAAAGTGATTTGCGCCAGTCTCTGCTTAGGGCTACATCAATAGGAAACACACCATAGATACAGGACTTGGAACTTCTTTTGTGTCAAGTTTCAAAAAGCTAGCACAAACCGTGTTTGATTTAGAGTTCCAACTACATGTATCCCTGTAGGAGAAAACAGAGTGAAACCTAAAAATTAAAACTGTTACTGCCAACAAACGGTTTAACCTAGAAGAACAAAATTTGGTGAGCCAAGTGGGATTGGGGTACTGATCATTACCTGAAAGTGTCATCAAGTTTGGTTGAAAAAATGTGTGCTGAGATTTCAAAAAACACGTAGTTTTTTGGAAGGTTGGCAAACCCTTTCCATGAAAGTGACTTGCACCAGTCTCTGCTTAGGGCTACAGCAATAGGAAACAAACTGTAGAGATAGAACTTGGAACTACTTTATTGTGTCAAGTTTCCAAGAGCTAGCACAAACCGTGTTTGATTTAGTGTTCCAACTACATGTATCCATATAGGAGACAACAGAGTGAAACCTAAAAATTAATACTGTTACTGCCAACGAACGGTTTAACCTAGAAGAACGAAATTTGGTGAGCCAAGTGAGATTGGTGTACTGATCTTTACCTGAAAGTGTCATCAAGATTGGGTGAAAAAATGTGTGCTGAGATTTCAGGAAACTCGTAGTTTTTTGGAAGCTTGGCAACCCCTTTCCATGAAAGTGATTTGCGCCAGTCTCTGATTAGGGCTACATCAATAGGAAACAAACCATAGAGATAGAACAAGGAACTACTTTATTGTGTCAAGTTTCACAGAGCAGGCACACACCGTGTTTGATTTAGAGTTCCAACTACATGTATCGATATAGGAGAAAACAGAGTGAAACCTAAAAATTAAAACTGTTACTGCAAACGAACGGTTTAACCTAGAAGAAGGAAAATTGGTGAGCCAAGTGAGATTGAGGTACTGATCATTACCTGAAAGTGTCATCAAGATTGCGTGAAAAAATGTGTGCTGAGATTTCAGGAAACTCGTAGTTTTTCGAAGCTTGGCAACCCATTTCCATGAAAGTTATTTGCGCCAGTCTCTGCTTCGGGCTACATCAATAGGAAGCAAACCATAGAGATAGAACTTGGAACTACTTTATTGTGTGAAGTTTCACAGAGCTAGCACACACCGTGTTTGATTTAGAGTTCCAACTACATGTATCCATATAGGAGAAAACAGAGTGAAAGCTAAATTTAAAACTGTTACTGAAAACAAACGGTTTAACCTAGAAGAAGGAAATTTGGTGAGCCAAGTGGGATTGGGGTACTGATCATTACCTGAAAGTGTCATCAAGATTGGGTGAAAAAATGTGTGCTGAGATTTCAGGAAACTCGTAGTTTTTGGAAGCTTGGCAACCCATTTCCATGAAAGTATTTTGCTCCAGTCTCTGCTTAGGGCTACATCAATAGGAAAGAAACCATAGAGATAGAACTTGGAACTACTTTATTGCGTCTAGTTTCAAAGAGCTAGCACAAACGGTGTTTGATTTAGAGTTCCATATACATGCATCCCTATAGGAGAAAACAGAGTGTAACCTAATAATTAAAACTGTTACTGCCAACGAACGGTTTAACCTAGAAGAACGAAATTTTGTGCACCAAGTGTGACTGGGGTACTGATCATTACCTGAAAGTGTCATCAAGATTGGGTGAAAAAATGTGTGTTGAGATTTCAGGAAACTCGTAGTTTTTTGGAAGCTTGGCAACCCCTTTCCATGAAAGTGATTTGCACCAGTCTCTGCTTATGGCTACATCAATAGGAAACACACCATAGATATAGGACTTGGAACTTCTTTATTGTGCAAGTTTCAAAAAGCTAGCACAAGCCGTGTTTGATTTAGAGTTCCAACTACATGTATCCCTATAGGAGAAAACAGAGTGAAACCTAAAAATTAAAACAGTTACTGCCAACGAACGGTTTAACCTAGAAGAACGAAATTTGGTGAGCCAAGTGGGATTGGGGTACTGATCATTATCTGAAAGTGTCATCAAGATTGGGTGAAAAAATGTGTGCTGAGATTACAGGAAACTCGTAGTTTTTTGGAAGCTTGGCAACCCCTTTCCATGAATGTGATTTGCGCCAGTCTCTGCTTCGGGCTACATCAATAGGAAACAAACCATAGAGATAGAACTTGGAACTACTTTATTGTGTCAAGTTTCACAGAGCTAGCACACAACGTGTTTGATTTAGAGTTCCATCTACATGTATCCATATAGGAGAAAACAGAGTGAAATCTAAAAATTAAAACAGTTACTGCCAACGAACGGTTTAACTTATAAGAATGAAATTTGGTGATCCAAGTGGGATTGGGTTACTGATCATTACCTGAAAGTGTCATCAAGATTGGGTGAAAAAATGTGTGCTGAGATTTCAGGAAAACGTAGTTTTTTGGAAGTTGGCAAACCCTTTCCATGAAAGTGATTTGCGCCAGTCTCTGCTTCGGGCTACATCAATACTAAACATACCATAGAGATAGAACTTGGAACTACTTTATTGTGTCAAGTTTCAGAGAGCTAGCACACACCGTGTTTGATTTAGAGTTCCAACTACATGTATCCATATAGGAGAAAACATAGTGAAAGCTAAAAATTAAAACTGTTACTGCCAACGAACGGTTTAACCTAGAAGAAGGAAATTTGGTGAGCCAAGTGGGATTGGGGTACTGATCATTACCTGAAAGTGTCATCAAGATTGGGTGAAAAAATGTGTGCTGAGATTTCAGGAAACTCGTAGTTTTTTGGAAGCTTGGCAACCCCTTTCCATGAAAGTGATTTGCGCCAGTCTCTGCTTAGGGCTATATCAATAGGAAAGAAACCATAGAGATAGAACTTGGAACTACTTTATTGCGTCTAGTTTCAAAGAGCTAGCACAAACCGTGTTTGATTTAGAGTTCCAAATACATGTATCCCTATAGGAGAAAACAGAGTGTAACTAAAATTAAAACTGTTACTGCCAACGAACTGTTTAACCTAGAAGAACGAAATTTGGAGAGCCAAGTGGGATTGTTGTACTGATCATTACCTGAAATTGTCATCAAGATTGGGTGAAAAAATGTGTGCTGAGATTTCAGGAAACTCGTAGTATTTGGAAGCTTGGCAACCCCTTTACATGAAAGTGATTTGCACCAGTCTCTGCTTATGGCTACATCAATAGGAAACACGCCACAGATACAGGAATTGGAACTAATTTACAGTGTCAAGTTTCAAAGAGCTAGCACAAACCTTGTTTGATTTTGTGTTCCAACTACATGTATCCCTATAGGAGAAAACAGAGTGAAACCTAAATTTAAAACAGTTACTGCCAACGAACGGTTTAACCTAGAAGAATGAAATTTGGTGAGCCAAGTGGGATTTGGATACTGATCATTATCTGAAGGTGTCATCAAGATTGGGTGAAAAAATGTGTGCTGAGATTTCAAGAAACTCGTAGTTTTTTGGAAGCTTGTCAACCCCTTTCAATTAAAGTGATTTGCGCCAGTCTCTGCTTAGGGCTACAGCAATAGGAAACAAACCATAGAGACACAACTTGGAACTACTTTATTGTGTCAAGTTTCCAAGAGCTAGCACAAACCGTGTTTGATTTAGTGTTCCAACTACATGTATCCATATAGGAGACAACAGAGTGAAACCTAAAAATTAATACTGTTACTGCCAACGAACGGTTTAACCTAGAAGAACGAAATTTGGTGAGCCAAGTGGGATTGGGGTACTGATCATTATCTGATAGTGTCATCAAGATTGGGTAAAAAAATGTGTGCTGAGATTTCAGGAAACTCATAGTATTTTGGAAGCTTGGCAACCCCTTTCCATGAAAGTGATTTGTGCCAGTCTCTGCTTAGGGCTACATCAATAGGAAACAAACCATCGAGATAGAACTTGGAACTACTTTATTGTGTCAAGTTTCAAAGAGCTAGCACAAACCGTGTTTGATTTAGAGTCCATCTACATGTATCCCTATAGGAGAAAACAGAGTGAAACCTAAAAATTAAAACTGTTACTTCCGACGAACGGTTTATCCTAGAAGAAGGAAATTTGGTGAGCCAAGTGGGATTGGGGTACTGATCATTACCTGAAAGTGTCATCAAGATTGGGTGAAAAAAT
Source organism: Spermophilus citellus (assembly GCF_964194105.1). NCBI lineage: Eukaryota > Metazoa > Chordata > Mammalia > Rodentia > Sciuridae > Spermophilus > Spermophilus citellus. The sequence continues at coordinate 18,317,076 of NC_138197.1, read as the reverse complement.
GTGTGCTGAGATTTCAGGAATCTCGTAGTTTTTGGAAGCTTGGCAACCCCTTTCCATGAAAGTGATTTGCGCCAGTCTCTGCTTAGGGCTACAGCAATAGGAAACAAATCTTAGTGACAGTACTTGGAATTAAATTATTTTGTCAAGTTTCAAAGAGCTAGCACAAACCGTGTTTGATTTAGAGTTCCAACTACATGTATCCCTATAGGAGAAAACAGAGTGAAACCTAAAAATTAAAAATGTTACTGCCAACGAACGGTTTGAACTTGAAGAACGAAATTTGGTGAGCCAAGTGGGATTGGGGTACTGATCATTTCCTGAAAGTGTCATCAAGATTGGGTGAAAAAATGTGTGCTTAGATTTCAGGAAACACGTAGTTTTTTGGAAGGTTGGCAAACCCTTTCCATGAAAGTGACTTGCGCCAGTCACTGCTTAGGGCTACAGAAATAGGAAACAAACCATAGAGATAGAACAAGGAACTACTTTATTGTGTCAAGTTTCACAGAGCAGGCACACACCGTGTTTGATTTAGAGTTCCAACTACATGTATCCCTATAGGAGAAAACAGAGTGAAACCTAAAAATTAAAACAGTTACTGCCAACGAACGGTTTAACCTAGAAGAAGGAAAATTGGTGAGCCAAGTGAGATTGAGGTACTGATCATTACCTGAAAGTGTCATCAAGATTGTGTGAAAAAATGTGTGCTGAGATTTCAGGAAACTCGTAGTTTTTCGAAGCTTGGCAACCAATTTCCATGAAAGTTATTTGCGCCAGTCTCTGCTTCGGGCTACAAAATAGGAAACAAACCATAGAGATAGAACTTGGAACTACTTTATTGTGTGAAGTTTCACAGAGCTAGCACACACCGTGTTTGATTTAGAGTTCCAACTACATGTATCCATATAGGAGAAAACAGAGTGAAAGCTAAATTTAAAACTGTTACTGCAAACGAACGGTTTAACCTAGAAGAAGGAAATTTGGTGAGCCAAGTGGGATTGGGGTACTGATCATTACCTGAAAGTGTCATCAAGATTGGGTGAAAAAATGTGTGCTGAGATTTCAGGAAACTCGTAGTTTTTTGGAAGCTTGGCAACCCCTTTCCATGAAAGTGATTTGCGCCAGTCTCTGCTTTGGGCTACATCAATAGGAAACAAACCATAGAGATAGAACTTGGAATTAATTTATTGTGTCAAGTTTGAAAGAGCTAGCACAAACCGTGTTTGATTTAGAGTTCCAAATACATATATCTTTATTGGAGAAAACAGAGTGAAACCTAAAAATTAAAACAGTTACTGCCAACGAACGGTTTAACCTAGAAGAATGAAATTTGGTGAGCCAAGTGGGATTGGGGTACTGATCATTATCTGAAAGTGTCATCAAGATTGGTTGAAAAAATGTGTGCTGAGATTACAGGAAACTCGTAGTTTTTTGGAAGCTTGGCAACCCCTTTCCATGAATGTGAATTGCGCCAGTCTCTGGTTCGGGCTACATCAATAGGAAACAAACCATAGAGATAGAACTTGGAACTACTTTATTGTGTCAAGTTTCACAGAGCTTGCACACAACGTGTTTGATTTAGAGTTCCATCTACATGTATCCATATAGGAGAAAACAGAGTGAAATCTAAAAATTAAAACAGTTACTGCCAACGAACGGTTTAACTTATAAGAATGAAATTTGGTGATCCAAGTGGGATTGGGGTACTGATCATTACCTGAAAGTGTCATCAAGATTGGGTGAAAAAATGTGCGCTGAGATTTCAGGAAAACGTAGTTTTTTGAAGTTGGCAAACCCTTTCCATGAAAGTGATTTGCGCCAGTCTCTGCTTCGGGCTACATCAATAGGAAACATACCATAGAGATAGAACTTGGAACTACTTTATTGTGTTAAGTTTCAGAGAGCTAGCACACACCGTGTTTGATTTAGAGTTCCAACTACATGTATCCATATAGGAGAAAACATAGTGAAAGCTAAAAATTAAAACTGTTACTGCCAACGAACGGTTTAACCTAGAAGAACGAAATTTGGTGAGCCAAGTGGGACTGGGGTACTGATCATTATCTGAAAGTGTCATCAAGTAGGGTGAAAAAATGAGTGCTGAGATTTCAGAAAATTCGTAGTTTTTTGGAAGCTTGGCAACCCCTTTCCATGAAAGTGATTTGCGCCAGGCTCTGCTTAGGGCTACATCAATAGGAATCACACCATAGATACAGGACTTGGAACTTCTTTTGTGTCAAGTTTCCAAGAGCTAGCACAAACCGTGTATGATTTAGTGTTCCAACTACATGTATCCATATAGGAGACAACAGAGTGAAACCAAAAAATTAATACTGTTACTGCCAACGAACGGTTTAACCTAGAAGAACGAAATTTGGTGAGCCAAGTGAGATTGGGGTACTGATCATTACCTAAAAGTGTCATCAAGATTGGGTGAAAAAATGTTTGCTGAGATTTCAGGAAACTCGTAGTTTTTGGAAGCTTGGCAACCCCTTTCCATGAAAGTGATTTGCGCTAGTCTCTGCTTAGGGCTACAGCAATAGGAAACAAATCATAGTGACAGTACTTGGAATTAAATTATTTTGTCAAGTTTCAAAGAGCTAGCACAAACCGTGTTTGATTTAGAGTTCCAACTACATGTATCCCTATAGGAGAAAACAGAGTGAAACCTAAAAATTAAAACTGTTACTGCCAACGAACGGTTTGAACTTGAAGAACGAAATTTGGTGAGCCAAGTGGGATTGGGGTACTGATCATTTCCTGAAAGTGTCATCAAGATTCGTGAAAAAATGTGTGCTGAGATTTCAGGAAACTCGTAGTTTTTTGGAAGCTTGGCAACCCCTTTCCATGAAAGTGATTTGCGCCAGTCTCTGCTTAGGGCTACATGAATAGGAAACAAACCATAGAGATAGAACTTGGAACTACTTTATTGTGTCAAGTTTCAAAGAGCTAGCACAAACCGTGTTTGATTTAGAGTTCCATCTACATATATCCTTATAGGAGAAAACAGAGTGAAACCTAAAAATTAAAACTGTTACTTCCGACGAACGGTTTAACCTAGAAGAAGGAAAATTGGTGAGCCAAGTGGGATTGGGGTACTGATCATTACCTGAAAGTGTCATCAAGATTGGTTGAAAAAATGTGTGCTGAGATTTCAGGAAACACGTAGTTTTTTGGGAGGTTGGCAACCCCTTTCCATGAAAGTGATTTGCGCCAGTCTCTGCTTAGGGCTATATCAATAGGAAAGAAACCATAGAGATAGAACTTGGAACTACTTTATTGCATCTAGTTTCAAAGAGCTAGCACAAACCGTGTTTGATTTAGAGTTCCAAATACATGTATCCCTATAGGAGAAAACAGAGTGTAACTAAAATTAAAACTGTTACTGCCAACGAACGGTTTAACCTAGAAGAACGAAATTTGGAGAGCCAAGTGGGATTGTTGTACTGATCATTACCTGAAATTGTCATCAAGATTGGGTGAAAAAATGTGTGCTGAGATTTCAGGAAACTCGTAGTATTTGGAAGCTTGGCAACCCCTTTACATGAAAGTGATTTGCACCAGTCTCTGCTTATGGCTACATCAATAGGAAACACACCACAGATACAGGACTTGGAACTAATTTACAGTGTCAAGTTTCAAAGAGCTAGCACAAACCTTGTTTGATTTTGTGTTCCAACTACATGTATCCCTATAGGAGAAAACAGAGTGAAACCTAAATTTAAAACAGTTACTGCCAACGAACGGTTTAACCTAGAAGAATGAAATTTGGTGAGCCAAGTGGGATTTGGATACTGATCATTATCTGAAAGTGTCATCAAGATTGGGTGAAAAAATGTGTGCTGAGATTTCAAGAAACTCGTAGTTTTTTGGAAGCTTGTCAACCCCTTTCAATTAAAGTGATTTGCGCCAGTCTCTGCTTAGGGCTACAGCAATAGGAAACAAACCATAGAGATAGAACTTGGAACTACTTTATTGTGTCAAGTTTCCAAGAGCTAGCACAAACCGTGTTTGATTTAGTGTTCCAACTAAATGTATCCATATAGGAGACAACAGAGTGAAACCTAAAAATTAATACTGTTACTGCCAACGAACGGTTTAACCTAGAAGAACGAAATTTGGTGAGCCAAGTGGGATTGGGTTACTGATCATTATCTGAAAGTGTCATCAAGATTGGGTAAAAAAATGTGTGCTGAGATTTCAGGAAACTCATAGTATTTTGGAAGCTTGGCAACCCCTTTCCATGAAAGTGATTTGTGCCAGTCTCTGCTTAGGGCTACATCAATAGGAAACAAACCATAGAGATAGAACTTGGAACTACTTTATTGTGTCAAGTTTCAAAGAGCTAGCACAAACCGTGTTTGATTTAGAGTCCATCTACATGTATCCCTATAGGAGAAAACAGAGTGAAACCTAAAAATTAAAACTGCTACTTCCGACGAACGGTTTATCCTAGAAGAAGGAAATTTGGTGAGCCAAGTGGGATTGGGGTACTGATCATTACCTGAAAGTGTCATCAAGATTGGGTGAAAAAATGTGTGCTGAGATTTCAGGAAACTCGTAGTTTTTGGAAGCTTGGCAACCCCTTTCCATGAAAGTGATTTGCGCTAGTCTCTGCTTAGGGCTACAGAAATAGGAAACAAATCATAGTGACAGTACTTGGAATTAAATTATTTTGTCAAGTTTCAAAGAGCTAGCACAAACCGTGTTTGATTTAGAGTTCCAACTACATGTATCCCTATAGGAGAAAACAGAGTGAAACCTAAAAATTAAAACTGTTACTGCCAACGAACGGTTTGAACTTGAAGAACGAAATTTGGTGAGCCAAGTGGGATTGGGGTACTGATCATTTCCTGAAAGTGTCATCAAGATTGGGTGAAAAAATGTGTGCTGAGATTTCAGGAAACTCGTAGTTTTTTGGAAGCTTGGCAACCCCTTTCCATGAAAGTGATTTGCGCCAGTCTCTGATTAGGGCTACATCAATAGGAAACAAACCATAGAGATAGAACAAGGAACTACTTTATTGTGTCAAGTTTCACAGAGCAGGCACACACCGTGTTTGATTTAGAGTTCCAACTACATGTATCCCTATAGGAGAAAACAGAGTGAAACCTAAAAATTAAAACAGTTACTGCCAACGAATGGTTTAACCTAGAAGAAGGAAAATTGGTGAGCCAAGTGAGATTGAGGTACTGATCATTACCTGAAAGTGTCATCAAGATTGGGTGAAAAAATGTGTGCTGAGATTTCAGGAAACTCGTAGTTTTTCGAAGCTTGGCAACCCATTTCCATGAAAGTTATTTGCGCCAGTCTCTGCTTCGGGCTACATCAATAGGAAACACACCATAGAGATAGAACTTGGAACTACTTTATTGTGTGAAGTTTCACAGAGCTAGCACACACCGTGTTTGATTTAGAGTTCCAACTACATGTATCCATATAGGAGAAAACAGAGTGAAAGCTAAATTTAAAACTGTTACTGCAAACGAACGGTTTAACCTAGAAGAAGGAAATTTGGTGAGCCAAGTGGGATTGGGGTACTGATCATTACCTGAAAGTGTCATCAAGATTGGTTGAAAAAATGTGTGCTGAGATTTCAGGAAACTCGTAGTTTTTTGGAAGCTTGGCAACCCCTTTCCATGAAAGTGATTTGCGCCTGTCTCTGCTTTGGGCTACATGAATAGGAAACAAACCATAGAGATAGAACTTGCAACTACTTTATTGTGTCAAGTTTCAGAGAGCTAGCACACACCGTGTTTGATTTAGAGTTCCAAATACATGTATCCATATAGGAGAAAACAGAGTGAAAGCTAAAAATCAAAACTGTTACTGCCAACGAATGGTTTAACCTAGAAGAACGAAATTTGGTGAGCCAAGTGGGATTGGGGTACTGATCATTATCTGACAGTGTCATCAAGATTGGGTGAAAAAATGTGTGCTGAGATTTCAGGAAACTCGTAGTTTTTTGGAAGCTTGGCAACCCCTTTCCATGAAAGTGATTTGCGCCAGTCTCTGCTTTGGGCTACATCAATAGGAAACAAACCATAGAGATAGAACTTGGAATTAATTTATTGTGTCAAGTTTCAAAGAGCTAGCACAAACCGTGTTTGATTTAGAGTTCCAAATACATATATCCCTTTTGGAGAAAACAGAGTGAAACCTAAAAATTAAAACTGTTACTGCCAACGAACGGTTTAAACTTGAAGAACGAAATTTGGTGAGCCAAGTGGGATTGGGGTACTGATCATTACCTGAAAGTGTCATCAAGATTGGGTGAAAAAATGTGTGCTGAGATTTCAGGAAACTCGTAGTTTTTTGGAAGCTTGGCAACCCCTTTCCATGAAAGTTATTTGCGCCAGTCTCTGCCTAGGCCTACATCAATAGGAAACAAACCATAGAGATAGATCTTGGAACTACTTTATTGTGTCAAGTTTCAAAGAGCTAGCACAAACCGTGTTTGATTTAGACTTCCAACTACACGTATCGCTATAGGAGAAAACAGAGTGAAACCTAAAAATTAAAACTGTTACTGCCAACGAACGGTTTAACCTAGAAGAAGGAAATTTGGTGAGCCAAGTGGGATTGGGGTACTGATCATTATCTGAAAGTGTCATCAAGATTGGGTGAAAAAATGTGTGCTGACATTTTAGGAAACTCGTAGTTTTTTGGAAGCTTGGCAACCCCTTTCCATGAAAGTGATTTGCGCCAGTCTCTGCTTCGGGCTACATCAATAGGAAACAAATCATCATAGAGATAGAAATTGGAACTACTTTATTGTGTCAAGTTTCACAGAGCTAGCACACACCGTGTTTGATTTAGAGTTCCAACTACATGTATCCATATAGGAGAAAACAGAGTGAAAGCTAAAATTAAAACTGCTACTGCAAACGAACGGTTTGTCCTAGAAGAACGAAATTTGGTGAGCCAAGTGGGATTGGGGTACTGATCATTACCTGAAAGTGTCATCAAGATTGGGTGAAAAAATGTGTGCTGAGATTTCAGGAAACTCGTAGTTTTTTGGAAGCTTGGCAACCCCTTTCCATGAAAGTGATTTGTGCCTGTCTCTGCCTAGGGCTACATCAATAGGAAACAAACCATAGAGATAGAACTTGGAACTACTTTATTGTGTCAAGTTTCAAATAGCTAGCACAAACCGTGTTTGATTTAGAGTTCCAACTACACGTATCGCTATAGGAGAAAACAGAGTGAAACCTAAAAATTAAAACTGTTACTGCCAACGAACGGTTTAACCAGGAAGAACGAAATTTGGTGAGCCAAGTGGGATTGGGGTACTGATCATTACCTGAAAGTGTCATCAAGATTGGGTGAAAAAATGTGTGCTGATATTTCAGGAAACTCGTAGTTTTTTGGAAGCTTGGCAACCCCTTTCCATGAAAGTGATTTGCGCCAGTCTCTGCTTCGGGCTACATCAATAGGAAACGAACCATAGAGATAGAACTTGGAACTACTTTATTGTGTCATGTTTCACAGAGCTAGCACACACCGTGTTTGATTTAGAGTTCCAACTACATGTATCCATATAGGAGAAAACAGAGTGAAATCTAAAAATTAAAACTGTTACTGCAAACGAACGGTTTAACCTAGAAGAAGGAAATTTGGTGAGCCAAGTGGGATTGGGGTAGTGATCATTACCTGAAAGTGTCATCAAGATTGGTTGAAAAAATGTGTGCTGAGATTTCAGGAAACTCGTAGATTTTGGAAGCTTGACAACCCATTTCCATGAAAGTGATTTGCGCCAGTCTCTGCTTAGGGCTACATCAATAGGAAACAAACCATAGAGATAGAACTTGGAACTACTTTATTGCCTCTAGTTTCAAAGAGCTAGCACAAACCGAGATTGATTTAGAGTTCCAACTACATGTATCCGTATAGGAGAAAACAGGGTGAAACCTAAAAATTTAAACAGTTACTGCCAACGAACGGTTTAACTTACAAGAATGAAATTTGGTGATCCAAGTGGGATTGGGATACTAATCATTACCTGAAAGTGTCATCAGGATTGGGTGAAAAAATGTGTGCTGAGATTTCAGGAAACATAGTTTTTTGGAAGCTTGGCAAACCCTTTCCATGAAAGTGATTTGCGCCAGTCTCTGCTTCGGGCTACGTCAATAGGAAACAAACCATAGAGATAGAACTTGGAACTACTTTATTGTGTCAAGTTTCACAGAGCTAGCACAAACCGTGTTTGATTTAGAGTTCCAACTACATGTATCCATATAGGAGAAAACAGAGTGAAAGCTAAAATTAAAACTGCTACTGCAAACGAACGGTTTGTCCTAGAAGAAGGAAATTTGGTGAGCCAAGTGGGATTGGGGTACTGATCATTACCTGAAAGTGTCATCAAGATTGGGTGAAAAAATGTGTGCTGAGATTTCAGGAAACTCGTAGTTTTTTGGAAGCTTGGAACCCCTTTCCATGAAAGTGATTTGCGCCAGTCTCTGCCTAGGGCTACATCAGTAGGAAACAAACCATAGAGATAGAACTTGGAACTATTTTATTGTGTCAAGTTTCAAAGAGCTAGCAGAAACCGTGTTTGATTTAGAGTTCCAACTACACGTATCGCTATAGGAGAAAACAGAGTGAAACTTAAAATTAAAACTGTTACTGCCAACGAATGGTTTAACCTAGAAGAACGATATTTGGTGAGCCAAGTGAGATTGGGGTACTGATCATTACCTGAAATTGTCATCAAGATTGGGTGAAAAAATGTGTGCTGATATTTCAGGAAACTCGTAGTTTTTTGGAAGCTTGGCAACCCCTTGCCATGAAAATGATTTGCGCCAGTCTCTGCTTAGGTCTACATCAATAGGAAACAAACCATAGAGATAGAACTTGGAACTACTTTATTGTGTCAAGTTTCCAAGAGCTAGCACAAACCGTGTTTGATTTAGTGTTCCAACTACATGTATCCATATAGGAGAAAATAGAGTGAAACCTAAAAATTAATACTGTTACTGCCAACGAACGGTTTAACCTAGAAGAACGAAATTTGGTGAGCCAAGTGGGATTGGGGTACTGATCATTATCTGAAAGTGTCATCAAGATTGGGTGAAAAAATGTGTGCTTAGATTTCAGGAAACTCGTAGTTTTTTGGAAGCTTGGCAATCCCTTTCCATGAAAGTGATTTGCGCCAGTCTCTGCTTGGGCTACATCAGTAGGAAACAAACCATAGAGATAGGACTTGGAACTACTTTATTGTGTGAAGTTTCAAAGAGCTAGCACAAACCGTGTTTGATTTAGAGTTCCAACTACATGTATCCCTATAGGAGAAAACAGTGAAACCTAAAAATTAAAACTGTTACTGCCAACGAACCATTTAAACTTGAAGAACGAAATTTGGTGAGCCAAGTGAGATTGGGGTACTGATCATTACCTGAAAGTGTCATCAATATTGGGTGAAAAAATGTGTGCTGAGATTTCATGAAACTCGTAGTTTTTTGGAAGCTTGGCAACCCCTTTCCATGAAAGTGATTTGCGCCTGTCTCTGCTTTGGGCTACATCAATAGGAAACAAACCATAGAGATAGAACTTGGAACTACTTTATTGTGTCAAGTTTCAGAGAGCTAGCACACACCGTGTTTGATTTAGAGTTCCAACTACATGTATCCATATAGGAGAAAACAGAGTGAAAGCTAAAAATTAAAACAGTTACTGCCAACGAACGGTTTAACCAAGAAGAACGAAATTTGGTGAGCCAAGTGGGATTGGGGTACTGATCATTATCTGAAAGTGTCATCAAGATTGGGTGAAAAAATGTGTGCTGATATTTCAGGAAACTCGTATTTTTTTGGAAGCTTGGCAACCCCTTTCCATGAAAGTGATTAGCGCCAGTCTCTGCTTCGGGCTACATCAATAGGAAACAAACCATAGAGATAGAAATTGGAACTACTTTATTGTGTCAAGTTTCACAGAGCTAGAACACACTGTGTTTGATTTAGAGTTCCAACTACATTTATCCATATAGGAGAAAACAGAGTGAAAGCTAAAATTAAAACTGCTACTGCAAACGAACGGTTTGTCCTAGAAGAACGAAATTTGGTGAGCCAAGTGGGATTGGGGTACTGATCATTACCTGAAAGTGTCATCAAGATTGGTTGAAAAAATGTGTGCTGAGATTTCAGGAAACTCGTAGTTTTTTGGAAGCTTGGCAACCCCTTTCCTTGAAAGTGATTTGTGCCAGTCTCTGCCTAGGGCTACATCAATAGGAAACAAACCATAGAGATAGAAATTGGAACTACTTTATTGTGTCAAGTTTCACAGAGCTAGCACACACCGTGTTTGATTTAGAGTTCCAAATACATGTATCCCTATAGGAGAAAACAGAGGGAAACCTAAAAATTAAAACAGTTACTGCCAACGAACGGTTTAACCTAGAAGAAGGAAATTTGGTGAGCCAAGTGGGATTGGGGTACTGATCATTATCTGAAAGTGTCATCAAGATTGGTTGAAAAAATGTGTGCTGAGATTTCAGGAAACTCGTAGTTTTTTGGAAGCTTGGCAACCCCTTTCCATGAAAGTGATTTGCGCCAGTCTCTGCTTAGGGCTACATCAATAGGAAACAAATCATAGAGATAGAACTAGGAACTACTTTATTGTGTCAAGTTTCAAAGAGCTAGCACAAACCTTGTTTGATTTAGTGTTCAACTACATGTATCCTTATAGGAGAAAACAGAGTGAAACCTAAAAATTAAAACTCTTACTGCCAACGAACGGTTTAAACTAGAAGTACAAAATTTGGTGAGCCAAGTGGGATTGGGGTACTGATCATTACCTGAAAGTGTCATCAAGATTGGGTGAAAAAATGTGTGCTGAGATTTCAGGAAACTCGTAGTTTTTTGGAAGCTTGGCAAACCCTTTCCATGAAAGTGATTTGCGCCAGTCTCTGCTTAGGGCTACATCAATAGGAAACAAACCATAGAGATAGAACTTGGAACTACTTTATTGTGTCAAGTTCACAGAGCTAGCCCAAACCGTGTTTGATTTAGAGTTCCAACTACATGTATCCATATAGGAGAAAACAGAGTGAAAGCTAAAATTTAAACTGTTACTGCAAACGAACGGTTTGTCCTAGAAGAATGAAATTTGGTGAGCCAAGTGGGATTGGGGTACTGATCATTACCTGAAAGTGTCATCAAGATTGGGTGAAAAAATGTGTGCTGAGATTTCAGGCACCTCGTAGATTTTTGAAAGCTTGGCAACCCCTTTCCATGAAAGGGATTTGCGCCAGTCTCTGCTTAGGCCTACATCAATAGGAAACAAACCATAGAGATAGAACTTGGAACTACTTTATTGTGTCAAGTTTCAAAGAACTAGCACAAACCTTATTTGATTTAGAGTTCAACTACATGTATCCTTAAAGGAGAAAACAGAGTGAAACCTAAAATTTAAAACTCTTACTGCCAACGAACGGTTTAAACTAGAAGAACAAAATTTGGTGAGCCAAGTGGGATTGGGGTAATGATCATTACTTGAAAGTGTCATCAAGATTGGGTGAAAAAATGTGTGCTGAGATTTCAGGAAACACGTAGTTTTTTGGAAGCTTGGCAAACCCTTTCCATGAAAGTGATTTGCGCCAGTCTCTGCTTAGGGCTACAGCAATAGGAAAAGAACCATAGAGATAGAACTTGGAACTAATTTATTGTGTCAAGTTTCAAAAAGCTAGAACAAACCGTGTTTGATTTAGAGTTCCAACTACATGTATCCCTATAGGAGAAAACAGAGTGAAACCTAAAAATTAATACTGTTACTGCCAACGAACGGTTTAATATAGAAGAACGAAATTTGGTGAGCCAAGTGGGATTGGGGTACTGATCATTATCTGAAAGAGTCATCAAGATTGGGTGAAAAAATGTGTGCTGAGATTTCAGGAAACTCGTACTTTTTTGGAAGCTTGGCAAACCCTTTCCATGAAAGTGATTTGCGCCAGTCTCTGCTTAGGGCTACATCAATAGGAAACAAACCATAGAGATAGAACTTGGAACTACTTTATTGTGTCAAGTTTCAATGTGCTAGCACAAACCATGTTTGATTTAGAGTTACATCTACATGTATCCCTATAGGAGAAAACAGTGTGAAACCTAAAAATTTAAACTGTTACTTCCAACGAACGGTTTAACCTAGAAGAAGGAAATTTGGTGAACCAAGTGGGATTGGGGTACTGATCATTACCTGAAAGTGTCATCAAGATGCGTGAAAAAATATGTGCTGAGATTTCAGGAAACTCGTAGTTTTTTGGAAGCTTGGCAACCCCTTTCCATGAAAGTGATTTGCGCCAGTCTCTGCTTAGGGCTACATCAATAGGAATCAAACCATAGAGATAGAACTTGGCACTACTTTATTGTGTCAAGTTTCAAAGAGCTAGCACAAACCGTGTTTGATTTAGAGTTCCAACTACATGTATCCCTATAGGAGAAAACATAGTGAAACCTAAAAAATAAAACTGTTACTGCCAAGGAACGGTTTAACCTAGAAGAACGATATTTGGTGAGCCAAGTGGAATTGGGGTACTGATCCTTATCTAAAAGTGTCATCAAGATTGGGTGAAAAAATGTGTGCTGAGATTTCAGAAACTCGTAGTTTTTTGGAAGCTTGGCAACCCCTTTCCATGAAAGTGATTTGCGCCAGTCTATGCTTAGGGCTACATCAATAGGAAAAAAGCCATAGAGATAGAACTTGGAACTACTTTTTGTGTCAAGTTTCAAAGAGCTAGCACAAACCGTGTTTCATTTAGAGTTCCAAATACATGTATCCCTATAGGAGAAAACAGAGTGTAACCTAAAAATTTAAACTGTTACTGCCAACGAACGGTTTAACCTAGAAGACGAAATTTGGTGCACCAAGTGGGAATGGGGTACTGATCATTACCTGAAAGTGTCATCAAGATTGGGTGAAAAAAATGTGTGCTTAGATTTCAGGAACCTCATAGTTTTTTGGAAGCTTGTCAACCCCTTTCAATTAAAGTGATTTGCGCCAGTCTCTGCTTATGGCTACATCAATAGGAAACACTCCATAGATACAGGACTTGGAAATTCTTTTTGTGTCAAGTTTCAAAAAGCTAGCACAAACCGTGTTTGATTTAGAGTTCCAACTACATGTATCCCTATAGGAGAAAACAGAGTGAAAGCTAAAATTAAAACTGTTACTGCAAACGAACCGTTTGTCCTAGAAGAACGAAATTTGGTTAGCCAAGTGGGATTGGGGTACTGATCATTACCTGAAAGTGTCATCAAGATTGGGTGAAAAAATGTGTGCTGAGATTTCAGGAAACTCGTAGTTTTTTGGAAGCTTGGCAACCACTTTCCATGAAAGTGATTTGCGCCAGTCTCTGCTTAGGGCTACATCAATAGGAAACAAACCATAAAGATATAACTTGGAACTACTTTATTGTGTCAAGTTTCAAAGTGCTAGCACAAACCATGTTTGATTTAGAGTTCCATCTACATGTATCCCTATAGGAGAAAACAGAGTGAAACCTAAAAATTAAAACTGTTACTACCAACGAACGGTTTAAACTTGAAGAACAAAATTTGGTGAGCCAAGTGGGATTGGGTACAGATCATTACCTGAAAGTGTCATCAAGATTGGGTGAAAAAATGTGTGCTGAGATTTCAGAAAACTCGTAGTTTTTTGGAAGCTTGGCAACCCATTTCTATGAAAGTGATTTGCGCCAGTCTCTGCTTAGGGCTACATCAATAGGAATCAAACCATAGAGATAGAACTTGGAACTACTTTATTGTGTCAAGTTTCACAGAGCTAGCACAAACCGTGTTTGATTTAGAGTTCCAACTACATGTATCCATATTGGAGAAAACAGAGTGAAAGCTAAAATTAAAACTGTTACTGCAAACGAACCGTATGTCCTAGAAGAACGAAATTTGGTGAGCCAAGTGGGATTGGGGTACTGATCATTACCTGAAAGTGTCATCAAGATTGGGTGAAAAAATGTGTGCTGAGATTTCAGGAAACTCGTAGTTTTTTGGAAGCTTGGCAACCCCTTTCCATGAAAGTGATTTGCGCCAGTCTCTGCTTAGGGCTACATCAATAGGAAACAAACCATAGAGATAGAACTTGGAACTACTTTATTGTGTCAAGTTTCAAAGAGCTAGCACAAACCGTGTTTGATTTAGAGTTCCAACTACCTGTATCACTATAGGAGAAAAAAGAGTGAAACCTAAAAATTAAAACTGTTACTGCCAACGAACGGTTTAACCTAGAAGAACAAAATTTGGTGAGCCAAGTGGGATTGGGGTACTGATCATTACCTGAAAGTGTCATCAAGATTGGGTGAAAAAATGTGTGCTGAGATTTCAGGAAACACGTAGTTTTTTGGAAGCTTGGCAAACCCTTTCCATGAAAGTGATTTGCGCCAGTCTCTGCTTAGGGCTACAGCAATAGGAAACGAACCATAGAGATAGAACTTGGAACTAATTTATTGTGTCAAGTTTCAAAAAGCTAGCACAAACCGTGTTTGATTGAGTGTTCCAACTACATGTATCCCTATAGGAGAAAACAGAGTGAAACCTAAAAATTAATACTGTTACTGCCAACGAACGGTTTAATCTAGAAGAACGAAATTTGGTGAACCAAGTGGGATTGGGGTACTGATCATTACCTGAAAGTGTCATCAAGATGCGTGAAAAAATATGTGCTGAGATTTCAGGAAACTCGTAGTTTTTTGGAAGCTTGGCAACCCCTTTCCATGAAAGTGATTTGCGCCAGTCTCTGCTTATGGCTGCATCAATAGGAAACACTCCATAGATACAGGACTTGGAACTTCTTTTTGTGTCAAGTTTCAAAAAGCTAGCACAAACCGTGTTTGATTTAGAGTTCCAACTACATGTATCCCTATAGGAGAAAACAGAGTGAAAGCTAAAATTAAAACTGTTACTGCAAACGAAAGGTTTGTCCTAGAAGAACGAAATTTGGTGAGCCAAGTGGGATTGGGGTACTGATCATTACCTGAAAGTGTCATCAAGATTGGGTGAAAAAATGTGTGCTGAGATTTCAGGAAACTAGTAGTTTTTTGGAAGCTTGGCAACCCCTTTCCATGAAAGTGATTTGCGCCAGTCTCTGCTTAGGGCTACATCAATAGGAAACAAACCATAGAGATAGAACTTGGAACGACTTTATTGTGTCAAGTTTCAAAGAGCTAGCACAAACCGTGTTTGATTTAGAGTTCCAACTACCTGTATCACTATAGGAGAAAAAAGAGTGAAACCTAAAAATTAAAACTGTTACTGCCAACGAACGGTTTAACCTAGAAGAACAAAATTTGGTGAGCCAAGTGGGATTGGGGTACTGATCATTACCTGAAAGTGTCATCAAGATTGGGTGAAAAAATGTGTGCTGAGATTTCAGGAAACACGTAGTTTTTTGGAAGCTTGGCAACCCCTTTCCATGAAAGTGATTTGCGCCAGTCTCTGCTTAGGGCTACAGCAATAGGAAACGAACCATAGAGATAGAACTTGGAACTACTTTATTGTGTCAAGTTTCAAAAAGCTAGCACAAACCGTGTTTGATTTAGAGTTCCAACTACATGTATCCCTATAGGAGAAAACAGAGTGAAACCTAAAAATTAATACTGTTACTGCCAACGAACGGTTTAACCTAGAAGAAGGAAATTTGGTGAACCAAGTGGGATTGGGGTACTGATCATTACCTGAAAGTGTCATCAAGATGCGTGAAAAAATATGTGCTGAGATTTCAGGAAACTCGTAGTTTTTTGGAAGCTTGGCAACCCCTTTCCATGAAAGTGATTTGCGCCAGTCTCTGCTTAGGGTTACAGCAATAGGAAACAAATCACAGAGATAGAACTTGGAATTAATTTATTGTGTCAAGTTTCAAAGAGCTAGCACAAACCGTGTTTGATTTAGAGTTCCAACTACATGTATCCCTATAGGAGAAAACAGAGTGAAACCTAAAAATTAAAACAGTTACTGCCAATGAACGGTTTAACCTAGAAGAACGAAATTTGGTGAGCCAAGTGGGATTGGGGTAGTGATCATTACCTGAAAATGTCATCAAGATTGGGTGAAAAAATGTGTGCTGAGATTTCAGGAAACTCGTAGTTTTTTGGAAGCTTGGCAAACCATTTCCATGAAAGTGATTTGCGCCAGTCTCTGCTTAGGGCTACATCAATAGGAAACAAACCATAGAGATAGAACTTGGAACTACTTTATTGTGTCAAGTTTCACAGAGCTAGCACAAACCGTGTTTGATTAAGATTTCCAACTACATGTATCCATATAGGAGAAAACAGAGTGAAAGCTAAAATTTAAACTGTTACTGCCAACGAACAGTTTGTCCTAGAAGAACGAAATTTGGTGAGCCAAGTGGGATTGGGGTACTGATCATTACCTGAAAGTGTCATCAAGATTGGGTGAAAAAATGTGTGCTGAGATTTCAGGAAACTCGTAGTTTTTTGGAAGCTTGGCAAACCCTTTCCATGAAAGTGATTTGTGCCAGTCTCTGCTTAGGGCTACATCAATAGGAAACAAACCATAGAGATAGAACTTGGAACTAATTTATTGTGTCAAGTTTCAAAGAGCTAACACAAACCGTGTTTGATTTAGAGTTCCAACTACATGTATCCCTATAGGAGAAAACATAGTGAAACCTAAAAATTAAAACTGTTACTGCCAAGGAACGGTTTAACCTAGAAGAACGATATTTGGTGAGCCAAGTGGAATTGGGGTACTGATCCTTATCTGAAAGTGTCATCAAGATTGGGTGAAAAAATGTGTGCTGAGATTTCAGAAACTCGTAGTTTTTTGGAAGCTTGGCAACCCCTTTCCATGAAAGTGATTTGCGCCAGTCTATGCTTAGGGCTACATCAATAGGAAAAAAGCCATAGAGATAGAACTTGGAACTACTTTTTGTGTCAAGTTTCAAAGAGCTAGCACAAACCGTGTTTCATTTAGAGTTCCAAATACATGTATCCCTATAGGAGAAAACAGAGTGTAACCTAAAAATTTAAACTGTTACTGCCAACGAACGGTTTAACCTAGAAGAACGAAATTTGGTGCACCAAGTGGGAATGGGGTACTGATCATTACCTGAAAGTGTCATCAAGATTGGGTGAAAAAAATGTGTGCTTAGATTTCAGGAACCTCGTAGTTTTTTGGAAGCTTTTCAACCCCTTTCAATTAAAGTGATTTGCGCCAGTCTCTGCTTATGGCTACATCAATAGGAAACACTCCATAGATACAGGACTTGGAACTTCTTTTTGTGTCAAGTTTCAAAAAGCTAGCACAAACCGTGTTTGATTTAGAGTTCCAACTACATGTATCCATATTGGAGAAAACAGAGTGAAAGCTAAAATTAAAACTGTTACTGCAAACGAACGGTTTGTCCTAGAAGAACGAAATTTGGTGAGCGAAATGGGATTGGGGTACTGATCATTACCTGAAAGTGTCATCAAGATTGTGTGAAAAAATGTGTGCTGAGATTCAGGAAATTCGTAGTTTTTTGGAAGCTTGGCAACCCCTTTCCATGAAAGTGATTTGCGCCAGTCTCTGCTTAGGGCTACATCAATAGGAAACAAACCATAGAGATAGAACTTGGAACTACTTTATTGTGTCAAGTTCAAAAGAGCTAGCACAAACCGTGTTTGATTTAGAGTTCCAACTACATGTATCCCTATAGGAGAAAACAGAGTGAAACCTAAAAATTAAAACTGTTACTGCCAACGAACGATTTAACCTAGAAGAAAAAAATTTGGTGAGCCAAGTGGGATTGGAGTAGTGATCATTACCTGAAAGTATCATCAAGATTGGGTGAAAAAATGTGTGCTGAGATTTCAGTAAATACGTAGTTTTTTGGAAGCTTGGCAAACCCTTTCCATGAAAGTGATTTGCGCCAGTCTCTGCTTAGTGCTACAGCAATAGGAAACAAATCATAGAGATAGAACTTGGAACTAATTTATTGTGTCAAGTTTCAAAAAGCTAGCACAAACCGTGTTTGATTGAGAGTTCCAACTACATGTATCCCTATAGGAGAAAACAGACTGAAACCTAAAAATTAATACTGTTACTGCCAACGAACGGTTTAACCCAGAAGAACGAAATTTGGTGAGCCAAGTGGGATTGGGGTACTGATCATTATCTGAAAGTGTCATCAAGATTGGGTGAAAAAATGTGTGCTGAGATTTCAGGAAACTCGTAGTTTTTTGGAAGCTTGGCAAACCCTTTCCATGAAAGTGATTCGCGCCAGTCTCTGCTTAGGGCTACATCAATAGGAAACAAACCATAGAGATAGAACTTGGAACTACTTTATTGTGTCAAGTTTCACAGAGCTAGCACAAACCGTGTTTGATTTAGAGTTCCAACTACATGTATCCATATTGGAGAAAACAGAGTGAAAGCTAAAATTAAAACTGTTACTGCAAACGAACGGTTTGTCCTAGAAGAACGAAATTTGGTGAGCGAAATGGGATTGGGGTACTGATCATTACCTGAAAGTGTCATCAAGATTGGGTGAAAAAATGTGTGCTGAGATTTCAGGAAACTCTTAGTTTTTTGGAAGATTGGCAACCCCTTTCCATGAAAGTGATTTGCGCCAGTCTCTGCCTAGGGCTACATCAATAGGAAACAAACCATAGAGATAGAACTTGGAACTACTTTATTGTGTCAAGTTTAAAAGAGCTAGCACAAACCGTGTTTGATTTAGAGTTCCAACTACATGTATCCCTATAGTAGAAAACAGAGTGAAACCTAAAAATTAAAACTGTTACTGCCACCGAACGATTTAAGCTAGAAGAAAAAAATTTGGTGAGCCAAGTGGGATTGGAGTAGTGATCATTACCTGAAAGTATCATCAAGATTGGGTGAAAAAATGTGTGCTGAGATTTCAGGAAACACGTACTTTTTTGGAAGCTTGGCAAACCCTTTCCATGAAAGTGATTTGCGCCAGTCTCTGCTTAGGGCTACAGCAATAGGAAACAAACCATAGAGATAGAACTTGGAACTAATTTATTGTGTCAAGTTTCAAAAAGCTAGCACAAAACGTGTTTGATTGAGAGTTCCAACTACATGTATCCCTATAGGAGAAAACAGAGTGAAACCTAAAAATTAATACTGTTACTGCCAACGAACGGTTTAACCCAGAAGAACGAAATTTGGTGAGCCAAGTGGGATTGGGGTACTGATCATTATCTGAAAGTGTCATCAAGATTGGGTGAAAAAATGTGTGCTGAGATTTCAGGAAACTCGTAGTTTTTTGGAAGCTTGGCAAACCCTTTCCATGAAAGTGATTTGCGCCAGTCTCTGCTTAGGGCTACATCAATAGGAAACAAACCATAGAGATAGAACTTGGAAATACTTTATTGTGTCAAGTTTCAAAGTGCTAGCACAAACCATGTTTGATTTAGAGTTACATCTACATGTATCCCTATAGGAGAAAACAGAGTGAAACCTAAAAATTAAAACTGTTACTTCCAACGAACGGTTTAACCTAGAAGAAGGAAATTTGGTGAACCAAGTGGGATTGGGGTACTCATCATTACCTGAAAGTGTCATCAAGATGCGTGAAAAAATATGTGCTGAGATTTCAGGAAACTCGTAGTTTTTTGGAAGCTTGGCAACCCCTTTCCATGAAAGTGACTTGCGCCAGTCTCTGCTTAGGGCTACAGCAATAGGAAACAAATCATAGAGATAGAACTTGGAATTAATTTATTGTGTCAAGTTTCAAAGAGCTAGCACAAACCGTGTTTGATTTAGAGTTCCAACTACATGTATCCCTATAGGAGAAAACAGAGTGAAACCTAAAATTTAAAACTGTTACTACCAACGAACGGTTTAAACTTGAAGAACGAAATTTGGTGAGCCAAGTGGGATTGGGGTACTGATCATTACCTGAAAGTGTCATCAAGATTGGGTGAAAAAATGTGTGCTGAGATTTCAGAAAACTCGTAGTTTTTTGGAAGCTTGGCAACCCCTTTCCATGAAAGTGATTCGCGCCAGTCTCTGCTTAGGGCTACATCAATAGGAAACAAACCATAGAAATAGAACTTGGAACTACTTTATTGTGTCAAGTTTCACAGAGCTAGCACAAACCGTGTTTGATTTAGAGTTCCAACTACATGTATCCATATTGGAGAAAACAGAGTGAAAGCTAAAATTAAAACTGTTACTGCAAACGAACGATATGTCCTAGAAGAACAAAATTTGGTGAGCCAAGTGGGATTTGGGTACTGATCATTACCTGAAAGTGTCATCAAGATTGGGTGAAAAAATGTGTGCTGAGATTTCAGGAAACTCGTAGTTTTTTGGAAGCTTGGCAACCCCTTTCCATGAAAGTGATTTGCGCCAGTCTCTGCTTAGGGCTACATCAATAGGAAACAAACCATAGAGATAGAACTTGGAACTACTTTATTGTGTCAAGTTTCAAAGAGCTAGCACAAACCGTGTTTGATTTAGAGTTCCAACTACCTGTATCACTATAGGAGAAAAAAGAGTGAAACCTAAAAATTAAAACTGTTACTGCCAACGAACGGTTTAACCTAGAAGAACAAAATTTGGTGAGCCAAGTGGGATTGGGGTACTGATCATTACCTGAAAGTGTCATCAAGATTGGGTGAAAAAATGTGTGCTGAGATTTCAGGAAACACGTAGTTTTTTGGAAGCTTGGCAAACCCTTTCCATGAAAGTGATTTGCGCCAGTCTCTGCTTAGGGCTACAGCAATAGGAAACGAACCATAGAGATAGAACTTGGAACTAATTTATTGTGTCAAGTTTCAAAAAGCTAGCACAAACCGTGTTTGATTTAGAGTTCCAACTACATGTATCCCTATAGGAGAAAACAGAGTGAAACCTAAAAATTAATACTGTTACTGCCAACGAACGGTTTAATCTAGAAGAACGAAATTTGGTGAGCCAAGTGGGATTGGGGTACTGATCATTATCTGAAAGTGTCATCAAGATTGGGTGAAAAAAAGTGTGCTGAGATTTCAGGAAACTCGTAGTTTTTTGGAAGCTTGGCAAACCCTTTCCATGAAAGTGATTTGCGCCAGTCTCTGCTTAGGGCTACATCAATAGGAAACAAACCATAGAGAAAGAACTTGGAACTACTTTATTGTGTCAAGTTTCAAAGTGCTAGCACAAACCATGTTTGATTTAGAGTTATATCTACATGTATCCCTATAGGAAAAAACAGAGTGAAACCTAAAAATTAAAACTGTTACTTCCAACGAACGGTTTAACCTAGAAGAAGAAAATTTGGTGAACCAAGTGGGATTGGGGTACTGATCATTACCTGAAAGTGTCATCAAGATGCGTGAAAAAATATGTGCTGAGATTTCAGGAAACTCGTAGTTTTTTGGAAGCTTGGCAACCCATTTCCATGAAAGTGATTTGCGCCAGTCTCTGCTTAGGGTTACAGCAATAGGAAACAAATCATAGAGATAGAACTTGGAATTAATTTATTGTGTCAAGTTTCAAAGAGCTAGCACAAACCGTGTTTGATTTAGAGTTCCAACTACATGTATCCCTATAGGAGAAAACAGAGTGAAACCTAAAAATTAAAACTATTACTACCAACGAACGGTTTAAACTTGAAGAACGAAATTTGGTGAGCCAAGTGGGATTGGGGCACTGATCATTACCTGAAAGTGTCATCAAGATTGGGTGAAAAAATGTGTGCTGAGATTTCAGAAAACTCGTAGTTTTTTGGAAGCTTGGCAACCCCTTTCCATGAAAGTGATTCGCGCCAGTCTCTGCTTAGGGCTACATCAATAGGAAACAAACCATAGAGATAGAACTTGGAACTACTTTATTGTGTCAAGTTTCACAGAGCTAGCACAAACCGTGTTTGATTTAGAGTTCCAACTACATGTATCCATATTGGAGAAAACAGAGTGAAAGCTAAAATTAAAACTGTTACTGCAAACGAACGGTTTGTCCTAGAAGAACGAAATTTGGTGAGCGAAATGGGATTGGGGTACTGATCATTACCTGAAAGTGTCATCAAGATTGTGTGAAAAAATGTGTGCTGAGATTTCAGGAAACTCGTAGTTTTTTGGAAGCTTGGCAACCCCTTTCCATGAAAATGATTTGCGCCAGTCTCTGCTTAGGGCTACATCAATAGGAAACAAACCATAGAGATAGAACTTGGAACTACTTTATTGTGTCAAGTTTAAAAGAGCTAGCACAAACCGTGTTTGATTTAGAGTTCCAACTACATGTATCCCTATAGGAGAAAACAGAGTGAAACCTAAAAATTAAAACTGTTACTGCCAACGAACGATTTAACCTAGAAGAAAAAAATTTGGTGAGCCAAGTGGGATTGGAGTAGTGATCATTACCTGAAAGTATCATCAAGATTTGGTAAAAAAATGTGTGCTGAGATTTCAGTAAACACGTAGTTTTTTGGAAGCTTGGCAAACCCTTTCCATGAAAGTGATTTGCGCCAGTCTCTGCTTAGTGCTACAGCAATAGGAAACAAACCATAGAGATAGAACTTGGAACTAATTTATTGTGTCAAGTTTCAAAAAGGTAGCACAAACTGTATTTGATTTAGAGTTCCATCTACATGTATCCATATAGGAGAAAACAGAGTGAAACCTAAAAATTAATACTGTTACTGCCAACGAACGGTTTAACCCAGAAGAACGAAATTTGGTGAGCCAAGTGGGATTGGGGTACTGATCATTATCCGAAAGTGTCATCAAGATTGGGTGAAAAAATGTGTGCTGAGATTTCAGGAAACTCGTAGTTTTTTTGAAGCTTGGCAACCCCTTTCCATGAAAGTGATTTGCGCCAGTCTCTGCTTATGGCTACATCAATAGGAAACACACCACAGATACAGGACTTGGAACTAATTTATTGTGTCAAGTTTCAAAGAGCTAGCACAAACCTTGTTTGATTTTGTGTTCCAACTACATGTATCCCTATAGGAGAAAACAGAGTGACACCTAAAAATTAATACTGTTACTGCCAACGAACGGTTTAACCAAGAAGAACGAAATTTGGTGAGCCAAGTGGGATTGGGGTACTGATCATTATCTGAAAGTGTCATCAAGATTGGGTGAAAAAATGTGTGCTGAGATTTCAGGAAACACGTAGTTTTTTGGAAGCTTGGCAAACCCTTTCCATGAAAGTGATTTGCGCCAGTCTCTGCTTAGGGCTACAGCAATAGGAAAAGAACCATAGAGATAGAACTTGGAACTAATTTATTGTGTCAAGTTTCAAAAAGCTAGCACAAACCGTGTTTGATTTAGAGTTCCAACTACATGTATCCCTATAGGAGAAAACAGAGTGAAACCTAAAAATTAATACTGTTACTGCCAACGAACGGTTTAATATAGAAGAACGAAATTTGGTGAGCCAAGTGGGATTGGGGTACTGATCATTATCTGAAAGAGTCATCAAGATTGGGTGAAAAAATGTGTGCTGAGATTTCAGGAAACTCGTACTTTTTTGGAAGCTTGGCAAACCCTTTCCATGAAAGTGATTTGCGCCAGTCTCTGCTTAGGGCTACATCAATAGGAAACAAACCATAGAGATAGAACTTGGAACTACTTTATTGTGTCAAGTTTCAATGTGCTAGCACAAACCATGTTTGATTTAGAGTTACATCTACATGTATCCCTATAGGAGAAAACAGTGTGAAACCTAAAAATTTAAACTGTTACTTCCAACGAACGGTTTAACCTAGAAGAAGGAAATTTGGTGAACCAAGTGGGATTGGGGTACTGATCATTACCTGAAAGTGTCATCAAGATGCGTGAAAAAATATGTGCTGAGATTTCAGGAAACTCGTAGTTTTTTGGAAGCTTGGCAACCCCTTTCCATGAAAGTGATTTGCGCCAGTCTCTGCTTAGGGCTACATCAATAGGAATCAAACCATAGAGATAGAACTTGGAACTACTTTATTGTGTCAAGTTTCAAAGAGCTAGCACAAACCGTGTTTGATTTAGAGTTCCAACTACATGTATCCCTATAGGAGAAAACATAGTGAAACCTAAAAAATAAAACTGTTACTGCCAAGGAACGGTTTAACCTAGAAGAACGATATTTGGTGAGCCAAGTGGAATTGGGGTACTGATCCTTATCTAAAAGTGTCATCAAGATTGGGTGAAAAAATGTGTGCTGAGATTTCAGAAACTCGTAGTTTTTTGGAAGCTTGGCAACCCCTTTCCATGAAAGTGATTTGCGCCAGTCTATGCTTAGGGCTACATCAATAGGAAAAAAGCCATAGAGATAGAACTTGGAACTACTTTTTGTGTCAAGTTTCAAAGAGCTAGCACAAACCGTGTTTCATTTAGAGTTCCAAATACATGTATCCCTATAGGAGAAAACAGAGTGTAACCTAAAAATTTAAACTGTTACTGCCAACGAACGGTTTAACCTAGAAGACGAAATTTGGTGCACCAAGTGGGAATGGGGTACTGATCATTACCTGAAAGTGTCATCAAGATTGGGTGAAAAAAATGTGTGCTTAGATTTCAGGAACCTCATAGTTTTTTGGAAGCTTGTCAACCCCTTTCAATTAAAGTGATTTGCGCCAGTCTCTGCTTATGGCTACATAAATAGGAAACACTCCATAGATACAGGACTTGGAAATTCTTTTTGTGTCAAGTTTCAAAAAGCTAGCACAAACCGTGTTTGATTTAGAGTTCCAACTACATGTATCCCTATAGGAGAAAACAGAGTGAAAGCTAAAATTAAAACTGTTACTGCAAACGAACCGTTTGTCCTAGAAGAACGAAATTTGGTTAGCCAAGTGGGATTGGGGTACTGATCATTACCTGAAAGTGTCATCAAGATTGGGTGAAAAAATGTGTGCTGAGATTTCAGAAAACTCGTAGTTTTTTGGAAGCTTGGCAACCACTTTCCATGAAAGTGATTTGCGCCAGTCTCTGCTTAGGGCTACATCAATAGGAAACAAACCATAAAGATATAACTTGGAACTACTTTATTGTGTCAAGTTTCAAAGTGCTAGCACAAACCATGTTTGATTTAGAGTTCCATCTACATGTATCCCTATAGGAGAAAACAGAGTGAAACCTAAAAATTAAAACTGTTACTACCAACGAACGGTTTAAACTTGAAGAACGAAATTTGGTGAGCCAAGTGGGATTGGGTACAGATCATTACCTGAAAGTGTCATCAAGATTGGGTGAAAAAATGTGTGCTGAGATTTCAGAAAACTCGTAGTTTTTTGGAAGCTTGGCAACCCATTTCTATGAAAGTGATTTGCGCCAGTCTCTGCTTAGGGCTACATCAATAGGAATCAAACCATAGAGATAGAACTTGGAACTACTTTATTGTGTCAAGTTTCACAGAGCTAGCACAAACCGTGTTTGATTTAGAGTTCCAACTACATGTATCCATATTGGAGAAAACAGAGTGAAAGCTAAAATTAAAACTGTTACTGCAAACGAACCGTATGTCCTAGAAGAACGAAATTTGGTGAGCCAAGTGGGATTGGGGTACTGATCATTACCTGAAAGTGTCATCAAGATTGGGTGAAAAAATGTGTGCTGAGATTTCAGGAAACTCGTAGTTTTTTGGAAGCTTGGCAACCCCTTTCCATGAAAGTGATTTGCGCCAGTCTCTGCTTAGGGCTACATCAATAGGAAACAAACCATAGAGATAGAACTTGGAACTACTTTATTGTGTCAAGTTTCAAAGAGCTAGCACAAACCGTGT
Organism: Spermophilus citellus; assembly: GCF_964194105.1. Taxonomy (NCBI): domain Eukaryota; kingdom Metazoa; phylum Chordata; class Mammalia; order Rodentia; family Sciuridae; genus Spermophilus; species Spermophilus citellus. Next base: position 18,291,412 of record NC_138197.1, on the reverse strand, counting down.
TTGATTTAGAGTTCCAACTACCTGTATCACTATAGGAGAAAAAAGAGTGAAACCTAAAAATTAAAACTGTTACTGCCAACGAACGGTTTAACCTAGAAGAACAAAATTTGGTGAGCCAAGTGGGATTGGGGTACTGATCATTACCTGAAAGTGTCATCAAGATTGGGTGAAAAAATGTGTGCTGAGATTTCAGGAAACACGTAGTTTTTTGGAAGCTTGGCAAACCCTTTCCATGAAAGTGATTTGCGCCAGTCTCTGCTTAGGGCTACAGCAATAGGAAACGAACCATAGAGATAGAACTTGGAACTAATTTATTGTGTCAAGTTTCAAAAAGCTAGCACAAACCGTGTTTGATTTAGAGTTCCAACTACATGTATCCCTATAGGAGAAAACAGAGTGAAACCTAAAAATTAATACTGTTACTGCCAACGAACGGTTTAATCTAGAAGAACGAAATTTGGTGAACCAAGTGGGATTGGGGTACTGATCATTACCTGAAAGTGTCATCAAGATGCGTGAAAAAATATGTGCTGAGATTTCAGGAAACTCGTAGTTTTTTGGAAGCTTGGCAACCCCTTTCCATGAAAGTGATTTGCGCCAGTCTCTGCTTATGGCTACATCAATAGGAAACACTCCATAGATACAGGACTTGGAACTTCTTTTTGTGTCAAGTTTCAAAAAGCTAGCACAAACCGTGTTTGATTTAGAGTTCCAACTACATGTATCCCTATAGGAGAAAACAGAGTGAAAGCTAAAATTAAAACTGTTACTGCAAACGAAAGGTTTGTCCTAGAAGAACGAAATTTGGTGAGCCAAGTGGGATTGGGGTACTGATCATTACCTGAAAGTGTCATCAAGATTGGGTGAAAAAATGTGTGCTGAGATTTCAGGAAACTCGTAGTTTTTTGGAAGCTTGGCAACCCCTTTCCATGAAAGTGATTTGTGCCAGTCTCTGCTTAGGGCTACTTCAATAGGAAACAAACCATAGAGATAGAAATTGGAACTACTTTATTGTGTCAAGTTTCAAAGAGCTAGAACAAACCGTGTTTGATTTAGAGTTCCAACTACATGTATCCCTATAGGAGAAAACAGAGTGAAACCTAAAATTAAAACTGTTACTGCCAACGAACGGTTTAACCTAGAAGAAAAAAATTTGGTGAGCCAAGTGGGATTGGGGTACTGATCATTACCTGAAAGTATCATCAAGATTGGGTGAAAAAATGTGTGCTGAGATTTCAGGAAACACGTAGTTTTTTGGAAGCTTGGCAAACCCTTTCCATGAAAGTGATTTGCGCCAGTCTCTGCTTAGGGCTACATCAATAGGAAACAAACCATAGAGATAGAACTTGGAACTACTTTATTGTGTCAAGTTTCAAAGTGCTAGCACAAACCATGTTTGATTTAGAGTTACATCTACATGTATCCCTATAGGAGAAAACAGAGTGAAACCTAAAAATTTAAACTGTTACTTCCAACGAACGGTTTAACCTAGAAGAAGGAAATTTGGTGAACCAAGTGGGATTGGGGTACTGATCATTACCTGAAAGTGTCATCAAGATGCGTGAAAAAATATGTGCTGAGATTTCAGGAAACTCGTAGTTTTTTGGAAGCTTGGCAACCCCTTTCCATGAAAGTGATTTGCGCCAGTCTCTGCTTAGGGTTACAGCAATAGGAAACAAATCATAGAGATAGAACTTGGAATTAATTTATTGTGTCAAGTTTCAAAGAGCTAGCACAAACCGTGTTTGATTTAGAGTTCCAACTACATGTATCCATATTAGAGAAAACAGAGTGAAAGCTAAAATTAAAACTGTTACTGCAAACGAACGGTTTGTCCTAGAAGAACGAAATTTGGTGAGCGAAATGGGATTGGGGTACTGATCATTACCTGAAAGTGTCATCAAGATTGGGTGAAAAAATGTGTGCTGAGATTCAGGAAATTCGTAGTTTTTTGGAAGCTTGGCAACCCCTTTCCATGAAAGTGATTTGCGCCAGTCTCTGCTTAGGGCTACATCAATAGGAAACAAACCATAGAGATAGAACTTGGAACTACATTTTTGTGTCAAGTTCAAAAGAGCTAGCACAAACCGTGTTTGATTTAGAGTTCCAACTACATGTATCCCTATAGGAGAAAACAGAGTGAAACCTAAAAATTAAAACTGTTACTGCCAACGAACGATTTAACCTAGAAGAAAAAAATTTGGTGAGCCAAGTGGGATTGGAGTAGTGATCATTACCTGAAAGTATCATCAAGATTGGGTGAAAAAATGTGTGCTGAGATTTCAGTAAACACGTAGTTTTTTGGAAGCTTGGCAAACCCTTTCCATGAAAGTGATTTGCGCCAGTCTCTGCTTAGTGCTACAGCAATAGGAAACAAATCATAGAGATAGAACTTGGAACTAATTTATTGTGTCAAGTTTCAAAAAGCTAGCACAAACCGTGTTTGATTGAGAGTTCCAACTACATGTATCCCTATAGGAGAAAACACAGTGAAACCTAAAAATTAAAACTGTTACTTCCAACGAACGGTTTAACCTAGAAGAAGGAAATTTGGTGAACCAAGTGGGATTGGCGTACTCATCATTACCTGAAAGTGTCATCAAGATGCGTGAAAAAATATGTGCTGAGATTTCAGGAAACTCGTAGTTTTTTGGAAGCTTGGCAACCCCTTTCCATGAAAGTGATTTGCGCCAGTCTCTGCTTAGGGCTACAGCAATAGGAAACAAATCATAGAGATAGAACTTGGAATTAATTTATTGTGTCAAGTTTCAAAGAGCTAGCACAAACCGTGTTTGATTTAGAGTTCCAAATACATGTATCCCTATAGGAGAAAACAGAGTGAAACCTAAAAATTAAAACTGTTACTACCAACGAACGGTTTAAACTTGAAGAACGAAATTTGGTGAGCCAAGTGGGATTGGGGTACTGATCATTACCTGAAAGTGTCATCAAGATTGGGTGAAAAAATGTGTGCTGAGATTTCAGAAAACTCGTAGTTTTTTGGAAGCTTGGCAACCCCTTTCCATGAAAGTGATTCGCGCCAGTCTCTGCTTAGGGCTACATCAATAGGAAACAAACCATAGAAATAGAACTTGGAACTACTTTATTGTGTCAAGTTTCACAGAGCTAGCACAAACCGTGTTTGATTTAGAGTTCCAACTACATGTATCCATATTGGAGAAAACAGAGTGAAAGCTAAAATTAAAACTGTTACTGCAAACGAACGGTATGTCCTAGAAGAACAAAATTTGGTGAGCCAAGTGGGATTTGGGTACTGATCATTACCTGAAAGTGTCATCAAGATTGGGTGAAAAAATGTGTGCTGAGATTTCAGGAAACTCGTAGTTTTTTGGAAGCTTGGCAACCCCTTTCCATGAAAGTGATTTGCGCCAGTCTCTGCTTAGGGCTACATCAATAGGAAACAAACCATAGAGATAGAACTTGGAACTACTTTATTGTGTCAAGTTTCAAAGAGCTAGCACAAACCGTGTTTGATTTAGAGTTCCAACTACCTGTATCACTATAGGAGAAAAAAGAGTGAAACATAAAAATTAAAACTGTTACTGCCAACGAACGGTTTAACCTAGAAGAACAAAATTTGGTGAGCCAAGTGGGATTGGGGTACTGATCATTACCTGAAAGTGTCATCAAGATTGGGTGAAAAAATGTGTGCTGAGATTTCAGGAAACACGTAGTTTTTTGGAAGCTTGGCAAACCCTTTCCATGAAAGTGATTTGCGCCAGTCTCTGCTTAGGGCTACAGCAATAGGAAACGAACCATAGAGATAGAACTTGGAACTAATTTATTGTGTCAAGTTTCAAAAAGCTAGCACAAACCGTGTTTGATTTAGAGTTCCAACTACATGTATCCCTATAGGAGAAAACAGAGTGAAACCTAAAAATTAATACTGTTACTGCCAACGAACGGTTTAATCTAGAAGAACGAAATTTGGTGAGCCAAGTGGGATTGGGGTACTGATCATTATCTGAAAGTGTCATCAAGATTGGGTGAAAAAAAGTGTGCTGAGATTTCAGGAAACTCGTAGTTTTTTGGAAGCTTGGCAAACCCTTTCCATGAAAGTGATTTGCGCCAGTCTCTGCTTAGGGCTACATCAATAGGAAACAAACCATAGAGAAAGAACTTGGAACTACTTTATTGTGTCAAGTTTCAAAGTGCTAGCACAAACCATGTTTGATTTAGAGTTATATCTACATGTATCCCTATAGGAAAAAACAGAGTGAAACCTAAAAATTAAAACTGTTACTTCCAACGAACGGTTTAACCTAGAAGAAGAAAATTTGGTGAACCAAGTGGCATTGGGGTACTGATCATTACCTGAAAGTGTCATCAAGATGCGTGAAAAAATATGTGCTGAGATTTCAGGAAACTCGTAGTTTTTTGGAAGCTTGGCAACCCATTTCCATGAAAGTGATTTGCGCCAGTCTCTGCTTAGGGTTACAGCAATAGGAAAAAAATCATAGAGATAGAACTTGGAATTAATTTATTGTGTCAAGTTTCAAAGAGCTAGCACAAACCGTGTTTGATTTAGAGTTCCAACTACATGTATCCCTATAGGAGAAAACAGAGTGAAACCTAAAAATTAAAACTGTTACTACCAACGAACGGTTTAAACTTGAAGAACGAAATTTGGTGAGCCAAGTGGGATTGGGGCACTGATCATTACCTGAAAGTGTCATCAAGATTGGGTGAAAAAATGTGTGCTGAGATTTCAGAAAACTCGTAGTTTTTTGGAAGCTTGGCAACCCCTTTCCATGAAAGTGATTCGCGCCAGTCTCTGCTTAGGGCTACATCAATAGGAAACAAACCATAGAGATAGAACTTGGAACTACTTTATTGTGTCAAGTTTCACAGAGCTAGCACAAACCGTGTTTGATTTAGAGTTCCAACTACATGTATCCATATTTGAGAAAACAGAGTGAAAGCTAAAATTAAAACTGTTACTGCAAACGAACGGTTTGTCCTAGAAGAACGAAATTTGGTGAGCCAAGTGGGATTGGGGTACAGATCATTACCTGAAAGTGTCATCAAAATTGGGTGAAAAAATGTGTGCTGAGATTTCAGAAAACTCGTAGTTTTTTGGAAGCTTGGCAACCCCTTTCCATGAAAGTGATTCGCGCCAGTCTCTGCTTAGGGCTACATCAATAGGAAACAAACCATAGAGATAGAACTTGGAACTACTTTATTGTGTCAAGTTTCACAGAGCTAGCACAAACCGTGTTTGATTTAGAGTTCCAACTACATGTATCCATATTTGAGAAAACAGAGTGAAAGCTAAAATTAAAACTGTTACTGCAAACGAACGGTTTGTCCTAGAAGAACGAAATTTGGTGAGCGAAATGGGATTGGGGTACTGATCATTACCTGAAAGTGTCATCAAGATTGGGTGAAAAAATGTGTGCTGAGATTTCAGGAAACTCGTAGTTTTTTGGAAGCTTGGCAACCCCTTTCCATGAAAATGATTTGCGCCAGTCTCTGCTTAGGGCTACATCAATAGGAAACAAACCATAGAGATAGAACTTGGAACTACTTTATTGTGTCAAGTTTAAAAGAGCTAGCACAAACCGTGTTTGATTTAGAGTTCCAACTACATGTATCCCTATAGGAGAAAACAGAGTGAAACCTAAAAATTAAAACTGTTACTGCCAACGAACGATTTAACCTAGAAGAAAAAAATTTGGTGAGCCAAGTGGGATTGGAGTAGTGATCATTACCTGAAAGTATCATCAAGATTTGGTAAAAAAATGTGTGCTGAGATTTCAGTAAACACGTAGTTTTTTGGAAGCTTGGCAAACCCTTTCCATGAAAGTGATTTGCGCCAGTCTCTGCTTAGTGCTACAGCAATAGGAAACAAACCATAGAGATAGAACTTGGAACTAATTTATTGTGTCAAGTTTCAAAAAGGTAGCACAAACAGTATTTGATTGAGAGTTCCAACTACATGTATCCCTATAGGAGAAAACAGAGTGAAACCTAAAAATTAATACTGTTACTGCCAACTAACGGATTAACCCAGAAGAACGAAATTTGGTGAGCCAAGTGGGATTGGGGTACTGATCATTATCCGAAAGTGTCATCAAGATTGGGTGAAAAAATGTGTGCTGAGATTTCAGGAAACTCGTACTTTTTTGGAAGCTTGGCAACCCCTTTCCATGAAAGTGATTTGGGCCAGTCTCTGCTTAGGGCTACATCAATAGGAATCAAACCATAGAGATAGAACTTAGAACTACTTTATTGTGTCAAGTTTCACAGAGCTAGCACAAACCGTGTTTGATTTGGAGTTCCAACTACATGTATCCATATTGGAGAAAACAGAGTGAAAGCTAAAATTAAAACTGTTACTGCAAACGAACGGTATGTCCTAGAAGAACGAAATTTGGTGAGCCAAGTGGGATTGGGGTACTGATCATTACCTGAAAGTGTCATCAAGATTTGGTGAAAAAATGTGTGCTGAGATTTCAGGAAACTCGTAGTTTTTTGGAAGCTTGGCAACCCCTTTCCATGAAAGTGAGTTGCACCAGTCTCTGCTTAGGGCTACATCAATAGGAAACAAACCATAGAGATAGACCTTGGAACTACTTTATTGTGTCAAGTTTCAAAGAGCTAGCACAAACCGTGTTTGATTTAGAGTTCCAACTACCTGTATCACTATAGGAGAAAAAAGAGTGAAACCTAAAAATTAAAACTGTTACTGCCAACGAACGGTTTAACCTAGAAGAACAAAATTTGGTGAGCCAAGTGGGATTGGGGTATTGATCATTACCTGAAAGTGTCATCAAGATTGGGTGAAAAAATGTGTGCTGAGATTTCAGGAAACACGTAGTTTTTTGGAAGCTTGGCAACCCCTTTCCATGAAAGTGATTTGCGCCAGTCTCTGCTTATGGCTACATCAATAGGAAACACACCACAGATACAGGACTTGGAACTAATTTATTGTGTCAAGTTTCAAAGAGCTAGCACAAACCTTGTTTGATTTTGTGTTCCAACTACATGTATCCCTATAGGAGAAAACAGAGTGAAACCTAAAAATTAATACTGTTACTGCCAACGAACGGTTTAACCAAGAAGAACGAAATTTGGTGAGCCAAGTGGGATTGGGGTACTGATCATTATCTGAAAGTGTCATCAAGATTGGGTGAAAAAATGTGTGCTGAGATTTCAGGAAACTCGTAGTTTTTTGGAAGCTTGGCAAACCCTTTCCATGAAAGTGATTTGCGCCAGTCTCTGCTTAGGGCTACATCAATAGGAAACAAACCATAGAGATAGAACTTGGAACTACTTTATTGTGTCAAGTTTCAAAGTGGTAGCACAAACCATGTTTGATTTAGAGTTACATCTACATGTATCCCTATAGGAGAAAACAGAGTGAAACCTAAAAATTAAAACTGTTACTTCCAACGAACGGTTTAACCTAGAAGAAGGAAATTTGGTGAACCAAGTGGGATTGGGGTACTGATCATTACCTGAAAGTGTCATCAAGATGCGTGAAAAAATATGTGCTGAGATTTCAGGAAACTCGTAGTTTTTTGGAAGCTTGGCAACCCCTTTCCCTGAAAGTGATTTGCGCCAGTCTCTGCTTAGGGTTACAGCAATAGGAAACAAATCATAGAGATAGAACTTGGAATTAATTTATTGTGTCAAGTTTCAAAGAGCTAGCACAAACCGTGTTTGATTTAGAGTTCCAACTACATGTATCCCTATAGGAGAAAACAGAGTGAAACCTAAAAATTAAAACTGTTACTACCAACGAACGGTTTGAACTTGAAGAACGAAATTTGGTGAGCCAAGTGGGATTGGGGTACTGATCATTACCTGAAAGTGACATCAAGATTGGGTGAAAAAAATGTGTGCTGAGATTTCAGAAAACTCGTAGTTTTTTGGAAGCTTGGCAACCCCTTTCCATGAAAGTGATTTGCGCCAGTCTCTGCTTAGGGCTACATCAATAGGAAACAAACCATAGAGATAGAACTTGGAACTACTTTATTGTGTCAACTTTCACAGAGCTAGCACAAACCGTGTTTGATTTAGAGTTCCAACTACATGTATCCATATTGGAGAAAACAGAGTGAAAGCTAAAATTAAAACTGTTACTGCAAACGAACGGTTTGTCCTAGAAGAACGAAATTTGGTGAGCCAAGTGGGATTGGGGTACTGATCATTACCTGAAAGTGTCATCAAGATTGGGTGAAAAAATGTGTGCTGAGATTTCAGGAAACTCGTAGTTTTTTGGAAGCTTGGCAACCCCTTTCCATGAAAGTGATTTGCGCCAGTCTCTGCATAGGGCTACATCAATAGGAAACAAACCATAGAGATAGAACTTGGAACTACTTTATTGTGTCAAGTTTCAAAGAGCTAGCACAAACCGTGTTTGATTTAGAGTTCCAACTACATGTATCCCTATAGGAGAAAACAGAGTGAAACCTAAAAATTAATACTGTTACTGCCAACGAACGGTTTAATCTAGAAGAACGAAATTTGGTGAGCCAAGTGGGATTGGGGTACTGATCATTATCTGAAAGTGTCATCAAGATTGGGTGAAAAAAAGTGTGCTGAGATTTCAGGAAACTCGTAGTTTTTTGGAAGCTTGGCAAACCCTTTCCATGAAAGTGATTTGCGCCAGTCTCTGCTTAGGGCTACATCAATAGGAAACAAACCATAGAGAAAGAACTTGGAACTACTTTATTGTGTCAAGTTTCAAAGTGCTAGCACAAACCATGTTTGATTTAGAGATATATCTACATGTATTACTATAGGAAAAAACAGAGTGAAACCTAAAAATTAAAACTGTTACTTCCAACGAACGGTTTAACCTAGAAGAAGAAAATTTGGTGAACCAAGTGGGATTGGGGTACTGATCATTACCTGAAAGTGTCATCAAGATGCGTGAAAAAATATGTGCTGAGATTTCAGGAAACTCGTAGTTTTTTGGAAGCTTGGCAACCCCTTTCCATGAAAGTGATTTGCGCCAGTCTCTGCTTAGGGTTACAGCAATAGGAAACAAATCATAGAGATAGAACTTGGAATTAATTTATTGTGTCAAGTTTCAAAGAGCTAGCACAAACCGTGTTTGATTTAGAGTTCCAACTACATGTATCCCTATAGGAGAAAACAGAGTGAAACCTAAAAATTAAAACTGTTACTGCCAATGAACGGTTTAAACTTGAAGAACGAAATTTGGTGAGCCAAGTGGGATTGGGGCACTGATCATTACCTGAAAGTGTCATCAAGATTGGGTGAAAAAATGTGTGCTGAGATTTCAGAAAACTCGTAGTTTTTGGAAGCTTGGCAACCCCTTTCCATGAAAGTGATTCGCGCCAGTCTCTGCTTAGGGCTACATCAATAGGAAACAAACCATAGAGATAGAACTTGGAACTACTTTATTGTGTCAAGTTTCACAGAGCTAGCACAAACCGTGTTTGATTTAGAGTTCCAACTACATGTATCCATATTGGAGAAAACAGAGTGAAAGCTAAAATTAAAACTGTTACTGCAAACGAACGGTTTGTCCTAGAAGAACGAAATTTGGTGAGCGAAATGGGATTGGGGTACTGATCATTACCTGAAAGTGTCATCAAGATTGGGTGAAAAAATGTGTGCTGAGATTTCAGGAAACTCGTAGTTTTTTGGAAGCTTGGCAACCCCTTTCCATGAAAGTGATTTGCGCCAGTCTCTGCTTAGGGCTACATCAATAGGAAACAAACCATAGAGATAGAACTTGGAACTACTTTATTGTGTCAAGTTTAAAAGAGCTAGCACAAACCGTGTTTGATTTAGAGTTCCAACTACATGTATCCCTATAGGAGAAAACAGAGTGAAACCTAAAAATTAAAACTGTTACTGCCAACGAATGATTTAACCTAGAAGAAAAAAATTTGGTGAGCCAAGTGGGATTGGAGTAGTGATCATTACCTGAAAGTATCATCAAGATTTGGTAAAAAAATGTGTGCTGAGATTTCAGTAAACACGTAGTTTTTTGGAAGCTTGGCAAACCCTTTCCATGAAAGTGATTTGCGCCAGTCTCTGCTTAGTGCTACAGCAATAGGAAACAAACCATAGAGATAGAACTTGGAACTAATTTATTGTGTCAAGTTTCAAAAAGCTAGCACAAACCGTATTTGATTGAGAGTTCCAACTACATGTATCCCTATAGGAGAAAACAGAGTGAAACCTAAAAATTAATACTGTTACTGCCAACGAACGGTTTAACCCAGAAGAACGAAATTTGGTGAGCCAAGTGGGATTGGGGTACTGATCATTATCCGAAAGTGTCATCAAGATTGGGTGAAAAAATGTGTGCTGAGATTTCAGGAAACTCGTAGTTTTTTTGAAGCTTGGCAAACCCTTTCCATGAAAGTGATTTGCGCCAGTCTCTGCTTAGGGCTACATCAATAGGAAACAAACCATAAAGATAGAACTTGGAACTACTTTATTGTGTCAAGTTTCAAAGTGCTAGCACAAACCATGTTTGATTTAGAGTTCCATCTACATGTATCCCTATAGGAGAAAACAGAGTGAAACCTAAAAATTAAAACTGTTACTACCAACGAACGGTTTAAACTTGAAGAACGAAATTTGGTGAGCCAAGTGGGATTGGGGTACAGATCATTACCTGAAAGTGTCATCAAGATTGGGTGAAAAAATGTGTGCTGAGATTTCAGAAAACTCGTAGTTTTTTGGAAGCTTGGCAACCCCTTTCCATGAAAGTGATTTGGGCCAGTCTCTGCTTAGGGCTACATCAATAGGAATCAAACCATAGAGATAGAACTTGGAACTACTTTATTGTGTCAAGTTTCACAGAGCTAGCACAAACCGTGTTTGATTTAGAGTTCCAACTACATGTATCCATATTGGAGAAAACAGAGTGAAAGCTAAAATTAAAACTGTTACTGCAAACGAACGGTATGTCCTAGAAGAACGAAATTTGGTGAGCCAAGTGGGATTGGGGTACTGATCATTACCTGAAAGTGTCATCAAGATTGGTTGAAAAAATGTGTGCTGAGATTTCAGGAAACTCGTAGTTTTTTGGAAGCTTGGCAACCCCTTTCCATGAAAGTGATTTGCGCCAGTCTCTGCTTAGGGCTACATCAATAGGAATCAAACCATAGAGATAGAACTTGGAACTACTTTATTGTGTCAAGTTTCAAAGAGCTAGCACAAACCGTGTTTGATTTAGAGTTCCAACTACATGTATCCATATTGGAGAAAACAGAGTGAAAGCTAAAATTAAAACTGTTACTGCAAACGAACGGTATGTCCTAGAAGAACGAAATTTGGTGAGCCAAGTGGGATTGGGGTACTGATCATTACCTGAAAGTGTCATCAAAATTGGGTAAAAAAATATGTGCTGAGATTTCAGGAAACTCGTAGTTTTTTGGAAGCTTGGCAACCCCTTTCCATGAAAGTGATTTGCGCCAGTCTCTGCTTAGGGCTACATCAATAGGAAACAAACCATAGAGATAGAACTTGGAACTACTTTATTGTGTCAAGTTTCAAAGAGCTAGCACAAACCGTGTTTGATTTAGAGTTCCAACTACCTGTATCACTATAGGAGAAAAAAGAGTGAAACCTAAAAATTAAAACTGTTACTGCCAACGAACGGTTTAACCTAGAAGAACAAAATTTGGTGAGTCAAGTGGGATTGGGGTACTGATCATTACCTGAAAGTGTCATCAAGATTGGGTGAAAAAATGTGTGCTGAGATTTCAGGAAACACGTAGTTTTTTGGAAGCTTGGCAACCCCTTTCCATGAAAGTGATTTGCGCCAGTCTCTGCTTATGGCTACATCAATAGGAAACACACCACAGATACAGGACTTGGAACTAATTTATTGTGTCAAGTTTCAAAGAGCTAGCACAAACCTTGTTTGATTTTGTGTTCCAACTACATGTATCCCTATAGGAGAAAACAGAGTGAAACCTAAAAATTAATACTGTTACTGCCAACGAACGGTTTAACCAAGAAGAACGAAATTTGGTGAGCCAAGTGGGATTGGGGTACTGATCATTATCTGAAAGTGTCATCAAGATTGGGTGAAAAAATGTGTGCTGAGATTTCAGGAAACTCGTAGTTTTTTGGAAGCTTGGCAAACCCTTTCCATGAAAGTGATTTGCGCCAGTCTCTGCTTAGGGCTACATCAATAGGAAACAAACCATAGAGATAGAACTTGGAACTACTTTATTGTGTCAAGTTTCAAAGTGGTAGCACAAACCATGTTTGATTTAGAGTTACATCTACATGTATCCCTATAGGAGAAAACAGAGTGAAACCTAAAAATTAAAACTGTTACTACCAACGAACGGTTTAAACTTGAAGAACGAAATTTGGTGAGCCAAGTGGGATTGGGGTACTGATCATTACCTGAAAGTGACATCAAGATTGGGTGAAAAAAATGTGTGCTGAGATTTCAGAAAACTCGTAGTTTTTTGGAAGCTTGGCAACCCCTTTCCATGAAAGTGATTTGCGCCAGTCTCTGCTTAGGGCTACATCAATAGGAAACAAACCATAGAGATAGAACTAGGAACTACTTTATTGTGTCAACTTTCACAGAGCTAGCACAAACCGTGTTTGATTTAGAGTTCCAACTACATGTATCCATATTGGAGAAAACAGATTGAAAGCTAAAATTAAAACTGTTACTGCAAACGAACGGTTTGTCCTAGAAGAACGAAATTTGGTGAGCGGAGTGGGATTGGGGTACTGATCATTACCTGAAAGTGTCATCAAGATTGGGTGAAAAAATGTGTGCTGAGATTTCAGGAAACTCGTAGTTTTTTGGAAGCTTGGCAACCCCTTTCCATGAAAGTGATTTGCGCCAGTCTCTGCTTAGTGCTACATCAATAGGAAACAAACCATAGAGATAGAACTTGGAACTACTTTATTGTGTCAAGTTTAAAAGAGCTAGCACAAACCGTGTTTGATTTAGAGTTCCAACTACATGTATCCCTATAGGAGAAAACAGAGTGAAACCTAAAAATTAAAACTGTTACTGCCAACGAACGATTTAACCTAGAAGAAAAAAATTTGGTGAGCCAAGTGGGATTGGAGTAGTGATCATTACCTGAAAGTATCATCAAGATTGGGTGAAAAAATGTGTGCTGAGATTTCAGGAAACTCGTAGTTTTTTGGAAGCTTGGCAAACCCTTTCCATGAAAGTGATTTGCGCCAGTCTCTGCTTAGGGCTACATCAATAGGAAACAAACCACAGAGATAGAACTTGGAACTACTTTATTGTGTCAAGTTTCAAAGTGCTAGCACAAACCATGTTTGATTTAGAGTTCCATCTACATGTATCCCTATAGGAGAAAACAGAGTGAAACCTAAAAATTAAAACTGTTACTACCAACGAACGGTTTAAACTTGAAGAACGAAATTTGGTGAGCCAAGTGGGATTGGGGTACATATCATTACCTGAAAGTGTCATCAAGATTGGGTGAAAAAAAGTGTGCTGAGATTTCAGAAAACTCGTAGTTTTTTGGAAGCTTGGCAACCCCTTTCCATGAAAGTGATTTGGGCCAGTCTCTGCTTAGGGCTACATCAATAGGAATCAAACCATAGAGATAGAACTTGGAACTACTTTATTGTGTCAAGTTTCACAGAGCTAGCACAAACCGTGTTTGATTTAGAGTTCCAACTACATGTATCCATATTGGAGAAAACAGAGTGAAAGCTAAAATAAAAACTGTTACTGCAAACGAACGGTATGTCCTAGAAGAACGAAATTTGGTGAGCCAAGTGGGATTGGGGTACTGATCATTACCTGAAAGTGTCATCAAGATTGGGTGAAAAAATGTTTGCTGAGATTTCAGAAAACTCGTAGTTTTTTGGAAGCTTGGCAACCCCTTTCCATGAAAGTGATTTGCGCCAGTCTCTGCTTAGGGCTACATCAATAGGAAACAAACCATAGAGATAGAACTTGGAACTACTTTATCGTGTCAACTTTCACAGAGCTAGCACAAACCGTGTTTGATTTAGAGTTCCAACTACATGTATCCATATTGGAGAAAACAGATTGAATGCTAAAATTAAAACTGTTACTGCAAACGAACGGTTTGTCCTAGAAGAACGAAATTTGGTGAGCGAAGTGGGATTGGGGTACTGATCATTACCTGAAAGTGTCATCAAGATTGGGTGAAAAAATGTGTGCTGAGATTTCAGGAAACTCGTAGTTTTTTGGAAGCTTGGCAACCCCTTTCCATGAAAGTGATTTGCACCAGTCTCTGCTTAGGGCTACATCAATAGGAAACAAACCATAGAGATAGAACTTGGAACTACTTTATTGTGTCAAGTTTAAAAGAGCTAGCACAAACCTTGTTTGATTTAGAGTTCCAACTACATGTATCCCTATAGGAGAAAACAGAGTGAAACCTAAAAATTAAAACTGTTACTGCCAACGAACGATTTAACCTAGAAGAAAAAAATTTGGTGAGCCAAGTGGGATTGGAGTAGTGATCATTACCTGAAAGTATCATCAAGATTGGGTGAAAAAATGTGTGCTGAGATTTCAGTAAACACGTAGTTTTTTGGAAGCTTGGCAAACCCTTTGCATGAAAGTGATTTGTGCCAGTCTCTGCTTAGTGCTACAGCAATAGGAAACAAACCATAGAGATAGAACTTGGAACTAATTTATTGTGTCAAGTTTCAAAAAGCTAGCACAAACCGTGTTTGATTGAGAGTTCCAACTACATGTATCCCTATAGGAGAAAACAGAGTGAAACCTAAAAATTAATACTGTTACTGCCAACGAACGGTTTAACCCAGAAGAACGAAATTTGGTGAGCCAAGTGGGATTGGGGTACTGATCATTATCCGAAAGTGTCATCAAGATTGGGTGAAAAAATGTGTGCTGAGATTTCAGGAAACTCGTAGTTTTTTGGAAGCTTGGCAAACCCTTTCCATGAAAGTGATTTGCGCCAGTCTCTGCTTAGAGCTACATCAATAGGAAACAAACCACAGAGATAGAACTTGGAACTAATTTATTGTGTCAAGTTTCAAAAAGTTAGCACAAACCGTGTTTGATTTAGAGTTCCAACTACATGTATCCCTATAGGAGAAAACAGAGTGAAACCTAAAAATTAATACTGTTACTGCCAACGAACGGTTTAATCTAGAAGAACGAAATTTGGTGAGCCAAGTGGGATTGTGGTACTGATCATTATCTGAAAGTGTCATCAAGTTTGGGTGAAAAAATGTGTGCTGAGATTTCAGGAAACTCGTACTTTTTTGGAAGCTTGGCAAACCCTTTCCATGAAAGTTTTTTGCGCCAGTCTCTGCTTAGGGCTACATCAATAGGAAACAAACCATAGAGATAGAACTTGGAACTACTTTATTGTGTCTAGTTTCAAAGTGCTAGCACAAACTGTGTTTGATTTAGAGTTGCAAATACATGTATCCATATTGGAGAAAACAGAGTGAAAGCTAAAATTAAAACTGTTACTGCAAACGAACGGTTTGTCCTAGAAGAACGAAATTTGGTGAGCCAAGTGGGATTGGGGTACTGATCATTACCTGAAAGTGTCATCAAGATTGGGTGAAAAAATGTGTGCTGAGATTTCAGGAAACTCGTAGTTTTTTGGAAGCTTGGCAACCCCTTTCCATGAAAGTGATTTGCGCCAGTCTCTGCTTAGGGCTACATCAATAGGAAACAAACCATAGAGATAGAACTTGGAACTACTTTATTGTGTCAAGTTTCAAAGAGCTAGCAGAAACCGTGTTTGATTTAGAGTTCCAACTACCTGTATCCCTATAGGAGAAAAAAGAGTGAAACCTAAAAATTAAAACTGTTACTGCCAACGAACGGTTTAACCTAGAAGAACAAAATTTGGTGAGCCAAGTGGGATTGGGGTACTGATCATTACCTGAAAGTGTCATCAAGATTGGGTGAAAAAATGTGTGCTGAGATTTCAGGAAACACATAGTTTTTTGGAAGCTTGGCAAACCCTTTCCATGAAAGTGATTTGCGCCAGACTCTGCTTAGGGCTACAGCAATAGGAAACGAACCATAGAGATCGAACTTGGAACTAATTTATTGTGTCAAGTTTCAAAAAGCTAGCACAAACCATGTTTCATTTAGAGTTCCAACTACATGTATCCCTATAGTAGAAAACAGAGTGAAACCTAAAAATTAATACTGTTACTGCCAACGAACGGTTTAACCTAGAAGAACGAAATTTGGTGAGCCAAGTGGGATTGGGGTACTGATCATTACCTGAAAGTGTCATCAAGATTGGGTGAAAAAATGTGTGCTGAGATTTCAGGAAACACGTAGTTTTTTGGAAGCTTGGCAAACCCTTCCCATGAAAGTGATTTGCGCCAGTCTCTGCTTAGGGCTACAGAAATAGGAAACGAACCATAGAGATAGAACTTGGAACTAATTTATTGTGTCAAGTTTCAAAAAGTTAGCACAAACCGTGTTTGATTTAGAGTTCCAACTACATGTATCCCTATAGGAGAAAACAGAGTGAAACCTAAAAATTAATACTTTTACTGCCAACGAACGGTTTAACCCAGAAGAACGAAATTTGGTGAGCCAAGTGGGATTCGGGTACTGATCATTATCTGAAAGTGTTATCAAGATTGGGTGAAAAAATGTGTGCTGAGATTTCAGGAAACTCGTAGTTTTTTGGAAGCTTGGCAAACCCTTTCCATGAAAGTGATTTGCGCCAGTCTCTGCTTAGGGCTACATCAATAGCAAACAAACCACAGAGATAGAACTTGGAACTACTTTATTGTGTCAAGTTTCAAAGTGCTAGCACAAACCATGTTTGATTTAGAGTTCCATCTACATGTATCCCTATAGGAGAAAACAGATTGAAACCTAAAAATTAAAACTGTTACTACCAACGAACGGTTTAAACTTGAAGAACAAAATTTGGTGAGCCAAGTGGGATTGGGGTACAGATCATTACCTGAAAGTGTCATCAAGATTGGGTGAAAAAATGTGTGCTGAAATTTCAGGAAACTCGTAGTTTTTTGGAAGCTTGGCAACCCCTTTCCATGAAAGTGATTTGCACCAGTCTCTGCTTAGGGCTACATCAATAGGAAACAAACCATAGAGATAGAACTTGGAACTACTTTATTGTGTCAAGTTTAAAAGAGCTAGCACAAACCTTGTTTGATTTAGAGTTCCAACTACATGTATCCCTATAGGAGAAAACAGAGTGAAACCTAAAAATTAAAACTGTTACTGCCAACGAACGATTTAACCTAGAAGAAAAAAATTTGGTGAGCCAAGTGGGATTGGAGTAGTGATCATTACCTGAAAGTATCATCAAGATTGGGTGAAAAAATGTGTGCTGAGATTTCAGTAAACACGTAGTTTTTTGGAAGCTTGGCAAACCCTTTGCATGAAAGTGATTTGTGCCAGTCTCTGCTTAGTGCTACAGCAATAGGAAACAAACCATAGAGATAGAACTTGGAACTAATTTATTGTGTCAAGTTTCAAAAAGCTAGCACAAACCGTGTTTGATTGAGAGTTCCAACTACATGTATCCCTATAGGAGAAAACAGAGTGAAACCTAAAAATTAATACTGTTACTGCCAACGAACGGTTTAACCCAGAAGAACGAAATTTGGTGAGCCAAGTGGGATTGGGGTACTGATCATTATCCGAAAGTGTCATCAAGATTGGGTGAAAAAATGTGTGCTGAGATTTCAGGAAACACGTAGTTTTTTGGAAGCTTGGCAAACCCTTTCCATGAAAGTGATTTGCGCCAGTCTCTGCTTAGAGCTACATCAATAGGAAACAAACCACAGAGATAGAACTTGGAACTAATTTATTGTGTCAAGTTTCAAAAAGTTAGCACAAACCGTGTTTGATTTAGAGTTCCAACTACATGTATCCCTATAGGAGAAAACAGAGTGAAACCTAAAAATTAATACTGTTACTGCCAACGAACGGTTTAATCTAGAAGAACGAAATTTGGTGAGCCAAGTGGGATTGTGGTACTGATCATTATCTGAAAGTGTCATCAAGATTGGGTGAAAAAATGTGTGCTGAGATTTCAGGAAACTCGTACTTTTTTGGAAGCTTGGCAAACCCTTTCCATGAAAGTTTTTTGCGCCAGTCTCTGCTTAGGGCTACATCAATAGGAAACAAACCATAGAGATAGAACTTGGAACTACTTTATTGTGTCTAGTTTCAAAGTGCTAGCACAAACTGTGTTTGATTTAGAGTTGCAAATACATGTATCCATATTGGAGAAAACAGAGTGAAAGCTAAAATTAAAACTGTTACTGCAAACGAACGGTTTGTCCTAGAAGAACGAAATTTGGTGAGCCAAGTGGGATTGGGGTACTGATCATTACCTGAAAGTGTCATCAAGATTGGGTGAAAAAATGTGTGCTGAGATTTCAGGAAACTCGTAGTTTTTTGGAAGCTTGGCAACCCCTTTCCATGAAAGTGATTTGCGCCAGTCTCTGCTTAGGGCTACATCAATAGGAAACAAACCATAGAGATAGAACTTGGAACTACTTTATTGTGTCAAGTTTCAAAGAGCTAGCAGAAACCGTGTTTGATTTAGAGTTCCAACTACCTGTATCCCTATAGGAGAAAAAAGAGTGAAACCTAAAAATTAAAACTGTTACTGCCAACGAACGGTTTAACCTAGAAGAACAAAATTTGGTGAGCCAAGTGGGATTGGGGTACTGATCATTACCTGAAAGTGTCATCAAGATTGGGTGAAAAAATGTGTGCTGAGATTTCAGGAAACACATAGTTTTTTGGAAGCTTGGCAAACCCTTTCCATGAAAGTGATTTGCGCCAGACTCTGCTTAGGGCTACAGCAATAGGAAACGAACCATAGAGATCGAACTTGGAACTAATTTATTGTGTCAAGTTTCAAAAAGCTAGCACAAACCATGTTTCATTTAGAGTTCCAACTACATGTATCCCTATAGTAGAAAACAGAGTGAAACCTAAAAATTAATACTGTTACTGCCAACGAACGGTTTAACCTAGAAGAACGAAATTTGGTGAGCCAAGTGGGATTGGGGTACTGATCATTACCTGAAAGTGTCATCAAGATTGGGTGAAAAAATGTGTGCTGAGATTTCAGGAAACACGTAGTTTTTTGGAAGCTTGGCAAACCCTTCCCATGAAAGTGATTTGCGCCAGTCTCTGCTTAGGGCTACAGAAATAGGAAACGAACCATAGAGATAGAACTTGGAACTAATTTATTGTGTCAAGTTTCAAAAAGTTAGCACAAACCGTGTTTGATTTAGAGTTCCAACTACATGTATCCCTATAGGAGAAAACAGAGTGAAACCTAAAAATTAATACTTTTACTGCCAACGAACGGTTTAACCCAGAAGAACGAAATTTGGTGAGCCAAGTGGGATTCGGGTACTGATCATTATCTGAAAGTGTTATCAAGATTGGGTGAAAAAATGTGTGCTGAGATTTCAGGAAACTCGTAGTTTTTTGGAAGCTTGGCAAACCCTTTCCATGAAAGTGATTTGCGCCAGTCTCTGCTTAGGGCTACATCAATAGCAAACAAACCACAGAGATAGAACTTGGAACTACTTTATTGTGTCAAGTTTCAAAGTGCTAGCACAAACCATGTTTGATTTAGAGTTCCATCTACATGTATCCCTATAGGAGAAAACAGATTGAAACCTAAAAATTAAAACTGTTACTACCAACGAACGGTTTAAACTTGAAGAACAAAATTTGGTGAGCCAAGTGGGATTGGGGTACAGATCATTACCTGAAAGTGTCATCAAGATTGGGTGAAAAAATGTGTGCTGAAATTTCAGGAAACTCGTAGTTTTTTGGAAGCTTGGCAACCCCTTTCCATGAAAGTGATTTGCACCAGTCTCTGCTTAGGGCTACATCAATAGGAAACAAACCATAGAGATAGAACTTGGAACTACTTTATTGTGTCAAGTTTAAAAGAGCTAGCACAAACCTTGTTTGATTTAGAGTTCCAACTACATGTATCCCTATAGGAGAAAACAGAGTGAAACCTAAAAATTAAAACTGTTACTGCCAACGAACGATTTAACCTAGAAGAAAAAAATTTGGTGAGCCAAGTGGGATTGGAGTAGTGATCATTACCTGAAAGTATCATCAAGATTGGGTGAAAAAATGTGTGCTGAGATTTCAGTAAACACGTAGTTTTTTGGAAGCTTGGCAAACCCTTTGCATGAAAGTGATTTGTGCCAGTCTCTGCTTAGTGCTACAGCAATAGGAAACAAACCATAGAGATAGAACTTGGAACTAATTTATTGTGTCAAGTTTCAAAAAGCTAGCACAAACCGTGTTTGATTGAGAGTTCCAACTACATGTATCCCTATAGGAGAAAACAGAGTGAAACCTAAAAATTAATACTGTTACTGCCAACGAACGGTTTAACCCAGAAGAACGAAATTTGGTGAGCCAAGTGGGATTGGGGTACTGATCATTATCCGAAAGTGTCATCAAGATTGGGTGAAAAAATGTGTGCTGAGATTTCAGGAAACACGTAGTTTTTTGGAAGCTCGGCAAACCCTTTCCATGAAAGTGATTTGCGCCAGTCTCTGCTTAGAGCTACATCAATAGGAAACAAACCACAGAGATAGAACTTGGAACTAATTTATTGTGTCAAGTTTCAAAAAGTTAGCACAAACCGTGTTTGATTTAGAGTTCCAACTACATGTATCCCTATAGGAGAAAACAGAGTGAAACCTAAAAATTAATACTGTTACTGCCAACGAACGGTTTAATCTAGAAGAACGAAATTTGGTGAGCCAAGTGGGATTGTGGTACTGATCATTATCTGAAAGTGTCATCAAGATTGGGTGAAAAAATGTGTGCTGAGATTTCAGGAAACTCGTACTTTTTTGGAAGCTTGGCAAACCCTTTCCATGAAAGTTTTTTGCGCCAGTCTCTGCTTAGGGCTACATCAATAGGAAACAAACCATAGAGATAGAACTTGGAACTACTTTATTGTGTCTAGTTTCAAAGTGCTAGCACAAACTGTGTTTGATTTAGAGTTGCAAATACATGTATCCATATTGGAGAAAACAGAGTGAAAGCTAAAATTAAAACTGTTACTGCAAACGAACGGTTTGTCCTAGAAGAACGAAATTTGGTGAGCCAAGTGGGATTGGGGTACTGATCATTACCTGGAAGTGTCATCAAGATTGGGTGAAAAAATGTGTGCTGAGATTTCAGGAAACTCGTAGTTTTTTGGAAGCTTGGCAACCCCTTTCCATGAAAGTGATTTGCGCCAGTCTCTGCTTAGGGCTACATCAATAGGAAACAAACCATAGAGATAGAACTTGGAACTACTTTATTGTGTCAAGTTTCAAAGAGCTAGCAGAAACCGTGTTTGATTTAGAGTTCCAACTACCTGTATCCCTATAGGAGAAAAAAGAGTGAAACCTAAAAATTAAAACTGTTACTGCCAACGAACGGTTTAACCTAGAAGAACAAAATTTGGTGAGCCAAGTGGGATTGGGGTACTGATCATTACCTGAAAGTGTCATCAAGATTGGGTGAAAAAATGTGTGCTGAGATTTCAGGAAACACATAGTTTTTTGGAAGCTTGGCAAACCCTTTCCATGAAAGTGATTTGCGCCAGACTCTGCTTAGGGCTACAGCAATAGGAAACGAACCATAGAGATCGAACTTGGAACTAATTTATTGTGTCAAGTTTCAAAAAGCTAGCACAAACCATGTTTCATTTAGAGTTCCAACTACATGTATCCCTATAGTAGAAAACAGAGTGAAACCTAAAAATTAATACTGTTACTGCCAACGAACGGTTTAACCTAGAAGAACGAAATTTGGTGAGCCAAGTGGGATTGGGGTACTGATCATTACCTGAAAGTGTCATCAAGATTGGGTGAAAAAATGTGTGCTGAGATTTCAGGAAACACGTAGTTTTTTGGAAGCTTGGCAAACCCTTCCCATGAAAGTGATTTGCGCCAGTCTCTGCTTAGGGCTACAGAAATAGGAAACGAACCATAGAGATAGAACTTGGAACTAATTTATTGTGTCAAGTTTCAAAAAGCTAGCACAAACCGTGTTTGATTTAGAGTTCCAACTACATGTATCCCTATAGGAGAAAACAGAGTGAAACCTAAAAATTAATACTTTTACTGCCAACGAACGGTTTAACCCAGAAGAACGAAATTTGGTGAGCCAAGTGGGATTCGGGTACTGATCATTATCTGAAAGTGTTATCAAGATTGGGTGAAAAAATGTGTGCTGAGATTTCAGGAAACTCGTAGTTTTTTGGAAGCTTGGCAAACCCTTTCCATGAAAGTGATTTGCGCCAGTCTCTGCTTAGGGCTACATCAATAGGAAACAAACCACAGAGATAGAACTTGGAACTACTTTATTGTGTCAAGTTTCAAAGTGCTAGCACAAACCATGTTTGATTTAGAGTTCCATCTACATGTATCCCTATAGGAGAAAACAGATTGAAACCTAAAAATTAAAACTGTTACTACCAACGAACGGTTTAAACTTGAAGAACAAAATTTGGTGAGCCAAGTGGGATTGGGGTACAGATCATTACCTGAAAGTGTCATCAAGATTGGGTGAAAAAATGTGTGCTGAGATTTCAGAAAACTCGTAGTTTTTTGGAAGCTTGGCAACCCCTTTCCATGAAAGTGATTTGCGCCAGTCTCTGCTTAGGGCTACATCAATAGGAATCATACCATAGAGATAGAACTTGGAACTACTTTATTGTGTCAAGTTTCACAGAACTAGCACAAACCGTGTTTGATTTAGAGTTCCAACTACATGTATCCATATTGGAGAAAACAGAGTGAAAGCTAAAATTAAAACTGTTACTGCAAACGAACGGTATGTCCTAGAAGAACGAAATTTGGTGAGCCCAGTGGGATTGGGGTACTGATCATTACCTGAAAGTGTCATCAAGATTGGGTGAAAAAATGTGTGCTGAGATTTCAGGAAACTCGTAGTTTTTTGGAAGCTTGGCAAACCCTTTCCATGAAAGTGATTTGCGCCAGTCTCTGCTTAGGGCTACAGCAATAGGAAACAAACCATAGAGATAGAACTTGGAACTACTTTATTGTGTCAAGTTTCAAAGAGCTAGCACAAACCGTGTTTGATTTAGAGTTCCAACTACCTGTATCACTATAGGAGAAAAAAGAGTGAAACCTAAAAATTAAAACTGTTACTGCCAACGAACGGTTTAACCTAGAAGAACAAAATTTGGTGAGCCAAGTGGGATTGGGGTACTGATCATTACCTGAAAGTGTCATCAAGATTGGGTGAAAAAATGTGTGCTGAGATTTCAGGAAACACGTAGTTTTTTGGAAGCTTGGCAAACCCTTCCCATGAAAGTGATTTGCGCCAGTCTCTGCTTAGGGCTACAGAAATAGGAAACGAACCATAGAGATAGAACTTGGAACTAATTTATTGTGTCAAGTTTCAAAAAGCTAGCACAAACCGTGTTTGATTTAGAGTTCCAACTACATGTATCCCTATAGGAGAAAACAGAGTGAAACCTAAAAATTAATACTTTTACTGCCAACGAACGGTTTAACCCAGAAGAACGAAATTTGGTGAGCCAAGTGGGATTGGGGTACTGATCATTATCTGAAAGTGTTATCAAGATTGGGTGAAAAAATGTGTGCTGAGATTTCAGGAAACACGTAGTTTTTTGGAAGCTTGGCAAACCCTTTCCATGAAAGTGATTTGCGCCAGTCTCTGCTTAGGGCTACATCAATAGGAAACAAACCACAGAGATAGAACTTGGAACTACTTTATTGTGTCAAGTTTCAAAGTGCTAGCCCAAACCATGTTTGATTTAGAGTTCCATCTACATGTATCCCTATAGGAGAAAACAGAGTGAAACCTAAAAATTAAAACTGTTACTACCAACGAACGGTTTAAACTTGAAGAACAAAATTTGGTGAGCCAAGTGGGATTGGGGTACAGATCATTACCTGAAAGTGTCATCAAGATTGGGTGAAAAAATGTGTGCTGAGATTTCAGAAAACTCGTAGTTTTTTGGAAGCTTGGCAACCCCTTTCCATGAAAGTGATTTGCGCCATTCTCAGCTTAGGGCTACATCAATAGGAATCATACCATAGAGATAGAACTTGGAACTACTTTATTGTGTCAAGTTTCACAGAGCTAGCACAAACCGTGTTTGACTTAGAGTTCCAACTACATGTATCCATATTGGAGAAAACAGAGTGAAAGCTAAAATTAAAACTGTTACTGCAAACGAACGGTATGTCCTAGAAGAACGAAATTTGGTGAGCCAAGTGGGATTGGGGTACTGATCATTACCTGAAAGTGTCATCAAGATTGGGTGAAAAAATGTGTGCTGAGATTTCAGGAAACTCGTAGTTTTTTGGAAGCTTGGCAACCCCTTTCCATGAAAGTGATTTGCGCCAGTCTCTGCTTAGGGCTACATCAATAGGAAACAAACCATAGAGATAGAACTTGGAACTACTTTATTGTTTCAAGTTTCAAAGTGGTAGCACAAACTGTGTTTGATGTAGAGTTCCATCTACATATATCCCTATAGGAGAAAACAGAGTGAAACCTAAAAATTAAAACTGTTACTTCCAACAAACGGTTTAACCTAGAAGAAGGAAATTTGGTGAGCCAAGTGGGATTGGGGTACTGATCATTACCTGAAAGTGTCATCAAGATGCGTGAAAAAATGTGTGCTGAGATTTCAGGAAACTCGTACTTTTTTGGAAGTTTGGCAACCCCTTTATATGAAAGTGATTTGTGCCAGTCTCTGCTTAGGGCTACAGCAATAGGAAACAAATCATAGAGATAGAACTTGGAATTAATTTATTGTGTCAAGTTTCAAAGAGCTAGCACAAACCGTGTTTGATTTAGAGTTCCAACTACATGTATCCCTATAGGAGAAAACAGAGTGAAACCTAAAAATTAAAACTGTTACTACCAACGAACGGTTTAAACTTGAAGAACGAAATTTGGTGAGCCAAGTGGGATTGGGGTACTTATCATTACCTGAAAGTGTCATCAAGATTGGGTGAAAAAATGTGTGCTGAGATTTCAGAAAACTCGTAGTTTTTTGGAAGCTTGGCAACCCCTTTCCATGAAAGTGATTTGCGCCAGTCTCTGCTTAGGGCTACATCAATAGGAAACAAACCATAGAGATAGAACTTGGAACTATTTTATTGTGTCAAGTTTCAAAGAGCTAGCACAAACCGTGTTTGATTTAGAGTTCCAACTACATGTATCCCTATAGGAGAAAACAGAGTGTAACCTAAAAATTAAAACTGTTACTGCCAAAGAACGGTTTAACCTAGAAGAACGAAATTTGGTGAGCCAAGTGGAATTGGGGTACTGATCCTTATCTGAAAGTGTCATCAAGATTGGGTGAAAAAATGTGTGCTGAGATTTCAGAAACTCGTAGTTTTTTGGAAGCTTGGCAACCCCTTTCCATGAAAGTGATTTGCGCCAGTCTATGCTTAGGGCTACATCAATAGGAAAAAAGCCATAGAGATAGAAATTGGAAATACTTTATTGTGTCAAGTTTCAAAGAGCTAGCACAAACCGTGTTTCATTTAGAGTTCCAAATACATGTATCCCTATAGGAGAAAACAGAGTGTAACCTAAAAATTTAAACTGTTACTGCCAACGAACGGTTTAACCTAGAAGAACGAAATTAGGTGAGCCAAGTGGGATTGGGGTACTGATCATTACCTGAAAGTGTCATCAAGATTTGGTGAAAAAATGTGTGCTGAGATTTCAGGAAACTCGTAGTTTTTTGGAAGCTTGGGAACCCCTTTACATGAAAGTGATTTCCGCCAGTCTCTGCTTAGGGCTACATCAATAGGAAACAAACCATAGAGATAGAACTTGGAACTACTTTATTGTGTCAAGTTTCAAAAGCTAGCACAAACCGTGTTTGATTTAGAGTTCAACTACATGTATCCTTATAGGAGAAAACAGAGTGAAACCTAAAAATTAAAACTCTTACTGCCAACGAACGGTTTAAACTAGAAGAACAAAATTTGGTGAGCCAAGTGGGATTGGGGTACTGATCATTACCTGAAAGTGTCATCAAGATTGGGTGAAAAAATGTGTGCTGAGATTTCTGGAAACACGTAGTTTTTTGGAAGCTTGGCAACCCCTTTCCATGAAAGTGATTTGCGCCAGTCTCTGCTTAGGGCTACAGCAATAGGAAACAAACCATAGAGATAGAACTTGGAACTAATTTATTGTGTCAAGTTTCAAAGAGCTAGCACAAACCGTGTTTGATTTAGAGTTCCAACTACATGTATCCCTATAGGAGAAAACAGAGTGAAACCTGAAAATTAAAACTGTTACTGCCAACGAACGGTTTAACCTAGAAGAACGAAATTTGGTGAGCCAAGTGAAATTGGGGTACTGATCCTTATCTGAAAGTGTCATCAAGATTGGGTGAAAAAATGTGTGCTGAGATTTCAGAAACTCGTAGTTTTTTGGAAGCTTGGCAACCCCTTTCCATGAAAGTGATTTGCGCCAGTCTCTGCTTATGGCTACATCAATAGGAAACACACCACAGATACAGAACTTGGAACTAATTTATTGTGTCAAGTTTCAAAGAGCTAGCACAAACCTTGTTTGATTTTGTGTTCCAACTACATTTATCCCTATAGGAGAAAACAGAGTGAAACCTAAAAATTAAAACTGTTACTTCCAACGAACGGTTTAACCTAGAAGAACGAAATTTGGTGAGCCAAGTGGGATTGGGGTACTGATCATTACCTGAAAGTGTCATCAAGATTGGGTGAAAAAATGTGTGCTGAGATTTTAGGAAACTCGTAGTTTTTTGGAAGCTTGGGAACCATTTTACATGAAAGTGATTTCCGCCAGTCTCTGCTTAGGGCTACATCAATAGGAAACAAACCATAGAGATAGAACTTGGAACTACTTTATTGAGTCAAGTTTCAAAGAGCTAGCACAAACCGTGTTTGATTTAGAGTTCAACTACATGTATCCTTATAGGAGAAAACAGAGTGAAACCTAAAAATTAAAACTCTTACCTCCAACGAACGGTTTAAACTAGAAGAACAAAATTTGGTGAGCCAAGTGGGATTGGGGTACTGATCATTACCTGAAAGTGTCATCAAGATTGGGTGAAAAAATGTGTGCTGAGATTTCAGGAAACACGTAGTATTTTGGAAGCTTGGCAAACCCTTTCCATGAAAGTGATTTGCGCCAGTCTCTGCTTAGGGCTACAGCAATAGGAAACAAACCATAGAGATAGAACTTGGAACTAATTTATTGTGTCAAGTTTCAAAGAGCTAGCACAAACCGTGTTTGATTTAGAGTTCCAACTGCATGTATCCCTATGGAGAAAACAGAGTGAAACCTAAAATTTAAACTGTTACTGCCAACGAACGGTTTAACCTAGAAGAAAAAAATTTGGTGAGCCAAGTGGGATTGGGGTACTGATCATTACCTGAAAGTGTCATCAAGATGCGTGAAAAAATATGTGCTGAGATTTCAGGAAACTCATAGTTTTTTGGAAGCTTGGCAACCCCTTTCAATTAAAGTGATTTGCGCCAGTCTCTGCTTAGGGCTACATCAATAGGAAACAAACCATAGAGATAGAACTTGGAACTACTTTTTGTGTCAAGTTTCAAAGAGCTAGCACAAACCGTGTTTCATTTAGAGTTCTAAATACATGTATCCCTATAGGAGAAAACAGAGTGTAACCTAGAAATTTAAACTGTTACTGCCAACGAACGGTTTAACCTAGAAGAACGAAATTTGGTGCACCAAGTGGGAATGGGGTACTCATCTATACCTGAAAGTGTCAAAAAGATTGGGTGAAAAAAATGTGTGCTTAGATTTCAGGAAACTTGTAGTTTTTTGGAAGCTTGTCAACCCCTTTCAATTAAAGTGATTTGCGCCAGTCTCTGCTTACGGCTACATCAATAGGAAACACACCATAGATACAGGACTTGGAACTTATTTTTGTGTCAAGTTTCAAAAAGCTAGCACAAACCGTGTTTGATTTAGAGTTCCAACTACATGTATCCCTATAGGAGAAAACAGAGTGAAACCTACAAATTAAAACAGTTACTGCCAACGAACGGTTTAACCTAGAAGAACGAAATTTGGTGAGCCAAGTGGGATTGGGGTACTGATCATTATCTGAAAGTGTCATCAAGATTGGGTGAAAAAATATGTGCTGATATTTCAGGAAACTCGTAGTTATTTGGAAGCTTGGCAACCCCTTTCCATGAAAGTGATTTGCGCCAGTCTCTCCTTAGTGCTACATCAATAGGAAACAAACCATAGAGATAGAACTTGGAACTACTTTATTGTGTCAAGTTTCAAGGAGCTAGCACAAACCGTGTTTGATTTAGAGATCCAACTACATGTATCCATATTGGAGAAAACAGAGTGAAAGCTAAAATTAAAACTGTTACTGCAAACGAACGGATTGTCCTAGAAGAACGAAATTTGGTGAGCCAAGTGGGATTGGGGTACTGATCATTACCTGAAAGTGTCATCAAGATTGGGTGAAAAAATGTGTGCTGAGATTTCAGGAAACTCGTAGTTTTTTGGAAGCTTGCCAACCCCTTCCATGAAAGTGATTTGCGCCAGTCTCTGCTTAGGGCTACATCAATAGGAAACAAACCATAGAGATAGAACTTGAAACTACTTTATTGTGTCAAGTTTCAAAGAGCTAGCACAAACCGTGTTTGATTTAGAGTTCCAACTACATATATCCCTATAGGAGAAAACAGAGTGAAACCTAAAATTAAAACTGTTACTGCCAACGAACGGTTTAACCTAGAAGAAAAAAATTTGGTGAGCCAAGTGGGATTGGGGTACTGATCATTACCTGAAAGTATCATCAAGATTGGGTGAAAAAATGTGTGCTGAGATTTCAGGAAACACGTAGTTTTTTGGAAGCTTGGCAAACCCTTTCCATGAAAGTGATTTGCGCCAGTCTCTGCTTAGGGCTACAGCAATAGGAAACAAACCATAGAGATAGAACTTGGAACTAATTTATTGTGTCAAGTATCAAAAAGCTAGCACAAACCGTGTTTGATTGAGGGTTCCAACTACATGTATCCCTATAGTAGAAAACAGAGTGAAACCTAAAAATTAATACTGTTACTGCCAAGAACGGTTTAACCCAGAAGAACGAAATTTGGTGAGCCAAGTGGGATTGGGGTACTGATCATTATCTGAAAGTGTCATCAAGATTGGGTGAAAAAATGTGTGCTGAGATTTCAGGAAACTCGTGGTTTTTTGGAAGCTTGGCAAACACTTTC
Source organism: Spermophilus citellus (assembly GCF_964194105.1). Taxonomy (NCBI): domain Eukaryota; kingdom Metazoa; phylum Chordata; class Mammalia; order Rodentia; family Sciuridae; genus Spermophilus; species Spermophilus citellus. The sequence continues at coordinate 18,262,171 of NC_138197.1, read as the reverse complement.
CATGAAAGTGATTTGCGCCAGTCTCTGCTTAGGGCTACATCAATAGGAAACAAACCGTAGAGATAGAACTTGGAACTACTTTATTGTGTCAAGTTTCAAAGTGCTAGCAAAAACCATGTTTGATTTAGAGTTCCATCTACATGTATCCCTATAGGAGAAAACAGAGTGAAACCTAAAAATTAAAACTGTTACTTCCAACGAACGGTTTAACCTAGAAGAAGGAAATTTGGTGAACCAAGTGGGATTGGGGTACTGATCATTACCTGAAAGTGTCATCAAGATTGGGTGAAAAAATGTGTGCTGAGATTTCAGAAAACTCGTAGTTTTTTGGCAGCTTGGCAACCCCTTTCCATGAAAGTGATTTGCGCCAGTCTCTGCTTAGGGCTACATCAATAGGAAACAAACCATAGAGATAGAACTTGGAACTACTTTATTCTGTCAAGTTTCAAAGAGCTAGCACAAACCGTGTTTGATTTAGAGTTCCAACTACATGTATCCCTATAGGAGAAAACAGAGTGAAACCTAAAATTAAAACTGTTACTGCCAACGAACGGTTTAACCTAGAAGAAAAAAATTTGGTGAGCCAAGTGGGATTGGGGTACTGATCATTACCTGAAAGTATCATCAAGATTGGGTGAAAAAATGTGTGCTGAGATTTCAGGAAACACGTAGTTTTTTGGAAGCTTGGCAAACCCTTTCCATGAAAGTGATTTGCGCCAGTCTCTGCTTAGGGCTGCAGCAATAGGAAACAAACCATAGAGATCGAACTTGGAACTAATTTATTGTGTCAAGTTTCAAAAAGCTAGCACAAACCGTGTTTGATTGAGAGTTCCAACTACATGTATCCCTATAGGAGAAAACAGAGTGAAACCTAAAAATTAATACTTTTACTGCCAACGAACGGTTTAACCCAGAAGAACGAAATTTGGTGAGCCAAGTGGGATTGGGGTACTGATCATTATCTGAAAGTGTCATCAAGATTGGGTGAAAAAATGTGTGCTGAGATTTCAGGAAACTCGTATGTTTTTTGGAAGGTTGGCAACCACTTTCCATGAAAGTGATTTGCGCCAGTCTCTGCTTAGGGCTACATCAATAGGAAACAAACCATAGAGATAGAACTTGGAACTACTTTATTGTGTCAAGTTTCAAAGTGCTAGCACAAACCATGTTTGATTTAGAGTTCCAACTACATGTATCCATATTGGAGAAAACAGAGTGAAAGCTAAAATTAAAACTGTTACTGCAAACGAACGGTTTGTCCTAGAAGAACGAAATTTGGTGAGCCAAGTGGGATTGGGGTACTGATCATTACCTGAAAGTGTCATCAAGATTGGGTGAAAAAATGTGTGCTGAGATTTCAGGAAACTCGTAGTTTTTTGGCAGCTTGGCAACCCCTTTCCATGAAAGGGATTTGCGCCAGTCTCTGCTTAGGGCTACATCAATAGGAAACGAACCATAGAGATAGAACTTGGAACTACTTTATTGTGTCAAGTTTCAAAGAGCTAGCACAAACCGTGTTTGATTTAGAGTTCCAACTACATGTATCCCTATAGGAGAAAACAGAGTGAAACCTAAAATTAAAACTGTTACTGCCAACGACCGGTTTAACCTAGAAGAACAAAATTTGGTGAGCCAAGTGGGATTGGGTTACTGATCATTACCTGAAAGTATCATCAAGATTGGGTGAAAAAATGTGTGCTGAGATTTCAGGAAACACGTAGTTTTTTGGAAGCTTGGCAAACCCTTTCCATGAAAGTGATTTGCGCCAGTCTCTGCTTAGGGCTACAGCAATAGGAAACAAACCATAGAGATCGAACTTGGAACTAATTTATTGTGTCAAGTATCAAAAAGCTAGCACAAACCGTGTTTGATTGAGAGTTCCAACTACATGTATCCCTATAGGAGAAAACAGAGTGAAACCTAAAAATTAATACTGTTACTGCCAACGAACGGTTTAACCCAGAAGAACGAAATTTGGTGAGCCAAGTGGGATTGGGGTACTGATCATTATCTGAAAGTGTCATCAAGATTGGGTGAAAAAATGTGTGCTGAGATTTCAGGAAACTCGTAGTTTTTTGGAAGCTTGGCAATCCCTTTCCATGAAAGTGATTTGCGCCAGTCTCTGCTTAGGGCTACATCAATAGGAAACAAACCATAGAGATAGAACTTGGAACTACTTTATTGTGTCAAGTTTCAAAGTGGTAGCACAAACCATGTTTGATTTAGAGTTCCATCTACATGTATCCCTATAGGAGAAAACAGAGTGAAACCTAAAAATTAAAACTGTTACTTCCAACGAACGGTTAAACCTAGAAGAAGGAAATTTGGTGAACCAAGTGGGATTGGGGTACTGATCATTACCTGAAAGTGTCATCAAGATTGGGTGAAAAAATGTGTGCTGAGATTTCAGAAAACTCGTAGTTTTTTGGAAGCTTGGCAACCCCTTTCCATGAAAGTGATTTGCGGCAGTCTCTGCTTAGGGCTACATCAATAGGAAACAAACCATAGAGATAGAAATTGGAACTACTTTATTGTGTCAAGTTTCACAGAGCAAGCCCAAACCGTGTTTGATTTAGAGTTCCAACTACATGTATCCATATTGGAGAAAACAGAGTGAAAGCTAAAATTAAAACTGTTACTGCAAACGAACGGTTTAACCTAGAAGAAAAAAATTTGGTGAGCCAAGTGGGATTGGAGTACTGATCATTACCTGAAAGTATCATCAAGATTGGGTGAAAAAATGTGTGCTGAGATTTCAGGAAACTCGTAGTTTTTTGGCAGCTTGGCAACCCCTTTCCATGAAAGGGATTTGCGCCAGTCTCTGCTTAGGGCTACAGCAATAGGAAACAAACCATAGAGATCAAACTTGGAACTAATTTATTGTGTCAAGTTTCAAAGAGCTAGCACAAACCGTGTTTGATTGAGAGTTCCAACTACATGTATCCCTATAGGAGAAAACAGAGTGAAACCTAAAAATTAATACTGTTACTGCCAACGAACGGTTTAACCCAGAAGAACGAAATTTGGTGAGCCAAGTGGGATTGGGGTACTGATCATTATCTGAAAGTGTCATCAAGATTGGGTGAAAAAATGTGTGCTGAGATTTCAGGAAACTCGTAGTTTTTTGGAAGCTTGGCAATCCCTTTCCATGAAAGTGATTTGCGCCAGTCTCTGCTTAGGGCTACATCAATAGGAAACAAACCATAGAGATAGAACTTGGAACTACTTTATTGTGTCAAGTTTCAAAGTGCTAGCCCAAACCATGTTTGATTTAGAGTTCCATCTACATGTATCCCTATAGGAGAAAACAGAGTGAAACCTAAAAATTAAAACTGTTACTTCCAACGAACGGTTTAACCTAGAAGAAGGAAATTTGGTGAACCAAGTGGGATTGGGGTACTGATCATTACCTGAAAGTGTCATCAAGATTCGGTGAAAAAATGTGTACTGAGATTTCAGAAACTCGTAGTTTTTTGGAAGCTTGGCAACCCCTTTCCATGAAAGTGATTTGCGCCAGTCTATGCTTAGGGCTACATCAATAGGAAAAAAGCCATAGAGATAGAACTTGGAACTACTTTTTGTGTCAAGTTTCAAAGAGCTAGCACAAACCGTGTTTCATTTAGAGTTCTAAATACATGTATCCCTATAGGAGAAAACAGAGTGTAACCTAGAAATTTAAACTGTTACTGCCAACGAACGGTTTAACCTAGAAGAACGAAATTTGGTGCACCAAGTGGGAATGGGGTACTCATCTATACCTGAAAGTGTCAAAAAGATTGGGTGAAAAAAATGTGTGCTTAGATTTCAGGAAACTTGTAGTTTTTTGGAAGCTTGTCAACCCCTTTCAATTAAAGTGATTTGCGCCAGTCTCTGCTTACGGCTACATCAATAGGAAACACACCATAGATACAGGACTTGGAACTTATTTTTGTGTCAAGTTTCAAAAAGCTAGCACAAACCGTGTTTGATTTAGAGTTCCAACTACATGTATCCCTATAGGAGAAAACAGAGTGAAACCTACAAATTAAAACAGTTACTGCCAACGAACGGTTTAACCTAGAAGAACGAAATTTGGTGAGCCAAGTGGGATTGGGGTACTGATCATTATCTGAAAGTGTCATCAAGATTGGGTGAAAAAATATGTGCTGATATTTCAGGAAACTCGTAGTTATTTGGAAGCTTGGCAACCCCTTTCCATGAAAGTGATTTGCGCCAGTCTCTCCTTAGTGCTACATCAATAGGAAACAAACCATAGAGATAGAACTTGGAACTACTTTATTGTGTCAAGTTTCAAGGAGCTAGCACAAACCGTGTTTGATTTAGAGATCCAACTACATGTATCCATATTGGAGAAAACAGAGTGAAAGCTAAAATTAAAACTGTTACTGCAAACGAACGGATTGTCCTAGAAGAACGAAATTTGGTGAGCGAAGTGGGATTGGGGTACTGATCATTACCTGAAAGTGTCATCAAGATTGGGTGAAAAAATGTGTGCTGAGATTTCAGGAAACTCGTAGTTTTTTGGCAGCTTGGCAACCCCTTTCCATGAAAGGGATTTGCGCCAGTCTCTGCTTAGGGCTACAGCAATAGGAAACAAACCATAGAGATCGAACTTGGAACTAATTTATTGTGTCAAGTTTCAAAGAGCTAGCACAAACCGTGTTTGATTGAGAGTTCCAACTACATGTATCCCTATAGGAGAAAACAGAGTGAAACCTAAAAATTAATACTGTTACTGCCAACGAACGGTTTAACCCAGAAGAACGAAATTTGGTGAGCCAAGTGGGATTGGGGTACTGATCATTATCTGAAAGTGTCATCAAGATTGGGTGAAAAAATGTGTGCTGAGATTTCAGGAAACTCGTAGTTTTTTGGAAGCTTGGCAATCCCTTTCCATGAAAGTGATTTGCGCCAGTCTCTGCTTAGGGCTACATCAATAGGAAACAAACCATAGAGATAGAACTTGGAACTACTTTATTGTGTCAAGTTTCAAAATGCTAGCCCAAACCATGTTTGATTTAGAGTTCCATCTACATGTATCCCTATAGGAGAAAACAGAGTGAAACCTAAAAATTAAAACTGTTACTTCCAACGAACGGTTTAACCTAGAAGAAGGAAATTTGGTGAACCAAGTGGGATTGGGGTACTGATCATTACCTGAAAGTGTCATCAAGATTGGGTGAAAAAATGTGTACTGAGATTTCAGAAACTCGTAGTTTTTTGGAAGCTTGGCAACCCCTTTCCATGAAAGTGATTTGCGCCAGTCTATGCTTAGGGCTACATCAATAGGAAAAAAGCCATAGAGATAGAACTTGGAACTACTTTTTGTGTCAAGTTTCAAAGAGCTAGCACAAACCGTGTTTCATTTAGAGTTCTAAATACATGTATCCCTATAGGAGAAAACAGAGTGTAACCTAGAAATTTAAACTGTTACTGCCAACGAACGGTTTAACCTAGAAGAACGAAATTTGGTGCACCAAGTGGGAATGGGGTACTCATCTATACCTGAAAGTGTCAAAAAGATTGGGTGAAAAAAATGTGTGCTTAGATTTCAGGAAACTTGTAGTTTTTTGGAAGCTTGTCAACCCCTTTCAATTAAAGTGATTTGCGCCAGTCTCTGCTTACGGCTACATCAATAGGAAACACACCATAGATACAGGACTTGGAACTTATTTTTGTGTCAAGTTTCAAAAAGCTAGCACAAACCGTGTTTGATTTAGAGTTCCAACTACATGTATCCCTATAGGAGAAAACAGAGTGAAACCTACAAATTAAAACAGTTACTGCCAACGAACGGTTTAACCTAGAAGAACGAAATTTGGTGAGCCAAGTGGGATTGGGGTACTGATCATTATCTGAAAGTGTCATCAAGATTGGGTGAAAAAATATGTGCTGATATTTCAGGAAACTCGTAGTTATTTGGAAGCTTGGCAACCCCTTTCCATGAAAGTGATTTGCGCCAGTCTCTCCTTAGTGCTACATCAATAGGAAACAAACCATAGAGATAGAACTTGGAACTACTTTATTGTGTCAAGTTTCAAGGAGCTAGCACAAACCGTGTTTGATTTAGAGATCCAACTACATGTATCCATATTGGAGAAAACAGAGTGAAAGCTAAAATTAAAACTGTTACTGCAAACGAACGGATTGTCCTAGAAGAACGAAATTTGGTGAGCCAAGTGGGATTGGGGTACTGATCATTACCTGAAAGTGTCATCAAGATTGGGTGAAAAAATGTGTGCTGAGATTTCAGGAAACTCGTAGTTTTTTGGAAGCTTGCCAACCCCTTCCATGAAAGTGATTTGCGCCAGTCTCTGCTTAGGGCTACATCAATAGGAAACAAACCATAGAGATAGAACTTGAAACTACTTTATTGTGTCAAGTTTCAAAGAGCTAGCACAAACCGTGTTTGATTTAGAGTTCCAACTACATATATCCCTATAGGAGAAAACAGAGTGAAACCTAAAATTAAAACTGTTACTGCCAACGAACGGTTTAACCTAGAAGAAAAAAATTTGGTGAGCCAAGTGGGATTGGGGTACTGATCATTACCTGAAAGTATCATCAAGATTGGGTGAAAAAATGTGTGCTGAGATTTCAGGAAACACGTAGTTTTTTGGAAGCTTGGCAAACCCTTTCCATGAAAGTGATTTGCGCCAGTCTCTGCTTAGGGCTGCAGCAATAGGAAACAAACCATAGAGATCGAACTTGGAACTAATTTATTGTGTCAAGTTTCAAAAAGCTAGCACAAACCGTGTTTGATTGAGAGTTCCAACTACATGTATCCCTATAGGAGAAAACAGAGTGAAACCTAAAAATTAATACTTTTACTGCCAACGAACGGTTTAACCCAGAAGAACGAAATTTGGTGAGCCAAGTGGGATTGGGGTACTGATCATTATCTGAAAGTGTCATCAAGATTGGGTGAAAAAATGTGTGCTGAGATTTCAGGAAACTCGTATGTTTTTTGGAAGGTTGGCAACCACTTTCCATGAAAGTGATTTGCGCCAGTCTCTGCTTAGGGCTACATCAATAGGAAACAAACCATAGAGATAGAACTTGGAACTACTTTATTGTGTCAAGTTTCAAAGTGCTAGCACAAACCATGTTTGATTTAGAGTTCCAACTACATGTATCCATATTGGAGAAAACAGAGTGAAAGCTAAAATTAAAACTGTTACTGCAAACGAACGGTTTGTCCTAGAAGAACGAAATTTGGTGAGCCAAGTGGGATTGGGGTACTGATCATTACCTGAAAGTGTCATCAAGATTGGGTGAAAAAATGTGTGCTGAGATTTCAGGAAACTCGTAGTTTTTTGGCAGCTTGGCAACCCCTTTCCATGAAAGGGATTTGCGCCAGTCTCTGCTTAGGGCTACATCAATAGGAAACGAACCATAGAGATAGAACTTGGAACTACTTTATTGTGTCAAGTTTCAAAGAGCTAGCACAAACCGTGTTTGATTTAGAGTTCCAACTACATGTATCCCTATAGGAGAAAACAGAGTGAAACCTAAAATTAAAACTGTTACTGCCAACGACCGGTTTAACCTAGAAGAACAAAATTTGGTGAGCCAAGTGGGATTGGGGTACTGATCATTACCTGAAAGTATCATCAAGATTGGGTGAAAAAATGTGTGCTGAGATTTCAGGAAACACGTAGTTTTTTGGAAGCTTGGCAAACCCTTTCCATGAAAGTGATTTGCGCCAGTCTCTGCTTAGGGCTACAGCAATAGGAAACAAACCATAGAGATCGAACTTGGAACTAATTTATTGTGTCAAGTTTCAAAAAGCTAGCACAAACCGTGTTTGATTGAGAGTTCCAACTACATGTATCCCTATAGGAGAAAACAGAGTGAAACCTAAAAATTAATACTGTTACTGCCAACGAACGGTTTAACCCAGAAGAACGAAATTTGGTGAGCCAAGTGGGATTGGGGTACTGATCATTATCTGAAAGTGTCATCAAGATTGGGTGAAAAAATGTGTGCTGAGATTTCAGGAAACTCGTATTTTTTTGGAAGGTTGGCAATCCCTTTCCATGAAAGTGATTTGCGCCAGTCTCTGCTTAGGGCTACATCAATAGGAAACAAACCATAGAGATAGAACTTGGAACTACTTTATTGTGTCAAGTTTCAAAGTGGTAGCACAAACCATGTTTGATTTAGAGTTCCATCTACATGTATCCCTATAGGAGAAAACAGAGTGAAACCTAAAAATTAAAACTGTTACTTCCAACGAACGGTTAAACCTAGAAGAAGGAAATTTGGTGAACCAAGTGGGATTGGGGTACTGATCATTACCTGAAAGTGTCATCAAGATTGGGTGAAAAAATGTGTGCTGAGATTTCAGAAAACTCGTAGTTTTTTGGAAGCTTGGCAACCCCTTTCCATGAAAGTGATTTGCGGCAGTCTCTGCTTAGGGCTACATCAATAGGAAACAAACCATAGAGATAGAAATTGGAACTACTTTATTGTGTCAAGTTTCACAGAGCAAGCCCAAACCGTGTTTGATTTAGAGTTCCAACTACATGTATCCATATTGGAGAAAACAGAGTGAAAGCTAAAATTAAAACTGTTACTGCAAACGAACGGTTTAACCTAGAAGAAAAAAATTTGGTGAGCCAAGTGGGATTGGAGTACTGATCATTACCTGAAAGTATCATCAAGATTGGGTGAAAAAATGTGTGCTGAGATTTCAGGAAACTCGTAGTTTTTTGGCAGCTTGGCAACCCCTTTCCATGAAAGGGATTTGCGCCAGTCTCTGCTTAGGGCTACAGCAATAGGAAACAAACCATAGAGATCAAACTTGGAACTAATTTATTGTGTCAAGTTTCAAAGAGCTAGCACAAACCGTGTTTGATTGAGAGTTCCAACTACATGTATCCCTATAGGAGAAAACAGAGTGAAACCTAAAAATTAATACTGTTACTGCCAACGAACGGTTTAACCCAGAAGAACGAAATTTGGTGAGCCAAGTGGGATTGGGGTACTGATCATTATCTGAAAGTGTCATCAAGATTGGGTGAAAAAATGTGTGCTGAGATTTCAGGAAACTCGTAGTTTTTTGGAAGCTTGGCAATCCCTTTCCATGAAAGTGATTTGCGCCAGTCTCTGCTTAGGGCTACATCAATAGGAAACAAACCATAGAGATAGAACTTGGAACTACTTTATTGTGTCAAGTTTCAAAGTGCTAGCCCAAACCATGTTTGATTTAGAGTTCCATCTACATGTATCCCTATAGGAGAAAACAGAGTGAAACCTAAAAATTAAAACTGTTACTTCCAACGAACGGTTTAACCTAGAAGAAGGAAATTTGGTGAACCAAGTGGGATTGGGGTACTGATCATTACCTGAAAGTGTCATCAAGATTCGGTGAAAAAATGTGTACTGAGATTTCAGAAACTCGTAGTTTTTTGGAAGCTTGGCAACCCCTTTCCATGAAAGTGATTTGCGCCAGTCTATGCTTAGGGCTACATCAATAGGAAAAAAGCCATAGAGATAGAACTTGGAACTACTTTTTGTGTCAAGTTTCAAAGAGCTAGCACAAACCGTGTTTCATTTAGAGTTCTAAATACATGTATCCCTATAGGAGAAAACAGAGTGTAACCTACAAATTTAAACTGTTACTGCCAACGAACGGTTTAACCTAGAAGAACGAAATTTGGTGCACCAAGTGGGAATGGGGTACTCATCTATACCTGAAAGTGTCAAAAAGATTGGGTGAAAAAAATGTGTGCTTAGATTTCAGGAAACTTGTAGTTTTTTGGAAGCTTGTCAACCCCTTTCAATTAAAGTGATTTGCGCCAGTCTCTGCTTACGGCTACATCAATAGGAAACACACCATAGATACAGGACTTGGAACTTATTTTTGTGTCAAGTTTCAAAAAGCTAGCACAAACCGTGTTTGATTTAGAGTTCCAACTACATGTATCCCTATAGGAGAAAACAGAGTGAAACCTACAAATTAAAACAGTTACTGCCAACGAACGGTTTAACCTAGAAGAACGAAATTTGGTGAGCCAAGTGGGATTGGGGTACTGATCATTATCTGAAAGTGTCATCAAGATTGGGTGAAAAAATATGTGCTGATATTTCAGGAAACTCGTAGTTATTTGGAAGCTTGGCAACCCCTTTCCATGAAAGTGATTTGCGCCAGTCTCTCCTTAGTGCTACATCAATAGGAAACAAACCATAGAGATAGAACTTGGAACTACTTTATTGTGTCAAGTTTCAAGGAGCTAGCACAAACCGTGTTTGATTTAGAGATCCAACTACATGTATCCATATTGGAGAAAACAGAGTGAAAGCTAAAATTAAAACTGTTACTGCAAACGAACGGATTGTCCTAGAAGAACGAAATTTGGTGAGCGAAGTGGGATTGGGGTACTGATCATTACCTGAAAGTGTCATCAAGATTGGGTGAAAAAATGTGTGCTGAGATTTCAGGAAACTCGTAGTTTTTTGGCAGCTTGGCAACCCCTTTCCATGAAAGGGATTTGCGCCAGTCTCTGCTTAGGGCTACAGCAATAGGAAACAAACCATAGAGATCGAACTTGGAACTAATTTATTGTGTCAAGTTTCAAAGAGCTAGCACAAACCGTGTTTGATTGAGAGTTCCAACTACATGTATCCCTATAGGAGAAAACAGAGTGAAACCTAAAAATTAATACTGTTACTGCCAACGAACGGTTTAACCCAGAAGAACGAAATTTGGTGAGCCAAGTGGGATTGGGGTACTGATCATTATCTGAAAGTGTCATCAAGATTGGGTGAAAAAATGTGTGCTGAGATTTCAGGAAACTCGTAGTTTTTTGGAAGCTTGGCAATCCCTTTCCATGAAAGTGATTTGCGCCAGTCTCTGCTTAGGGCTACATCAATAGGAAACAAACCATAGAGATAGAACTTGGAACTACTTTATTGTGTCAAGTTTCAAAGTGCTAGCCCAAACCATGTTTGATTTAGAGTTCCATCTACATGTATCCCTATAGGAGAAAACAGAGTGAAACCTAAAAATTAAAACTGTTACTTCCAACGAACGGTTTAACCTAGAAGAAGGAAATTTGGTGAACCAAGTGGGATTGGGGTACTGATCATTACCTGAAAGTGTCATCAAGATTGGGTGAAAAAATGTGTACTGAGATTTCAGAAACTCGTAGTTTTTTGGAAGCTTGGCAACCCCTTTCCATGAAAGTGATTTGCGCCAGTCTATGCTTAGGGCTACATCAATAGGAAAAAAGCCATAGAGATAGAACTTGGAACTACTTTTTGTGTCAAGTTTCAAAGAGCTAGCACAAACCGTGTTTCATTTAGAGTTCTAAATACATGTATCCCTATAGGAGAAAACAGAGTGTAACCTAGAAATTTAAACTGTTACTGCCAACGAACGGTTTAACCTAGAAGAACGAAATTTGGTGCACCAAGTGGGAATGGGGTACTCATCTATACCTGAAAGTGTCAAAAAGATTGGGTGAAAAAAATGTGTGCTTAGATTTCAGGAAACTTGTAGTTTTTTGGAAGCTTGTCAACCCCTTTCAATTAAAGTGATTTGCGCCAGTCTCTGCTTACGGCTACATCAATAGGAAACACACCATAGATACAGGACTTGGAACTTATTTTTGTGTCAAGTTTCAAAAAGCTAGCACAAACCGTGTTTGATTTAGAGTTCCAACTACATGTATCCCTATAGGAGAAAACAGAGTGAAACCTACAAATTAAAACAGTTACTGCCAACGAACGGTTTAACCTAGAAGAACGAAATTTGGTGAGCCAAGTGGGATTGGGGTACTGATCATTATCTGAAAGTGTCATCAAGATTGGGTGAAAAAATATGTGCTGATATTTCAGGAAACTCGTAGTTATTTGGAAGCTTGGCAACCCCTTTCCATGAAAGTGATTTGCGCCAGTCTCTCCTTAGTGCTACATCAATAGGAAACAAACCATAGAGATAGAACTTGGAACTACTTTATTGTGTCAAGTTTCAAGGAGCTAGCACAAACCGTGTTTGATTTAGAGATCCAACTACATGTATCCATATTGGAGAAAACAGAGTGAAAGCTAAAATTAAAACTGTTACTGCAAACGAACGGATTGTCCTAGAAGAACGAAATTTGGTGAGCGAAGTGGGATTGGGGTACTGATCATTACCTGAAAGTGTCATCAAGATTGGGTGAAAAAATGTGTGCTGAGATTTCAGGAAACTCGTAGTTTTTTGGCAGCTTGGCAACCCCTTTCCATGAAAGGGATTTGCGCCAGTCTCTGCTTAGGGCTACAGCAATAGGAAACAAACCATAGAGATCGAACTTGGAACTAATTTATTGTGTCAAGTTTCAAAGAGCTAGCACAAACCGTGTTTGATTGAGAGTTCCAACTACATGTATCCCTATAGGAGAAAACAGAGTGAAACCTAAAAATTAATACTGTTACTGCCAACGAACGGTTTAACCCAGAAGAACGAAATTTGGTGAGCCAAGTGGGATTGGGGTACTGATCATTATCTGAAAGTGTCATCAAGATTGGGTGAAAAAATGTGTGCTGAGATTTCAGGAAACTCGTAGTTTTTTGGAAGCTTGGCAATCCCTTTCCATGAAAGTGATTTGCGCCAGTCTCTGCTTAGGGCTACATCAATAGGAAACAAACCATAGAGATAGAACTTGGAACTACTTTATTGTGTCAAGTTTCAAAATGCTAGCCCAAACCATGTTTGATTTAGAGTTCCATCTACATGTATCCCTATAGGAGAAAACAGAGTGAAACCTAAAAATTAAAACTGTTACTTCCAACGAACGGTTTAACCTAGAAGAAGGAAATTTGGTGAACCAAGTGGGATTGGGGTACTGATCATTACCTGAAAGTGTCATCAAGATTGGGTGAAAAAATGTGTACTGAGATTTCAGAAACTCGTAGTTTTTTGGAAGCTTGGCAACCCCTTTCCATGAAAGTGATTTGCGCCAGTCTATGCTTAGGGCTACATCAATAGGAAAAAAGCCATAGAGATAGAACTTGGAACTACTTTTTGTGTCAAGTTTCAAAGAGCTAGCACAAACCGTGTTTCATTTAGAGTTCTAAATACATGTATCCCTATAGGAGAAAACAGAGTGTAACCTAGAAATTTAAACTGTTACTGCCAACGAACGGTTTAACCTAGAAGAACGAAATTTGGTGCACCAAGTGGGAATGGGGTACTCATCTATACCTGAAAGTGTCAAAAAGATTGGGTGAAAAAAATGTGTGCTTAGATTTCAGGAAACTTGTAGTTTTTTGGAAGCTTGTCAACCCCTTTCAATTAAAGTGATTTGCGCCAGTCTCTGCTTACGGCTACATCAATAGGAAACACACCATAGATACAGGACTTGGAACTTATTTTTGTGTCAAGTTTCAAAAAGCTAGCACAAACCGTGTTTGATTTAGAGTTCCAACTACATGTATCCCTATAGGAGAAAACAGAGTGAAACCTACAAATTAAAACAGTTACTGCCAACGAACGGTTTAACCTAGAAGAACGAAATTTGGTGAGCCAAGTGGGATTGGGGTACTGATCATTATCTGAAAGTGTCATCAAGATTGGGTGAAAAAATATGTGCTGATATTTCAGGAAACTCGTAGTTATTTGGAAGCTTGGCAACCCCTTTCCATGAAAGTGATTTGCGCCAGTCTCTCCTTAGTGCTACATCAATAGGAAACAAACCATAGAGATAGAACTTGGAACTACTTTATTGTGTCAAGTTTCAAGGAGCTAGCACAAACCGTGTTTGATTTAGAGATCCAACTACATGTATCCATATTGGAGAAAACAGAGTGAAAGCTAAAATTAAAACTGTTACTGCAAACGAACGGATTGTCCTAGAAGAACGAAATTTGGTGAGCCAAGTGGGATTGGGGTACTGATCATTACCTGAAAGTGTCATCAAGATTGGGTGAAAAAATGTGTGCTGAGATTTCAGGAAACTCGTAGTTTTTTGGAAGCTTGCCAACCCCTTCCATGAAAGTGATTTGCGCCAGTCTCTGCTTAGGGCTACATCAATAGGAAACAAACCATAGAGATAGAACTTGAAACTACTTTATTGTGTCAAGTTTCAAAGAGCTAGCACAAACCGTGTTTGATTTAGAGTTCCAACTACATATATCCCTATAGGAGAAAACAGAGTGAAACCTAAAATTAAAACTGTTACTGCCAACGAACGGTTTAACCTAGAAGAAAAAAATTTGGTGAGCCAAGTGGGATTGGGGTACTGATCATTACCTGAAAGTATCATCAAGATTGGGTGAAAAAATGTGTGCTGAGATTTCAGGAAACACGTAGTTTTTTGGAAGCTTGGCAAACCCTTTCCATGAAAGTGATTTGCGCCAGTCTCTGCTTAGGGCTGCAGCAATAGGAAACAAACCATAGAGATCGAACTTGGAACTAATTTATTGTGTCAAGTTTCAAAAAGCTAGCACAAACCGTGTTTGATTGAGAGTTCCAACTACATGTATCCCTATAGGAGAAAACAGAGTGAAACCTAAAAATTAATACTTTTACTGCCAACGAACGGTTTAACCCAGAAGAACGAAATTTGGTGAGCCAAGTGGGATTGGGGTACTGATCATTATCTGAAAGTGTCATCAAGATTGGGTGAAAAAATGTGTGCTGAGATTTCAGGAAACTCGTATGTTTTTTGGAAGGTTGGCAACCACTTTCCATGAAAGTGATTTGCGCCAGTCTCTGCTTAGGGCTACATCAATAGGAAACAAACCATAGAGATAGAACTTGGAACTACTTTATTGTGTCAAGTTTCAAAGTGCTAGCACAAACCATGTTTGATTTAGAGTTCCAACTACATGTATCCATATTGGAGAAAACAGAGTGAAAGCTAAAATTAAAACTGTTACTGCAAACGAACGGTTTGTCCTAGAAGAACGAAATTTGGTGAGCCAAGTGGGATTGGGGTACTGATCATTACCTGAAAGTGTCATCAAGATTGGGTGAAAAAATGTGTGCTGAGATTTCAGGAAACTCGTAGTTTTTTGGCAGCTTGGCAACCCCTTTCCATGAAAGGGATTTGCGCCAGTCTCTGCTTAGGGCTACATCAATAGGAAACGAACCATAGAGATAGAACTTGGAACTACTTTATTGTGTCAAGTTTCAAAGAGCTAGCACAAACCGTGTTTGATTTAGAGTTCCAACTACATGTATCCCTATAGGAGAAAACAGAGTGAAACCTAAAATTAAAACTGTTACTGCCAACGACCGGTTTAACCTAGAAGAACAAAATTTGGTGAGCCAAGTGGGATTGGGGTACTGATCATTACCTGAAAGTATCATCAAGATTGGGTGAAAAAATGTGTGCTGAGATTTCAGGAAACACGTAGTTTTTTGGAAGCTTGGCAAACCCTTTCCATGAAAGTGATTTGCGCCAGTCTCTGCTTAGGGCTACAGCAATAGGAAACAAACCATAGAGATCGAACTTGGAACTAATTTATTGTGTCAAGTTTCAAAAAGCTAGCACAAACCGTGTTTGATTGAGAGTTCCAACTACATGTATCCCTATAGGAGAAAACAGAGTGAAACCTAAAAATTAATACTGTTACTGCCAACGAACGGTTTAACCCAGAAGAACGAAATTTGGTGAGCCAAGTGGGATTGGGGTACTGATCATTATCTGAAAGTGTCATCAAGATTGGGTGAAAAAATGTGTGCTGAGATTTCAGGAAACTCGTATTTTTTTGGAAGGTTGGCAATCCCTTTCCATGAAAGTGATTTGCGCCAGTCTCTGCTTAGGGCTACATCAATAGGAAACAAACCATAGAGATAGAACTTGGAACTACTTTATTGTGTCAAGTTTCAAAGTGGTAGCACAAACCATGTTTGATTTAGAGTTCCATCTACATGTATCCCTATAGGAGAAAACAGAGTGAAACCTAAAAATTAAAACTGTTACTTCCAACGAACGGTTAAACCTAGAAGAAGGAAATTTGGTGAACCAAGTGGGATTGGGGTACTGATCATTACCTGAAAGTGTCATCAAGATTGGGTGAAAAAATGTGTGCTGAGATTTCAGAAAACTCGTAGTTTTTTGGAAGCTTGGCAACCCCTTTCCATGAAAGTGATTTGCGGCAGTCTCTGCTTAGGGCTACATCAATAGGAAACAAACCATAGAGATAGAAATTGGAACTACTTTATTGTGTCAAGTTTCACAGAGCAAGCCCAAACCGTGTTTGATTTAGAGTTCCAACTACATGTATCCATATTGGAGAAAACAGAGTGAAAGCTAAAATTAAAACTGTTACTGCAAACGAACGGTTTAACCTAGAAGAAAAAAATTTGGTGAGCCAAGTGGGATTGGAGTACTGATCATTACCTGAAAGTATCATCAAGATTGGGTGAAAAAATGTGTGCTGAGATTTCAGGAAACTCGTAGTTTTTTGGCAGCTTGGCAACCCCTTTCCATGAAAGGGATTTGCGCCAGTCTCTGCTTAGGGCTACAGCAATAGGAAACAAACCATAGAGATCAAACTTGGAACTAATTTATTGTGTCAAGTTTCAAAGAGCTAGCACAAACCGTGTTTGATTGAGAGTTCCAACTACATGTATCCCTATAGGAGAAAACAGAGTGAAACCTAAAAATTAATACTGTTACTGCCAACGAACGGTTTAACCCAGAAGAACGAAATTTGGTGAGCCAAGTGGGATTGGGGTACTGATCATTATCTGAAAGTGTCATCAAGATTGGGTGAAAAAATGTGTGCTGAGATTTCAGGAAACTCGTAGTTTTTTGGAAGCTTGGCAATCCCTTTCCATGAAAGTGATTTGCGCCAGTCTCTGCTTAGGGCTACATCAATAGGAAACAAACCATAGAGATAGAACTTGGAACTACTTTATTGTGTCAAGTTTCAAAGTGCTAGCCCAAACCATGTTTGATTTAGAGTTCCATCTACATGTATCCCTATAGGAGAAAACAGAGTGAAACCTAAAAATTAAAACTGTTACTTCCAACGAACGGTTTAACCTAGAAGAAGGAAATTTGGTGAACCAAGTGGGATTGGGGTACTGATCATTACCTGAAAGTGTCATCAAGATTCGGTGAAAAAATGTGTACTGAGATTTCAGAAACTCGTAGTTTTTTGGAAGCTTGGCAACCCCTTTCCATGAAAGTGATTTGCGCCAGTCTATGCTTAGGGCTACATCAATAGGAAAAAAGCCATAGAGATAGAACTTGGAACTACTTTTTGTGTCAAGTTTCAAAGAGCTAGCACAAACCGTGTTTCATTTAGAGTTCTAAATACATGTATCCCTATAGGAGAAAACAGAGTGTAACCTACAAATTTAAACTGTTACTGCCAACGAACGGTTTAACCTAGAAGAACGAAATTTGGTGCACCAAGTGGGAATGGGGTACTCATCTATACCTGAAAGTGTCAAAAAGATTGGGTGAAAAAAATGTGTGCTTAGATTTCAGGAAACTTGTAGTTTTTTGGAAGCTTGTCAACCCCTTTCAATTAAAGTGATTTGCGCCAGTCTCTGCTTACGGCTACATCAATAGGAAACACACCATAGATACAGGACTTGGAACTTATTTTTGTGTCAAGTTTCAAAAAGCTAGCACAAACCGTGTTTGATTTAGAGTTCCAACTACATGTATCCCTATAGGAGAAAACAGAGTGAAACCTACAAATTAAAACAGTTACTGCCAACGAACGGTTTAACCTAGAAGAACGAAATTTGGTGAGCCAAGTGGGATTGGGGTACTGATCATTATCTGAAAGTGTCATCAAGATTGGGTGAAAAAATATGTGCTGATATTTCAGGAAACTCGTAGTTATTTGGAAGCTTGGCAACCCCTTTCCATGAAAGTGATTTGCGCCAGTCTCTCCTTAGTGCTACATCAATAGGAAACAAACCATAGAGATAGAACTTGGAACTACTTTATTGTGTCAAGTTTCAAGGAGCTAGCACAAACCGTGTTTGATTTAGAGATCCAACTACATGTATCCATATTGGAGAAAACAGAGTGAAAGCTAAAATTAAAACTGTTACTGCAAACGAACGGATTGTCCTAGAAGAACGAAATTTGGTGAGCGAAGTGGGATTGGGGTACTGATCATTACCTGAAAGTGTCATCAAGATTGGGTGAAAAAATGTGTGCTGAGATTTCAGGAAACTCGTAGTTTTTTGGCAGCTTGGCAACCCCTTTCCATGAAAGGGATTTGCGCCAGTCTCTGCTTAGGGCTACAGCAATAGGAAACAAACCATAGAGATCGAACTTGGAACTAATTTATTGTGTCAAGTTTCAAAGAGCTAGCACAAACCGTGTTTGATTGAGAGTTCCAACTACATGTATCCCTATAGGAGAAAACAGAGTGAAACCTAAAAATTAATACTGTTACTGCCAACGAACGGTTTAACCCAGAAGAACGAAATTTGGTGAGCCAAGTGGGATTGGGGTACTGATCATTATCTGAAAGTGTCATCAAGATTGGGTGAAAAAATGTGTGCTGAGATTTCAGGAAACTCGTAGTTTTTTGGAAGCTTGGCAATCCCTTTCCATGAAAGTGATTTGCGCCAGTCTCTGCTTAGGGCTACATCAATAGGAAACAAACCATAGAGATAGAACTTGGAACTACTTTATTGTGTCAAGTTTCAAAGTGCTAGCCCAAACCATGTTTGATTTAGAGTTCCATCTACATGTATCCCTATAGGAGAAAACAGAGTGAAACCTAAAAATTAAAACTGTTACTTCCAACGAACGGTTTAACCTAGAAGAAGGAAATTTGGTGAACCAAGTGGGATTGGGGTACTGATCATTACCTGAAAGTGTCATCAAGATTGGGTGAAAAAATGTGTACTGAGATTTCAGAAACTCGTAGTTTTTTGGAAGCTTGGCAACCCCTTTCCATGAAAGTGATTTGCGCCAGTCTATGCTTAGGGCTACATCAATAGGAAAAAAGCCATAGAGATAGAACTTGGAACTACTTTTTGTGTCAAGTTTCAAAGAGCTAGCACAAACCGTGTTTCATTTAGAGTTCTAAATACATGTATCCCTATAGGAGAAAACAGAGTGTAACCTAGAAATTTAAACTGTTACTGCCAACGAACGGTTTAACCTAGAAGAACGAAATTTGGTGCACCAAGTGGGAATGGGGTACTCATCTATACCTGAAAGTGTCAAAAAGATTGGGTGAAAAAAATGTGTGCTTAGATTTCAGGAAACTTGTAGTTTTTTGGAAGCTTGTCAACCCCTTTCAATTAAAGTGATTTGCGCCAGTCTCTGCTTACGGCTACATCAATAGGAAACACACCATAGATACAGGACTTGGAACTTATTTTTGTGTCAAGTTTCAAAAAGCTAGCACAAACCGTGTTTGATTTAGAGTTCCAACTACATGTATCCCTATAGGAGAAAACAGAGTGAAACCTACAAATTAAAACAGTTACTGCCAACGAACGGTTTAACCTAGAAGAACGAAATTTGGTGAGCCAAGTGGGATTGGGGTACTGATCATTATCTGAAAGTGTCATCAAGATTGAGTGAAAAAATATGTGCTGATATTTCAGGAAACTCGTAGTTATTTGGAAGCTTGGCAAACCCTTTCCATGAAAGTGATTTGCGCCAGTCTCTCCTTAGTGCTACATCAATAGGAAACAAACCATAGAGATAGAACTTGGAACTACTTTATTGTGTCAAGTTTCAAGGAGCTAGCACAAACCGTGTTTGATTTAGAGATCCAACTACATGTATCCATATTGGAGAAAACAGAGTGAAAGCTAAAATTAAAACTGTTACTGCAAACGAACGGATTGTCCTAGAAGAACGAAATTTGGTGAGCCAAGTGGGATTGGGGTACTGATCATTACCTGAAAGTGTCATCAAGATTGGGTGAAAAAATGTGTGCTGAGATTTCAGGAAACTCGTAGTTTTTTGGAAGCTTGCCAACCCCTTCCATGAAAGTGATTTGCGCCAGTCTCTGCTTAGGGCTACATCAATAGGAAACAAACCATAGAGATAGAACTTGAAACTACTTTATTGTGTCAAGTTTCAAAGAGCTAGCACAAACCGTGTTTGATTTAGAGTTCCAACTACATATATCCCTATAGGAGAAAACAGAGTGAAACCTAAAATTAAAACTGTTACTGCCAACGAACGGTTTAACCTAGAAGAAAAAAATTTGGTGAGCCAAGTGGGATTGGGGTACTGATCATTACCTGAAAGTATCATCAAGATTGGGTGAAAAAATGTGTGCTGAGATTTCAGGAAACACGTAGTTTTTTGGAAGCTTGGCAAACCCTTTCCATGAAAGTGATTTGCGCCAGTCTCTGCTTAGGGCTACAGCAATAGGAAACAAACCATAGAGATAGAACTTGGAACTAATTTATTGTGTCAAGTATCAAAAAGCTAGCACAAACCGTGTTTGATTGAGGGTTCCAACTACATGTATCCCTATAGTAGAAAACAGAGTGAAACCTAAAAATTAATACTGTTACTGCCAAGAACGGTTTAACCCAGAAGAACGAAATTTGGTGAGCCAAGTGGGATTGGGGTACTGATCATTATCTGAAAGTGTCATCAAGATTGGGTGAAAAAATGTGTGCTGAGATTTCAGGAAACTCGTGGTTTTTTGGAAGCTTGGCAAACCCTTTCCATGAAAGTGATTTGCGCCAGTCTCTGCTTAGGGCTACATCAATAGGAAACAAACCGTAGAGATAGAACTTGGAACTACTTTATTGTGTCAAGTTTCAAAGTGCTAGCAAAAACCATGTTTGATTTAGAGTTCCATCTACATGTATCCCTATAGGAGAAAACAGAGTGAAACCTAAAAATTAAAACTGTTACTTCCAACGAACGGTTTAACCTAGAAGAAGGAAATTTGGTGAACCAAGTGGGATTGGGGTACTGATCATTACCTGAAAGTGTCATCAAGATTGGGTGAAAAAATGTGTGCTGAGATTTCAGAAAACTCGTAGTTTTTTGGAAGCTTGGCAACCCCTTTCCATGAAAGTGATTTGCGCCAGTCTCTGCTTAGGGCTACATCAATAGGAAACAAACCATAGAGATAGAACTTGGAACTACTTTATTGTGTCAAGTTTCAAAGAGCTAGCACAAACCGTGTTTGATTTAGAGTTCCAACTACATGTATCCCTATAGGAGAAAACAGAGTGAAACCTAAAATTAAAACTGTTACTGCCAACGAACGGTTTAACCTAGAAGAAAAAAATTTGGTGAGCCAAGTGGGATTGGGGTACTGATCATTATCTGAAAGTGTCATCAAGATTAAGTGAAACAATGTGTGCTGAGATTTCAGGAAACTCGTAGTTTTTTGGAAGCTTGGCAACCCCTTTCCATGAAAGTGATTTGCGCCAGTCTCTGCTTAGGGCTACAGCAATAGGAAACAAACCATAGAGATCGAACTTGGAACTAATTTATTGTGTCAAGTTTCAAAAAGCTAGCACAAACCGTGTTTGATTGAGAGTTCCAACTACATGTATCCCTATAGGAGAAAACAGAGTGAAACCTAAAAATTAATACTTTTACTGCCAACGAACGGTTTAACCCAGAAGAACGAAATTTGGTGAGCCAAGTGGGATTGGGGTACTGATCATTATCTGAAAGTGTCATCAAGATTGGGTGAAAAAATGTGTGCTGAGATTTCAGGAAACTCGTATGTTTTTTGGAAGGTTGGCAACCACTTTCCATGAAAGTGATTTGCGCCAGTCTCTGCTTAGGGCTACATCAATAGGAAACAAACCATAGAGATAGAACTTGGAACTACTTTATTGTGTCAAGTTTCAAAGTGCTAGCACAAACCATGTTTGATTTAGAGTTCCAACTACATGTATCCATATTGGAGAAAACAGAGTGAAAGCTAAAATTAAAACTGTTACTGCAAACGAACGGTTTGTCCTAGAAGAACGAAATTTGGTGAGCCAAGGGGGATTGGGGTACTGATCATTACCTGAAAGTGTCATCAAGATTGGGTGAAAAAATGTGTGCTGAGATTTCAGGAAACTCGTAGTTTTTTGGCAGCTTGGCAACCCCTTTCCATGAAAGGGATTTGCGCCAGTCTCTGCTTAGGGCTACATCAATAGGAAACAAACCATAGAGATAGAACTTGGAACTACTTTATTGTGTCAAGTTTCAAAGAGCTAGCACAAACCGTGTTTGATTTAGAGTTCCAACTACATGTATCCCTATAGGAGAAAACAGAGTGAAACCTAAAATTAAAACTGTTACTGCCAACGACCGGTTTAACCTAGAAGAACAAAATTTGGTGAGCCAAGTGGGATTGGGGTACTGATCATTACCTGAAAGTATCATCAAGATTGGGTGAAAAAATGTGTGCTGAGATTTCAGGAAACACGTAGTTTTTTGGAAGCTTGGCAAACCCTTTCCATGAAAGTGATTTGCGCCAGTCTCTGCTTAGGGCTACAGCAATAGGAAACAAACCATAGAGATCGAACTTGGAACTAATTTATTGTGTCAAGTTTCAAAAAGCTAGCACAAACCGTGTTTGATTGAGAGTTCCAACTACATGTATCCCTATAGGAGAAAACAGAGTGAAACCTAAAAATTAATACTGTTACTGCCAACGAACGGTTTAACCCAGAAGAACGAAATTTGGTGAGCCAAGTGGGATTGGGGTACTGATCATTATCTGAAAGTGTCATCAAGATTGGGTGAAAAAATGTGTGCTGAGATTTCAGGAAACTCGTATTTTTTTGGAAGGTTGGCAATCCCTTTCCATGAAAGTGATTTGCGCCAGTCTCTGCTTAGGGCTACATCAATAGGAAACAAACCATAGAGATAGAACTTGGAACTACTTTATTGTGTCAAGTTTCAAAGTGGTAGCACAAACCATGTTTGATTTAGAGTTCCATCTACATGTATCCCTATAGGAGAAAACAGAGTGAAACCTAAAAATTAAAACTGTTACTTCCAACGAACGGTTAAACCTAGAAGAAGGAAATTTGGTGAACCAAGTGGGATTGGGGTACTGATCATTACCTGAAAGTGTCATCAAGATTGGGTGAAAAAATGTGTGCTGAGATTTCAGAAAACTCGTACTTTTTTGGAAGCTTGGCAACCCCTTTCCATGAAAGTGATTTGCGGCAGTCTCTGCTTAGGGCTACATCAATAGGAAACAAACCATAGAGATAGAAATTGGAACTACTTTATTGTGTCAAGTTTCACAGAGCAAGCACAAACCGTGTTTGATTTAGAGTTCCAACTACATGTATCCATATTGGAGAAAACAGAGTGAAAGCTAAAATTAAAACTGTTACTGCAAACGAACGGTTTGTCCTAGAAGAACGAAATTTGGTGAGCGAAGTGGGATTGGGGTACTGATCATTACCTGAAAGTGTCATCAAGATTGGTTGAAAAAATGTGTGCTGAGAGTTCAGGAAACTCGTAGTTTTTTGGCAGCTTGGCAACCCCTTTCCATGAAAGTGATTTGCGCCAGTCTCTGCTTAGGGCTACATCAATAGGAAAGAAACCATAGAGATAGAACTTGGAACTACTTTATTGTGTCAAGTTTCCAAGAGCTAGCACAAACCGTGTTTGATTTAGAGTTCCAACTACATGTAACCCTATAGGAGAAAAGAGAGTGAAACCTAAAAATTTAAACTGTTACTGCCAACGAACGGTTTAACCTAGAAGAAAAAAATTTGGTGAAACAAGTGGGATTGGAGTACTGATCATTACCTGAAAGTATCATCAAGATTGGGTGAAAAAATTTGTACTGAGATTTCAGAAAACACGTAGATTTTTGGAAGCTTGGCAAACCCTTTCCATGAAAGTGATTTGTGCTAGTCTCTGCCTAGGGCTACATCAATAGGAAACAAACCATAGAGATAGAACTTGGAACTACTTTATTGTGTCAAGTTTCAAAGTGCTAGCACAAACCATGTTTGATTTAGAGTTCCATCTACATGTATCCCTATAGGAGAAAACAGAGTGAAACCTAAAAATTAAAACTGTTACTACCAACGAACGGTTTAAATTTGAAGAACGAAATTTGGTGAGCCAAGTGGGATTGGGGTACTGATCATTATCTTAAAGTGTCATCAAGATTGGGTGAAAAAAATGTGTCCTGAGATTTCAGGAAACTCGAACTCTTTTGGAAGCTTGGCAATCCCTTTCCATGAAAGTGATTTGCGCCAGTCTCTGCTTAGGGCTACATCAATAGGAAACAAACCATAGAGATAGAACTTGGAACTACTTTATTGTGTCAAGTTTCAAAGTGCTAGCACAAAGTGTGTTTGATGTAGAGTTCCATCTACATGTATCCCTATAGGAGAAAACAGATTGAAACTTAAATATTAAAACTGTTACTTCCAACAAACGGTTTAACCTAGAAGAAGGAAATTTGGTGAGCCAAGTGGGATTGGGGTACTGATCATTACCTGAAAGTGTCAACAAGATGCGTGAAAAAATGTGTGCTGAGATTTCAGGAAACTCGTAGTTTTTTGGAAGCTTGGCAACCCCTTTCCATGACAGTGATTTGCGCCAGTCTCTGCTTTGGGCTACATCAATAGGAAACAAACCATAGAGATAGAACTTGGAACTACTTTATTGTGTCAAGTTTCAAAGAGCTAGCACAAACCGTGTTTGATTTAGAGTTCCAACTACCTGTATCCCTATAGGAGAAAAAAGAGTGAAACCTAAAAATTAAAACTGTTACTGCCAACGAACGGTTTAACCTAGAAGAACAAAATTTGGTGAGCCAAGTGGGATTGGGGTACTGATCATTACCTGAAAGTGTCATCAAGATTGGGTGAAAAAACGTGTGCTGAGATTACAGGAAACACGTAGTTTTTTGGAAGCTTGGCAAACCCTTTCCATGAAAGTGATTTGCGCCAGTCTCTGCTAAGGGCTACAGCAATAGGAAACGAACCATAGACATAGAACTTGGAACTAATTTATTGTGTCAAGTTTCAAAGAGCTAGCACAAACCCTGTTGGATTTAGAGTTCCAACTACATGTATCCCTATAGGAGAAAACAGATTGAAACCTAAAAATTAATACTGTTACTGCCAATGAACGGTTTAACCTAGAAGAACGAAATTTGGTGAGCCAAGTGGGATTGGGGTACTGATCATTATCTTAAAGTGTCATCAAGATTGGGTGAAAAAATGTGTGCTGAGATTTCAGGAAACTCGTACTTTTTTGGAAGCTTGGCAACCCCTTTCCATGAAAGTGATTTGCGCCAGTCTCTGCTTAGGGCTACATCAATAGGAAACAAACCATAGAGATAGAACTTGGAACTACTTTATTGTGTGAAGTTTCAAAGTGCTAGCACAAAGTGTGTTTGATGTAGAGTTCCATCTACATGTATCCCTATAGGAGAAAACAGATTGAAACTTAAAAATTAAAACTGTTACTTCCAACAAACGGTTTAACATAGAAGAAGGAAATTTGGTGAGCCAAGTGGGATTGGGGTACTGATCATTACCTGAAAGTGTCATCAAGATGCGTGAAAAAATGTGTGCTGAGATTTCAGGAAACTCGTAGTTTTTTGGAAGCTTGGCAACCCCTTTCCATGAAAGTGATTTGCGCCAGTCTCTGCTTAGGGCTACAGCAATAGGAAACAAATCATAGAGATAGAACTTGGAATTAATTTATTGTGTCAAGTTTCAAAGAGCTAGCAGAAACCGTGTTTGATTTAGAGTTCTAACTACATGTATCCCTATAGGAGAAAACAGAGTGAAATCTAAAAATTAAAACTGTTACTACCAATGAATGGTTTAAACTTGAAGAACGAAATTTGGTTAGCCAAGTGGGATTGGGGTACTGATCATTACCTGAAAGTGTCATCAAGATTGGGTGAAAAAATGTGTGCTGAGATTTCAGAAAACTCATAGTTTTTTGGAAGCTTGGCAACCCCTTTCCATGAAAGTCATTTGCGCGAGTCTCTGCTTAAGGCTACATCAATAGGAAACAAACCATAGAGATAGAACTTGGAACTACTTTATTGTGTCCAGTTTCAAAGAGCTAGCACAAACCGTGTTTGATTTAGAGTTCCAAATACATGTATCCCAATAGGAGAAAACAGAGTGAAACCTAAATTTAAAACAGTTACTGCCAACGAACGGTTTAACCTAGAAGAATGAAATTTGGTGAGCCAAGTGGGATTGGGGTAGTGATCATTACCTGAAAGTGTCATCAAGATTGGGTGAAAAAATGTGTGCTGATATTTCAGGAAACTCGTAGTTTTTTGGAAGCTTGGCAACCCCTTTCCATGAAAGTGATTTGCGCCAGTCTCTGCTTAGGGCTACATCAATAGGAAACAAACCATACAGATAGAACTTGGAACAACTTTATTGTGTCAAGTTTCACAGAGCTAGCACAAACCGTGTTTGAATGAGAGTTCCAACTACATGTATCCATATAGGAGAAAACAGAGTGAAAGCTAAAATTAAAACTGTTACTGCCAACGAACAGTTTGTCCTAGAAGAACGAAATTTGGTGAGCCAAGTGGGATTGGGGTACTGATGATTACCTGAAAGTGTCATCAAGATTGGGTGAAAAAATGTGTGCTGAGATTTCAGGAAACTCGTAGTTTTTTGGAAGCTTGGCAACCCCTTTCCATGAAAGTGATTTGTGCCAGTCTCTGCTTAGGGCTACATCAATAGGAAACAAACCATAGAGATAGAACTTGGAACTAATTTATTGTGTCAAGTTTCAAAGAGCTAGCACAAACCGTGTTTGATTTAGAGTTCAACTACATGTATCCTTATAGGAGAAAACAGAGTGAAACCTAAAAATTAAAACTCTTACTGCCAACGAACGGTTTAAAGTAGAAGAACAAAATTTGGTGAGCCAAGTGGGATTGGGGTACTGATCATTACCTGAAAGTCTCATCAAGATTGGGTGAAAAAATGTGTGCTGAGATTTCAGGAAACACATAGTTTTTTGGAAGCTTGGCAAACCCTTTCCATGAAAGTGATTTGTGCTAGTCTCTGCCTAGGGCTACATCAATAGGAAACAAACCATAGAGATAGAACTTGGAACTACTTTATTGTGTCAAGTTTCAAAGTGCTAGCACAAACCATGTTTGATTTAGAGTTCCATCTACATGTATCCCTATAGGAGAAAACAGAGTGAAACCTAAAAATTAAAACTGTTACTACCAATGAACGGTTTAAATTTGAAGAACGAAATTTGGTGAGCCAAGTGGGATTGGGGTACTGATCATTATCTTAAAGTGTCATCAAGATTGGGTGAAAAAAATGTGTGCTGAGATTTCAGGAAACTCGAACTCTTTTGGAAGCTTGGCAAACCCTTTCCATGAAAGTGATTTGCGCCAGTCTCTGCTTAGGGCTACATCAATAGGAAACAAACCATAGAGATAGAACTTGGAACTACTTTATTGTGTCAAGTTTCAAAGTGCTAGCACAAAGTGTGTTTGATGTAGAGTTCCATCTACATGTATCCCTATAGGAGAAAACAGATTGAAACTTAAATATTAAAACTGTTACTTCCAACAAACGGTTTAACCTAGAAGAAGGAAATTTGGTGAGCCAAGTGGGATTGGGGTACTGATCATTACCTGAAAGTCTCATCAAGATTGGGTGAAAAAATGTGTGCTGAGATTTCAGAAACTCGTAGTTTTTTGGAAGCTTGGCAACCCCTTTCCATGAAAGTGATTTGTGCCAGTCTATGCTTAGGGCTACATCAATAGGAAAAAAAGCCATAGAGATAGAACTTGGAACTACTTTATTGTGTCACGTTTCAAAGAGCTACCACAAACCGTGTTTCATTTAGAGTTCCAAATACATGTATCCCTATAGGAGAAAACAGAGTGTAACCTAAAAATTTAAACTGTTACTGCCAACGAACGGTTTAACCTAGAAGAACGAAATTTGGTGCACCAAGTGGGAATGGGGTACTGATCATTACCTGAAAGTGTCATCAAGATTGGGTGAAAAAATGTGTGCTGAGATTTCAGAAAACTCGTAGTTTTTAGGAAGCTTGGCAACCCCTTTCCATGAAAGGAATTTGCGCCAGTCTCTGCTTAGGGCTACATCAATAGGAATCAAACCATAGAGATAGAACTTGGAACTACTTTGTTGTGTCAGGTTTCACAGAGCTAGCACAAACCGTGTTTGATTTAGAGTTCCAACTACATGTATCCTTATTGGAGAAAACAGAGTGAAAGCTAAAATTAAAACTGTTACTGCAAACGAACGGTTTGTCCTAAAAGAACGAAATTTGGTGAGCCAAGTGGGATTGGGGTACTGATCATTACCTGAAAGTGTCATCAAGATTGGGTGAAAAAATGTGTGCTGAGATTTCAGGAAACTCGTACTTTTTTGGAAGCTTGGCAAACCCTTTCCATGAAAGTGATTTGCGCCAGTCTCTGCTTAGGGCTACATCAATAGGAAACAAACCATAGAGATAGAACTTGGAACTACTTTATTGTGTCAAGTTTCAAAGAGCTAGCACAAACCGTGTTTGATTTAGAGTTCCAACTACCTGTATCCCTATAGGAGAAAAAAGAGTGAAACCTAAAAATTAAAACTGTTACTGCCAACGAACGGTTTAACCTAGAAGAACAAAATTTGGTGAGCCAAGTTGGATTGGGGTACTGATCATTACCTGAAAGTGTCATCAAGATTGGGTGAAAAAATGTGTGCTGAGATTTCAGGAAACATGTAGTTTTTTGGAAGCTTGGCAAACCCTTTCCATGAAAGTGATTTGTGCCAGTCTCTGCTTATAGCTACAGCAATAGGAAACGAACCATAGAGATAGAACTTGGAACTAATTTATTGTGTCAAGTTTCAAAAAGCTAGCACAAACCGTGTTTGATTTAGAGTTCCAACTGCATGTATCCCTATAGGAGAAAACAGAGTGAAACCTCAAAATTAATACTGTTACTGCCAACGAACGGTTTAACCTAGAAGAACGAAATTTGGTGAGCCAAGTGGGATTGGGGTACTGATCATTATTTTAAAGTGTCATCAAGATTGGGTGAAAAAATGTGTGCTGAGATTTCAGGAAACTCGTACTTTTTTGGAAGCTTGGCAAACCCTTTCCAGGAAAGTGATTTGCGCCAGTCTCCGCTTAGGGCTACATCAATAGGAAACAAACCATAGAGATAGAACTTGGAACTACTTTATTGTGTCACGTTTCAAAGAGCTACCACAAACCGTGTTTCATTTAGAGTTCCAAATACATGTATCCCTATAGGAGAAAACAGAGTGAAACCTAAAAATTTAAACTGTTACTACCATTGAACGGTTTAAACTTGAAGAACGAAATTTTGTGAGCCAAGTGGGATTGGGGTACTGATCATTACCTGAAAGTGTCATCAAGTTTGGGTGAAAAAATGTGTGCTGAGATTTCAGAAAACTCGTAGTTTTTTGGAAGCTTGGCAACCCCTTTCCATGAAAGTGATTTGCGCCAGTCTCTGCTTCGGGCTACATCAATAGGAAACAAACCATAGAGATAGAACTTGGAAATACTTTATTGCGTCTAGTTTCAAAGAGCTAGCACAAAACGTGTTTGATTTAGTGTTCCAACTACATGTATCCATATAGGAGAAAACAGAGTGAAACCTAAAAATTAATACTGTTACTGCGAACGAACGGTTTAACCTAGAAGAAGGAAATTTGGTGAGCCAAGTGGGATTGGGGTACTGATCATTACCTGAAAGTGTCATCAAGATTGGGTGAAAAAATGTGTGCTGAGATTTCAGGAAACTCGTAGTTTTTTGGAAGCTTGGCAACCCCTTTACATGAAAGTGATTTGCGCCAGTCTCTGCTTATGGCTACATCAATAGGAAACACACCACAGATACAGGACTTGGAACTAATTTACAGTGTCAAGTTTCAAAGAGCTAGCACAAACCTTGTTTGATTTTGTGTTCCAACTACATGTATCCCTATAGGAGAAAACAGAGTGAAACCTAAAAATTAAAACTGTTACTGCCAACGAACGGTTTAACCTAGAAGAATGAAATTTGGTGAGCCAAGTGGGATTGGGGTACTGATCATTATCTGAAAGTGTCATCAAGATTGGGTGAAAAAATGTGTGCTGAGATTTCAAGAAACTCGTAGTTTTTTGGAAGCTTGTCAACCCCTTTCAATTAAAGTGATTTGCGCCAGTCTCTGCTTATGGCTACATCAATAGGAAACACACCATAGATACAGGACTTGGAACTTCTTTATTGTGTCAAGTTTCACAAAGCTAGCACAAACCGTGTTTGATTTAGAGTTCCAAATACATGTATCCCTATAGGAGAAAACAGAGTGAAACCTAAAAATTAAAACTGTTACTGCCAACGAACGGTTTAACCTAGAAGAAGGAAATTTGGTGAGCCAAGTGGGATTGGGGTACTGATCATTATCTGAAAGTGTCATCAAGATTGGGTGAAAAAATGTGTGCTGAGATTTCAGGAAACTCGTAGTTTTTTGGAAGCTTGGCAACCCCTTTCCATGAATGTGATTTGCGCCAGTCTCTGCTTCGGGCTACATCAATACGAAACAATCCATAGAGATAGAACTTGGAACTACTTTATTGTGTCAAGTTTCAGAGAGCTAGCACACACCGTGTTTGATTTAGAGTTCCAACTACATGTAACACTATAGGAGAAAACAGAGTGAAACCTAAAAATTAAAACAGTTACTGCCAACGAATGGTTTAACTTAGAAGAACGAAATTTGGTGAGCCAAGTGGGATTGGGGTACTGATCATTACCGGACAGTGTCATCAAGATTGGGTGAAAAAATGTGTGCTGAGATTTCAGGAAACTTGTAGTTTTTTGGAAGCTTGGCAACCCCTTTCCATGAAAGTGATTTGCGCCAGTCTCTGCTTAGGGCTACATCAATAGGAAACAAACCATAGAGTTAGAACTTGGAACTACTTTATTGTGTCAAGTTTCAAAGAGCTAGCACAAACCGTGTTTGATTTAGAGTTCCATCTACATGTATCCCTATAGGAGAAAACAGAGTGAAACCTAAAAATTAAAACTGTTACTTCCAACGAACGGTTTAACCTAGAAGAAGGAAATTTGGTGAGCCAAGTGGGATTGGGGTACTGATCATTACCTGAAAGTGTCATCAAGATTGGTTGAAAAAATGTGTGCTGAGATTTCAGGAAACTAGTAGTTTTTTGGAAGCTTGGCAACCCCTTTCCATGAAAGTGATTAGCGCCAGTCTCTGCTTGGACTACATCTATAGGAAAAAAACCATAGAGATAGGACTTGGAACTACTTTATTGTGTCAAGTTTCAAAGAGCCAGCACAAACCGTGTTGGATTTAGAGTTCCAACTACATGTATCCATATAGGAGAAAACAGAGTGAAACCTAAAAATTAAAACAGTTACTGCCAACGCACGGTTTAACTTCGAAGAACGAAATTTGGTGAACCAAGTGGGATTGGGTTACTGATCATTACCTGAAAGTGTCATAAAGATTGGGTGAAAAAGTATGTGCTGAGATTTCAGAAAACTCGATGTTTTTGGAAGCTTGGCAACCCCTTTCCATGGAAGTGATTTGCGCCAGTCTCTGCTTAGGGCTACATCATTAGGAAGCAAACCATAGAGATAGAACTTGGAACTACATTATTGTGTCAAGTTTCAAAGAGCTAGCACAAACCGTGTTTGATTTAGAGTTCCAACTACATGTATCCGTGTAGGAGAAAAGAGAGTGAAACCTAAAAATTAAAACTCTTACTGCCAACAAACGGTTTGACCTAGAAGAACAAAATTTGGTGAGCCAAGTGGGATTGGGGTACTGATCATTACCTGAAAGTGTCATCAAGATTGGGTGAAAAAATGTATGCTGAGATTTCTGGAAACTCATAGTTTTTTGGAAGCTTGGCAACCCCTTTTCATGAAAGTGATTTGCGCCAGTCTCTGCTTATGGCTACATCAATAGGAAACACACCACAGATACAGGACTTGGAACTTCTTTTTGTGTCAAGTTTCAAAAAGCTAGCACAAACCGTGTTTGATTTAGAGTTCCAACTACATGTATCCCTATAGGAGAAAACAGAGTGTAACCTAAAAATTAAAACTTTTACTGCCAACGAACGGTTTAACCTAGAAGAACAAAATTTGGTGAGCCAAGTGGGATTGGGGTACTGATCCTTATCTGAAAGTGTCATCAAGATTGGGTGAAAGAATTTTAGCTAAGATTTCAGGAAACTCGTAATTTTTTGGAAGCTTGGCAAAATCTTTCTATTAAAGTGATTTGCGCCAGTCTCTGCATACAGCTACATCAATAGGAAACACACCATAGATAAAGGAATTGAAACTAATTTATTGTGTCAAGTTTCAAAAAGCTAGCACAAACCGTGTTTGATTTAGAGTTCCAACTACATGTATCCACATAGGAGAAAACAGAGTGAAACCTAAAAATTAAAACAGTTACTGCCAACGAACGGTTTAACCTAGAAGAACGAAATTTGGTGAGTCAAGTGGGAAAGGGGTACTGATCATTACCTGAAAGTGTCATCAAGATTGGGTGAAAAAATGTGTGCTGAGATTTCAAGACACTCGTAGTTTTTTGGAAGATTGGCAATCCCTTTGTATGAAAGTGATTTGCGCCAGTCTCTGCTTAGGACAACATCAATAGGAAACAAACCATACAGATAGAACTTGCAACTACTTTATTGTGACAAGTTTCAAAGAGCTAGCGCAAACCGTGTTTGATTTAGAGTTCCAACTACATGATTCCTCTAGGAGAAAGTGAGTGAAACCTAAAAATTAAAACAGTTACTGTCAACGAACGGTTTAACCTAGAAGAACAAATTTTGGTGAGCCAAGTGGGATTGGGGTACTGATCATTACCTGAAAGTGTCATCAAGTTTGGGTGAAAAAATGTGTGCTGAGATTTCAGGAAACTCTTAATTTTTTGGAAGCTTGGCAACCCCTTTCCATGAAAGTGATTTGCGCCAGTCTCTGATTAGGGCTACATCTATAGGAAAAAAACATAGAGATAGGACTTGGAACTACTTTATTGTGTCAAGTTTCAAAGAGCTAGCACAAACCGCGATTGATTTAGAGTTCCAACTATATATTTCCATATAGGAGAAAACAGAGTGAAACCTAAAAATTAAAACTCTTACTGCCAACGAACTGTTTAACTTAGAAAAACGAAATATGGTGAGCCAAGTGGGATTGGGGTACTGATCATTACCTGAAAGTGTCATCAAGATTGCGTGAAAAAATGTGTGCTGAGATTTCAGGAAACTAGTAGTTTTTGGAAGCTTGGCAACCCCTTTCCCTGAAAGTGATTTGCGCCAGTCTCTGCTTAGGGCTACATCATTAGGAAGCAAACCATAGAGATAGTACTTGGAACTGCATTATTGTGTCAAGTTTCAAAGAGCGAGTACAAACCGTGTTTGATTTAGAGTTCCAGCTACATGTATCCGTATAGGAGCAAAGAGAGTGAAACCTAAAAATTAAAACAGTTACTGCCAACGAACGGTTTAACCTAGAAGAAGGAAATTTGGTGAGCCAAGTGGGATTGGGGTACTGATCATTAACTGAAAGTGTCTTAAAGATTGGGTGAAAAAATGTGTGCTGAGATCAGGAAACTCGTAGTTTTTTGGAAGCTTGGCAACCCCTTTCCATGAAAGTGATTTGCGCCAGACTCTGCTTAGGGCTATATCAATAGGAAACAAACCATAGATACAGGACTTGGAACTACTTTATTGTGTCAAGTTTCAAAGAGCTAGCACAAACCGTGTTTGATTTAGAGATCCAACTACATATATACATATAGGAGAAAACAGAGTGAGAGCTAAAAATTAAAACGGTTACTGCAAATGAACGGTTTAACCTAGAAGAAAGCAATTTGGTGAGCCAAGTGGGATTGGGGTAGTGATCATTACCTGAAAGTGTCATCAAGATTGGGTTAAAAAATGTGTGCTGAGATTTCAGGAAACTCGTAGATTCTGGAAGCTTGGCAACCCATTTCCATGAAAGTGATTTGCGCCAGTCTCTGCTTAGGGCTACATCAATAGGAAACAAATCATAGAGATAGAACTTGGAACTACTTTATTGCGTCTAGTTCCAAGAGCTAGCACAAACCGAGTTTGATATAGATTTCCAACTACATGTATCCATATAGGAGAAAACAGGGTGAAACCTAAAAATTAAAACAGTTACTGCCAACGAACGGTTTAACTTAGAAGAATTAAATTTGGTGATCCAAGTGGGATTGGGTTACTGATCATTACCTGAAAGTGTCATCAAGATTGGGTGAAAAAATGTGTGCTGAGATT
Source organism: Spermophilus citellus (assembly GCF_964194105.1). Classification (NCBI taxonomy): domain Eukaryota; kingdom Metazoa; phylum Chordata; class Mammalia; order Rodentia; family Sciuridae; genus Spermophilus; species Spermophilus citellus. The sequence goes on along the minus strand of NC_138197.1, from coordinate 18,227,966 downwards.
TCTGGAAACTCGTAGTTTTTTGGAAGCTTGGCAACCCCTTTCCATGAAAGTGATTTGCGCCAGTCTCTGCTTAGGGCTACATCAATAGGAAACAAACCATAGAGATAGAACTTGGAACTACTTTATTGTGTCAAGTTTCAAAGAGCTAGCACAAACCGTGTTGGATTTAGAGTTCCATCTACATGTATCCCTATAGGAGAAAACAGAGTGAAACCTAAAAATTAAAACAGTTACTGCCAACGCACGGTTTAACTTCGAAGAACGAAATTTGGTGAACCAAGTGGGATTGGGTTACTGATCATTACCTGAAAGTGTCATAAAGATTGGGTGAAAAAGTATGTGCTGAGATTTCAGAAAACTCGATGTTTTTGGAAGCTTGGCAACCCCTTTCCATGGAAGTGATTTGCGCCAGTCTCTGCTTAGGGCTACATCATTAGGAAGCAAACCATAGAGATAGAACTTGGAACTACATTATTGTGTCAAGTTTCAAAGAGCTAGCACAAACCGTGTTTGATTTAGAGTTCCAACTACATGTATCCGTGTAGGAGAAAAGAGAGTGAAACCTAAAAATTAAAACTCTTACTGCCAACAAACGGTTTGACCTAGAAGAACAAAATTTGGTGAGCCAAGTGGGATTGGGGTACTGATCATTACCTGAAAGTGTCATCAAGATTGGGTGAAAAAATGTATGCTGAGATTTCTGGAAACTCATAGTTTTTTGGAAGCTTGGCAACCCCTTTTCATGAAAGTGATTTGCGCCAGTCTCTGCTTATGGCTACATCAATAGGAAACACACCACAGATACAGGACTTGGAACTTCTTTTTGTGTCAAGTTTCAAAAAGCTAGCACAAACCGTGTTTGATTTAGAGTTCCAACTACATGTATCCCTATAGGAGAAAACAGAGTGTAACCTAAAAATTAAAACTTTTACTGCCAACGAACGGTTTAACCTAGAAGAACAAAATTTGGTGAGCCAAGTGGGATTGGGGTACTGATCCTTATCTGAAAGTGTCATCAAGATTGGGTGAAAGAATTTTAGCTAAGATTTCAGGAAACTCGTAATTTTTTGGAAGCTTGGCAAAATCTTTCTATTAAAGTGATTTGCGCCAGTCTCTGCATACAGCTACATCAATAGGAAACACACCATAGATAAAGGAATTGAAACTAATTTATTGTGTCAAGTTTCAAAAAGCTAGCACAAACCGTGTTTGATTTAGAGTTCCAACTACATGTATCCACATAGGAGAAAACAGAGTGAAACCTAAAAATTAAAACAGTTACTGCCAACGAACGGTTTAACCTAGAAGAACGAAATTTGGTGAGTCAAGTGGGAAAGGGGTACTGATCATTACCTGAAAGTGTCATCAAGATTGGGTGAAAAAATGTGTGCTGAGATTTCAAGACACTCGTAGTTTTTTGGAAGATTGGCAATCCCTTTGTATGAAAGTGATTTGCGCCAGTCTCTGCTTAGGACAACATCAATAGGAAACAAACCATACAGATAGAACTTGCAACTACTTTATTGTGACAAGTTTCAAAGAGCTAGCGCAAACCGTGTTTGATTTAGAGTTCCAACTACATGATTCCTCTAGGAGAAAGTGAGTGAAACCTAAAAATTAAAACAGTTACTGTCAACGAACGGTTTAACCTAGAAGAACAAATTTTGGTGAGCCAAGTGGGATTGGGGTACTGATCATTACCTGAAAGTGTCATCAAGTTTGGGTGAAAAAATGTGTGCTGAGATTTCAGGAAACTCTTAATTTTTTGGAAGCTTGGCAACCCCTTTCCATGAAAGTGATTTGCGCCAGTCTCTGATTAGGGCTACATCTATAGGAAAAAAACATAGAGATAGGACTTGGAACTACTTTATTGTGTCAAGTTTCAAAGAGCTAGCACAAACCGCGATTGATTTAGAGTTCCAACTATATATTTCCATATAGGAGAAAACAGAGTGAAACCTAAAAATTAAAACTCTTACTGCCAACGAACTGTTTAACTTAGAAAAACGAAATATGGTGAGCCAAGTGGGATTGGGGTACTGATCATTACCTGAAAGTGTCATCAAGATTGCGTGAAAAAATGTGTGCTGAGATTTCAGGAAACTAGTAGTTTTTGGAAGCTTGGCAACCCCTTTCCCTGAAAGTGATTTGCGCCAGTCTCTGCTTAGGGCTACATCATTAGGAAGCAAACCATAGAGATAGTACTTGGAACTGCATTATTGTGTCAAGTTTCAAAGAGCGAGTACAAACCGTGTTTGATTTAGAGTTCCAGCTACATGTATCCGTATAGGAGCAAAGAGAGTGAAACCTAAAAATTAAAACAGTTACTGCCAACGAACGGTTTAACCTAGAAGAAGGAAATTTGGTGAGCCAAGTGGGATTGGGGTACTGATCATTAACTGAAAGTGTCTTAAAGATTGGGTGAAAAAATGTGTGCTGAGATCAGGAAACTCGTAGTTTTTTGGAAGCTTGGCAACCCCTTTCCATGAAAGTGATTTGCGCCAGACTCTGCTTAGGGCTATATCAATAGGAAACAAACCATAGATACAGGACTTGGAACTACTTTATTGTGTCAAGTTTCAAAGAGCTAGCACAAACCGTGTTTGATTTAGAGATCCAATTACATATATACATATAGGAGAAAACAGAGTGAGAGCTAAAAATTAAAACGGTTACTGCAAATGAACGGTTTAACCTAGAAGAAAGCAATTTGGTGAGCCAAGTGGGATTGGGGTAGTGATCATTACCTGAAAGTGTCATCAAGATTGGGTTAAAAAATGTGTGCTGAGATTTCAGGAAACTCGTAGATTCTGGAAGCTTGGCAACCCATTTCCATGAAAGTGATTTGCGCCAGTCTCTGCTTAGGGCTACATCAATAGGAAACAAATCATAGAGATAGAACTTGGAACTACTTTATTGCGTCTAGTTCCAAGAGCTAGCACAAACCGAGTTTGATATAGATTTCCAACTACATGTATCCATATAGGAGAAAACAGGGTGAAACCTAAAAATTAAAACAGTTACTGCCAACGAACGGTTTAACTTAGAAGAATTAAATTTGGTGATCCAAGTGGGATTGGGTTACTGATCATTACCTGAAAGTGTCATCAAGATTGGGTGAAAAAATGTGTGCTGAGATTTCTGGAAACTCGTAGTTTTTTGGAAGCTTGGCAACCCCTTTCCATGAAAGTGATTTGCGCCAGTCTCTGCTTAGGGCTACATCAATAGGAAACAAACCATAGAGATAGAACTTGGAACTACTTTATTGTGTCAAGTTTCAAAGAGCTAGCACAAACCGTGTTGGATTTAGAGTTCCATCTACATGTATCCCTATAGGAGAAAACAGAGTGAAACCTAAAAATTAAAACTGTTACTTCCAACGAACGGTTTAACCTAGAAGAAGGAAATTTGGTGAGCCAAGTGGGATTGGGGTACTGATCATTACCTGAAAGTGTCATCAAGATTGGGTGAAAAAATTTCTGCTGAGATTTCAGGAAACTCGTAGTTTTTTGGAAGCTTGGCAACCCCTTTGTATGAAAGTGATTAACGCTAGTCTCTGCTTGGGCTACATCAATAGGAAACAAACCATAGAGATAGGACTTGGAACTACTTTACTGTGTCAAGTGTCAAAGAGCTAGCACAAACCGTGTTTGATTTAGACTTCCAACTACATGTATCCCTATAGGAGAAAACAGAGTGAAACCTAAAAATTAAAACAGTTACTGCCAACGCACGGTTGAACTTCGAAGAATGAAATTTGGTGATCCAAGTGGGATTGGGTTACTGATCATTACCAGAAAGTGTCATCAAGATTCGGTGAAAAAATGTGTGCTGAGATTTCAGGAAACTTGTAGTTTTTTTGAAGCTTGGCAACCCATTTCCATGAAAGTGATTTGCGCCAGTCTCTGCTTAGGGCTACATCAATAGGAAACAAACCATGGAGATAGAACTTGGAACTACTTTATTGTGTCAAGTTTCAAAGAGCTATCACAAACCGTGTTTGATTTAGAGTTCCAAAAACATGTATTCATATAAAAGAAAACAGAGTGAAACTTAAGAATTAAAACTGTTTCTTCCAACGAACGGTTTAACCTAAAAGAAGGAAATTTGGTGAGCCAAGTGGGATTGGGGTACTGATCATTACATGAAAGTGTCATCAAGATTGGGTGAAAAAGTATGTGCTGAGATTTGAGGAAACACGTAGTTTTTGGAAGCTTGGCAACCCCTTTCCATGAAAGTGATTTGCGCCAGTCTCTGCTTAGGGCTACATCATTAGGAAACAAACCATAGAGATAGAACATGGAACTACATTATTGTGTCAAGTTTCAAAGAGCTAGCACAAACCGTGTTTGATTTAGAGTTCCAACTACATGTATCCGTATAGGAGAAAGAGAGTGAAACCTAAAAATTAAAACAGTTACTGCCAACGAACGGTTTAACCTAGAAGAAGGAAATTTGGTGAGCCAAGTGGGATTGGGGTACTGATCATTACCTGAAAGTGTTTTCAAGATTGGGTGAAAAAATGTGTGCTGAGACCAGGAAACTCGTAGTTTTTTGGAAGCTTGGCAACCCCTTTCCATGCAAGTGATTTGCGCCAGTCTCTGCTTAGGGCTACATAAATAGGAAACAAACCATAGAGATAGAACTTGGAACTGCTTATTGTGTCAAGTTTCAAAGAGCTAGCACAAACCGTGTTTGATTTAGAGTTCCAACTACATATATACATATAGGAGAAAACAGAGTGAAAGCTAAAAATTAAAACTGTTACTGCCAACCAACGGTTTAACCTAGAAGAATGAAATTTGGTGAGAAACGTGGGATTGGGGTACAGATCATTATCTGAATGTGTCATCAAGATTCGCTGAAAAAATGTGTGCTGAGATTTCAGGAAACTCGTAGTTTTTTGGAAGCTTGGCAACCCCTTTCCATGAAAGAGATTTGCGCAAGTCTCTGCTTAAGGCTACATCAATAGGAAACACACCATAGATACAGGACTTGTAACTGCTTTATTGTGTCAAGTTTCAAAGAGCTAGCACAAACCGTGTTTGATTTAGAGTTCCAACTACATTTATCGCTATAGGAGAAAACACAGTGAAACCTAAAAATTAAAACTGTTACTGCCAAAAAACGGTTTAACCTAGAAGAACGAAATTTGGTGAGCCAAGTGGGATTGGGGACTGATCATTATGTGAAAGTGTCATCAAGATTGGGTGAAAAAATGTGTGTTGAGATTTCAGGAAACTCCTAGATTTTTGGAAGCTTGGCAACCCCTTTCCATGAAAGTGATTTGCGCCAGTCTCTGCTTAGGGCTACATCAATAGGAAACAAACCATGGAGATAGAACTTGGAACTACTTTATTGTGTCAAGTCTCAAAGAGGTAGCACAAACCGTGTTTGATTTAGAGTTCCAAAAACATGTATCCCTATAGGAGAAAAGAGAGTGAAATCTAAAAATTAAAACAGTTACTGCCAACGAACGGTTTAACCTAGAAGAAGGAACTTTGTTGAGCCAAGGGGGTTTGGCGTACTGATCACTACCTGAAAGTGTCATCAAGATTGGGTGAAAAAATGTGTGCTGAGATTGCAGAAAACTTGTAGTTTTTGGAAGCTTGGCAACCCCTTTCCATGAAAGTGATTTGCGCCAGTCTCTGCTTAGGGCTACATCAATAAGAAACAAACCATAGAGATAGAACTTGGAACTACTTTATTGTGTCAAGTTTCAAAGAGCTAGCACAAACTGTGTTTGATTTAGAGTTCCAACTACATTTATCCATATAGGAGAAAACAGAGTGAAACCTAAAAATTAAAACAGTTACTGCCAACGCACGGTTTAACTTCGAAGAATGAAATTTGGTGATCCAAGTGAGATTGGGTTACTGATCATTACCTGAAAGTGTCATCAAGATTGGGTGAAAAAGTATGTGCTGAGATTTCAGGAAACTCGATGTTTTTGGAAGCTTGGCAACCCCTTTCCATGAAAGTGATTTGCGCCAGTCTCTGCTTAGGGCTACATCATTAGGAAGCAAACCATAGAGATAGAACTTGGAACTACATTATTGTGTCAAGTTTCAAAGAGCTAGCACAAACCGTGTTTGATTTAGAGTTCCAACTACATGTATCCGTGTAGGAGAAAAGAGAGTGAAACCTAAAAATTAAAACAGTTACTGCCAACGAACGGTTTAACCTAGAAGAAGGAAATTTGGTGAGCCAAGTGGGATTGGGGTACTGATCATTAACTGAAAGTGTCTTCAAATTGGGTGAAAAAATGTGTGCTGAGATCAGGAAACTCGTAGTTTTTTGGAAGATTGGCAACCCCTTTCCATGAAAGTGATTTCCGCCAGTCTCTGCTTAGGGCTACATCAATAGGAAACAAACCATAGAGAGAGAACTTGGAACTACTTTATTGTGTCAAGTTTCAAAGAGCTAGCACAAACCGTGTAGGATTTAGAGTTCCAACTACATATATACATATAGGAGAAAACAGAGTGAAAGCTAAAAATTAAAACGGTTACTGCAAACGAACGGTTTAACCTAGAAAACCGAAATTTGGTGAGCCAAGTGGGATTGGGGTACTGATCATTACCTGAAAGTGTCATCAAGATTGGGTGAAAAAGTATGTGCTGAGATTTCAGAAAACTCGAAGTTTTTGGAAGCTTGGCAACCCCTTTCCATGAAAGTGATTTGCGCCAGTCTCTGCTTAGGGCTACATCATTAGGAAGCAAACCATAGAGATAGAACTTGGAACTACATTATTGTGTCAAGTTTCAAAGAGCTAGCACAATCCGTGTTTGATTTAGAGTTCCAACTACATGTATCCGTATAGGAGAAAAGAGAGTGAAACCTAAAAATTAAAACAGTTACTGCCAACCAACATTTTAACCTAGAAGAACGAAATTTGGTGAGCCAAGTGGGATTGGGGTACTGATCATTAACTGAAAGTGTCTTCAAAATTGGATGAAAAAATGTGTGCTGAGATCAGGAAACTCGTAGTTTTTTGGAAGCTTGGCAACCCCTTTCCATGAAAGTGATTTGCGCCAGTCTCTGCTTAGGGCTACATCAATAGGAAACAAACCACAGAGATAGAACTTGGAACTACTTTATTGTGTCAAGTTTCAAAGAGCTAGCACAAACCGTGTTTGATTTAGAGTTCCAACTACATATATACATATAGGAGAAAAGAGAGTGAAAGCTAAAAATTAAAACGGTTACTGCAAACGAACAGTTTAATGTAGAAAAACGAAATTTGGTGAGCCAAGTGGGATTGGGGTACTGATCATTACCTGTAAGTGTCATCAAGATTGGGTGAAAAAATTTCTGCTGAGATTTCAGGAAACTCGTAGTTTTTTGGAAGCTTGGCAACCCCTTTGTATGAAAGTGATTTGCACCAGTCTCTGCTTAGGGCTACACCAATAGGAAAGAAACCATAGAGATAGGACTTGGAACTACTTTACTGTGTCAAGTTTCAAAGAGCTAGCACAAACCGTGTTTGATTTAGAGTTCCAACTACATGTATCCCTATAGGAGAAAACAGAGTGTAACCTAAAAATTAAAACTGTTACGGCCAACGAACTGTTTAACCTAGAAGAACGAAACATGGAGAGCCAAGTGGGATTGGGTTCTGATCATTACCTGAATGTGTCATCAAGGTTGGGTGAAAAAATGTGTGCTGAGATTTCAGAAAACTCGTAGTTTTTGGAAGCTTGGCAACCCCTTTCCATGAAAGTGATTTGCGACCCTGTCTGCTTAGGGCTACATCAATAGGAAACAGACCATACAGATAGAACTTGGAACTACTTTATTGTGTCAAGTTTCAAAGAGCTAGCACAAACCGTGTTTGATTTAGAGTTCCAACTACATGTATCCATATAGGAGAAAACAGAGTGAAAACTAAAAATTAAAACAGTTACTGCCAACAAATGGTTTAACCTAGAAGAACGAAATTAGGTGAGCCAAGTGGGATTGGGGTACTGATCATTATCTGAAAGTGTCATCAAGTTTGAGTGAAAAAATGTGTGCTGAGGTTTCAAGAAACTCGTAGTTTTTTGGAAGATTGGCAAACCCTTTCTATGAAAGTGATTTGCGCCAGTCTCTGCTTAGGGCTACATCAATAGGAAACAAACCATAGAGATAGAACTTGGAACTACTTTGTTGTGTCAAGGTTCAAAGAGCTACCACAAACCGTGTTTGATTTAGAGTTCCAAAAACATGTATCCATATAGGAGGAAACAGAGTGAAACATTAAAATAAAAACTGTTACTGCCAACGATTGTTTAACATAGAAGAACGAAATTGGGTGAGCCAAGTGGGATTGGGGTACTCATCATTACCTGAAAGTGACATCAAGATTGGGTGAAAAAATGTGTGCTGAGATTTCAAGAAACTCGTAGTTTTTTGGAAGATTGGCAACCCCTTTCTATGAAAGTGATTTGCACCAGTCTCTGCTTAGGGCTACATCAATAGGAAACAAACCATAGAGATAGAACTTGCAACTACTTTGTTATGTCAAGTATCAAAGAGCTATCACATTCCGTGTTTGATTTGGAGTTCCAACTACATGATTCCTATAGGAGAAAGTGAGTGAAACCTAAAAATTAAAACAGTTACTGCCAACGAACGGTTTAGCATAGAAGAACGAAATTTGGTGAGCCAAGTGGGATTGGGGTACGGATCATTACCTGAAAGTGTCATCAAGATTGGGTGAAAAATTGTGTGATGAGATTTCAGGAAACTCTTAGTTTTTTGGAACCTTGGCAACCCCTTTCCATTAAAGTGATTTGCGCCAGTCTTTGATTAGGGCTACATCAAAAGGAAACAAACCATAGATATAGGACATGGAACTACTTTATTGTGTCAAGTTTCAAAGAGCTAGCACAAACCATGTTTGATTTAGAGTTCCAACTACATGTATCCATATAGGAGGAAACAGAGTGAAACCTAAAATTTAAAACATTTACTGCCAACGAACGGTTTAACCTAGAAGAAGGAAATTTGATGAGCCAAGTGGGATTGGGGTACTGATCATTACCTGAAAGTGTCATCAAGATTGGGTGAAAAAATGTGTGCTGAGACTTCAGGAAACTCTTAGTTTTTTGGAAGTTTGGCAACCCCTTTCCATGAAAGTGATTTGCGTAAATCTCTCCTTACGGCTACTTCAATAGGAAACAAACCATAGAGATAGGACTTGGAACTACTTTATTGTGTCAAGTTTCAAAGAGCTAGCACAAACCGTGTTTTATTTAGAGTTCCATCCACATGTATCCCTATAGGAGACAACAGAGTGAAACCTAAAAATTAAAACAGTTACTGCCAACGAACTGTTTAACCTAGAAGAACGAAATTTGGTGCGGTAAGTGGGTTTAGGGTACTGATCTTTATCTGAAAGTGTCATCAAGATTGGTGAAAAAAAGTGTGCTGAGACTTCATGAAACTCTTAGTTTTTTGGAAGCTTGGCAACCCATTTCCATGAAAGTGATTTGTGCCAGTCTCTGTTTCGGGCTACATCAATAGGAAACAAACCATAGAGATAGAACTTGGAAGTACTTTATTGTGTCAAGTTTCAAAGAGCTAGCACAAACCGAGGTTGATTTAGAGTTCCAACTACATGTATCCATAGAGGAGAAAACAGAGTGAAAGCTAAAAATTAAAGCTGTTACTGCCAACGAACGGTATCACCTAGAAGAACGAAATTTGGTGAGCCAAGTGGGATTGGGGTACTGATCATTACCTGAAAGTGTCATCAAGATTGGGTGAAAAAATATGTGGTGAGATTTCAAGAAACTCGTAATTTTGGAAGCTTGGCAACCCCTTTCCATGAAAGTGATTTGCGCGAGACTCTGCTTAGGGCTACATCAATAGGAAACAAACCATAGAGATAGAACTTGGAACTACTTTATTGTGTCAACTTTCAAAGAGCTAGCACAAACCGTGTTTGATTTACAATTCCAACTACAGGTATCCATATAGGAGAAAACAAAGTGAAACCTAAAAATTAAAACTGTTACTGCCAATGAATGGTTTAACCTAGAAGAACGAAATTTGGTGATCCACGTGGGATTGGGGTACTGATCATTACCTGAAAGTATCATCAAGATTGGTTGAAAAAATATGTGGTGTGATTTCAGGAAACTCGTAGTTTTTTGGAAGCTTGGCAACCCCTTTCCAAGAAAGTGTATTGCGCCAGTCTCTGCTTAGGGCTACATCAATAGGAAACAAACCATAGAGATAGAACTTGGAACTACTTTATTTTGTGAAGTTTCAAAGAGCTAGCACCAACCATGTTTGATTTTGAGTTCCAACTACATGTATCCATATAGGAGAAAACAGAGTGAAACCTAAAAATTAAAACTGTTACTGCCAACGAACGGTTTAACCTAGAAGAACGAAGTTTGGTGATCCAAGTGGGATTGGGGTACTGATCATTACCTGAAAGTGTCATCAAGATTGGGGAAAAAGTTTGTGTGGAGATTTCAGGAAACTCGTAGTTTTTTGGAAGATTGGCAACCCCTTTCCATGAAGGTGATTTGTGCCAGTCGATACTTAGGTCTACATCAATAGAAATCAAACCATAGAGATAGAACTTGGAACTACTTTATTGTGTCAAGTTTCAAAGAGGTAGCACAAACCGTGTTTGATTTAGAGTTCCAATTACATGTATCCATATAGGGGAAAACAGAGTGAAACCTAAAAATTAAAATTGTTACTGCCAACGAACGGTTTAACCTAGAAGAACGAAATTTGGAGAGCCAAGTGGGATTGGGGTCCTGATCATTACCTGAAAGTGTCATCAAGATTGGGTGAAAAAATGTGTGCTGAGATTTCAGGAAATTCGTTGTTTTTTGGAAACTTGAAAACCCCGTTCGATTTAAGTGATTTGCGCCAGTCTCTGCTTAGGGCTACATCAATAGGAACCAAACCATAGAGATAGAACTTGGAACTACTTTATTGTGTCAAGTTTCAAAGAGCTAGCACAAACCGTGTTTGATTTAGAGATCCAAATACATGTATCCATATAGGGGAAAACAGAGTGAAACCTATAAATTAAAACTGTTACTGCCAACGAACGTTTTAACCTAGAAGACCGAAATTTGTTGAGCCAAGTGGGATTGGGGTACTTTACCTGAAACTGTCATCAAGACTGGTTGAAAAAATGTGTGCTCAGATTTCAGGAAACTCGTAGTTTTTTAGAAGCTTGGCAACACCTTTCCTGAAAGTGATTTGTGACAGTCTCTGCTTAGGGCTACATCAATAGGAAACAAACCATAGAGATAGAACTGGGAACTACTGTATTCTGTCAAGTTTCAAAGAGCTAGCACAAACCGTGTTTGATTTAGAGTTCCAACTACATGTATCCATATAGGAGAAAACAGAGTGAAAGCTAAAAACTAAAACTGTTACTGCAAACGAACGGTTTAACCTAAAAGAACGAAATTTGGTGAGCCAATTGAGATTGGGATACTGATCATTACCTGAAAGTGTCATCAAGATTGGGTGAAAAAATGTGTGCTGAGATTTCAGGGAACTCGTAGTTTTTGGAAGCTTTCAACCCCTTTCCATGAAAGTGATTTGCGCCAGTCTCTGCTTAGGGCTACATCAATAGGAAACAAACCATAGATAGAACTTGGAACTACTTTATTGTGTCAAGTTCCAAAGAGCTAGCACAAACCGTGTTTGATTTAGAGTTCCAACTGCATGCATCCGTATAAGAGAAAACAGAGTGAAACCAAAAAATGAAAACTGTTACTGCCAAAGAACGGTTTAACCTAGAAGAACGAAATTTGGTGATCCAAGTGGGATTGGGGTACTGATCATTACCTGAAAGTGTCCTCAAGCCTGGGTGAAAAAATGTGTTCTGAGATTTCAGGAAACTCGTAGTTTTTTGGAATCTTGGCAACCATTTTCCATGAAAGTGACTTGCGCCAGTCTCTGCTTAGGGCTACATCAATAGGAAACAAACCATAGAGATAGAACTTGGAACTACTTTATTGTGTCAAGTTCCAAAGAGCTAGCACAAACCGTGTTTGATTTAGAGTTCCAACTACATGTATCCATATAGGAGAAAACAGAGTGAAACCTAAAAATTAAAACTATTACTGCCAAGGAACGGTTTAACCTAGAAGAACAAAATTTGGAGAGCCAAGTGGGATTGGGTACTGATCATTACCTGAAAGTGTCATCAAGATAGGGTGAAAAAATGTGTGTTGAGATTTCAGGAAACTTGTAGTTTTTGAAAGCTTGGCAACCCCTTTCCATTAATGTGATTTGCGCCAGTCTCTGCTTAGGGCTACATCAATAGGAAACAAACCATAGAGAGAGAACTTGGAACTACTTTATTGTGTCAAGTTTCAAAGAGCTAGCACAAACCGTGTTTGATTTAGAGTTCCAACTACGTGTATCCTTATAGGAGAAAACAGAGTGAACCCGAAAATTTAAAACAGTTACTGCCTACAAACGGTTTAACTTATAAGAAAGAAATTTGGTGATCCAAGTGGGATTGGGTTACTGATAATTACCTGAAAGTCTCATCAAGATTGGGTGAAAAAATGTGTGCTGAGATTTCAGGAAACTCGTAGTTTTTTGGAAGCTTGGCAACCCCTTTCCATGTAAGTGATTTGCGCCAGTCTCTGCTTACTGCTACATCAATAGGAAACAAACCATAGAGATAGAACTTGGAACTATTATTGTGTCAAGTTTCAAAGAGCTAGCACAAACCGTGGTTGATTTAGAGTTCCAACTACATGTATCCATATAGGAGAAAACAGAGTGAAACCTAAAAATTAAAACTGTTACTTCCAACGAACGGTTTAAACTAGAAGAACGAAATTTGGTGAGCCAAGTGGGATAGGGGTGCTGATCATTACCGAAAAGTGTCATCAAGATTGGGTGAAAAAGTGTGCTGAGATATCAGGAAACTCGTAGTTTTTTGGAAGCTTGGCAACCCCTTTCCATGAAAGTGATCTGTGCCAGTCTCTGCTTAGGGCTGCATCAATAGGAAACAAACCATAGAGTTAGAACTTGGAACTACTTTATTGTGTCAAGTTTCAAAGAGCTAGCACAAACCACGTTTGATTTAGTACTCCAAAGATATGTATCCATATAGGAGAAAACAGAGTGAAACCTAAAAATTAAAACTGTTACTGCCAACGAAATGTTTAACCCAGAAAAAGGAAATTTGGTGAGCCAAGTGGGATTGGAGTACTGATCATTACCTGAAAGTGTCATCAAGATTGGGTGAAAAAATGTGTGCTGTGATTTCAGGAAACTCGTAGTTTTTTGGAAGCTTGGCAACCCCTTTCCATGAAAGTGATTTGTGCCAGTCTCTGCTTAAGGCTACATCAATAGGAAACAAACCATAGAGATAGAACTTGGAACTACTTTATTGTGTCACGTTTCAAAAAGCTAGCACAAACCGTGTTTGATTTAGAGTTCCAACTACATGTAGGCCTATAGGAGAAAACAGAGTTAAACCTAAAAATTAAAGCTGTTACTGGCAACGAACGGTTTAACCTAGAAGAACGAAATTTGGTGAGCCAAGTGGGATTCGGGTGCTGATCATTACCTGAAAGTGTCATGAAGATTGGGTGATAAAATGTGTTCTGAGAATTCAGGAAACTCATAGTTTTTTGGAAGCTTGGCAACCCCTTTCCCTGAAAGTGATTTGTGCCAGTCTTTGCTTAGGGCAACCTCAATAGGAAACAAACCATAGAGATAGAACTTGGAACTACTTTATTGTGTCAAGTTTTAAAGAGCTAGCACAAACCGTGTTTGATTTAGAGTTCCAAATACATGTATCCATATAGGAGAAAACAGAGTGAAACCTAAAAATTAAAACTGTTACTGCCAACGAACGGTTTAAACTAGAAGAACAAAATTTGGTGAGCCAGGTGGGATTGGGTTACTGATCATTACCTGAAAGTGTCATCAAGATTCTGTGAAAAAAATGTTTGCTGAGATTTCAGGAAATTCGTAGTTTTTTGGAAGCTTGGCAACCCCTTTCCATGAAAGTGATTGGCGCCAGTCTCTGCTTAGGGCTACATCAATAGGAAACAAACCATAGAGATAGAACTTGGAACTACTTTATTGTGTCAAGTTTCAAAGAGCTAGCAAAAACCGTGTTTTATTTAGAGTTCCAACTACATATATCCCTATAGGAGAAAACAGAGTGAAACCTTAAAATTAAAACTGTTACTGCCAACGAACAGTTTAACCTAGAAGAATGAAATTTCGTGAGCCAAGTGGGATTGGGGTGCTGATCATGACCTGAAAGTGTCATCAAGTTTGGGTGAAAAAATGTGTGCTGAGATTTCAGGAAACTCGTAGTTTTTTTGGAACCTTGGCAACCCCTGTCCATGAAAGGGATTTGCGCCAGTCTCTGCTTAGGGCTACATCAATAGGAAACAAATCATAGGGATAGAACTTGGAACTACTTTATTGTGTCAAGTTTCAAAGAGCTAGCACAAACCGTGTTTGATTTAGAGTTCCAACTACATGTATCCCTATAGGAGATAACAGAGTGAAACCTAAAAATTAAAACTGTTACTGCGAACGAACGGTTTAACCTAGAAGAAAGAAATTTGGTGAGCCAAGTGGGATTGGGGTAGTGATCATTACCTGAAAGTGTCATCCAGATTGGGTGAAAAAATGTGTGCTGAGATTTCAGGAAACTCATAGTTTTTGGAAGCCTGGCAACCCCTTTCCATGAAAATGATTTGTGAAAGTCTCTGGTTAGGGCTATATCAATAGGAAAAAAACCATAGAGATAGAACTTGGAACTACTTTATTGTGTCAAGTTTCAAAGAGCTAGCACAAACGGTGTTTGATTTAGAGTTCCAACAACATGTATACATATAGGACAAAACAGAGTGAAACCTAAAAATTAAAACTGTTTCTGCCAACGAATTGTTTAACGTAGAAGAACGAAATTTGCTGAGCCAGGTAGGATTGAAGTGCTGATCATTACCGGAAAGTGTCATCAAGATTGGGTGAAAAAATATGTGCTGAGATTTCAGGAAACTCGTAGTTTTTTGGAAGCTTGGCGACCCCTTTCCATGAAAGTGATTTGCTCCAGTCTGTGCTTAAGGCTACATCAATAGGAAACAAACCATTGAGACAGAACTTGGAACTACTGTATTGTGTCAAGTTTCAAATAGCTAGCACAAACCGTGTTTGATTTAGCGTTCCAAAACATGTATCCCTATAGGAGAAAACAGAGTGAAACCTAAAAATTAAAACTGTCACTGGCAACGAACGGTTTAAACTAGAAGAACGAAATTTGGTGAGCCAAGTGGGATAGGGGTGCTGATCATTACCGAAAAGTGTCATCAAGATTGGGTGAAAAAGTGTGCTGAGATATCAGGAAACTCGTAGTTTTTTGGAAGCTTGGCAACCCCTTTCCATGAAAGTGATCTGTGCCAGTCTCTGCTTAGGGCTGCATCAATAGGAAACAAACCATAGAGTTAGAACTTGGAACTACTTTATTGTGTCAAGTTTCAAAGAGCTAGCACAAACCACGTTTGATTTAGTGCTCCATATACATGTATCCATATAGGAGAAAACAGAGTGAAACGTAAAAATTAAAACTGTTACTGCCAACGAACGGTTTAAACTAGAAGAACAAAATTAGGTGAGCCAGGTGGGATTGGGGTACTGATCATTACCTCAAAGTGTCATCAAGATTGGGTGAAAAAAATGTTTGCTGAGATTTCAGGAAACTCGTAGTTTTTTGGAAGCTTGGCAACCCCTTTCCATGAAAGTGATTGGCGCCAGTCTCTGCTTAGGGCTACATCAATAGGAAACAAACCATAGAGATAGAACTTGGAACTACTTTATTGTGTCAAGTTTCAAAGAGCTAGCAAAAACCGTGTTTTATTTAGAGTTCCAACTACATATATCCCTATAGGAGAAAACAGAGTGAAACCTTAAAATTAAAACTGTTACTGCCAACGAACAGTTTAACCTAGAAGAACGAAATTTCGTGAGCCAAGTGGGATTGGGGTGCTGATCATGACCTGAAAGTGTCATCAAGATTGGGTGAAAAAATGTGTGCTGAGATTTCAGGAAACTCGTAGTTTTTTTGGAACCTTGGCAACCCCTGTCCATGAAAGGGATTTGCGCCAGTCTCTGCTTAGGGCTACATCAATAGGAAACAAATCATAGGGATAGAACTTGGAAATACTTTATTGTGTCAAGTTTCAAAGAGCTAGCACAAACCGTGTTTGATTTAGAGTTCCAACTACATGTATCCCTATAGGAGATAACAGAGTGAAACCTAAAAATTAAAACTGTTACTGCGAACGAACGGTTTAACCTAGAAGAACGAAATTTGGTGAGCCAAGTGGGATTGGGGTACTGATCATTACCTGAAAGTGTCATCCAGATTGGGTGAAAAAATGTGTGCTGAGATTTCAGGAAACTCATAGTTTTTGGAAGCCTGGGAACCCCTTTCCATGAAAATGATTTGCGCCAGTCTCTGCTTAGGGCTATATCAATAGGAAACAAACCATAGAGATAGAACTTGGAACTACTTTATTGTGTCAAGTTTCAAAGAGCTAGCACAAACGGTGTTTGATTTAGAGTTCCAACAACATGTATACATATAGGACAAAACAGAGTGAAACCTAAAAATTAAAACTGTTTCTGCCAACGAATTGTTTAACGTAGAAGAACGAAATTTGCTGAGCCAGGTAGGATTGAAGTGCTGATCATTACCGGAAAGTGTCATCAAGATTGGGTGAAAAAATGTGTGCTGAGATTTCAGGAAACTCGTAGTTTTTTGGAAGCTTGGCGACCCTTTCCATGAAAGTGATTTGCTCCAGTCTGTGCTTAAGGCTACATCAATAGGAAACAAACCATTGAGACAGAACTTGGAACTACTGTATTGTGTCAAGTTTCAAAGAGCTAGCACAAACCGTGTTTGATTTAGCGTTCCAACTACATGTATCCCTATAGGAGAAAACAGAGTGAAACCTCAAAATTAAAACTGTTACTGGCAACGAACGGTTTAAACTAGAAGAACGAAATTTGGTGAGCCAAGTGGGATAGGGGTGCTGATCATTACCGAAAAGTGTCATCTAGATTGGGTGAAAAAGTGAGCTGAGATATCAGGAAACTCGTAGTTTTTTGGAAGCTTGGCAACCCCTTTCCATGAAAGTGATCTGTGCCAGTCTCTGCTTAGGGCTGCATCAATAGGAAACAAACCATAGAGTTAGAACTTGGAACTACTTTATTGTGTCAAGTTTCAAAGAGCTAGCACAAACCACGTTTGATTTAGTGCTCCAAAGATATGTATCCATATAGGAGAAAACAGAGTGAAACCTAAAAATTAAAACTGTTACAGCCAACGAACTGTTTAACCTAGAAGAAGGAAATTTGGTGAGCCAAGTGGGATTGGAGTACTGATCATTACCTGAAAGTGTCATCAAGATTGGGTGAAATATGTGTGCTGTGATTTCAGGAAACTCGTAGTTTTTTGGAAGCTTGGCGACCCCTTTCCATGAAAGTGATTTGTGCCAGTCTCTGCTTACGGCTACATCAATAGGAAACAAACCATAGAGATAGAACTTGGAACTACTTTATTGTGTCAAGTTTCAAAGAGCTAGCACAAACCGTGTTTGATTTAGAGTTCCAACTACATGTATGCCTATAGGAGAAAACAGAGTTAAACCTAAAAATTAAAGCTGTTACTGGCAACGAACGGTTTAACCTAGAAGAACAAAATTTGGTGAGCCAAGTGGGATTCGGGTGCTGATCACTACCTGAAAGTTTCATCAAGATTGGGTGAAAAAATGTGTTCTGAGATTTCAGGAAACTCATAGTTTTTTGGAAGCTTGGCAACCCCTTTCCCTTAAAGTGATTTGTGCCTGTCTTTGCTTAGGGCTACCTCAATAGGAAACAAACCATAGAGATAGAACTTGGAACTACTTTATTGTGTCAAGTTTTAAAGAGCTAGCACAAACCGTGTTTGATTTAGAGTTCCAAAAACATGTATCCATATAGGAGGAAACAGAGTGAAACCTAAAAATTAAAACTGTTACTGCCAACGAACGGTTTAAACTAGAAGAACAAAATTTGGTGAGCCAGGTGGGATTGGGGTACTGATCATTACCTGAAAGTGTCATCAAGATTGGGTGAAAAAAATGTTTGCTGAGATTTCAGGAATCTCATAGTTTTTTGGAAGCTTGGCAACCCCTTTCCATGAAAGTGATTGGCGCCAGTCTCTGCTTAGGGCTACATCAATAGGAAACAAACCATAGAGATAGAACTTGGAACTACTTTATTGGGTCAAGTTTCAAAGAGCTAGCAAAAACCGTGTTTTATTTAGAGTTCCAACTACATGTATCCCTATAGGAGAAAACAGAGTGAAACCTAAAAATTAAAACTGTTACTGCCAACGAACGGTTTAAACTAGAAGAACGAAATTTCGTGAGCCAAGTGGGATTGGGGTGCTGATCATGACCTGAAAGTGTCATAAAGATTGGGTGAAAAAATGTGTGCTGAGATTTCAGGAAACTCGTAGTTTTTTTGGAAGCTTGGCAACCCCTGTCCATGAAAGGGATTTGCGCCTGTCTCTGCTTAGGGCTACATCAATAGGAAACAAATCATAGGGATAGAACTTGGAAATACATTATTGTGTCAAGTTTCAAAGAGCTAGCACAAACCGTGTTTGATTTAGAGTTCCAACTACATGTATCCCTATAGGAGATAACAGAGTGAAACCTAAAAATTAAAACTGTTACTGTGAACGAATGGTTTAACCTAGAAGAACGAAATTTGGTGAGCCAAGTGGGATTGGGGTACTGATCATTACCTGAAAGTGTCATCCAGATTGGGTGAAAAAATGTGTGCTGAGATTTCAGGAAACTCATAGTTTTCGGAAGCCTAGCAACACCTTTCCATGAAAATGATTTGCGCCAGTCTCTGCTTAGGGCTATATCAATAGGAAACAAACCATAGAGATAGAACTTGGAACTACTTTATTGTGTCAAGTTTCAAAGAGCTAGCACAAACGGTGTTTGATTTAGAGTTCCAACAACATGTATCCATATAGGACAAAACAGAGTGAAAAATAAAAATTAAAACTATTACTGCCAATGAACGGTTTAACCTAGAAGAACAAAATTTGTTGAGTAAAGTGGGATTGGGGTACTGATCATTACCTGAAAGTGTCATCAAGATTGGGTGAAAAAATGTGTGCTGAGATTTCTGGAAACTCGTAGTTTTTGGAAGCTTGGCAACCCCTTTCCATGAAAGTGATTAGCGCCAGTCTCTGCTTAGGGCTACATCAATAGGAAACAAACCATAGAGATAGAACTTGGAACTACTTTATTGTGTCAAGTTTCAAGGAGCTAGCAGAAACCGTGTTTGATTTAGAGTTCCAACTACATGTATCCATATAGGAGAAAACAGAGTGAAACCTAAAAATTAAAACTGTTTCTGCCAACGAATTGTTTAATATAGAAGAACGAAATTTGCTGAGCCAAGTAGGATTGGGTTGCTGATCATTACCGTAAAGTGTCATCAAGATTGGGTGAAAAAATGTGTGCTGAGATTTCAGGAAACTCGTAGTTTTTTGGAAGCTTGGCAACCCCTGTTCATGAAAGGGATTTGCGCCAGTCTCTGCTTAGGGCTACATCAATAGGAAACAAAAAATAGGGATAGAACTTGGAACTACTTTATTGTGTCAAGTTTCAAAGAGCTAGCAGAAACCGTGTTTGATTTAGAGTTCCAACTACATGTATCCCTATAGGAGAAAACACAGTGAAACCTAAAAATTAAAACAGTTACTGCCAACGAATAGTTTTACCTAGAATAATGAAATTTGGTGATCCAAGTGGGATTGGGGTACTGATCATTACCTGAAAGTGTCATCCAGATTGGGTGAAAAAATGTGTGCTGAGATTTCAGGAAACTCATAGATTTTTGGAAGCTTGGCAACCCATTTCCATGAAAGTGATTTGTGCCAGTCTCTGCTTAGGGCTACGTCAATAGAAAACAAACCATAGAGATAGAACTTGGAACTACTTTATTGTGTCAAGTTTCAAAGAGCTAGCACAATCCGTGTTTGATTTAGAGTTCCAACTACATATATCCATATAGGAGAAAATAGAGTGAAACCTAAAAATTAAAACTGTTACTGCCAAAGAACGGTTTGACCTAGAAACGAAATTTGGTGAGCCAATTGGGATTTTGGTATTGATCATTACCTGAAAGTGTCATCAAATTGTGTGAAAAAATGTGTGCTGAGATTTCACAAAACTCGTAGTTTTTAGGAAGCTTGGCAACCCTTTTCCATGAAACAGATTTGTGCCAGTCTCGGCTTAGGGCTATATCAATAAGAAACAAACCATAGAGATAGATCTTGGAACTACTTTATTGTGTCAAGATTCAAAGAGCTAGCACAAACGGTGTTTGATTTAGAGTTCCAACAACATGTATCCATATAGGACAAAACAGAGTGAAACCTAAAAACTAAAACTATTTCTGGCAATGAACGGTTTAACTTAGAAAAAAGAAATTTGGTGAGCCAAGTGGGATTGGGGTGCTGTTCATTACCTGAAAGTGTCATCAAGATTGCTTGAAAAAATGTGTGCTGAGATTTCAGGAAACTCGTAGTTTTTTAAAGCTTGGCAATCCCTTACCATGAAAGAGATTGGCGCCAGTCTCTGATTAGGGCTACATCAATAGGAAACAAACCATAGAGATAGAACTTGGAACTACTTTATTGTGTCAAGTTTCAAGGAGCTAGCAGAAACCGTGTTTGATTTAGAGTTCCAACTACATGTATCCATATAGGAGAAAACAGAGTGAAACCTAAAAATTAAAACTGTTACTGCCAAAGAACGGTTTAACCTAGAAGAACGAAATTTGGTGAGCCAAGTGGGATTTTGGTACTGATCATTACCTGAAAGTGTCATCAAGATTGAGTGAAAAAATGTGTGGTGAGATTTCAGGAAACTCGTAGTTTTTTGGAAGCTTGGCAACCCCTTTCCATGAAAGGGATTTGCTCCTGTCTCTGCTTAGGGTACATCAATACAAACAAACAATAGAGATAGAACTTGGAACTACTTTATTGTGTCAAGTTTAAAAGAGCTAGCAAAAACCGTGTTTGATTTAGAGTTCCAACTACATGTATCCATATAGGACAAAACAGAGTGAAACCTAAAAATTAAAACTATTACTGCCAACGAACGGTTTAACCTAGAAGAACAAAATTTGTTTAGTAAAGTTGGATTGGGGTACTGATCATTACCTGAACGTGTCATCAAGATTGGGTGAAAAAATGTGTGCTGAGATTTCAGGAAACTCGTAGTTTTTGGAAGCATGGCAACCGCTTTCCATGAAAATGATTAGCGCCAGTCTCTGCTTGGGGCTACATCAATAGGAAACAAACCATAGAGATAGAACTTGGAAATACTTTATTGTGTCAAGTTTCAAGGAGCTAGCAGAAACCGTGTTTGATTTAGAGTTCCAACTACATGTATCCATATAGGAGAAAACAGAGTGAAAAATAAAAATTAAAACTGTTACTGCAAATGAACTGTTTAACCTAGAAGAAGGAAATTTGGTGAGCCAAGTGGGATTGGGGTACTGATCATTACCTTAAATGTCATCAAGTTTGGGTGAAAAAAGTGTGTGCTGACATTTCTGGAAACTCGTAGATTTTGGAAGCTTGGCAACCCCTTTCCATGAAAGTGATTTGCGCCAGTCTCTGCTTAGGGCTACATCAATAGGAAACAAACCACAGAGAGAGAACTTGGAAATACTTTATTGTGTCAAGTTTCAAAGAGCTTGCACAAACCGTGTTTGATTTAGAGTTCCAACTACATGTATCCATATAGGAGAAAACAGAGTAAAACCTGAAAATTAAAACTGTTACTGCCAACGAATGGTTTAATGTAGAGGAACAAAATTTGGTGAGCCAAGTAGGATTGCGGTGCTGATCATTACCGGAAAGTGTCATCAAGATTGGGTGAAAAAAAGTGTGCTGAGATTTCAGGAAACTCGTAGTTTTTTGGAAACTTGGCAACCCCTGTCCATGAAAGGGATTTGCACCAATCTCTGCTTAGGGCTACATCTATAGGAAACAAACCATAGAGATAGAACTTGGAACTACTTTATTGTGACCAGTTTCAAAGAGCTAGCACAAACCTTGTTTGATTTACAATTCCAACTAAATGTATAAATATAGGAGAAAACAGAGTGAAAGCTAAAAATTAAAACTGTGACTGCCAACGAACGGTTTAACGTAGAAGAACGAAATTTGGTGAGCCAAGTGGGATTGGGGTACTGATCATTACCTGAAAGTGTGATCAAGATTGGGTGAAAAAATTTGTGCTGAGATTTCAGGAAACTCGAAGTTATTTGTAAGCTTCACAACCCATTTCCATGAAAGTGATTTGTGCCAGTCTCTGCTTACAGCTACATCAATAGGAAACAAACCATAGAGATAGAACTTGGAACTACTTTATTGTGTCAAGTTTCAAAAAGCTAGCACAAACCGTGTTTGATTTAGAGTTCCAACTACATGTAGGCCTATAGGAGAAAACAGAGTTAAACCTAAAAATTAAAGCTGTTACTGGCAACGAACGGTTTAACCTAGAAGAACGAAATTTGGTGAGCCAAGTGGGATTCGGGTGCTGATCATTACCTGAAAGTGTCATCAAGATTGGGTGATAAAATGTGTTCTGAGATTTCAGGAAACTCATAGTTTTTTGGAAGCTTGGCAACCCCTTTCCCTGAAAGTGATTTGTGCCAGTCTTTGCTTAGGGCTACCTCAATAGGAAACAAACCATAGAGATAGAACTTGGAACTACTTTATTGTGTCAAGTTTTAAAGAGCTAGCACAAACCGTGTTTGATTTAGAGTTCCAAATACATGTATCCATATAGGAGAAAACAGAGTGAAACCTAAAAATTAAAACTGTTACTGCCAACGAACGGTTTAAACTAGAAGAACAAAATTTGGTGAGCCAGGTGGGATTGGGGTACTGATCATTACCTGAAAGTGTCATCAAGATTGGGTGAAATAAATGTTTGCTGAGATTTCAGGAAACTCGTAGTTTTTTGGAAGCTTTGCAACCCCTTTCCATGAAAGTGATTGGCGCCAGTCTCTGCTTAGGGCTACATCAATAGGAAACAAACCATAGAGATAGAACTTGGAACTACTTTATTGTGTCAAGTTTCAAAGAGCTAGCAAAAACCGTGTTTTATTTAGAGTTCCAACTACATATATCCCTATAGGAGAAAACAGAGTGAAACCTTAAAATTAAAACTGTTACTGCCAACGAACAGTTTAACCTAGAAGAACGAAATTTCGTGAGCCAAGTGGGATTGGGGTGCTGATCATGACCTGAAAGTGTCATCAAGATTGGGTGAAAAAATGTGTGCTGAGATTTCAGGAAACTCTTAGTTTTTTTGGAACCTTGGCAACCCCTGTCCATGAAAGGGATTTGCGCCAGTCTCTGCTTAGGGCTACATCAATAGGAAACAAATCAGAGGGATAGAACTTGGAACTACTTTATTGTGTCAAGTTTCAAAGAGCTAGCACAAACCGTGTTTGATTTAGAGTTCCAACTACATGTATCCCTATAGGAGATAACAGAGTGAAACCTAAAAATTAAAACTCTTACTGCGAACGAACGGTTTAACCTAGAAGAACAAAATTTGGTGAGCCAAGTGGGATTGGGGTACTGATCATTACTTGAAAGTGTCATCCAGATTGGGTGAAAAAATGTGTGCTGAGATTTCAGGAAACTCATAGTTTTTGGAAGCCTGGCAACCCCTTTCCATGAAAATGATTTGCGCCAGTCTCTGCTTAGGGCTATATCAATAGGAAACAAACCATAGAGATAGAACTTGGAACTACTTTATTGTGTCAAGTTTCAAAGAGCTAGCACAAACGGTGATTGATTTAGAGTTCCAACAAAATGTATACATATAGGACAAAACAGAGTGAAACCTAAAAATTAAAACTGTTTCTGCCAACGAATTGTTTAACGTAGAAGAACGTAATTTGCTGAGCCAGGTAGGATTGAATTGCTGATCATTACCGGAAAGTGTCATCAAGATTGGGTGAAAAAATGTGTGCTGAGATTTCAGGAAACTCGTAGTTTTTTGGAAGCTTGGCGACGCCTTTCCATGAAAGTGATTTGCTCCAGTCTGTGCTTAAGGCTACATCAATAGGAAACAAACCATTGAGACAGAACTTGGAACTACTGTATTGTGTCAAGTTTCAAAGAGCTAGCACAAACCGTGTTTGATTTAGCGTTCCAACTACATGTATCCCTATAGGAGAAAACAGAGTGAAACCTAAAAATTAAAACTGTTACTGGCAACGAACGGTTTAAACTAGAAGAAAGAAATTTGGTGAGCCAAGTGGCATAGGGGTGCTGATCATTACCGAAAAGTGTCATCAAGATTGGGTGAAAAAGTGTGCTGAGATATCAGGAAACTCGTAGTTTTTTGGAAGCTTGGCAACCCCTTTCCATGAAAGTGATCTGTGCCAGTCTCTGCTTAGGGCTGCATCAATAGGAAACAAACCATAGAGTTAGAACTTGAAACTACTTTATTGTGTCAAGTTTCAAAGAGCTAGAACAAACCACGTTTGATTTAGTGCTCCAAAGATATGTATCCATATAGGAGAAAACAGAGTGAAACCTAAAAATTAAAACTGTTACCTCCAACGAACTGTTTAACCTAGAAGAAGGAAATTTGGTGAGCCAAGTGGGATTGGAGTACTGATCATTACCTGAAAATGTCATCAAGATTGGGTGAAAAAATGTGTGCTGTGATTTCAGGAAACTCGTAGTTTTTTGGAAGCTTGGCAACCCCTTTCCATGAAAGTGATTTGTGCCAGTCTCTGCTTACGGCTATATCAATAGGAAACAAACCATAGAGATAGAACTTGGAACTACTTTATTGTGTCAAGTTTCAAAGAGCTAGCACAAACCGTGTTTGATTTAGAGTTCCAACTACATGTATGCCTATAGGAGAAAACAGGTTAAACCTAAAAATTAAAGCTGTTACTGGCAACGAACGGTTTAACCTAGAAGAACGAAATTTGGTGAGCCAAGTGGGATTGGGGTACTGATCACTACCTGAAAGTGTCATCAAGATTGGGTGAAAAAATGTGTTCTGAGATTTCAGGAAACTCATAGTTTTTTGGAAGTTTGGCAACCCCTTTCCCATAAAGTGATTTGTGCCTGTCTTTGCTTAGGGCTACCTCAATAGGAAACAAACCATAGAGATAGAACTTGGAACTACTTTATTGTGTCAAGTTTCAAAGAGCTAGCACAAACCGTGTTTGATTTAGAGTTCCAAATACATGTATCCATATAGGAGAAAACAGAGTGAAACCTAAAAATTAAAACTGTTACTGCCAACGAACGGTTTAAACTAGAAGAACAAAATTTGGTGAGCCAGGTGGGATTGGGGTACTGATCATTACCTGATAGTGTCATCAAGATTGGGTGAAAAAAATGTTTGCTGAGATTTCAGGAAACTCATAGTTTTTTGGAAGCTTGGCAACCCCTTTCCATGAAAGTGATTGGCGCCAGTCTCTGCTTAGGGCTACAACAATAGGAAACAAACCATAGAGATAGAACTTGGAACTACTTTATTGTGTCAAGTTTCAAAGAGCTAGCAAAAACCGTGTTTTATTTAGAGTCCCAACTACATGTATCCCTATAGGAGAAAACAGAGTGAAACCTAAAAATTAAAACTGTTACTGCCAAGAACGGTTTAAACTAGAAGAACGAAATTTGGTGAGCCAAGTGGAATTGGTGTACTGATCAATACCTGAAAGTGTCATCAAGATCGGTTGAAAAAATGTGTGCTGAGATTTCAGGAAACTTGTGGTTTTTGGAAGCTTGGCAACCCCTTTCCATGAAAGTGAATTGCGCCAGTCTCTGCTTAGGGCTACATCAATAGGAAACAAACCATAGAGATAGAACTTGGAACTACTTTATTGTGTCAAGTTTCAAAGAGCTAGCACAAACCGTGTTTCATTTAGAGTTCCAACTATATGTATCCATATAGGAGAAAACAGAATGAAAGCTGAAAATTAAACTGTTACTGCAAATGAACGGTTTAACCTAGAAGAACAAAATTTTGTGAGCCAAGTTGGATTGGGGTACTGATCATTACCTGAAAATGTCATCAAGATTGGGTGAAAAAATATTTGCAGAGATTTCAGGAAACTCGTAGTTTTTTGGAAGCTTGGCAACCCCTTTTCCTGAAAGTGATTTGCGCCAGTCTCTTCTTAGGTCTATATCAATAGGAAACACCCCATAGACATAGAACTTGGAACTACTTTATTGTGTCAATTTTCAAAGAGCTAGCACAAACCGTGTTTGATTTAGAGTTCCAACTGCATGTATCCATATAGGAGAAAATAGAGTGAAACCTAAAAATTAAAACTGTTACTGCGAACGAACGGTTTAACCTAGAAGAACGAAATTTGGTGAGCCAAGTGGGATTGGGGTACTGATCATTACCTGAAAGTGTCATCAAGATTGGGTGAAAAATGTGCGCTGAGATTTCAGGAAACTCGTAGTTTTTTTGGAAGTTTGGCAACCCCTTTCCATGAAAGTGATTTGTGCCAGTCTCTGCTTAGGGCTACATCAATAGGAAACAAACCAAGAGATAGAACGTGGAACTACTTTATTGTGTCAAGTTTCAAAGAGCTAGCAGAAAGCATGTTTGATTTAGAGTTCAAACTGCATGTATCCATATAGGAGAAAATAGAGTGAAACCTAAAAATTAAAACTGTTACTGCGAACGAACGGTTTAACCTAGAAGAACGAAATTTGGTTAGCCAAGTGGGATTGGGGTCCTGATCATTACCTGAAAGTGTCATCAAGTTCGGGTGAAAAATGTGTGCTGAGATTTCAGGAAACTCGTAGTTTTTTTGATAGTTTGGCAACCCCTTTCCATGAAAGTCATTTGCGCCAGTCACTTCTTAGGGCTACATCAATAGGAAACAAACCATAGAGATAGAACGTGGAACTACTTTATTGTGTCAAGTTTCAAAGAGCTAGCAGAAAGCATGTTTGATTTAGAGTTCAAAATACATGTATCCATATAGGAGAAAACATAGTGAAACCTAAAAATTAAAACTGTTACTGGCAACGAACGGTTTAACCTAGAAGAACGAAATTTGGTCAGCCAAGTGGGATTGGGGTCCTGATCATTACCTGAAAGTGTCATCAAGATCGGGTGAAAAATGTGTGGTGAGATTTCAGGAAACTCCTAGTTTTTTTTTAGTTTGGCAACCCCTTTCCATGAAAGTGATTTGTGCCAGCCTCTGCTTAGGGCTACATCAATAGGAAACAAACCATAGAGATAGAACTTGGAACTACTTTATTGTGTCAAGTTGCAAAGAGCTAGCACAAACCGTGTTTGATTTAGAGTTCCAACTACATGTATCCATATAGGAGAAAACAGAGTGAAAAATAAAAATTAAAACTGTTACTGCAAATGAACGGTTTAACCTAGAAGAACAAAATTTGGTGAGCCAAGTGGGTTTGGGGTACTGATCATTATCGGAAAGTGTCATCAAGATTGGGTGAAAAAATGTGTGCTGAGATTTCAGGAAACTCGTAGTTTTTTGGAAGCTTGACGACGCCTTTCCATGAAAGTGATTTGCTCCAGTCTCTGCTTAAGGCTACATCAATAGGAAACAAACCTTTGAGATAGAACTTGGAACTACTGTATTGTGTCAAGTTTCAAAGAGCTAGCACAAACCGTGTTTTATTTAGAGTTCCAACTACATGTATCACTATAGGAGAAAACAGAGTGAAACCTAAAAATTAAAACTGTTAATGGCAACGAACGGTTTAACCTAGAAGAACGAAATTTCGTGAGCCAAGTGCGATTGGGGTGCTGATCATTACCTGAAAGTGTCATCAAGATTGGGTGAAAAAATGTGTTCTGAGATTTCAGGAAACTCATAGTTTTTTGGAAGCTTGGCAACCCCTTTCCCTGAAAGTGATTTGTGCCAGTCTCTGCTTAGGGCTACCTCAATAGGAAACAAACCATAGAGATAGAACTTGGAACTACTTTATTGTGTCAAGTTTTAAAGAGCTAGCACAAACCGTGTTTGATTTAGAGTTCCTAATACATGTATCCATATAGGAGAAAACAGAGTGAAACCTAAAAATTAAAACTTTTACTGCCAACGAACGGATTAAACTAGAAGAACAAAATTTGGTGAGCCAGGTGGGATTGGGGTACTGATCATGACCTGAAAGTGTCATCAAGATTGGGTGTAAAAATGTTTGCTGAGATTTCAGGAAACTCGTAGTTTTTTGGAAGCTTGGCAACCCCTTTCCATGAAAGTGATTGGCGCCACTCTCTGCTTAGGGCTACATCAATAGGAAACAAACCATAGAGATAGAACTTGGAACTACTTTATTGTGTCAAGTTTCAAAGAGCTAGCAAAAACCGTGTTTTATTTAGAGTTCCAACTACATGTATCACTATAGGAGAAAACAGAGTGAAACCTAAAAATTAAAACTGTTAATGGCAACGAACGGTTTAACCTAGAAGAACGAAATTTCGTGAGCCAAGTGCGATTGGGGTGCTGATCATGACCTGAAAGTGTCATCAAGATTGGGTGAAAAAATGTGTGCTGAGATTTTAGGAAACTCGTAGTTTTTTTGGAAGCTTGGCAACCCCTGTCCATGAAAGGGATTTGCGCCAGTCTCTGTTTAGGGCTACCTCAATAGGAAACAAATCGTAGGGATAGAACTTGGAACTACTTTATTGTGTCAAGTTTCAAAGAGCTAGCACAAACCGTGTTTGATTTAGAGTTCCAACTACATGTATCCCTATAGGAGATAACAGAGTGAAACCTAAAAATTTAAACTGTTACTGCCAACGAACGGTTTAACCTAGAAGAACGAAATTTGGTGAGCCAAGTGGGATTGGGGTACTGATCATTACCTGAAAGTGTCATCCAGATTGGGTGAAAAAATGTGTGCTGAGATTTCAGGAAACTCGTAGTTTTTGGAAGCCTGGCAACCCCTTTCCATGAAAATGATTTGCGCCAGTCTCTGCTTAGGGCTATATCAATAGGAAACAAACCATAGTGATAGAACTTGGAACTACTTTATTGTGTCAAGTTTCAAAGAGCTAGCACAAACGGTGTTTGATTTAGAGTTCCAAAAGCATGTATCCATATAGGACAAAACAGAGTGAAGTCTAAAAATTAAAACTATTACTGCCAACGAACGGTTTAACCTAGAAGAACAAAATTTGTTGAGTAAAGTGGGATTGGGGTACTGATCATTATCTGAAAGTGTCATCAAGATTGGGTGAAAAAATGTGTGCTGAGATTTCAGGAAACTCGTAGTTTTTGGAAGCTTGGCAACCCCTTTCCATGAAAGTGATTAGCCCCAGTCTCTGCTGAGGGCTACATCAATAGGAAAGAAACCATAGAGATAGAACTTGGAACTACTTTATTGTGTCAAGTTTCAAGGAGCTAGCAGAAACCGTGTTTGATTTAGAGTTCCAACTAAATGTATCCATATAGGAGAAAACAGAGTGAAACCTAAAAATTAAAACTGTTTCTGCCAACGAATTGTTTAACGTAGAAGAAAGAAATTTGCTGAGCCAAGTAGGATTGGGGTGCTGATCATTACCGGAAAGTGTCATCAAGATTGGGTGAAAAAATGTGTGCTGAGATTTCAGGAAACTCGTAGTTTTTTGGAAGCTTGGCAACCCCTGTCCATGAACGCGATTTGCGCCAGTCTCTGCTTAGGGCTACATCAATAGGAAACAAAAAATAGGGATAGAACTTGGAACTACTTTATTGTGTCAAGTTTCAAAGAGCTAGCAGAAACCGTGTTTGATTTAGAGTTCCAACTACATGTATCCTTATAGGAGAAAACAGAGTGAAACCTAAAAATTAAAACTGTTTCTGCCAACGAATTGTTTAACGTAGAAGAACAAAATTTGCTGAGCCAAGTAGGATTGGGGTGGTGATCATTACCGGAAAGTGTCATCAAAATTGGGTGAAAAAATGTGTGCTGAGATTTCAGGAAACACGTAGTTTTTTGGAAGCTTGGCAACCCCTGTCCATGAAAGGGATTTGCGCCAGTCTCTGCTTAGGGCTACATCAATAGGAAACAAAAAATAGGGATAGAACTTGGAACTACTTTATTGTGTCAAGTTTCAAAGAGCTAGCAGAAACCGTGTTTGATTTAGAGTTCCAACTACATGTATCCCTATAGGAGAAAACAGAGTGAAACTTAAAAATTAAAACAGTTACTGCCAACGAACAGTTTTACCTAGAATAATGAAATTTGGTCATACAAGTGGGATTGGGGTACTGATCATTACCTGAAAGTGTCATCCAGATTGGGTGAAAAATGTGTGCTGAGATTTCAGGAAACTCATAGTTTTTTCGAAGCTTGGCAACCCATTTCCATGAAAGTGATTTGTGCCAGTCTCTGCTTAGGGCTACGTCAATAGAAAACAAACCATAGAGATAGAACTTGGAACTACTTTATTGTGTCAAGTTTCAAAGAGCTAGCACAATCCGTGTTTGATTTAGAGTTCCAACTACATGTATCCATATAGGAGAAAACAGAGTGAAAAATAAAAATTAAAACTGTTACTGAAAATGAACGGTTTAACCTAGAAGAACAAAATTTGGTGAGCCAAGTGGGTTTGGGGTACTGATCATTATCTGAAAGTGTCATCAAGATTGTGTGAAAAAATGTGTGCTGAGATTTCAGGAAACTCGTAGTTTTTTGGAAGCTTGGCGACGCCTTTCCATGAAAGTGATTTGCTCCAGTCTCTGCTTAAGGCTACATCAATAGGAAACAAACCATTGAGATAGAACTTGGAACTACTATATTGTGTCAAGATTCAAAGAGCTAGCACAAACCGTGTTTGAATTAGCGTTCCAACTACATGTATCCCTATAGGAGAAAACAGAGTGAAACCTAAAAATTAAAACTGTTACTGGCAACGAAAGGTTTAAACTAGAAGAACGAAATTTGGTGAGCGAAGTGGAATAGGGGTGCTGATCATTACCGAAAAGTGTCATCAAGATTGGGTGAAAAATTGTGTGCTGATATTTCAGGAAACTCATATTTTTTTGGAAGCTTGGCAACCCCTTTCCATGAAAGTGATTTGTGCCAGTTTCTGCATAAGGCTACCTCAATAGGAAACAAACTATAGACATAGAACTTGGAACTACTTTATTGTGTCAAGTTTTAAAGAGCTAGCACAAACAGTGTTTGATTTAGAGTTCCAACTACATGTATCCATATAGGAGAAAACAGAGTGAAACCTAAAAATTAAAACTGTTACTGCCAACGAACGGTTTAAACTAGAAGAACGAAATTTGGTGAGCCAAGTAGTATTGGGGTACTGATCATTACCTGAAAGTGTCATCAATATTGGGTGAAAAAGTGTGCTGAGATTTCAGGAAACTCGTAGTTTTTTGGAAGCTTGGCAACCCCTTTCCATGAAAGTGATCTGTGCCAGTCTCTGCTTAGGGCTGCATCAATAGGAAACAAACCATAGAGTTAGAAGTTGGAACTACTTTATTGTGTCAAGTTTCAAAGAGCTAGCACAAACCACGTTTGATTTAGTGTTCCAAAGATATGTATCCATATAGGAGAAAACAGAGTGAAACCTAAAAATTAAAACTGTTACTGCCAACGAACTGTTTAACCTAGAAGAAGGAAATTTGGTGAGCCAAGTGGGATTGGAGTACTGATCATTACCTGAAAGTGTCATCAAGATTGGGTGAAAAAATGTGTGTTGTGATTTCGGAAACTCGTAGTTTTTTGGAAGCTTGGCAACCCCTTTCCATGAAAGTGATTTGTGCCAGTCTCTGCTTAGGGCTACATCAATAGGAAACAAACCATAGAGATAGAACTTGGAACTACTTTATTGTGTCAAGTTTCAAAGAGCTAGCACAAACCGTGTTTGATTTAGAGTTCCTAATACATGTATCCATATAGGAGAAAACAGAGTGAAACCTAAAATTTAAAACTGTTACTGCCAACGAACGGATTAAACTAGAAGAACAAAATTTGGTGAGCCAGGTGGGATTGGGGTACTGATCATGACCTGAAAGTGTCATCAAGATTGGGTGAAAAAATGTTTGCTGAGATTTCAGGAAACTCGTAGTTTTTTGGAAGCTTGGCAACCCCTTTCCATGAAAGTGATTGGCGCCAGTCTCTGCTTAGGGCTACATCAATAGGAAACAAACCATAGAGATAGAACTTGGAACTACTTTATTGTGTCAAGTTTCAAAGAGCTAGCACAAACGGTGTTTGATTTAGAGTTCCAAAAGCATGTATCCATATAGGACAAAACAGAGTGAAACCTAAAAATTAAAACTATTACTGCCAACGAACGGTTTAACCTAGAAGAACGAAATTTGCTGAGCCAAGTAGGATTGAAGTGCTGATCATTACCGGAAAGTGTCATCAAGATTGGGTGAAAAAATGTGTGACGAGATTTCAGGAAACTCGTAGTTTTTTGGAAGCTTGGCAACCCCTGTCTATGAAAGGGATTTGCGCCAGTCTCTGCTTAGGGATACATCAATAGGAAACAAAAAATAGGGATAGAACTTGGAACTACTTTATTGTGTCAAGTTTCAAAGAGCTAGCAGAAACCGTGTTTGATTTAGAGTTCCAACTACATGTATCCCTATAGGAGAAAACAGAGTGAAACCTAAAAATTAAAACAGTTACTGCCAACGAACAGTTTTACCTAGAATAATGAAATTTGGTGATCCAAGTGGGATTGGGGTACTGATCATTACCTTAAATGTCATCAAGTTTGGGTGAAAAAAGTGTGTGCTGACATTTCTGGAAACTCGTAGATTTTGGAAGCTTGGCAACCCCTTTCCATGAAAGTGATTTGCGCCAGTCTCTGCTTAGGGCTACATCAATAGGAAACAAACCACAGAGAGAGAACTTGGAAATACTTTATTGTGTCAAGTTTCAAAGAGCTTGCACAAACCGTGTTTGATTTAGAGTTCCAACTACATGTATCCATATAGGAGAAAACAGAGTAAAACCTGAAAATTAAAACTGTTACTGCCAACGAATGGTTTAATGTAGAGGAACAAAATTTGGTGAGCCAAGTAGGATTGCGGTGCTGATCATTACCGGAAAGTGTCATCAAGATTGGGTGAAAAAAAGTGTGCTGAGATTTCAGGAAACTCGTAGTTTTTTGGAAACTTGGCAACCCCTGTCCATGAAAGGGATTTGCACCAATCTCTGCTTAGGGCTACATCTATAGGAAACAAACCATAGAGATAGAACTTGGAACTACTTTATTGTGACCAGTTTCAAAGAGCTAGCACAAACCTTGTTTGATTTACAATTCCAACTAAATGTATAAATATAGGAGAAAACAGAGTGAAAGCTAAAAATTAAAACTGTGACTGCCAACGAACGGTTTAACGTAGAAGAACGAAATTTGGTGAGCCAAGTGGGATTGGGGTACTGATCATTACCTGAAAGTGTGATCAAGATTGGGTGAAAAAATTTGTGCTGAGATTTCAGGAAACTCGAAGTTATTTGTAAGCTTCACAACCCATTTCCATGAAAGTGATTTGTGCCAGTCTCTGCTTACAGCTACATCAATAGGAAACAAACCATAGAGATAGAACTTGGAACTACTTTATTGTGTCAAGTTTCAAAAAGCTAGCACAAACCGTGTTTGATTTAGAGTTCCAACTACATGTAGGCCTATAGGAGAAAACAGAGTTAAACCTAAAAATTAAAGCTGTTACTGGCAACGAACGGTTTAACCTAGAAGAACGAAATTTGGTGAGCCAAGTGGGATTCGGGTGCTGATCATTACCTGAAAGTGTCATCAAGATTGGGTGATAAAATGTGTTCTGAGATTTCAGGAAACTCATAGTTTTTTGGAAGCTTGGCAACCCCTTTCCCTGAAAGTGATTTGTGCCAGTCTTTGCTTAGGGCTACCTCAATAGGAAACAAACCATAGAGATAGAACTTGGAACTACTTTATTGTGTCAAGTTTTAAAGAGCTAGCACAAACCGTGTTTGATTTAGAGTTCCAAATACATGTATCCATATAGGAGAAAACAGAGTGAAACCTAAAAATTAAAACTGTTACTGCCAACGAACGGTTTAAACTAGAAGAACAAAATTTGGTGAGCCAGGTGGGATTGGGGTACTGATCATTACCTGAAAGTGTCATCAAGATTGGGTGAAATAAATGTTTGCTGAGATTTCAGGAAACTCGTAGTTTTTTGGAAGCTTTGCAACCCCTTTCCATGAAAGTGATTGGCGCCAGTCTCTGCTTAGGGCTACATCAATAGGAAACAAACCATAGAGATAGAACTTGGAACTACTTTATTGTGTCAAGTTTCAAAGAGCTAGCAAAAACCGTGTTTTATTTAGAGTTCCAACTACATATATCCCTATAGGAGAAAACAGAGTGAAACCTTAAAATTAAAACTGTTACTGCCAACGAACAGTTTAACCTAGAAGAACGAAATTTCGTGAGCCAAGTGGGATTGGGGTGCTGATCATGACCTGAAAGTGTCATCAAGATTGGGTGAAAAAATGTGTGCTGAGATTTCAGGAAACTCTTAGTTTTTTTGGAACCTTGGCAACCCCTGTCCATGAAAGGGATTTGCGCCAGTCTCTGCTTAGGGCTACATCAATAGGAAACAAATCAGAGGGATAGAACTTGGAACTACTTTATTGTGTCAAGTTTCAAAGAGCTAGCACAAACCGTGTTTGATTTAGAGTTCCAACTACATGTATCCCTATAGGAGATAACAGAGTGAAACCTAAAAATTAAAACTCTTACTGCGAACGAACGGTTTAACCTAGAAGAACGAAATTTGGTGAGCCAAGTGGGATTGGGGTACTGATCATTACTTGAAAGTGTCATCCAGATTGGGTGAAAAAATGTGTGCTGAGATTTCAGGAAACTCATAGTTTTTGGAAGCCTGGCAACCCCTTTCCATGAAAATGATTTGCGCCAGTCTCTGCTTAGGGCTATATCAATAGGAAACAAACCATAGAGATAGAACTTGGAACTACTTTATTGTGTCAAGTTTCAAAGAGCTAGCACAAACGGTGATTGATTTAGAGTTCCAACAAAATGTATACATATAGGACAAAACAGAGTGAAACCTAAAAATTAAAACTGTTTCTGCCAACGAATTGTTTAACGTAGAAGAACGTAATTTGCTGAGCCAGGTAGGATTGAATTGCTGATCATTACCGGAAAGTGTCATCAAGATTGGGTGAAAAAATGTGTGCTGAGATTTCAGGAAACTCGTAGTTTTTTGGAAGCTTGGCGACGCCTTTCCATGAAAGTGATTTGCTCCAGTCTGTGCTTAAGGCTACATCAATAGGAAACAAACCATTGAGACAGAACTTGGAACTACTGTATTGTGTCAAGTTTCAAAGAGCTAGCACAAACCGTGTTTGATTTAGCGTTCCAACTACATGTATCCCTATAGGAGAAAACAGAGTGAAACCTAAAAATTAAAACTGTTACTGGCAACGAACGGTTTAAACTAGAAGAACGAAATTTGGTGAGCCAAGTGGCATAGGGGTGCTGATCATTACCGAAAAGTGTCATCAAGATTGGGTGAAAAAGTGTGCTGAGATATCAGGAAACTCGTAGTTTTTTGGAAGCTTGGCAACCCCTTTCCATGAAAGTGATCTGTGCCAGTCTCTGCTTAGGGCTGCATCAATAGGAAACAAACCATAGAGTTAGAACTTGGAACTACTTTATTGTGTCAAGTTTCAAAGAGCTAGAACAAACCACGTTTGATTTAGTGCTCCAACGATATGTATCCATATAGGAGAAAACAGAGTGAAACCTAAAAATTAAAACTGTTACCTCCAACGAACTGTTTAACCTAGAAGAAGGAAATTTGGTGAGCCAAGTGGGATTGGAGTACTGATCATTACCTGAAAATGTCATCAAGATTGGGTGAAAAAATGTGTGCTGTGATTTGAGGAAACTCGTAGTTTTTTGGAAGCTTGGCAACCCCTTTCCATGAAAGTGATTTGTGCCAGTCTCTGCTTACGGCTATATCAATAGGAAACAAACCATAGAGATAGAACTTGGAACTACTTTATTGTGTCAAGTTTCAAAGAGCTAGCACAAACCGTGTTTGATTTAGAGTTCCAACTACATGTATGCCTATAGGAGAAAACAGGTTAAACCTAAAAATTAAAGCTGTTACTGGCAACGAACGGTTTAACCTAGAAGAACGAAATTTGGTGAGCCAAGTGGGATTGGGGTACTGATCACTACCTGAAAGTGTCATCAAGATTGGGTGAAAAAATGTGTTCTGAGATTTCAGGAAACTCATAGTTTTTTGGAAGTTTGGCAACCCCTTTCCCATAAAGTGATTTGTGCCTGTCTTTGCTTAGGGCTACCTCAATAGGAAACAAACCATAGAGATAGAACTTGGAACTACTTTATTGTGTCAAGTTTTAAAGAGCTAGCACAAACCGTGTTTGATTTAGAGTTCCAAATACATGTATCCATATAGGAGAAAACAGAGTGAAACCTAAAAATTAAAACTGTTACTGCCAACGAACGGTTTAAACTAGAAGAACAAAATTTGGTGAGCCAGGTGGGATTGGGGTACTGATCATTACCTGATAGTGTCATCAAGATTGGGTGAAAAAAATGTTTGCTGAGATTTCAGGAAACTCATAGTTTTTTGGAAGCTTGGCAACCCCTTTCCATGAAAGTGATTGGCGCCAGTCTCTGCTTAGGGCTACAACAATAGGAAACAAACCATAGAGATAGAACTTGGAACTACTTTATTGTGTCAAGTTTCAAAGAGCTAGCAAAAACCGTGTTTTATTTAGAGTCCCAACTACATGTATCCCTATAGGAGAAAACAGAGTGAAACCTAAAAATTAAAACTGTTACTGCCAAGAACGGTTTAAACTAGAAGAACGAAATTTGGTGAGCCAAGTGGAATTGGTGTACTGATCAATACCTGAAAGTGTCATCAAGATCGGTTGAAAAAATGTGTGCTGAGATTTCAGGAAACTTGTGGTTTTTGGAAGCTTGGCAACCCCTTTCCATGAAAGTGAATTGCGCCAGTCTCTGCTTAGGGCTACATCAATAGGAAACAAACCATAGAGATAGAACTTGGAACTACTTTATTGTGTCAAGTTTCAAAGAGCTAGCACAAACCGTGTTTCATTTAGAGTTCCAACTATATGTATCCATATAGGAGAAAACAGAATGAAAGCTGAAAATTAAACTGTTACTGCAAATGAACGGTTTAACCTAGAAGAACAAAATTTTGTGAGCCAAGTTGGATTGGGGTACTGATCATTACCTGAAAATGTCATCAAGATTGGGTGAAAAAATATTTGCTGAGATTTCAGGAAACTCGTAGTTTTTTGGAAGCTTGGCAACCCCTTTTCCTGAAAGTGATTTGCGCCAGTCTCTTCTTAGGTCTATATCAATAGGAAACACCCCATAGACATAGAACTTGGAACTACTTTATTGTGTCAATTTTCAAAGAGCTAGCACAAACCGTGTTTGATTTAGAGTTCCAACTGCATGTATCCATATAGGAGAAAATAGAGTGAAACCTAAAAATTAAAACTGTTACTGCGAACGAACGGTTTAACCTAGAAGAACGAAATTTGGTGAGCCAAGTGGGATTGGGGTACTGATCATTACCTGAAAGTGTCATCAAGATTGGGTGAAAAATGTGCGCTGAGATTTCAGGAAACTCGTAGTTTTTTTGGAAGTTTGGCAACCCCTTTCCATGAAAGTGATTTGTGCCAGTCTCTGCTTAGGGCTACATCAATAGGAAACAAACCAAGAGATAGAACGTGGAACTACTTTATTGTGTCAAGTTTCAAAGAGCTAGCAGAAAGCATGTTTGATTTAGAGTTCAAACTGCATGTATCCATATAGGAGAAAATAGAGTGAAACCTAAAAATTAAAACTGTTACTGCGAACGAACGGTTTAACCTAGAAGAACGAAATTTGGTGAGCCAAGTGGGATTGGGGTCCTGATCATTACCTGAAAGTGTCATCAAGTTCGGGTGAAAAATGTGTGCTGAGATTTCAGGAAACTCGTAGTTTTTTTGTTAGTTTGGCAACCCCTTTCCATGAAAGTCATTTGCGCCAGTCACTTCTTAGGGCTACATCAATAGGAAACAAACCATAGAGATAGAACGTGGAACTACTTTATTGTGTCAAGTTTCAAAGAGCTAGCAGAAAGCATGTTTGATTTAGAGTTCAAAATACATGTATCCATATAGGAGAAAACATAGTGAAACCTAAAAATTAAAACTGTTACTGGCAACGAACGGTTTAACCTAGAAGAACGAAATTTGGTCAGCCAAGTGGGATTGGGGTCCTGATCATTACCTGAAAGTGTCATCAAGATCGGGTGAAAAATGTGTGGTGAGATTTCAGGAAACTCCTAGTTTTTTTTTAGTTTGGCAACCCCTTTCCATGAAAGTGATTTGTGCCAGCCTCTGCTTAGGGCTACATCAATAGGAAACAAACCATAGAGATAGAACTTGGAACTACTTTATTGTGTCAAGTTTCAAAGAGCTAGCACAAACCGTGTTTGATT
Source organism: Spermophilus citellus (assembly GCF_964194105.1). Lineage (NCBI taxonomy): Eukaryota > Metazoa > Chordata > Mammalia > Rodentia > Sciuridae > Spermophilus > Spermophilus citellus. Next base: position 18,189,380 of record NC_138197.1, on the reverse strand, counting down.
TAGAGTTCCAACTACATGTATCCATATAGGAGAAAACAGAGTGAAAAATAAAAATTAAAACTGTTACTGCAAATGAACGGTTTAACCTAGAAGAACAAAATTTGGTGAGCCAAGTGGGTTTGGGGTACTGATCATTATCTGAAAGTGTCATCAAGATTGGGTGAAAAAATGTGTGCTGAGATTTCAGGAAACTCGTAGTTTTTTGGAAGCTTGACGACGCCTTTCCATGAAAGTGATTTGCTCCAGTCTCTGCTTAAGGCTACATCAATAGGAAACAAACCTTTGAGATAGAACTTGGAACTACTGTATTGTGTCAAGTTTCAAAGAGCTAGCACAAACCGTGTTTTATTTAGAGTTCCAACTACATGTATCACTATAGGAGAAAACAGAGTGAAACCTAAAAATTAAAACTGTTAATGGCAACGAACGGTTTAACCTAGAAGAACGAAATTTCGTGAGCCAAGTGCGATTGGGGTGCTGATCATTACCTGAAAGTGTCATCAAGATTGGGTGAAAAAATGTGTTCTGAGATTTCAGGAAACTCATAGTTTTTTGGAAGCTTGGCAACCCCTTTCCCTGAAAGTGATTTGTGCCAGTCTCTGCTTAGGGCTACCTCAATAGGAAACAAACCATAGAGATAGAACTTGGAACTACTTTATTGTGTCAAGTTTTAAAGAGCTAGCACAAACCGTGTTTGATTTAGAGTTCCTAATACATGTATCCATATAGGAGAAAACAGAGTGAAACCTAAAAATTAAAACTTTTACTGCCAACGAACGGATTAAACTAGAAGAACAAAATTTGGTGAGCCAGGTGGGATTGGGGTACTGATCATGACCTGAAAGTGTCATCAAGATTGGGTGAAAAAATGTTTGCTGAGATTTCAGGAAACTCGTAGTTTTTTGGAAGCTTGGCAACCCCTTTCCATGAAAGTGATTGGCGCCACTCTCTGCTTAGGGCTACATCAATAGGAAACAAACCATAGAGATAGAACTTGGAACTACTTTATTGTGTCAAGTTTCAAAGAGCTAGCAAAAACCGTGTTTTATTTAGAGTTCCAACTACATGTATCACTATAGGAGAAAACAGAGTGAAACCTAAAAATTAAAACTGTTAATGGCAACGAACGGTTTAACCTAGAAGAACGAAATTTCGTGAGCCAAGTGCGATTGGGGTGCTGATCATGACCTGAAAGTGTCATCAAGATTGGGTGAAAAAATGTGTGCTGAGATTTTAGGAAACTCGTAGTTTTTTTGGAAGCTTGGCAACCCCTGTCCATGAAAGGGATTTGCGCCAGTCTCTGTTTAGGGCTACCTCAATAGGAAACAAATCGTAGGGATAGAACTTGGAACTACTTTATTGTGTCAAGTTTCAAAGAGCTAGCACAAACCGTGTTTGATTTAGAGTTCCAACTACATGTATCCCTATAGGAGATAACAGAGTGAAACCTAAAAATTTAAACTGTTACTGCCAACGAACGGTTTAACCTAGAAGAACGAAATTTGGTGAGCCAAGTGGGATTGGGGTACTGATCATTACCTGAAAGTGTCATCCAGATTGGGTGAAAAAATGTGTGCTGAGATTTCAGGAAACTCGTAGTTTTTGGAAGCCTGGCAACCCCTTTCCATGAAAATGATTTGCGCCAGTCTCTGCTTAGGGCTATATCAATAGGAAACAAACCATAGTGATAGAACTTGGAACTACTTTATTGTGTCAAGTTTCAAAGAGCTAGCACAAACGGTGTTTGATTTAGAGTTCCAAAAGCATGTATCCATATAGGACAAAACAGAGTGAAGTCTAAAAATTAAAACTATTACTGCCAACGAACGGTTTAACCTAGAAGAACAAAATTTGTTGAGTAAAGTGGGATTGGGGTACTGATCATTATCTGAAAGTGTCATCAAGATTGGGTGAAAAAATGTGTGCTGAGATTTCAGGAAACTCGTAGTTTTTGGAAGCTTGGCAACCCCTTTCCATGAAAGTGATTAGCCCCAGTCTCTGCTGAGGGCTACATCAATAGGAAAGAAACCATAGAGATAGAACTTGGAACTACTTTATTGTGTCAAGTTTCAAGGAGCTAGCAGAAACCGTGTTTGATTTAGAGTTCCAACTAAATGTATCCATATAGGAGAAAACAGAGTGAAACCTAAAAATTAAAACTGTTTCTGCCAACGAATTGTTTAACGTAGAAGAAAGAAATTTGCTGAGCCAAGTAGGATTGGGGTGCTGATCATTACCGGAAAGTGTCATCAAGATTGGGTGAAAAAATGTGTGCTGAGATTTCAGGAAACTCGTAGTTTTTTGGAAGCTTGGCAACCCCTGTCCATGAACGCGATTTGCGCCAGTCTCTGCTTAGGGCTACATCAATAGGAAACAAAAAATAGGGATAGAACTTGGAACTACTTTATTGTGTCAAGTTTCAAAGAGCTAGCAGAAACCGTGTTTGATTTAGAGTTCCAACTACATGTATCCTTATAGGAGAAAACAGAGTGAAACCTAAAAATTAAAACTGTTTCTGCCAACGAATTGTTTAACGTAGAAGAACAAAATTTGCTGAGCCAAGTAGGATTGGGGTGGTGATCATTACCGGAAAGTGTCATCAAAATTGGGTGAAAAAATGTGTGCTGAGATTTCAGGAAACACGTAGTTTTTTGGAAGCTTGGCAACCCCTGTCCATGAAAGGGATTTGCGCCAGTCTCTGCTTAGGGCTACATCAATAGGAAACAAAAAATAGGGATAGAACTTGGAACTACTTTATTGTGTCAAGTTTCAAAGAGCTAGCAGAAACCGTGTTTGATTTAGAGTTCCAACTACATGTATCCCTATAGGAGAAAACAGAGTGAAACTTAAAAATTAAAACAGTTACTGCCAACGAACAGTTTTACCTAGAATAATGAAATTTGGTCATACAAGTGGGATTGGGGTACTGATCATTACCTGAAAGTGTCATCCAGATTGGGTGAAAAATGTGTGCTGAGATTTCAGGAAACTCATAGTTTTTTCGAAGCTTGGCAACCCATTTCCATGAAAGTGATTTGTGCCAGTCTCTGCTTAGGGCTACGTCAATAGAAAACAAACCATAGAGATAGAACTTGGAACTACTTTATTGTGTCAAGTTTCAAAGAGCTAGCACAATCCGTGTTTGATTTAGAGTTCCAACTACATGTATCCATATAGGAGAAAACAGAGTGAAAAATAAAAATTAAAACTGTTACTGAAAATGAACGGTTTAACCTAGAAGAACAAAATTTGGTGAGCCAAGTGGGTTTGGGGTACTGATCATTATCTGAAAGTGTCATCAAGATTGTGTGAAAAAATGTGTGCTGAGATTTCAGGAAACTCGTAGTTTTTTGGAAGCTTGGCGACGCCTTTCCATGAAAGTGATTTGCTCCAGTCTCTGCTTAAGGCTACATCAATAGGAAACAAACCATTGAGATAGAACTTGGAACTACTATATTGTGTCAAGATTCAAAGAGCTAGCACAAACCGTGTTTGAATTAGCGTTCCAACTACATGTATCCCTATAGGAGAAAACAGAGTGAAACCTAAAAATTAAAACTGTTACTGGCAACGAAAGGTTTAAACTAGAAGAACGAAATTTGGTGAGCGAAGTGGAATAGGGGTGCTGATCATTACTGAAAAGTGTCATCAAGATTGGGTGAAAAATTGTGTGCTGATATTTCAGGAAACTCATATTTTTTTGGAAGCTTGGCAACCCCTTTCCATGAAAGTGATTTGTGCCAGTTTCTGCATAAGGCTACCTCAATAGGAAACAAACTATAGACATAGAACTTGGAACTACTTTATTGTGTCAAGTTTTAAAGAGCCAGCACAAACAGTGTTTGATTTAGAGTTCCAACTACATGTATCCATATAGGAGAAAACAGAGTGAAACCTAAAAATTAAAACTGTTACTGCCAACGAACGGTTTAAACTAGAAGAACGAAATTTGGTGAGCCAAGTAGTATTGGGGTACTGATCATTACCTGAAAGTGTCATCAATATTGGGTGAAAAAGTGTGCTGAGATTTCAGGAAACTCGTAGTTTTTTGGAAGCTTGGCAACCCCTTTCCATGAAAGTGATCTGTGCCAGTCTCTGCTTAGGGCTGCATCAATAGGAAACAAACCATAGAGTTAGAAGTTGGAACTACTTTATTGTGTCAAGTTTCAAAGAGCTAGCACAAACCACGTTTGATTTAGTGTTCCAAAGATATGTATCCATATAGGAGAAAACAGAGTGAAACCTAAAAATTAAAACTGTTACTGCCAACGAACTGTTTAACCTAGAAGAAGGAAATTTGGTGAGCCAAGTGGGATTGGAGTACTGATCATTACCTGAAAGTGTCATCAAGATTGGGTGAAAAAATGTGTGTTGTGATTTCGGAAACTCGTAGTTTTTTGGAAGCTTGGCAACCCCTTTCCATGAAAGTGATTTGTGCCAGTCTCTGCTTAGGGCTACATCAATAGGAAACAAACCATAGAGATAGAACTTGGAACTACTTTATTGTGTCAAGTTTCAAAGAGCTAGCACAAACCGTGTTTGATTTAGAGTTCCTAATACATGTATCCATATAGGAGAAAACAGAGTGAAACCTAAAATTTAAAACTGTTACTGCCAACGAACGGATTAAACTAGAAGAACAAAATTTGGTGAGCCAGGTGGGATTGGGGTACTGATCATGACCTGAAAGTGTCATCAAGATTGGGTGAAAAAATGTTTGCTGAGATTTCAGGAAACTCGTAGTTTTTTGGAAGCTTGGCAACCCCTTTCCATGAAAGTGATTGGCGCCAGTCTCTGCTTAGGGCTACATCAATAGGAAACAAACCATAGAGATAGAACTTGGAACTACTTTATTGTGTCAAGTTTCAAAGAGCTAGCACAAACGGTGTTTGATTTAGAGTTCCAAAAGCATGTATCCATATAGGACAAAACAGAGTGAAACCTAAAAATTAAAACTATTACTGCCAACGAACGGTTTAACCTAGAAGAACGAAATTTGCTGAGCCAAGTAGGATTGAAGTGCTGATCATTACCGGAAAGTGTCATCAAGATTGGGTGAAAAAATGTGTGACGAGATTTCAGGAAACTCGTAGTTTTTTGGAAGCTTGGCAACCCCTGTCTATGAAAGGGATTTGCGCCAGTCTCTGCTTAGGGATACATCAATAGGAAACAAAAAATAGGGATAGAACTTGGAACTACTTTATTGTGTCAAGTTTCAAAGAGCTAGCAGAAACCGTGTTTGATTTAGAGTTCCAACTACATGTATCCCTATAGGAGAAAACAGAGTGAAACCTAAAAATTAAAACAGTTACTGCCAACGAACAGTTTTACCTAGAATAATGAAATTTGGTGATCCAAGTGGGATTGGGGTACTGATCATTACCTGAAAGTGTCATCCAGTTTGGGTGAAAAAATGTGTGCTGAGATTTCAGGAAACTCATAGTTTTTTGGAAGTTTGGCAACCCATTTCCATGAAAGTGATTTGTGCCAGTCTCTGCTTAGGGTACGTCAATAGAAAACAAACCATAGAGATAGAACTTGGAACTACTTTATTGTGTCAAGTTTCAAAGAGCTAGCACAATCCGTGTTTGATTTAGAGTTCCAACTACATATATCCATATAGGAGAAAATAGAGTGAAACCTAAAAATTAAAACTGTTACTGCCAAAGAACAGGTTGACCTAGAAACGAAATTTGGTGAGCCAAGTGGGATTTTGGTATTGATCATTACCTGAAAGTGTCATCAAATTGGGTGAAAAAATGTGTGCTGAGATTTCACAAAATTCGTAGTTTTTGGGAAGCTTGGCAACCCTTTTCCATGAAAGAGATTTGTGCCAGTCTCTGCTTAGGGCTATATCAATAGGAAACAAACCATAGAGATAGATCTTGGAACTACTTTATTGTGTCAAGTTTCAAAAAGCTAGCACAAACGGTGTTTGATTTAGAGTTCCAACAACATGTATCCATATAGGACAAAACAGAGTGAAACCTAAAAACTAAAACTGTTACTGCCAACGAACGGTTTAACTTAGAAAAACGAAATTTGGTGAGCCAAGTGGGATTGGGGTGCTGATCATTACCTGAAAGTGTCATCAAGTTTGCTTGAAAAAGTGTGTGCTGAGATTTCAGGAAACTCGTAGTTCTTTGGAATCTTGGCAACACCTTTCCATGAAAGTGATTTGTGCCAGTCTCTGCTTAGGGCTACATCAATAGGAAACAAACCATAGAGATAGAACTTGGAACTACTTTATTGTGTCAAGTTTCATAGAGCTAGCACAAACCGTGTTTGATTTAGAGTTCCAACTACATGTATCCATATAGGAGAAAACAGAGTGAAACCTAAAAATTAAAACTGTTACTGCCAACGAACGGTTTAACCTAGAAGAACAAAATTTGGAGAGCCAAGTGGGATTTGGTACTGATCATTACCTGAAAGTGTCATCATGATTGGGTTAAAAAATGTGTGTTGAGATTTCAGGAAACTTGTAGTTTTTTGGAAGCTTGGCAACCCCTTTCCATGACAGTGATTTGCGCCAGTCTCTGCTTAGGGCTACTTCAATAGGAAACAGACCATAGAGAGAGAACTTGGAACTGCTTTATTGTGTCAACTTTCAAAGAGCTAGCACAAACCGTGTTTGATTTAGAGTTCCAACTACATGTATCCCCATAGGAGGAAACAGAGTGAAACCTAAAAATTAAAACTGTTACTGCCAACGAACGGTTTAACCTAGAAGAACGAAATTTGGTGATCCAAGTGGGATTGGGGTACTGATCATTACCTGAAAGTGTCATCAAGATTGGGTGAAAAAATGTGTGCTGAGATTTCAGGAAACTCGTAGTTTCTGGAAGCTTGGCAACCCCTTTCCATGAAAGTGATTTGCGCCAGTCTCTGCTTAGGGCTACATAAATAGGAAACAAACCATAGAGATAGTACTTGGAACTACTTTATTGTGTCAAGTTTCAAAGAGCTAGCACAAACCGTGTTTGATTTAGAGTTCCAACTGCATGTATCCATATAGTAGAAAACAGAGTGAAACCAAAAAATTAAAACTGTTACTGCCAACGAACGGTTTAACCTAGAAGAACGAAATTTGGTGAGCCAAGAGGGATTGGCGTACTGATCATTACCTGGAAGTGTCATCAAGATTGGGTGAAAAAATATATGGTGAGATTTCAGGAAACTCTTAGTTTTTTGGAATCTTGGCAACCCCTTTCCATGAAAGTGATTTGCGCCAGTCTCTGCTTAGGGCTACATCAATAGGAAACAAACCATAGAGATAGAACTTGGAACTACTTTATTGTATCAAGGTCCAAAGAGCTAGCACAAACCGTGTTTGATTTAGAGTTCCAACTACATGTATCCATATAGGAGAAAACACAGTGAAAGCTAAAAATTAAAACTGTTACTGCAAACGAACGGTTTAACCTAGAAGAACGAAATTTGGTGATCCAAGTGGGATTGGGGTACTGATCATTACCTGAAAGTGTCATCAAGATTGGGTGAAAAAATGTGTGCTGAGATTTCAGGAAACTCGTAGTTTTTTGGAAGCTTGGCAACCCCTTTCCATCAAAGTGATTTGCGCCAGTCTCTGCTTAGGGCTACATCCATAGGAAACAAACCATAGAGATAGAACTTGGAACTATTATAGTGTCAAGTTTCAAAGAGCTAGCACAAACCGTGTTTGATTTAGAGTTCCAACTACATGTATCCATATAGGAGAAAACAGAGTGAAACCTAAAAATTAAAACTGTTACTGCCAACGAACGGTTTAACCTAGAAGAACAAAATTTGGAGAGCCAAGTGGGATTGGGTACCGATCATTACCTGAAAGTGTCATTAAGATTGGGTGAAAAACTGTGTTTTGAGATTTCAGGAAACTCGTAGTTTTGGAAGCTTGGCAACCCCTTTCCATGAAAATGATTTGTGCCAGACTCTGCTTAGGGCTACATCAATAGGAAACAAACCATAGAGAGAGAACTTGGAACTGCTTTATTGTGTCAACTTTCAAAGAGCTAGCACAAAGCGTGTTTTATTTAGAGTTCCAACTACATGTATCCCCATAGGAGGAAACAGAGTGAAACCAAAAAATTAAAACTGTTACTGCCAACGAACGGTTTAACCTAGAAGAACGAAATTTGTTGATCCAAGTGGGACTGGGGTACTAATCATTACCTGAAAGTGTCATCAAGATTGGTTGAAAAAATGTATTCTGAGATTTCAGGAAACTCGTAGTTTTTTGAAATCTTGGCAACCCCTTTCCATGAAAGTGATTTGCGCCAGTCTCTCCTTAGGGCTACATCAATAGGAAACGAACCATAGAGATAGAACTTGGAACTACTGTATTGTGTCAAGTTTCAAAGAGCTAGCACAAACCGTGTTTGATTTAGAGTTCCAACTACATGTATCCACATAGGAGAAAACAGAGTGAAAGCTAAAAATTAAAACTGTTACTGCAAACGAACGGTTTAACCTGGAAGAACGAAATTTGGTGAGCCAATTGAGATTGGGATACTGATCATTACCTGAAAGTGTCATCAAGATTGGGTGAAAAAATGTGTGCTGAGATTTCAGGGAACTCGTAGTTTTTGGAAGCTTGGCAACCCCTTTCCATGAAAGTGATTTGCGCCAGTCTCTGCTTAGGGCTACATCAATAGGAAACAAACCATAGAGATAGAACTTGGAACTACTTTATTGTGTCAAGTTCCAAAGAGCTAGCACAAACCGTGTTTGATTTAGAGTTCCAACTACATGTATCCATATAGGAGAAAACAGAGTGAAACCTAAAAATTAAAACTGTTACTGCCAAGGAACGGTTTAACCTAGAAGAACAAAATTTGGAGAGCCAAGTGGGATTGGGTACTGATTATTACCTGAAAGTGTCGTCAAGATTGGGTGAAAAAATGTATGCTGAGATTTCAGGAAACTCATAGTTTTTTGGAAGCTTGGCAACCCCTTTCCATGTAAGTGATTTGCGCCAGTCTCTGCTTACTGCTACATCCATAGGAAACAAACCATAGAGATAGAACTTGGAACTATTATAGTGTCAAGTTTCAAAGAGCTAGCACAAACCGTATTTGATTTAGAGTTCCAACTACATGTATCCATATAGGAGAAAACAGAGTGAAACCTAAAAATTAAAACTGTTACTGCCAACGAACGGTTTAACCTAGAAGAACAAAATTTGGAGAGCCAAGTGGGATTGGGTACCGATCATTACCTGAAAGTGTCATCAAGATTGGGTGAAAAAATGTGTGCTGAGATTTCAGGAAACTCGTAGTTTCTGGAAGCTTGGCAACCCCTTTCCATGAAAGTGATTTGCGACAGTCTCTGCTTAGGGCTACATTAATAGGAAACAAACCATAGAGATAGTACTTGGAACTACTTTATTGTGTCAAGTTTCAAAGAACTAGCACAAACCGTGTTTGATTTAGAGTTCCAAATGCATGTATCCATATAGTAGAAAACAGAGTGAAACCAAAAAATTAAAACTGTTACTGCCAACGAACGGTTTAACCTAGAAGAACGAAATTTGGTGAGCCAAGAGGGATTGGCGTACTGATCATTACCTGGAAGTGTCATCAAGATTGGGTGAAAAAATATGTGGTGAGATTTCAGGAAACTCTTAGTTTTTTGGAATCTTGGCAACCCCTTTCCATGAAAGTGATTTGCGCCAGTCTCTGCTTAGGGCTACATCAATAGGAAACAAACCATAGAGATAGAACTTGGAACTACATTATTGTGTCAAGTTCCAAAGAGCTAGCACAAACCGTGTTTGATTTAGAGTTCCAACTACATGTATCCATATAGGAGAAAACAGAGTGAAAGCTAAAAATTAAAACTGTTACTGCAAACGAACGATTTAACCTAGAAGAACGAAATTTGGTGATCCAAGTGGGATTGGGGTACTGATCATTACCTGAAAGTGTCATCAAGATTGGGTGAAAAAATGTGTGCTGAGATTTCAGGAAACTCGTAGTTTTTTGGAAGCTTGGCAACCCCTTTCCATCAAAGTGATTTGCGCCAGTCTCTGCTTAGGGCTACATCCATAGGAAACAAACCATAGAGATAGAACTTGGAACTATTATAGTGTCAAGTTTCAAAGAGCTAGCACAAACCGTGTTTGATTTAGAGTTCCAACTACATGTATCCATATAGGAGAAAACAGAGTGAAACCTAAAAATTAAAACTGTTACTGCCAACGAACGGTTTAACCTAGAAGAACAAAATTTGGAGAGCCAAGTGGGATTGGGTACCGATCATTACCTGAAAGTGTCATCAAGATTGGGTGAAAAAATGTGTGTTGAGTTTTCAGGAAACTCGTAGTTTTGGAAGCTTGGCAACCCCTTTCCATGAAAATGATTTGTGCCAGACTCTGCTTAGGGCTACATCAATAGGATACAAACCATAGAGATAGTACTTGGAACTACTTTATTGTGTCAAGTTTCAAAGAGCTAGCACAAACCGTGTTTGATTTAGAGTTCCAACTACATTTATCCCTGTAGGAGAAAACAGAGTGTAACATAAAAATTAAAACTGTTACTGCCAATGAACCGTTTAACCTAGAAGAACGAAATTTGGAGAGCCAAGTGGGACTGGGGTACTGATCATTACCTGAAAGTGTTATCATGATTGGGTTAAAAAATGTGTGCTGAGATTTCAGGAAACTCGTAGTTTTTGGATGCTTGGCAACCCCTTTCCATGAAAGTGATTTGCGCCAGTCTCTGCTTAGGGCTACATAAATAGAAAACAAACCATAGAGATAGTACTTGGAACTACTTTATTGTGTCAAGTTTCAAAGAGCTAGGGCAAAGCGTGTTTGATTTAGAGTTCCAAATACATGTATCCATATAGGAGAAAACAGAGTGAAACCTAAAAATTAAAACTGTTACTGCCAATGAACGGTTTATCCTAAAAGAATGAAATTTGGTGAGCCAAGTGGGATTGGGGTACTGATCATTACCTGAAAGTGTCATCAAAATTGGGTGAAAAAATGTGTGGTGAGATCAGGAAACTCGTAGTTTTTTGGAAGCTTGGCAACCCCTTTCCATGAAAGTGATTTGCTCCAGTCTCTGCTTTGGGCTACATTAATAGGAAACAAACCATAGAGATAGAACGTGGAACTACTTTATTGTGTCAAGATTCAAAGAGCTAGCACAAACCATGTTTGATTTAGAGTTCCAACTACATGTATCCATATAGGAGAAAACAGAGTGAAACCTAAAAATTAAAACTGTTACTGCCAACGAACGCTTTAACCTAGAAGAACGAAATTTGGTGAGCCAAGTGGGATTGGGGTACTGATCATTACCTGAAAGTGTCATCAAGATTGGGGGAAAAAATGTGTGGTGAGATCAGGAAACTCGTAGTTTTTTGGAAGCTTGGCAACCCCTTTCCATGAAAGTGATTTGCTCCAGTCTCTGCTTAGGGTAACATCAATAGGAAACAAACCATAGAGATAGAACTTGGAACTACTTTATTGTGTCAAGTTTCAAAGAGCTAGCACAAACCGTGTTTGATTTAGAGTTCCAAAGACATGTATCCATACAGGAGAAAACAGAGTGAAAGCTAAAAATTAAAAGTGTTTCTGACAACGAATGGTTTAAACTAGAAGAAGGAAATTTGGTGAGCCAAGTGGTATTGGGGTACTGATCATTACCTGAAAGTGTCATCAAGATTGGGTGAAAAAATGTGTGCTGAGATTTCAGGAAACTCGTAGTTTTTTTGAAGCTTGGCAACCCATTTCCATGAAAGTGATTTGTGATAGTCTCTGCTTAGGGCTACATCAATAGGAAACAAACCATAGAGATAGAACTTGGAACTACTTTATTGTGTCAAGTTTCAAAGAGGTAGCAAAACCGTGTTTCATTTAGAGTTCCAACTACATGTATCCATATAGGAGAAAACAGAGTGAAAGCTAAAAATTAAAACTGTTACTGCAAACGAACGGTTTAACCTAGAAGAACGAAATTTGGTGAGCCAAGTGGGTTTGGTGTACTGATCATTATCTGAAAGTCCCATTAAGATTGGGTGAAAAAATGTGTGCTGAGATTTCAGGAAACTCGTAGATTTTGGAAGCTTGGCAACCCATTTCCATGAAAGTGATTTGCGCCAGTCTCTGCTTAGGGCTACATCAATAGGAAACACAACATAGAGATAGAACTTGGAACTACTTTATTTTGTCAAGTTTCAAAGAGCTAGCTCAAACCGTGTTTGATTTAGAATTCCAACTACATGTATCCATATAGGAGAAAACAGAGTGAAACCTAAAAATTTAACCTATTACTGCCAACGAACGGTTTAACCTAGAAAAACGAAATTTGGTGAGCCAAGTGGGATTGCGGTACTGATCATTACCTGAAAGTGTCATCAAGATTGGGTGAAAAAATGTGTGCTGAGATTTCAGGAAACTCGTAGTTTTTTGAAAGCTGGGCAACCCCTTTCCATGAAAGTGATTTGCGCCAGTCTGCTCTTAGGGCTACATCAATAGGAAACAAACCATAGAGATAGAACTTGGAACTACCTTATTGTGTCAAGTTTCAAAGAGCTAGCACAAACCGTGTTTGATTTAGAGTTCCAAATACATGTATCCATATAGGAGAAAACAGAGTGAAACCTAAAAATTAAAACTGTTACTGCCAACAAACGGTTTAACCTAGAAAAACGAAATTTGGTGAGTCAAGTGGGATTGCGGTACTGATAATTACCTGAAAGTGTCATCAAGATTGGGTGAAAAAATGTGTGTTGAGATTTCAGGAAACTCGTAGTTTTTTTGGAAGTTTGGCAACCCCTTTGCATGAAAGTGATTTGCGCCAATCTCTGCTTACGGCTAAATCAATAGGAAACAAACCATGGAGATAGAACTTGGAACTACTTTATTGTGTCAAGTTTCAAAGAGCTAGCACAAACCACGTTTGATTTAGTGTTCCAAAGATATGTATCCATATAGGAGAAAACAGAGTGAAACCTAAAAATTAAAACTGTTACTGCCAACGAACTGTTTAACCTAGAAGAAGGAATTTTGGTGAGCCAAGTGGGATTGGAGTACTGATCATTACCTGAAAGTGTCATCAAGATTGGGTGAAAAAATGTGTGCTGTGATTTCAGGAAACTCGTAGTTTTTTGGAAGCGTGGCAACCCCCTTCCATGAAAGTGATTTGTGCCAGTCTCTGCTTACGGCTACATCAATAGGAAACAAACCATAGAGATAGAACTTGGAACTACTTTATTGTGTCAAGTTTCAAAGAGCTAGCACAAACCATATTTGATTTATTGTTCCAAATACATGTATCCATATAGGAGAAAACAGAGTGAAAGCTAAAAATTAAAACAGTTACTGCCAACGAATGGTTTAACCCAGAAGAACGAAATTTGGTGAGGCAAGTGGGATTGGGGTACTGATCATTATCTGAAAGTGTCATCAAGATTGGGTGAAAAAATGTGTGCTGTGATTTCAGGAAACTCGTCGTTTTTTGGAAGCTTGGCAACCCCTTTCCATGAAAGTTATTTGCTCCAGTCTCTGCTTAGGGCTACATCAATAGGAAACAAACCACAGAGATAGAACTTGGAACTACTTTATTGTGTCAAGTTTCAAAGAGCTAGCACCAACCGTGTTTGATTTAGAGTTCCAACTACATGTATCCCTATAGGAGAAAACAGAGTGAAACCTAAAAATTAAAACTCTTACTGCCAACGAACGGCTTAACCTAGAAGAACGAAATTTGGTGAGCCAAGTGGGATTGGGGTGCTGATCATTACCTGAAAGTGTCATCAAGATTGGTTGAAAAAATGTGTGCTGAGATTTCAGGAAACTCGTAGTTTTTTGGAAGCTTGGCAACCCCTTTCCATGAAAGTGATTGGCGCCAGTCTCTGCTTAGGGCTACATCAGTATGAAGCAAACCATAGAGATAGAACTTGGAACTTCTTTATTGTGCCAATTTTCAAAGACCTAGCACCAACCGTGTTTGATTTAGAGTTCCAACTACATGTATCTATATAGGAGAAAACAGAGTGAAACCTAAAAATTAAAACACTTACTGCCAACGAACGGTTTAACCTAGAAGAACGAAATTTGGTGAGCCAAGTGGGATTGGGGTGCTGATCATTACCTCAAAGTGTCATCAAGATTGGTTGGAAAAATGTGTGCTGAGATTTCAGGAAACTCGTAGTTTTTTGGAAGCTTGGCAACCCCTGTCCATGAAAGTGATTTGTGCCAGTCTCTGCTTAAGGCTACCTCAATAGGAAACAAACTATAGACATAGAACTTGGAACTACTTTATTGTGTTAAGTTTTAAAGAGCTAGCACAAACAGTGTTTGATTTAGAGTTCCAACTACATGTATCCATATAGGAGAAAACAGAGTGAAACCTAAAAATGAAAACTGTTACTGCAAACGAACGGTTTAAACTAGAAGAACGAAATTTGGTGAGCCAAGTAGGATTGGGGTACTGATCATTACCTGAAAGTGTCATCAAGATTGGGTGAAAAAGTGTGCTGAGATATCAGGAAACTCGTAGTTTTTTGGAAGCTTGGCAACACCTTTCCATGAAAGTGATCTGTGCCAGTCTCTGCTTAGGGCTGCATCAATAGGAAAAAAACCATAGAGTTAGAACTTGGAACTACTTTATTGTGTCAAGTTTCAAAGAGCTAGCACAAACCACGTTTGATTTAGTGTTCCAAAGATATGTATCCATATAGGAGAAAACAGAGTGAAACCTAAAAATTAAAACTGTTACTGCCAACGAACTGTTTAACCTAGAAGAAGGAAATTTGGTGAGCCAAGTGGGATTGGAGTACTGATCATTACCTGAAAGTGTCATCAAGATTGGGTGAAATAATGTGTACTGTGATTTCAGGAAACTCGTAGTTTTTTGGAAGCTTGGCAACCCCCTTCCACGAAAGTGATTTGTGACAGTCTCTGCTTACGGCTACATCAATAGGAAACAAACCATAGAGATAGAACTTGGAACTACTTTATTGTGTCAAGTTTCAAAGAGCTAGCACCATCCGTGTTTGATTTAGAGTTCCAACTACATGTATGCCTATAGGAGAAAACAGAGTTAAACCTAAAAATTAAAGTTGTTACTGGCAACGAAAGGTTTAACCTAGAAGAACAAAATTTGGTGAGCCAAGTGGGATTCGGGTGCTGATCATTACCTGAAAGTGTCATCAAGACTGGGTGAAAAAATGTGTTCTGAGATTTCAGGAAACTCATAGTTTTTTGGAAGCTTGGCAACCCCTTTCCCTGAAAGTGATTTGTGCCAGTCTTTGCTTAGGGCTACCTCAATAAAAAACAAACCATAGAGATAGAACTTGGAACTACTTTATTGTGTCAAGTTTTAAAGAGCTAGCACAAACCGTGTTTGATTTAGAGTTCCAAATACATGTATCCATATAGGAGAAAACACAGTGAAACCTAAAAATTAAAACTGTTACTGCCAACGAACGGTTTAAACTAGAAGAACAAAATTTGGTGAGCCAGGTGGGATTGGGGTACTGATCATTACCTGAAAGTGTCATCAAGATTGGGTGAAAAAATATGTGCTGAGATTTCAGGAAACTCGTAGTTTTTTGGAAGCTTGGCAATCCCTGTCCATGAAATGGATTTGCGCCAGTCTCTGCTTAGGGCTACATCTATAGGAAACAAAAAATAGGGATAGAACTTGGAACTACTTTATTGTGTCAAGTTTCAAAGAGCTAGCACAATCCGTGTTTGATTTAGAGTTGCAACTACATATATCCATATAGGAGAAAACATAGTGAAACCTAAAAATTAAAACTGTTACTGCCAAAGAACGGTTTAACCTAGAAACTAAATTTGGTAGGCAAATGGGATTTTGGTACTGATCATTACCTGAAAGTGTCATCAAGATTGAGTGAAAAAATGTGTGGTGAGATTTCAGGAAACTCGTAGTTTTTTGGAAGCTTGTCAACCTTTTTCCATGAAAGGGATTTGCTCCTGTCTCTGCTTAGGGTACATCAATACAAAACAAACAATAGAGATAGAACTTGGAACTACTTTATTGTGTCAAGTTTAAAAGAGCTAGCAAAAACCGTGTTTGATTTAGAGTTCCAACTACATGTATCCCTATAGGAGAAAACAGAGTAAAACCCCAAAATTAAAACTGTTACTGCCAACGAACTGTTTAACCTGGAAGAACGAAACTTGCTGAGCCAAGTGGGATTGGTGTACTGATCATTACATGAAAGTGTCATCAATATTGGGTGAAAAAATGTGTGCTGAGATTTCAGGAAACTCGTAGTTTTTGGAAGCCTGGCAACCCCTTTCCATGAAAGTGATTTGCGCCAGTCTCTGCTTAGGGCTATATCAATAAAAAACAAACCATATAGATAGAACTTGGAACTACTTTGTTGTGTCATGTTTCAAAGAGCTAGCACAAACGGTGTTTGATTTAGAGTTCCAACAATATGTATCCATATAGGACAAAACAGAGTGAAACCTAAAAATTAAAACTATTACTGCCAACGAACGGTTTAACCTAGAAGAACAAAATTTGTTGAGTAAAGTTGGATTGGGGTACTGATCATTACCTGAAAGTGTCATCAAGATTGGGTGAAAAAATGTGTGCTGAGATTTCAGGAAACTCATAGTTTTTGGAAGCATGGCAACCGCTTTCCATGAAAGTGATTAGCGCCAGTCTCTGCTTAGGGCTACATCAATAGGAAACAAACAATAGAGATAGGACTTGGAACTACTTTATTGTGTCAAGTTTCAAAGAGCTAGCACAAACCGTGTTTGATTTAGAGTTCCAACTACATGTATCCATATAAAAGAAAACAGAGTGAAAGCTAAAAATTTAAACTGTTACTGCCAACACACGGTTTAAACTAGAAGAGTGAAATTCGGTGAGCCAAGTGGGATTGGGGTACTGATCATTATCTGAAAGTGTCATCAAGATTGGGTAAAAAAATGTGTGCTGAGATTTCAAGAAACTCGTAGTTTGTTGGAAGCTTGGCAAACCCTTTCCATGAATGTGATTGGCGACAGTCTGCTTAGGTCTACATCAATAGGAAACAAACCATAGAGATAGGACTTGGAACTACTTTATTGTGTCAAGTTTGAAAGAGCTAGCACAAAACCGTGTTTGATTTAGAGTTCCAACTACATGTATCCCTATAGGAGAAAACAGAGTGAAACCTAAAAATTAAACCTGTTACTGCAAACGATCGGTTTAACCTAGAAGAACGAAATTTGGTGAGCCACATGGGATTTGGGTATTGATCATTAACTGAAAGTGTCGTCCAGATTGGGTGAAAAAATGTGTGCTGAGATTTCAGGAAACTCATAGTTTTTTGTAAGCTTGGCAACCCCTTTTCATGAAAGTGAGTTGTGCCAGTCTCTGCTTAGGGCTACATCAATAGGAAACAAACAATAAAGATAGAACTTTGAACTACTTTTTTGTGTCAAGTTTCAAACAGCTAGCACAAACTGTGTTTGATTTAGAGTTCCAAATACATGTATCTCTACTGAAAAAAAAGAGTGACACCTAAACATTAAAACCCTTACTGCCAAGGAACGGTTTAACCTAGAAGAACGAAATTTGGTGAGCCAATTGGGATTTGGTTATTGATCATTAACTGAATGTGTCATCCAGATTGGGTGAAAAAATGTGTGCTGATATTTCAGGAAACTCGTAGTTTTTTGGAAGCTTGGCAACCCCTTTCCATGAAAGTGATTTGCGCCACTCTCTGCTTACCGCTACATCAATAGGAAACAAACCATAGAAACAGAACTTGGAACTACTTTATTGTGTCAAGTTTCAAAGAGCTAGCACAAACCGTGTTTGATTTAGAGTTCCAACTACATGTATCCCTATAGGAGAAAACAGAGTGAAACTTAAAAATTAAAACTGTTACTGCCAACGAACGGTTTAACCTAGAAAAACGAAATTTGGTGAGCCAAGTGGGATTGGGGTGCGGATCATTACCTGAAAGTGTCATCAAGATTGCTTGAAAAAATGTGTGCTGAGATTTCAGGAAACTCGTAGTTTTTTGGAAGCTTGGCAACCCCTTACCCTGAAAGTGATTGGCGCCAGTATCTGATTAGGGCTACATCAATAGGAAACAAACCATAGAGATAGAACTTGGAACTACTTTATTGTGTCAAGTCTCAAAAAGCTAGCACATACCGTGGTTGATATAGAGTTCCAACTACATGTATCCCTTTAGGAGAAAACAGAGTGAAACCCAAAAATTAAAACTGTTACTTCCAACGAACTGTTTAACCTGGAAAAACGAAACTTGCTGAGCCAAGTGGGATTAGTGTACTAATCATTACCTGAAAGTGTCATCAATATTGGGTGAAAAAATGTGTGCTGAGATTTCAGGAAACTCGTAGTTTTTGGAAGCCTGGCAACCCCTTTCATGAAAGTGATTTGCGCCACTCTCTGCTTAGGGCTATATCAATAAAAAACAAACCATAGAGATAGAACTTGGAACTACCTTATTGTGTCATGTTTCAAAGAGCTAGTACAAACGGTGTTTGATTTAGAGTTCCAACAATATATATCCATATAGGACAAAATAGAGTGAAACCTAAAAATTAAAACTGTTGCTGCCAACGAATTGTTTAACGTAGAAGAACGAAATTTGCTGAGCCAAGTAGGATTGGGGTGCTGATCATTACCGGAAAGTGTCATCAAGATTGTGTGAAAAAATGTGTGCTGAGATTTCAGGAAACTCGTAGTTTTTTTGAAGCTTGGCAACCCATTTCCATGAAAGTGATTTGCGCCACTCTCTGCTTATGGCTACATCAATAGGAAACAAACCATAGAAACAGAACTTGGAACAACTTTATTGTGTCAAGTTTCAAAGAGCTAGCACAAACCGTGTTTGATTTAGAGTTCCAACTACTTGTATCCATATAGGAGAAAACAGAGTGAAAAATAAAAATTAAAACTGTTATTTCAAATGAACGGTTTAAACTGGAAGAAGGAAATGTGGTGAGCCAAGTGGGATTGGGGTACTGATCATTACCTGAAATGTCCTCAAGATTGGGTGAAAAAAGTGTGTGCTGAGATTTCTGGAAACTCGTAGATTTTGGAAGCTTGGCAACCCCTTTCCATGAAAGTGATTTGCGCCAGTCTCTGCTTAGGGCTACATCAATGGAAACAAACCACAGAGATAGAACTTGGAACTACTTTATTTTGTCAAGTTTCAAAGAGCTTGCACGAACCGTGTTTGATTTAGAGTTCCAACTACATGTATCCATATAGGAGAAAACAGAGTAAAACCTGAAAATTAAAACTGTTACTGCCAACGAACGGTTTAATGTAGAAGAACAAAATTTGGTGAGCCAACTAGGATTGGGGTGCTGATCATTACCGGAAAGTGTCATCAAGATTGGGTGAAAAAAAGTGTGCTGATATTTCAGGAAACTCGTAGTTTTTTGGAAACTTGGCAACCCCTGTCCATGAAAGGGATTTGCACAGTCTCTGCTTAGGGCTACATCAATAGGAAACAAACCATAGAGATAGAACTTGGAACTACTTTATTGTGTCCAGTTTCAAAGAGCTAGCACAAATCTTGTTTGATTTAGAATTCCAACTACATGTATAAATATAGGAGAAAACAGAGTGAAAGCTAAAAATTAAAACTGTCACTGCCAACGAACGGTTTAATGTAGAAGAAAGAAATTTGGTGAGCCAAGTGGGATTGGGGTACTGATCATTACCTGAAAGTGTGATCAAGATTGGGTGAAAAAATTTGTGCTGAGATTTCAAGAAACTCGAAGTTTTTTGGAAGCTTCGCAACCCATTTCCATGAAAGTGATTGGCGCCAGTCACTGCTTAGGGCTACATCAATAGGAAACAAACCATAGAGATAGAACTTGGAACTACTTTATTGTGTCAAGTTTCAAGAGCTAGCACAAACCGTGCTTGATTTAGAGTTCAGGCTACATGTATCCATATAGGAGAAAACAGAGTGAAACTTAAAAATTAAAACTGTTAATGCCAAGAACGGTTTAACCTAGAAGAACAAAATTTGGTGAGTAAAGTGGGATTGGGGTACTGATCATTACCTGAAAATGTCATCAAGATTGGGTGAAAAAATGTGTGCTGAGATTTCAGGAAACTCGTAGTTTTTGGAAGCTTGGCATCCCCTTTCCATGAAAGAGATTTGCGCCAGTCTCTTCTTCGGGCTACATCAATAGGAAACAAACCATAGAGATAGATCTTGGAACTATTTTATTGTGTCAAGTTTCAAAGAGCTAGCACAAACCGTGTTTGATTTAGAGTTCCTACTACATGTATCCATATAGGACAAAACAGAGTTAAAGCTAAAAATTAAAACTGTTACTGCCAACGAACTGTTTAACTTAGAAGAACGAAACTTGGTGAGCCAAGTAGGATTTGGGTGCTGATCATTACCGGAAAGTGTCATCAAGATTGGGTGAAAAAATATGTGCTGAGATTTCAGGAAACGTGATTTTTGGAATCTTGGCAACCCCTTTCCATGAAAGTGATTTGCGCCAGGCTCTGCTTAGGGCTACATCAATAGGAATCAAACCATAGCGATGGAACTTGGAACTACTTTATTGTGTCAAGTTTCAAAGAGCTAGCACAAACCGTGTTTGATTTAGAGTTCCAAATACATGTATCCATATAGGAGAAAACAGAATGAAAGCTAAAAATTAAAATTGTTACTGCAAATGAATGGTTTAACCTAGAAGAACAAAATTTGGTGAGCCAATTGGGATTGGGGTACTGATCATTACCTGAAAGTGTCATCAAGATTGGGTGAAGGCTGGGGATGTGGCTCAAGCGGTAGCGCGCTCGCCTGGCATGCGTGCGGCCCGGGTTCGATCCTCAACACCACATACAAACAAAGATGTTGTGTCCGCCGAGAACTAAAAAATAAATATTAAAAATTCTCTCTTTCTCTCTCTCACTCTCTCTCCTCTCTCACTCTCTCTTTAAAAAAAAAAAAAAAAAAAAAGATTGGGTGAAAAAATGTTTGCTGAGATTTCAGGAAACTCTTAGTTTTTTGGAAGCTTGGCAACCCCTTTCCATGAAAGTGATTTGCACCAGTCTCTGCTTAGGTCTACATCAATAGGAAACAACCCATAGAGATAGAACTTGGAACTACTTTATTGTGTCAATTTTCAAAGAGCTAGCACAAACCCTGTTTGATTTAGAGTTCCAACTACATGTATCCATATAGGAGAAAACAGAGTGAAAGCTAAAAATTAAACCTGTTACTGCAAATGAACGGTTTAACCTAGAAGAACGAAATTTGGTGAGCCAAGTGGCTTTGGGGTACTGATCATTACCTGAAAGTGTCATCAAGATTGGGTGAAAAAATGTGTGCTGAGATTTCAGGAAACTCGTCGTTTTTGGAAGCCTGGCAACCCCTTTCCATGAAAGAGATTTGCGCCAGTCTCTGCTTAGGGCTATATCAATAGGAAACAAAGCATAGAGATAGAACTTGGAACTTCTTTATTGTGTCAAATTTCAAAGAGCTAGCACAAACCGTGTTTGATTTAGAGTTCCAACTGCATGTATCCACATAGGACAAAACAGAGTGAAACCTAAAAATTAAAACTATTAATGCCAACGAACGGTTGAACATAGAAGAACGAAATTTGGTGAGCCAAGTGGGATTTGGGTACTGATCATTACCTGAAAGTGTCATCGAGATTGGGTGAAAAAATGAGTGCTGAGATATCAGGAAATTCGTAATTTTTGGAAGCTTGACAACGCCTTTCCATGAAAGAGATTTGCGCCCGTCTCTGCTTAGGGCAACATCAATAGGACACAAACCATAGAGAGAGAACTTGGACCTACTTTATTGTGTCAAGTTTCAAAGAGCTAGCACAAACCGTGTTTGATTTAGAGTTCCAACTACATGTATCCATATAGGAGAAAACAGAGTGAAACCTAAAAATTAAAACTGTTACTGCCAACGAACGGTTTAACGTAGAAGAACGAAAATTGGTGAGCCAAGTAGGATTGGGGTGCTGATCATTACTGGAAAGTGTCATCAAGATTGGGTCAAAAAATGTGTGCTGAGATTTCAGGAAACTCATAGATTTTTGGAAGCTTGGCAACCCCTGTCCATGAAAGGGATTTGCGCCAGTCTCTGCTTTGGGCTACATCAATAGAACACAAACCATAGAGATAGAACTTGGAACTACTTTATTGTGTCAAGTTTCAAAGAGCTAGCACAAACCGTGTTTGATTTAGAGTTCCAACTACATGTATCCATATAGGAGAAAACAGAGTGAAAGCTAAAAATTAAACCTGTTACTGCAAATGAACGGTTTAAACTAGAAGAACAAAATTTGGTGAGCCAAGTGAGATTGGGGTTCTGATCATAACCTGAAAGTGTCATCAAGATTGGGTGAAAAGAATGTTTGCTGAGATTTCAGGAAACTCGTAGTTTTTGGAAGCTTGGCAACCCCTTTCCATGAAAGTGATTTGCGCCGGTCTCTGCTTAGGGCTAAATCAATAGGAAACAATCCATAGAGATAGAACTGGAACTACTTTATTGTGTCAAGTTTCAAAGAGCTAGCACAAACCGTGTTTGATTTAGAGTTCCAACTACATGTATCAATAAAGGAGAAAAGAGAGTGAAAACTAAAAATTAAAACTGTTACTGCGAAGAACAGTTTAACGTAGAAGAACAAAATTTGGTGAGCCAAGTGGGATTGGGGTACTGATCATAACCTGAAAGTGTCATCAAGATTGGGTGAAAAAAATGTTTGCTGAGATTTCAGGAAACTCGTAGTTTTTTGGAAGCTTGGCAACCCCTTTCCATAAAAGTGATTTGCGCCAGTCTCTGCTTAGGGCTACATCAATAGGAAACAAACCATACAGATAGAACTTGGAACTACTTTATTGTGTCAAGTTTCAAAGAGCTAGCACCAACCGTGTTTGACTTAGAGTTCCAACTACATGTATCCCTACAGGAGAAAACAGAGTGAAACCTAAAAATTAAAACTATTACTGCCAACGAATGGTTTAACCTAGAAGAACAAAATTTGGTGAGCAAAGTGGGATTGGGGTACTGATCATTACCTGAAAGTGTCATCAAGATTGGGTGAAAAAATGTGTGCTGAGATTTCAGGAAACTCGTAGTTTTTGGCAGCTTGGCAACACCTTTCCATGAAAGAGATTTGTGCCAGTCTCTGCTTAGGGCTACATCAATAGGAAACAAACCATAGAGATAAACTTGGAACTATTTTATTGTGTCAAGTTTCAAAGAGCTAGCACAAACCGTGTTTGATTTAGAGTTCCAACTACATGTATCCATATACGAGAAAAAAGAGTGAAACCTAAAAATTAAAACTGTTACTGCCAAGAACGGTTTAAACTAGAAGAACGAAATTTGGTGAGCCAAGTGGAATTGGTGTACTGATCAATACCTGAAAGTGTCATCAAGATTGGGTGAAAAAATGTGTGCTGAGATTTCAGGAAACTTGTGGTTTTTGGAAGCTTGGCAACCCCTTTCCATGAAAGTGAATTGTGCCAGTCTCTGCTTAGGGCTACATCAATAGGAAACAAACCATAGAGATAGAACTTGGAACTACTTTATTGTGTCAAGTTTCAAAGAGCTAGCACAAACCGTGTTTCATTTAGAGTTCCAACTATATCTATCCATATAGGAGAAAACAGAATGAAAGCTGAAAATTAAACTGTTACTGCAAATGAATGGTTTAACCTAGAAGAACAAAATTTTGTGAGCCAAGTTGGATTGGGGTACTGATCATTACCTGAAAGTGTCATCAAGATTGGGTGAAAAAATATTTGTTGAGATTTCAGGAAACTCGTAGTTTTTTGGAAGCTTGGCAACCCCTTTCCATGAAAGTGATTTGCGCCAGTCTCTGCTTAGGTCTATATCAATAGGAAACACCCCATAGAGATAGAACTTGGAACTACTTTATTGTGTCAATTTTCAAAGAGCTACCACAAACCGTGTTTGATTTAGAGTTCCAACTACATGTATCCCTACAGGAGAAAACAGAGTGAAACCTAAAAATTAAAACTGTTACTGCCAACGAACGGTTTAACCTAGAAGAACGAAATTTGTTGAGCCAATTGGGATTGGGGTGCTGATCATTACCTGAAAGTGTCATCAAGATTGCTTGAAAAAATGTGTGCTGAGATTTCAGGAAACTCATAGTTTTTTGGAAGCTTGGCAACCCCTCTCCATGAAAGTGATTAGTGCCAGTCTCTGCTTAGGGCTACATCAATAGGAAACAAACCATAGAGATAGAACTTGGAACTACTTTGTTTTGTCAAGTTTCAAAGAGCTAGCACAATCCGTGTTTGATTTAGAGTTCCAACTACATATATCCATATAGGAGAAAATAGAGTGAAACCTAAAAATTAAAACTTTTACTGCCAAAAAACGGTTTAACCTAGAAACGAAATTTGGTGAGCCAAGTGGGATTTTGGTACTGATCATTACCTGAAAGTGTCATCAAGATTGGGTGAAAAAATGTGT